>NC_061890.1:1275000-2525000 GCF_905147765.1 Vanessa atalanta
TAGTGTATTTTTTATTTCGATTCGATATGGCATAGTAGATAGAATAGGTGACTTTTAAAGTGAGCTGGCGGGTTCAAAAGGCGAGTATTTTTTGAAATTGAGCTTGATTTGCTTGTGGAATTCATCTAATGTTTGACGGTTACACATAATGTCGTCAGGAACCAGTATTGAATTAAATTCAGTCATGCATGTTCAGCCGCACTGAAGCAACGTGCTGAAGTACTTAAGCACCAATCCTTGTCAACAGGAGAGGGCTCCTTTCCTCCACAATAGTATATTTACTTCATGTTACTGATCTAACTTAATGTGGTCTATTCAAGAAATTTGATTTCGTGTCAAAAAAGCACAGATAAATAGTTCATATTACTTAATACAAGTTTATATTAATGAAAAAATAGCGTGGATATAATATTTCTTGATTTCCAGGCAAGATATATATAAATGTAATTGTACTTTATTGACATACTCTTTGATTAAAATGGGGAAAAACAGTTTCTACTGATTTTCATCTATGTAGATGAAAATCATAGTACTTACCGAACCGGTAAAAAAAAAATTAAAATTGTAACATGATTCAAAAGTGCTTTTATGAGTCTACATGAATTAAGACTATTTTGATTATTATAAGAAAGATGTTTTTCACAAATACAGGCTCTTGTCTGACTATCATAGTTCGATGGTGACAAAATAAATTTCAACCATCCCTGACATCGCCAAAGCGCCACCTTGGGAACTAAGATGGTACGTCTCTAGTACCTGCAGCTTTACTGGCTCACTCATCCTTCAAACCGGAACACATAAATACTAAAAATTATTGTTCAGAGGTAGAATAATGATAAGTAGGTTATACATACCACGAAGGGCTTGCACAAGGCCCTACTAAAACTGAGAATTTCTCATCAAAATCCTAATTTCACTAGCCCGGAATTTTAACCCTGGAGCTAGGGACTGCAGTTGTATAAATCTGCCACTGTGCCAACGAGGCATTTCTCTCTCGTTATATCATATGTATTAGATATAGCATCGATCACCATACGTAAGGCTAATTATAAAGAACGGTTATTAGATCGACAAGTGTTGGGGGTTGATGCCTCAATGCGTCGCGTCGCTCTGAATGCGATATTAGCACACTCCACGATCCTACGATTGATATATATACAAACATACCTATTTATATATATATATATATGTGTGATTTGTTTTGAATATATTTAACTTTTAAGCGTCTTTTAATTCCGAAATTGTTTTTTTTTCCACGTGAGAAAGTTGAAAACTTATTTTTTTTATAAAGATGATTTTTATAATGACAGTTCTTGTTTAAACCCAGCTCGTAAGACCGGCTGCTCTCAAAAAATCATCACTTGTCAAAGTTTGATTTGAAAACGACAAGTTTTTTATACAATATTATATTAATAAAATAATTATTAAGATTTATTTATCTGTTTAGAAATATTACAAAATGAAATATAATAAACATAACCTCTATCATATTTTTTTATAATTAGTTTTCCGAAAACAATTGAGGTACAAACGCACACATACACAGATTAATTAAAATATATATAATACATAATTTTATAAATTTTTCAACTTATTTTTGATTCTGAACGCAAATGCACTTCGAAAATGCACTAAAAATTTCTATACTAAACAATTCTTATCAAGCTATTATTTTTTTGGCGAAAGTAGTTAATTTATATTAATAATTTTAAGTTGATATATGTACATATATGTATTTCTACTATATTTTATACCAATTTTTTTAAACGATTCAGTTCAAATGAAGTCACAATCAAATACGTCTGTATACGTTCAAGCAATTCGCCCGATCTAAGCGTGAAGTCATGAAACTCGTCGCTAAGCTCAAATAGAATTTCCCGTTCAAAAACCAAGCTAAAATCTATGCGTACCGCAGAATAATGAACGTGCGAAAAAAAGACAGTGCGAGCGAAATGCGTAGCTGTATATGTCCTAGTAAGGCGAGAACATTATCCTAATTAAGACCCTCGCGCAGAACCCAAGGGACGCAACTACAAACATTCCCGCAGGCAATAATGACGTGTAACACCATAACAATACGTTCGAATACGTCTTGTGACGTCTTTAGTGTACGATTTTTATTTCCACATATCTAAAATTATAACATTTTCGAGACAAATAGGTGTATATTTCTAGGAGATGCATCCCTCGCATCAATTAACGTCAGTAATTGGGGGGTCATCGTGGAAATTCGCTTTAAAAAGGAAGGGGGGATGAAGGTGGTGTTCGGAGGGGGAGGTGCATCTGCTCACACGTTGACGCATTCTTGTGGCTTCGACCGAGCACGGCCCGGGAACAACGACGTCTTAATCTCCGTTTTAGTCTCATAAAGACTTTATCTGCTCTTTTGATTACAGGGTAAATTAATTTAACAAGTTCATCATCAAATAAAATTGTAAATATAATTTAAAACATATTGTTTAATTATGTAAATTTCACGTAATTAATTAAACTGTTATTAATTAGTTTCGAAGACGTAAAAGTTGTTTGTTGATTTATAAACTTTTTCATAATAAAAAAAATAAAAAAATAATCCGTATTTAAATGGAGATTAATGTACAGTGTCACTGGGCGTCATCGACTCACCTTTCACAAGAATCAGCAGACAGCAAGCTATACGTGACTAGCTATACGTGTAGGACAAATCGATTGTCAGTCACGAAAATTGTTATAAATATGGACTTATAAGGTGCGGTTTTTATTAAAAATTCATGAAGTATCGCCTCATTAGTTTTTATGTTACTAATTGTTGGAAGTGGCGCGAATTATGATGTTTTTTTTTTATCTATGTGTGCGTATTCTGTTGTTCACGGCAGATGTGTGGTAATATTAATTTTATCGTTGTATAATTAGTTTCAAAGTTTACCGCTTGGAATGTCATTGTTATTGTTGTTATTTTCAGTTGTTTTTTTTTATTGTTGATTTAATATACAATTTGTTGTTTTAAATAATATAATTTAGTGTGACTTTTTCTAGTGTTTATTCAATAGAGGTTAATTTTATATTACATAATTCTTATTGTTCGTGAAAATATTTCAACTTTAGTATAATGATAATACAAATATTATTCAGCTCGAATGTCGAGGTGGCTCAGTGGGTTGGAACACTTGAATCTTAGTCGAAGATTACGGCATAAGACCCACGCAAACACAACTTAGTTTTCATGAGCTTTTATCTCGGCGGTGAAGAAAAACATCGACTGGAAATCTGCCTGTGGCGAATTTTACCAAAATTCTGTCACATGTTCATCCATCAACCCACATTGGAACAGCTTGGTTGATTAAGTCTCAAATCTTCGCAAACGGAGATGAGGCTGAGAAGTGGGAAATAGACAGGCAACATTATAGCAGAATATGTATCCAAAATATCAGAAAATTCAGTGTTTGCCCGGTTTCGAGCCCGCAATCTTCGTTAAATGTTACCTGAACTGCACTACATTAAAATACGAGGACGAATTCATATTGGACGTGTACCGACAGCATGTGGGCCGCGCTCTTGGAGTTAAGAGCCCGGGAAACGGCCGCGTGGGCCGTAACGGTCCATTTTATGCATTGATAAAATTTCCAATGACTAATTCCTTGTTTATAAAAACGACGCGTAAACGATTGCAGATTTAATGGGCGCATCGGTCGTTCATTTGTGACAAATGTTTTAATTCAATTCTTGAATTTATATTATATATACTCTGTGGTGGTGCTTTATGAAAGTCCGTCTGGGTACGTAACAACAAATCATCTATTCTACTGCCAAGCAGCAATACTTTGTAGTAACTGCAGACATAAGAAATAAGTATAACGGCTCAGTTCTTAAGGTTGATGACGTATTATTTAACCATTTGGTTCGTGATGAGATGCATTAAAGCAGAGACAGACATTAACTTAGTTTTCACAAGCTCTTGTTTAAGTTAATTTATTACTATGTGTGGGTCAAGTGAATGGGGATACCATGTGAATTTTATACCACTTTCATTCAACCGAATGAGCCTTAATTGAGCTGGTGCTGTGACAAAACAATCAAGTATATTAACTTTCAGTTGTCGAAAATTACTGCCAAAAATTGTTTATAGTTCCATGATTATAGATGTACCTACCAATAGGGGAAAGGGGGTGTTAGGTCCCCTATGTCCTTTTCCACACCCTTGATAACATCTATTCATGATAGGTTAAATAGTTAAGATGTTAAGGCGTAACTCGCAAAACGAATCACTTTCGTATTCATTTTTCTTAGGAAGGTAAGATTTCCTTACTTTTTTAATGTTAAAATTTAATGATAATAAATTTACGACACATCTAGTGTCCTATATCAAGAGACGGTTGCCTCGCCCTGTTATATAGTATCGAGATCACCTATAAAGATAAGTGAATTCCACTACTGAACACCATCCTAGTAATTAATATGACAATAATTAAAGAATTCCCCAGTAATACGATAGATTGACAAATTGTGGAACTTAATAGATTTTGGAAAGATATTTCATATACCTGTAATTAATTTTGATAGATAGCCGAGATGGCCATCTAGCCAGTGGCTAGAACGCGTGCATCTTAACCGATGATTTCGGGTTCAAACCCAGGCAGGCACCACTGAAATTTCATGTGCTTAATTTGTTTTTTTTAAATTAATCTCGTGCTCGGCGGTGAAGGAAAACATCGTGAGGAAACCTGCATGTGTCTAATTTCAACGAAATTCTGCCACATGTGTATTCCGTCAACCCGCATTGGAGCAGGGTGGTGGAATATGATCCAAACCTTCTCCTCAAAGGGAGAGGAGGCCTTTATCCCAGCAGTGGGAGACATTTACGGGCTGCTAATGTATGCTAATGTAATGCTTGTTTTAATTTTAAAATAGACTAGCTAAACATTATTATTTATTTACCCTATTTAATACTGGCAATAAATCGCAAGTGAAATATTTTAAAACAAGCAATTCCTATCAATAAAGTATACACCTACATCGAATCGATTTTAACTCGATACCGCGAACACATTAAGACACAAAATATAAGTTAAAAATAAAAAATCGTGTTAAAAATAAAACAGGAAAAATGAGATGTTTTGTTTTATTTAATTCCGAGTTGAAATGATCTTAATGATTTTTTTATGAATTGTTAATAGCTTCGAGCGTCGTTAAACTCTACAAGGGTTAAGTTTTTGTACGACTGTATTTTTCTTAAGTTATATGTTTAGGATGAAAGATCGGGAGTAAAACAGCGGGGAGCGGTCAGATTTTGGAGATTATTTAATGCGGACATACTATTATTTAAAACTATTTGTATGTTACCTTCAATTTCTAAATTAAGTAAGTGATATTTTTGTTTTTTTTCGTTTGATATTATGGCGAGTTTTTTATTTTTTATCTGTTTTAAAATAAGTAATTATCGTTACTACCTTATTGAATTACTGGTTCTCAAATTAAACGAAAATATGTTTTGTATTTATATTTCGAAATTGACTCAAACGGAAATACGAACATACTCGTTATGACATAAATCGAAAATGTATTAGCCTGTCAGATTAAATATGACACCGGAACAGCTTAAAGTGGCAATGTTAAAGTGTCTTTTAACTTGTTCGCGTAACATATTTAACGTTAAATAGCATGCAATGTCGCTGTTACGTTTTTTAACGAAAGCAATACTTTCAAATGTTGTAAAAAACGTTATTTAAAATAATATTATAGTACACAATGAAATAAATGCTCGTTTTCTATTAACAGTATTGAAGGATATCGATAATTTTGAAAATAAACGACTTAACAAAATGAACAAATAACGTTGCTCTAAGAAAATTTAAAAAAATAAAAATAAATTATTGATTTGAAATCATTATGTCACAGACAAAGTCACGGTCAAAATGTATTCAAAACTGAATTCCCTAAAAATTGATATATGTACGACCGCACCTATAAAAAGCCGACGCAATAATTAATGTCCTTCCCCCAGTTTACAACCTATTACAAGGACGATCACCTATACAACCTTTTTTGAACGTTCCTAAAAATTAAAAAAAAAAGGCCGAGCTCGTTTAGGGCGATGTGATTTAAGACAAAAGTCGGCGCGTTGGAAGAGATGGAAATAAAAAAGCTATAAATAACGATTAACAAAAAGCAGTGTCATCTCGTTTCTGTTATCGAAGGACCGGGCACCGGCTGACGGTAGCTGGACTAATCGACGTCGAAAACTATAGAGTAGCTATTGTTATTAAAATTTTTTGACGTTAACATTTATAAACCTGTTAATAGTACATTTGCTGAGATAATTTTAAAATGTATTTTTTTTTATTTTGATGTGAAATTGTATCTATCTGTAACATGTATTTTAATTTATTAATCTATAAGTAAATTTTAATAATTGATAATTTTTTAATAATCGATCATACATGAATGAATATTAAGAATGATTAAGGAAAACGACTCTTTATAATTTTGATAAGATTATTATAACATAACTTAAGTGGTGATCCTTGATGGATACTCACATAATTACACGCGTTTTTATTATATATAAGTACTTTCTATTGTAGAAGTAGGTATTATGAATAGACTTGGTGAGTGGCCGAGTCAGCTCTTACATGTGTATTTGTGTACCTAACTATTTAGAGCTTAACGCATGAAACGAATTAATTATCGATTATTTTACAAATAATGAGTCATTCAATTTATTTTAGACATAAGTTGAATGACGTCTAAATTACCTGACTACGTAGTTTAAAAAGAAAATTAATAATTAAGGTGCTTTTTACTTTTTGAAATGTCATTATCAATGTCACTGTCATGAAATTTAAAGGCTTAAAGTGAATAAAATTTCAAAGTCAAATGTCGATGCAACGTATTAGTGTAACGTTTGAGAGAAACGTCTCCGATGCATCAAGTTTTTATTTCCTTTTTCACTCCCTACTCACTTTTTTAACACGTACCGTTATATTTTATTTTCCTTTAATTATTGTAAAAATATTTTAAATTGTTCCGCAATTAATGTAAGTTTGGCGCGACGTCATGTATATAAACTAAATATTACATAACTTTTAACAAATTATATGCGTCGTCTATTGATGATTTATATTTTTATTTGTCATTTTCGACTCTATCGCTTGCCCTGTGAGATAGAGATAAGAGAGACGTGGTGTAACCTTGCCGGCGCCTTGGGGTGGGCTGCTCGTTACGGTACTACCCGTTTCAACTATTCGCGTTTCTGTTACGATTGATTGACAACTTAAATATTTAATCAATTAAAAATAATTAAATATTCGTTTTTCAAAAATTTTTAAATAACATATAATTTATATTTTATCAAAAAAAAAAAATATCAACTATATTATTTATTATTATAATTATAATTTATAGTTTTAGGCGGTTTTGTTAAAGACTAGAATCGGCCATGTTCGATTTTCGATGACGTCACACAGTCTATGACTTTCGAGACGTTTCTAGAAAACCAATGACACTTCATTTATGAATCTCTTATGTTCTTTAGGCTCTATACACACATGGCATGATTTCAGAATATAGGTAGGTTCAACACTATTCACTTTTTGATATATTTCGAACCTACCGTGAACTAAAAAAATAGTATTGCAGTAATGCGAAGTATAACCTCTATTACGGATTGAATTCCAAGCCATAAAAATAAGTTTATAATCCTACTATTCCAACTAGTATTATAATTATGAAAGATTGTATGTTTGAATGTTTGTTACTCGATCACGTAAAAACGACTGGTCAGGTTTGGATGAAATTTTGAATAAAGATAATTTATACCTTGACTGAACACAAAGGCTACCAAATACCTGCTCCGCCCTCCCACGTGAGGATGAACATTCGTTTTAATATAACTCAAAGAGATACAACCAACAAAATATTATTTGAAAACAGTCTCTCCAATTCTGATTCGATAATTTGTATAATTAAAATGTTTCAATGTATCAAATAATTAATTCTAATTAAAAAACGTAAATATTTACACAGTTCATTATTTCCTTCACAAACACAATCCATAACAGACCTTTGTCATCCTTCATCACGCGTAAAAAATAAAATAAAAAAAACAAAACCAAAGCGGGACGTTTGATCGGTCGGTGGCATCGACATGTCTACAAGTGTCGATTAGTCGCGAGAAAAAGTCGACAGAAACATGCAGTCGCTGTCATGTCGCATGTCGCTTGACCGACGTATTCAGAAATAGATCTTACGATAACGAATGAATAATTATTCAAATGGTTCAACTCGTTACGTTAAACGGAAAAAGTGGAGGAATTTAAGGATGCAGAGCTTCGTAGCGTTAGGGCTATGCCCACATCAACGGTATGTGAAGAATTCTCTCGAAGTTTCTCAACGTTTCATTTAATGGTATTAATTAGATTAATTACGAATAGAAAGCAAACAATTAGCCAAAATACGGTGATACACATTCGAGTGTCGCTCCGAATACGTGAGTCGTATTCTTATAAGGTTAGTGATGTGAACGTCCCGAAACGTGACCTATAAATGTCTTACCGAGTAGTTAATCGACTTAGTTGGTTTTATCGATACCCATACTAATGAATGCTACTGCACTACACTATAAAATTTTATAGCAAACATTTTATGTGAATCAATTAGTTCTATTTTTAAATTTTAAATTTTCAGTAAACTTTATTTGTAATTTAACAAAAAGCGTTTACAGTAATCAAATAAATTTAATATAAATAGAAAAATATTAGAGACGCAAAATAAGTCGCGCGCCAAAAAAAGGAAAAAGATGGCGGCGTATACAAAATGCCGGGAATGTATCCACGTGGAGTGGCCCCACGAATTCAGGGTCTTAAGGCTTTTTATTTTGGATGTCTCCCATTTGTTATACATTATACATATAGGCTGCCTATCGCGGCATCGGACAGGGAATTTACAGACGGCGCCACCGACCGAAGTTGTGTATACAGGAGGATTGTATTTAAAATTATGACTGTCAAAAAGTTTTTTTCATCTTCTTTCACATACGCCGAGTTTTAGAAGATGATTCGATGTAGTTAGTGAACTAATATTAATGTATATGGCTAAAAGGTTCTTTTTTAAACAATGTATTTATATATTAAAAAGATAATCAAACCTTTATTCCTTAATATAACAGCAGTTTAAGACTAAAATATGAACTCGATTACGAATACTTGACAAATATTTTTAATTCAAAATTAAACGAGGATAACTAGGAACAGCCTGTATATATCAAATTCGGGATTCGAACCGAACACAGAGGAATGCGTCGCGACATGAACTTATGAGTTACAGATCTCAGTTTTTTAGTCGCGGTGAAATGGCGGCGCGGAAAATTTAAGAACGATTGCGTTCCAAACAACCAAGTTTTTAATTAAACCTTTTTTTAACTGTTAATATATTTTATTAGATAATTATCATTAAGCTGAACGCTGAAATGCCGATGCTTATTATATTTTTAAAAAGTATTTCACGTTAAATTTACGTATTGTTCCAAATTCAAACACACTGATATATTCATTCTTCTTTGGTTAATCTAGGTTATAGTCGGACATTTTATAATGCTATTCGGTTTTCGCAGATAAGTTTATTTATTTATTTTTTAAATAGGTAGTCAGACAAGCAATTGGACCGCCCGATGATAAGTGGTCATCATAGCTCATATACGTGAAACTGTAGGCAAAATAAGCTACTTCTTACGTCGCCAATACACCCTAAATTTCGAAAAGACATTATACATTATGCCTGAAGGTACATTTATTCAATACAATGTTTGAAAATTACTTTTAAGCTGATGTTAAAAGCTTAGATACTTAACAAATGTCATTACATAAAAAAATTTACTCTATTAATAATTAATTGAGTTTTGCAAATATAGTGTTCTTGTATATGTAATAACGATTCGTGTTACAGATTAAATATGGTACGTTGTCTCGGCAGCCGGTTTCGACAAATGCGTGTTAAATTCAACACAAAGAAATTAGCGCTATTTAATTTATAATTGCACGTTGCGTTTGTTCTAATTATACTTATAACAAGTAATATTTACTAAACTAAAAGTATATTTAATAATACCATAAGTCATTCTATTGTGTATTATATTTTGCTACTTTAAATATTTTCGTAATAGGAAGAGAAGTATTTTTCCAGCACGAGCAAAGAAAAACATTTTAACACATAGAAGACAACACGTATATATTTTGTGTATGTAAGTGTGAGTGCATTTTTTTTCGTACACGTGCAAACGGTCTGTCCTACAATGCCCAAAAATTGGCTGGTAAAGATTTCTTTTAGCAATAAACCCTCATTTCTTTTGAATAAATGTATGGTATTTTTGTGTTGCATTTCAGTATTAAATAAAGAAATATATCTCAATCTGTAGTGTTTTTACTCATATTCATTATATCTTTTGTATGTAAATATTGTTAGTAAAACTGTGCTATTAAACGTTCCAACAAATAGTATTACTCGTCGTATGTTCGAGTACACGGAAGTGAGACGGCAATAAATAACGGCAAAACAAAAGCAAATCTATTTGCGCTCATTGCAAGAAACGGTCCTTGAGACGTATTTACAGCTAATTTGACAAAAACCCCGGTTGATATTCTCGAAATTCGGTCACTAATCATTCCACGTAGGAAGCTGAGATGTTACTGACGCTGAATGACAATCAGTGTGAGAAATACCAGTAAAAAAACCTAATAGTTTGCGCGTCACGCAAGACACGGCAACGGTAGTGAAAATTAACGATTATTAGTGTTGCCATATAAAAAAAAACATGTTGACACTACTCAGTATCATTTAATTACAAAAAATAACATTCACAATGAATTCCTACGTTATTTTTTTTTAATGTGACGTAAATATAATATGTAATGTTGTCATTACAATAAATTCACAAGTTCGTGAACAACAAATGCACAACATTATTGAATAAGTCGTCAACAGAACAAACAGATATTGAACATTGAATTGGCACTTGCAAATGTCGGCTATTATTTTTATTTGTGACCGTTTAAATGCACGCGATATAAATGATTCGTTTTCCCGCCAACTTTGTTTAAACAAAAAAACAAATTGACCGACAATCGTACATATTTTTTTTTTATCTTCACGCTCGATTGAGCGTTATTATTTAAGTAATTGGATGAAATTATAAGTAATTGGATGTGTTAGGAAACATGTCATATTATTACTTGCTGCAATTTTATAATGTGCTAAGAATTAAAACGATGTAATATAAAAAAATACACATATGGTACATTGTGCTACTAGTCTTATAATGACAGATTATATAAGACCACAGATGAATTATATATACTAGGCTTAATGTAAATATCGGAGCACTTTAAATTATTTAAAAAAAAATAGAGTTTTAAATAAAGAATTAATAATTATATTTTGTATAGGCGTGTGATATTTTAGTTAATTCTGCACAATTTAATAAAGTTTTTTATTCATTGATTCATTTTAAGTTAAAGTATTACGACGTTTTAATATAACATACTAATATGTTCATGATAAAAAACAAAAAACACAATAATATGGAAACATTTGTTTAAATCTTTACCAAAACCGATTGAATATATGCACTTTTATGTGGTTACGCAACATAACGTCAAACATTATAATTATCCTCTTCGTTTTCATAATATACGTACAATAAACACGTATTACAAACGCTGGTGTTGAAGTCCTTGATTTCAATTCGTCGAGTGACGTTCATAATGCGTTTCGAGCATATTTATTGATAAATTACACCTATTTAACCCCCAAATGTTGCAAATCAACGAGTCGCCGCAGCGCGAATTCGAGCGATACGACGCGCGACGCTCTGCGTACATCTACCTATTATTTTAATAAACTTATTTGAATTTGGTATCTACGAGTATGAGAGACGAAATGTTATAATACTATGAACGTGTTGATCTTAACTGATGATTCTGGGAATGAAGTCCATTAATCCTAATGAATTATATTAAGAAGAATCATTTCGTGTTCGGCGGTGAAAACGTGAGGAAATATATATGTTTCGGTTGAGAATTTGCGACCGTATCCATATGTATCCACCAACCTGTATTTGAGCGTGGCGTTATAGCCCCCTAACTTTCTCCACTAAAGTAAAGTTATAGCCTTTTATTTGTATTTAGTACAAAATACATTTGAAAAACGTTACATAAAACTCGATGCGTAATGTAAATTCGCATCGATCTGTGATTACATAATACATTGCTCGTCATTTCCAGTAATTCTACGATTTTTATGGCTCAATTCATGTCCGGGTCGGCGTTATTGTTCTCCGAATTATTCTGCCCACGCTTCGCGTCTGTTCGTTCAATCGACGCCTCTCCGAGCCATCACTCAGAAGATTTCGGCCGAACACTAAACTGTATCGAACGATTGGTACGCAACTCGAATGCACATCACTCATTATCGTCGTTATATTTGTTTCCTTTTTAATTTGCAATTGTTATTAGTTCTAGGAGTCAGCGAGTCTGCTCTCTCGGTTTTGGGTAAACAAGGACGTTAGGGTTCAGTGAGAACGAATGTATTTTATTTACGTACGTTTTTATTTACATTATAGAGAGGGGAATAATGTTAAGCATGTAAAGGGTATTGTTAAACAATTATTCATTGTAAACGTCTTAACGTAATGTGAAATTGTATTTGTTTATGCGATAAAAAAAAACACATACACACATTATAATGACATGATAATTTGCCATTATTGAAACGATAGAATAATAATTCTATCACAAAGAACGATGTAAACTTAACGAACGTATTTATTATTCACAATTATGATTATTCTTTTATTTCAAGAATGGAACCATTGAATAGAAAAATAATAAGAAATGGTCTACATGGTTGCGTTGTCACACAGAGCACGTAGGGTCACACACGGCTGCACTAAATATACCTAGGCGTTATTCTAGATGTGTACCCGACGTGTCTGAGGCTATCGAGATGTACGGAACGATATATGTATCTGTTTGTAAGATGACAGATTATAAAATGCATTTAGTTTACACTTAAGCTTGTATTGATATACTTAGATAATGCTAAGAAGTACATTGTGCATTATAAGATGTGATTAGGTATTAAGTATACGGGTCAGCGCACGGCTACCAAAACTCAACGCAAACGCAGAGTTAGCTTACGCAAACATGCAAACCAGCGTGTATACTCGAGAAAAATCGAAGCGCGACTCTGCGTATTGATTTATCCGTAGAAGTTACGTTTACGCTCGCGCAGATGCCTTCTTGCGTTAGTTTTTGCGTCTCTATTTTGGTTTGATACTCATGAGGAACAATCGATCTTTTTTTTGAATTGGCTTCAATATTATAAATTTCTTAGGAAGGTAAATAGTTCTGCCATAATATTTAGTATTACATTTACGTTGTATATGAATTGAATTAACACTGGCATTTGACCATATTTTCACAAGAACCAAGGTTAAAAGAGATCGCCTTTATCGATGAGGCCATCTTTAGTACCATTAGTTTCACTGTACTCGTTACTTCTTATTGAACAATGAGCGTATTACTGCCAACTATTTAGGTGTTTAAGAAAACTCCTTTGAATACTTTTATTTATTTTAATGAGTAAATAAAAAGTCAAAGTCATCAATTTATGGATTGTATTTGCGATTACACATGCCATTTTAATTTTTTTTCCAATCTTATCCCTTTTCAAAAGCCCGCCAAAACTACTTATAATTTTTCCACAGAAAATAAAATTTTAGGATAGGTCATAAGTCGATTAACAAAATTAACTTTCGATTCCAGTGGGCATTGATTATTATGGGTTCGAAATGTAAAGTAATTAACAATTTATCTGAACTACTATCATTTGCTTACACGTGTTAGGTAATCTGTGTCCTTTGTTTCCTGAAATCGTATGTGCATAATGTTTTTTTTAATGAGACACCTTCGCATTTATAAAGTGAGTTACGATTTAAATTTACGTATAAGATATGTATTAATAGTATATATGAATAAATATATCTTATATATAGCAGTGCAGATAATGAAGGTGATCCTTGTCACCAATGAAATCTACATGCTAACGAAAAGAGGTTTGATATAAATTTTGATAAGATCGAAACAAATTTAATATGAAATAGTAAACAACAGATAAATAATACTTAAAAAGACACCGACATAATGAAAGCCTATGAAAATAAGCTATATTATGGATAGGACCGTGATGAAGATCGACTTATCATAGTCATAAATCATAATGTTTTAGAGGTTTTTAAGTGGACACTATCTAACTGATTAGGCACAAAGATTCTTAGTGGCGCTTCCATGAAAGGATTTCTTTATTTTCGACCCTAGGGTCAGAAGATAGGCTTAATAGAGCTGATAATATTAAAAATATGGTCGTGAGACTAACCGAGATAATATGATTATCATCGCTGTAAATAGTTCTCCTTGATACGTTAACCTTTACTTGACGGTCGGGCTTCGTGCAACAGTAGGTAGGTACCGTAGACTTTACATTACATTACATTAACAGCCTGTAAATTTCCCACTGCTGGGATAAGGCCTCCTATCCCTTTGAGGAGAAGGTTTGGAGCATATTCCACCACGCTGCTCCAATGCGGCTTGGTGGAATACACATGTGGCAGAATTTCGTTTAAATTAGACACATGCAGGTTTCCTCACGATGTTTTCAACGTAACGTAATGCAAATAAACACAAATAAGCACAAATTAAGCACATGAAAATTTAGTGGTGCATGCCTGGGTTTGAAGTCGAAATCATCGGCTAACCTAATCACTGGGCCATCTCGTCTCACCGTAGACTTAGCTACTGCTAAAGAGCAATAATTTGTGTCCTGTGTTCAGGTTTGCATGATGATTGAACAGCTAGTCTAATTAAAGGCACAAAGTAAAATCTAGTCGTCATGATTAATGGCGTTTTGTTATTGTATGGAATATATTTAACACATCCATTGTCTATGACCCGTGGTATGGTGCTATTGTCTATGACCTTTCCATCATCGATGGTATCATTAAATATAAGTTTTTTTATTACTTTTGATAATATTTTATGTCTGTTTATCTTTATGTTCGTTTTGACTTAATGAGTTACATTCCTGAAGCGCTTTAAGTTATAAAAATCGATGATTATCAACTCATGAATAATAAATATTCTTACATACATACAACTATGTATATATTTATGTAACGCGCTATCATATATTATGAATCAATCTATAGGACTATATAAAAAAAAATTGAATATTATTAAGTATTGCATTTTTTTTTAGCTATCTGTTGTTAGTTAAGAAACCGACGACAGTAAACTCGTTGGTTTTTGAAAATTAAAAAAAAAACAAACTTTGGTTTATGGAGACGAGTCGCCGTGTCGCTAATTAGAGCTCTCATAAAACCTGAGGGTCCGTCGTCAATCAATGTTTAAGGGCACTGAGTTATTGGTGCAAGCGAGGTGCGAAGGGTGAAGTTGTAAAGATGGATATGGTAATTATTTAAAAAAAAAAAAAAAAACAATTAATTAAATATATTTTTTATTTTATCACTTAGATATTTATTTTGCGATCTTATTTTGTACGAAATATACAAAAAAATACTATTATATTATTATAATATATCTAAATTATTAACGAATTCGTTGTTTACTCGATACTTTAAATAAATCATAGCATTTATACTAATTTTATTATTTCTACGAGTAATTAATACCGCATATATCATTTCTAACATCCACGTCCGAAGTCCTTAACTGAATCGGTAACGCAATTGGTACCCAGCCTTATCTTTGTCGTGTGTGTAGCGAGCCTAACGTGATGTCATCGAACCAAGCGAAGGTTGAACAGATTGACAAGATTTTTATATTAGTACAAAAGAGCATTCGTGGAGAAAGCTAGCATTAAAAATGTTTTTAATCTGCCATCGTGTAAAAAACGGTGTCTTCCGCTGATTCCTCTTTCGAACCTGTTGTAGTTTATACTTTAATTATAAAAATCTAAGTCAATATATAATTGAATAATTTGAATTTGTAGAAAATGTAATTTACTTTTATACTTTGGTTTTGTTAACGAAAACAATTTATTATTATATATGTACGTACCTACATATGTTTATTTAATTCAATCCGCAGCCATGTTCCAGCGTTAAGTCCTTCCTACACAAAGGTAAAAAAATATTTGTTCCTTTTTTAAATATCAAAGTTTGTTTTTTAAATGTGTATTGTATAAATACCATAAAAATATATCAAAACCTTTTTTAAACTGTTGCATGCATTATATCCATTATATTGGCTGAATACTATTAGACTATGAAAATTTGTAATTTTGTTATAAAAAAAATATTTATGCATAAATAAAAAATATATGTAACTGAATCTACTCCTTAACGGTTTTACTAATTTTAATGATTTCTCTAAATAAATAAATTCTCGTTTAACTTTGTCGAAGTCGGGACAGGCAACTAGTATTATACCTATACATCGTTTCCATACATAAAACCTTAATTGAAAAGAGTTCTTATATAGCATGGATTAAAGTTCAAATTAGTAAAAATACTTTTCCAATTGAGGCAACATATACGAAATCAGTGAAGCAATTCTATATTTGTAATATAATTCAAGGTATTTTTTAATATAGGAGTTGGTACAAAAAATTAAATATTAATTACTTAAATAGGTGTAATTCAATATTATACATTACAAATTAGTATAATCTACGATCAAATTATATATATATAATTATATTTATCGTTGCATTTTAACTATTTGTTTAAACTAAAAAAGTTCCTTTATCTGTGGGACCATTCTGTGGGAACTAACTCGAAATTCGAAAATTATAAGAATTAAAAACTATAAAACACCCCTTTTTATGATATAGGTTGGCGGACAAGCAAATAGACCACCAACCATAGACAATGGCGCTATAATTCCTTACATCGCCAATTCGCCACCGACCTTAGGAACTACGACGTTATGTCCCTTCTGCCTGTTAGTTACACTTACCATAAGATGACATCTTTGCCTGTTATACATTTAAAAGAAGAGGTATTATATAGTGACATATAACATCAGGGCCCGACCTAACATATGGCTTTTTGGGCTTCAGCCCAGGGCCCCGTGGATTCAAGGGGGCCCCAGCTAAGTCGAGTCAAAGTCAAAAATAGACGATAATGCGAAAGAATCCATAACTTTATTAAATTAAACAGATCGTATGGTTTGCAGCCCTGCGAGTCCTGCAATTAATCAAACCCATTTAATTAAATTAATTCAAGTCTACATTCAGATATGTCTTAGCCCCTGAGTAGTGTTAGCCCAGGGCCCCTAAACTTACGGTCCGGTCCTGTATAACATAGAATAATTTTGTATTTTAGTAAAAATATTTCTATTATTTCAACTGAGCATAGTAACCATACTTGCTGTTCGAGAACATATTAAAGTATAAGCCATTTCTGTTAATATTTTATTCTATGTCAAATTATCCGTGAATTTGTTCATTGCGATTGTATTCCCCCCGTCTAATTCGAGGTTCCGTAACACTCTACAGGGATTTGGAGATACGTAATTGAAACACCGATAAGTAGGTAAGTAAGTTGATTATATAAAAAGCGTATGTTTGAAAATATTTATAATCTGTGATGTTTTGAATAATCGAAGATTTTTTTAAATAATTTTAATTTTTGAAGAATTTTATAACAAGAACATGAATGTCACGTTTATAATCTAAATTTAAAGCTGATGAAACGGCGACGCGAAACTTCACATATAATCATACTATATGCTAAAACTTTTTCCGAAACGCGTTGCTTCTACTGGTATCAGTTATATATGTACCTATATATTTAGATAGCTATTTAAAAAAATCGTCTCATCATTAGGAGTATTAACCATCCCTTCGATCACCAACACGTCATCTATCTTGAAAATTTACACTGGCTCAATCACGCTTAAAACCGGAACACAACATTACAAAATCTTGCTGCTTGGTGGTAGAATATGTGATGTGGGTGTGGTACTAAGGCTTGCACAAAGCCCTACCACCATGTAAATGTTTTTAAGTATATTATGTTGTAGTTATAAAATTATGTGGTATTGTTTCTAATAGATGGTTTATGTGTCACGCGCTTCCATTATTTCATAGCTAAACGCCTCGACCACACAAGAGGACAATGGAGACGACTGTATTTAATAACTATAGGCATATTTTGATTGTGTTTCGTAAACCTAGTGTTTTCTAACATTTTTAATTGTTGTTCTAACGTTATAATTTCGATATGTCTACTCCACAGTTTTTAAATTGTTATTGTTTTGTTTAATTTTACATTTTGATAAATATCGTATTCTCCTAAAGTGCTGTCAGTTAAAGTTTGTCAAACTTTGTAGGTTACATCTCAATACCTAAGGTAAATGCATTCCTTCGAAAGCCTTACGAATACCTTTTTTTAAATTAATTATCTGTAGGTTATGACTCCAAACTACAAGATCGTATTTAGAACGCAAGTTTTCTAGAACGTTTCTGCGATGTTTAACGCTTCGTTATCGTCGATTTAAATAAAATTATTAAACTAAAATTGAAAATTAAATATACACAATAAAGTGAAAAATTCATGAATATTCAATATGTATTTATTTATTCATAGGTTTATTGATATTCTCTTTCAACAACATCACCACGAAAACCTAACGTCTACCCTACACGCTCATTTTTATAAAAAAACATCACTAGCAACGAAATAAAACCGTGCGTAATAAAACAATCTCAATAAGGTGTATGAATATGTTATTTTTTCACAATTTAAAATGTAAATTTAATTAACATTCTATATACGTTTTTTATCTGATAAAAGTCATTTTTATAATAAATGTATTTAATCTTTATTCGATTCAACTGTTGGTGAAGTAAATATGGTTGTATTGAAATAATTTTACACATGAAACGAGCTAAACGAAGCACCTTTATGAAGTCAATAGCCGTGAAAGTATTGATGGAAACAATAAGGCTATAAATCTAAGCGAGATTGATCTCTGGACGGCTCGTCTAAACAGCGAGTCTAAATAGCATAGTTACAAAATTATAGAAAAAATCCTTTCCAAATTTAAAGTGGCTCAAAATACCGCCTTCCTTTCCTTATTTAAATTTAAAATAAAAAAAACTATACGAGGGTAAACAATAAAACGAAAAACTCATGATTTGCATAGGTACATTAACAACTTTCCACACTTTTACGCGTTTATGATAATTCGTAATGATTATAAGCAAGCTCCTGTTGAAATGCATCACCATATCGTTCGCGTGTTACCAGCAAAAGGAATAAATAATATTTCTTTGAAACTAAGCAAAAAGTTTTTAATAATCACGGTCCAATAGACCGACGGAGTAATTTTATAACACGTCATAAATTCTGCAATGACGAGGAAACGGCTGTACGTGTATTGTAATAAGGGTGAGAATCTTCTGGACGTGTTAATCTTCACGCATAGAGAAACTAATACTAATAATTATCCGCAGGAGGTGTTTAATTATATCTATTTATCGGTTATTAGTCCATTTGGCATATCTCGTTAGAGATATCGCGGTGCAGGGCCGTCAGAAACGGTTTTTGTTACTTTTAGCAACTTACGCGAAAATTTCATACTTATTAAATTCTTGAATTATGTCAAAAGTGTGAGTTTTTTAATGTTGCATACGTCTTTTTATATTATCAATGTGTTGTAATTATTTAGCAAATTATTGATATGTGAGACTTGTCGCCTGTTTCTGAAATACAGAGAATTCAGATTTAATAATCTGGATTAATGTTGAACGCTCATTGATCGAAGATTGCATCATCGGCTGCCATCAGCCAATGAGCAGTGGAGGTAAAATTAAGTAACAAACACGGTTAATTTAATAATTAAGGTAATATTATCTAAGTAGTCCTCTCCAATCCAGTCGATAAGACTCTCGACAGTGTAGGTACCTATCTCTGTCATAGTTTGATGGGAGGCATTCCGACAAATCTGACGAGCGCTCAGTCGGTAGTTTTTGAATCCCGGGAATCGAATCCTAGACCAATGTAACCGCATTAGCTAGTAAGTAGCTACTAACAATACAGTAGAAGATTTTGTTTTTCAATAAAACAATTTTAATTACAAAGTTTGTACAGCCACAGATTTCATGACCTAAGAATGTTCTAGATGTGTATCTATATCAGTAATTACATCAATTTGTAAGATGATGGCATGTTGAGAAGTAATTAATTAATCGCAGACACGTTACGCATTCTGTTTTGCTCTTTACACTTCTTAGATTTTATCTTTATGACAGAAAATCTGACGTAAGTAAAGTAAAGCTGATTATTAATTGAGATAGTTTTGAAACTGGCTGTTCGGGACGTTTCCAATGCCATTAAAATACAAAAAAGTTTCAATATTAAAAAAAAGTTTAATTTTATAATACTGTTCCTTTCATTTTTTTAAATATATAAACATCTATTACGTATTTTTTATTCAGAAAAAAAAATTGTTCTTAATCTGTATTTCGTGTATGTGCCTATATTTTTTTTTAATAAGATCTTTGAATAAATCCTCCTTTTGACAGATTATTTTAGACAGCAGCTGTCACATTACTTTACTATATACGTTGTGTTCACTCATTACAGAACATACAAATCTGCGAACTTAATATCATATAGGTAACATATATCACACGTTATCAAGTGAGTATTCAATATGGACATTGTTAGCGTAATAAATATATTAATATAAATGACAATTAATAATGGAGACGATAGATACAATAATGACAATTAAATTAAGGACTTCTGATGTAGTTCTAACTATTATTAAGAAGTTGCTCTTGTAGCTGATTATTTTCTCCAGTTAGATAGATAAGAAACATAATTAAAACACCTATTCGTTTAATAATGACATATTTCGAAATAATGAAAAAAAATCACAGGTTTTGTTCCCGATTTAATTACGCAGTTTTCTATTACAGAATACCGCTACATACAACGCTTCTTAATAATTTAACTTGTCTAAGTTAAAACAAATCCAAGATAATTTGAAGGTAGGTATATCTAACGATACCTCTACCGAAACCGACCAGAACTTCACTAGTTGGGTATTATTTATCTAGAAAAAGTTATATATTTTATGTGTAGATAATATCAAATATGTAGATAGAGTAGATAGATCTTTATAAAATACCTTCAAATTAATTTTGAATATAGGTACCCGACTGGATTGGAGAGGATTGCTTAGATACTATTACCTTAATTATTAAATTAACCGTGTTTGTTACTTAATTTTACCTCCACTGCTCATTGGCTGATGGCAGCCGATGACGTAATCTTCGACCAATGAGCATTTAATGTTAATCCAGATTATTAAATCTGAATTCTCAGGATTTCAGTAACAGGCGACTAGTCTCACGTCTCAATAAATTGTATGTAAGGGAACAAAGTTAGTTACGTATATGCAAGCAAGATTCTGGAATGTCATTAATTAAACGCCTCGAACAGTCTTGGACATTTTGCGGGAACGTAAGTATTCTCGCTTTGTTCTTCTGCAAGTCTAACTTAATACAAGTCGGTAGCTATCTCGGCGCGGGAAGGATTTGTAATTAGTCTTAGTCTAAGAATATCAGCGTGCACTGAATTGGTGACGAGACGTTTAATGTAGTAAGATTAGATACTTTAACTAGAGTTGGGTAAAGTTACGGTTCAATGTGCTACAGGAGAAAAGGCGTTTACTCTTGAGAAGATTCGGAACTGAGGTTACGCTGTTGTTGGTACGCGTAGAAGAATTACCGATGTATACTGATGATGATGAAGTAGACAAGTGTGTGCGCTAACACAGATTTACTCTATTCGTTAACACTGACAGTAAATCCGACACGACCGGAAAGAATTAAGTCGCAGGACTAACTAACGGTTATACGTTATTTTCAACACAAGCATACCTCACTGATGACGTTTATTCAAATTTAGAAAAGTGATCTCCTGATACTTGCTTCTTCTAATTTTTTTGCTGTTTTCCACTGATTAGAGGAATATTGTTTGACGGTAGAAAAGCTGGTAATTAATAAATAATCAACCTAACATTTACATCCTACCATCTGGTAATGTTTGCAACGAAAACATTCGCAATAACAATTCATTTTTTTTTTAAATAAACAATTAATTATCGTCATTTGTCTGTTCGCTGATCTCTAATCGACACAAATTGAAAAGTTTCAAATCGATCTATATTAACGATGCACTGAAGTTTGTTTACAGATCGCCTTACAGGCCGCGCCCACAAGATGGCCGTCGTGTGGCCGGTCGAAATTACTTCTGCCTGAGTGGAACTAAGCAGAATGAGACAGAACGTTTTGGCGTAACAATACTAGTGAAGAATTATAAAAAAAAATAATCCTGAAATTAAAAAAAAAGTACATTTTTATTCTTTTAAAACTTTCAACTGTTGGAGAGCTATTCTGTGCTTAGTTAAACCGAACGTGCAGTTTCATAAATTAAGAACCGCTGGTAATACAAATATTTTTAACACAATTCCAATTAGATTATCGTTAAGCTTAAGTCAAAATAACCTTTGCCTAACAGTCATTATTAAAAACGTTACTTATTCAAATATTGGAATACAAAATTCCAATAAGATTCGAAAATTCAATGTAAAAGTGAAACTCATCGTAAACAAAGTACATCACTAGGTTAATTAAACAGCTCTATCAAATTACCGTTAATCGCTCATGAATCCAATTTAAAAATCGATTAAATGATCGATGTTGGCAGTCCGTTTCTCTATAAACGCGATTCTAGCCCCCAATAAACGATTACTTTAATAGCGTAATTTTATTGGCATATTGCATGAAATAATTTCTGCCCTGTAATTTTCTGCACATAGCCCTATAGGTTCCAACGTTGTCTTTAATTTAAGGCACTCGATAAACTTGTTTAGTTAACCTCGTGTGTAAATATTTTCCATAGTTTTGATGTAAATCGTTTTACAATTATACATCAGGTGCATATAATATGGATCAAAGGAAAATTATTTTGATTGCTTCATTTTTATTTGTATCGGAAATTTGTTACAAAACAATATATACCTGTGATGAATTCCGAAGTGACTCAGTGGATCGATGCGTCAAACTTAGTGAAGATCGCTCCCAAGCAACGTGTTCTCGTGTGTTTATATCTCAACTCAGCAGCGTTATAAACAAAGAAATTCTAGGAAACCTGCGTGTTTCGCAAATTACAGGTGTATCAATCCACACTAAACAACGTACCTACTGCTCCAATACTTCTCCTTAAGGAGAGATCTTGGAGTGTTCCTGAAAAGTTAATTTAAAAATGGAATCTGATTGTGCTATTTACAGCCATTGAGCTTATAAATGAGGTTTCAATGTAAGAGAAACCTTTTATTGTCTGTCTCGGTAGATTTGACCTTTCGAAATAGAGCTTTACGTTTAATTAAAATGGTAACTATTGAAACTGCTTGTAAGATGTTGCATAAATAGGCACTTGAATATTAATCAGTTTCTTAGACATAATGTTCGATTTTTTTTTTGTTAGATAATATTTTTCTTTTCTTTTAGAAAGTAGTTTTAAATTTTTGTATAGAAAGACAAAGTTTTTTTTTTTTAATAAAAGTATTAACAAACAACATCAATTTTAATGATGTACACGTCTATAACAGCCACGATACAAAATTGAATAAATTCTTTTAATCTTTTCATAGACACTATTGTGGAATTTATTGCAATAAAATTAACCAAAAAAGGCTGCAATTTTAAATGAAAAAAAAAAAACGTATAAAGAAGAACGCTAATTTTACAACCGTTTCCTTCGAAGCATTTATTAAACTCGAGGCGGTTTTGGTAATAAAAAACTCCATCGTTCTTAATACGAATAAACGTCAATGTCATTCTGACGCGCCATTTTGTCATCAATTAGACACAATATTAAATATTTGCTCGCTGTCCATTATAAAGCGTGACATGATATCATTAATGCATACTTTACGGCCCTTATCAGAATTGTTAGTTATTAATAAAACAGACGTTACAATACAGAATAAGTGTTAGGTATCTTTGTAAAATACATACAAGGTAAACAAACTATTATTAAAGCGGTTTACGATTTGAAAACAAATAAAGAATAATATTTTCACTCTATGTTTCTTTATATGGTAAGTTAAATGGAAAAAATAATCTCATTTATTGTCAAGCTAATATTATTTATTTTTTAAATTCTTTTTTTTTTATTTATAAAGTAGACAAGGATGTTAAATTACTATTTTTTAAATGATGTCATATGTATTTGTTATGACGACGATAGGTACTAGAACCGATATTTAAATTAAATTGATGAATTGATAAACCGTTAGATATACATTTGAATAATTCAATTAAAACTTTACTACTAACTATATATCTACTAGATCTATAAACATATACATATATTATATATAGAGCAAACCAATTTAATTGAGCCCTTAAATCCATATTCTTGAATCCAATTTTAAAGTGTCGTATGACGCTGTATTTTTTTTACATCTAATGATTTACCGTTGAAACAGGAATTATAATATGAACAGTTTACTAAGAACATTAAGATATAATCGGTCTATGCTATTGTTTTTAAAGTATACCATTTATAACTACAGCTTTAAACAAGGTGTACCGACATTTTGTTTAATTTTTAAATCAACCCTTGCACCCAGTTTTTGTTAGATTATAATATTTTTATATATTATATAATAATTAATTCTCTGTCACGTTTTCAATGCAAAACCAAAAGAAATTTGGTGAATTTCTTTTTGACATTTGATTAGGATTTCTGATGTAGTACCTTTAACTGGTAACACTAGTGACGTAAAAAAAATATGAGAAAATTTAATAACTAGTTTTGAAGGAAATAAAATTATGGATTAATAGTATTATTAATACTTTGTCCGATTGTTACCTGTTCTCGTAATAGTGGTCGAAATTATCTATATATATAAACATATATTTAATATGGATATAATAATATACATGTATTTGCATTTTTCGATCATTTTTTTAACCTATCTATAAATAACATCAAAGCCTATCTATAAACAACATTATGATAAGTTAATTTGGCGTTTTTTAATAGCCATATGGCATATAATATACATATATAATCTCAGATAGGAATAGGTTCATTGACATATAAATAAGTTTAAAAGAAGATAAGTTGAATTTAAATTATTTACATGTACTTATAAACTTAATATAATCAGCGGGTATTGATTAAAGCGAGTTTAAAGTCCTAATTGATTATCGTTTAAGTTACCGAAGGTTTGTAGAGCTGATAAACCTGATCACTCAGTACTTAATTGTAGTGTAACAACGCAGGTCAGTCTATAATTTGATATACAGTCAGACCCGTCGGGTTCTAGTTAAAATTACACCACAAAACTGGAATGCTATTGTATTCTGGTTTATTGGGTAAATCAGTGTAATCATTACATATTATAAAATAAAGTGATACGCGTGATAAACCCAAAATTAATAAACGGATTTTTATACGGTTTTTACTTATAGACGGAGTGATTCGTGAAGGTATATAATTGATATATGTATGTAATAAGGTGTGTGTGTGTAATATATATGTGTATAATTCATTCAAGTTTTAGGCTGATGGATGATAAATGTATATCTATGTAAATACAGATGTATGTGTCCGAAAAAATTATGCCGACTATAAATACATAGGCTGTATACGACATACATAGGATGTATGACAAAATATGCCGACTATTAGAGATATGTATTATGATATTAATGCTTTATGTATCCTTATTCTAGGCGTGTGCTAGTTAAAGATACAATGAAAATAATCTGAGCTCTCATGATAAGGCTTATCTTTTTTTTGGTTTACTTATTGCCAGTATTTACGGGTAAAAATTTAAGGTACAAATTACACAGGTCACAATAAATTAAAAAATATATATAACTTGTGTAGAGAACACAGCTTAGAGAGTAATCACTAAAAATTTTACTTTTAATTGTAAAGACATGATTGTCCTGATTTTGATAAAACAAATTAGTTCATTATTTGTTAAAACAAAACGAAAATTAAAAAGGGATTTATATTTGTTTGAATTAAAGTTTATATAGCGAATATAGAATTGATATAGTCCAGTGATAAAATTAGAAAACTAACGAATAGTCTAATATCTGATACTAATTCGGACTCAAACTGAATTTTATTGTTAATGTGTTTTATACAATACATACCGTGTAGCCCTTAAATAATACATGCTTGTGGAAGTTAAATATATAAGATACATGTTTATCTTAATTCCAAAGAGCGGTTGTGTGAGCCATTTTCTATTTTTTGTTACAACCATATCTCAGTCAATAGTTTTGACGGGACACTACCATGATACAAACAGCCATAACTAATTTGACCACTTGAGGTAATGTAATTGTATAATTGTTAAGTTATGTTTCCCAGAGCCATTAAGATATATTCATAATTTTATTTTTTAACATATTTTAGGTACATTTACATAGAGAGCAGCCATTTTTGTAATATTATTTAGGTTATTAATTGTCAAAGCTAATATTATATTTATCATAAAACAATACTTATTATTTTTTTTTTATTCCGACGGATATATATTTATATTTTTCATTATTCTGTGATCGTACATTCTATGTCTACTGTATAAATAGTTGAAGTAACAATTTTAAACTTTAATAATTATAACATATTACCTGCAGAATTTCGAACGTAGAGATACTTTTAAATATTCGAACATTTAAATAATAACCGTTATAGGTTCAAAATTTAAAATATTACGAAAAAAAAAATATCTGTAATATTCATCTATGAATCTATAGAAACAAAATTTTAATAGTCATTATTTTTATTAAAACATCTTTTAAAAAAAATTATCACACGATTAAGTTTTTTTTTTAAACTTAGTAGGTACCTATACGATAAATGAGTGAACGAATGACAAGTCACTCACTGATTTCGGTAATGATAACAATCAAAACAAAATCTATTAAAATTAATTGAACGTAAGATATTTCATTCATTCTTTAAAGCAATCTAAGAAGATGTAACTTCAATGAATATTATGTCTTTACATGATTCTGTATCGAATTTTACATGTAGGTATTCCTATTCGTTACAGAAAGTTTGGGAAATGGACACGTTGGTAATACATGACCACAAATAAGTAACTAAGATGGCGTGTACTTTGTGCCTGTAATTACACTGGCTCACTCATCCAAAATACTGGAACAAAGTAACAGTAGATCACTGTTAAGAATTAGGCTAATGTCAGCAGTTTATAGGTACCATTTGTCAAATTAATTTAACCGAACTATTACGAGTTCATAAGAGGTATTTTTTATCAAGATTATCCAGTTATTTTTTAGACCACCTGATGGTAAGTGATGGCCACCGCCCAATGGTCTTTTGTGTGGTAAGAAATATTAACCATTCCTTACAGTGCCCTGAGATGTTATGTTCCTTGTGCCTGTACACTGGCTCACTCACATACCAAACCAAGACACAACAATACTAAGAATTACTGATTCGCGGTAGAATATATGACTAGTGGATGTTACCTACCCAGACGGGCTTGTAAAAAGCCTTACCAAAAGTAAATTTTTTGAAAATGGAAATAAATCCTAATGAAAGTTGCCAGTACCAAATTGTTTTCTTGGTCAAGATACAAATATAATTAAAAAAAGTAATTTGTATTAATATTTCTTACATAAGTACATGCGTTAGTAGTTTGCAGAGCGTGAGAGCTAAGATCCTCATCTCTGCCAATCAGATCCACTCACTCTTCACACCGGAATACATCAATACAAAGTATCATTGCTTGTTCATTCATTCATAACTGCACTGTCGAGGACAGTTCAATTTCAAAGTATTAAACCATTACCTACGGCGAAACAAAGTGGTATGATCGTCTGTCCATTTGTTCTTCGCTCAATGTAACAAATATACTCATTTAATTATTAGTTTTTTGATATGGTAACATTTAATAATATCTTTAATAATATGATGTAGATAAAAATATATATCATAAACAATATTTAAGTTATCCAATTAACCGGTACGAAATTATTTTATAATAATAATTTAGCATTGTTCATTATAATCATTTTTTACACTTATTTATTTTTAACTTGGTTTTTAACTTAGTTTTGCATGGCCAGTATCATTATTTACATATATATTCTTAAATTTGAAATTCATATTTACAAAGTAGGTTTGTTTTAATATTTAATAAAAATAAAAGTTGTAGGTACTACTGTGACTTTCTATTAATTAATTTACAGTAAAATTGTCTATAAAGTTCAATAATGTTAAATCACTTAAGTACATTAAAATACTATACTTCTAATTTAAAAATTAGTCAATGACGGCAATTAAAAGAAAATATTTAAACCAAAGGCACAATGCAAGAAACATTCGAGGAGGTAAGTTTTGAAAAAGTTTTTAAAAGGGTTTGGCGGGAAAAAACTGGCACATCACAAAGGAGTTCCGATTACGTTGAACAGTTTTTCTTTTTTCAAAATTTCACGCGCTTTGATGTTCGTCACCCTCGAAATTTCTGGCGCCCCTCGCTCGGATACTTTAATAAAATATTGTTTAAATGTGATTCTACTTAATAATTATAATTACTTAGTCTTTTGTAATGACGCTTAAGCACCTTTTCTTAAGACGAGTGTCTATGCTACGGTTCAATTTATTTTTTTATTATTACTTGTGTCTATAACACGTGTGGTAACAATTTTTTATATGGGAGTACTTCGAACTTTTTTCTATGCACGTGTAAGTTTCATTTACTTTTTTTCTACAATAAATATCAAAATATGGACATTTTATTTTTATATAAGCAAATATCGAAAATACTAAACGCAACCTACTTATCATATTATTTGAAAAAGTTGTAATCGTTGAAAATTGAAATTGTCTTTGAGCATCATAATTATGTTAACCGTGGTTTAATTTGTTTTTACTACAATAATCAACGGATCGAAATGATGAATGGATACTTTTAGACACAATAATTTTGCCTATAAATGGGTAATTATTAAATGAAAATTTAATAAAAAAATATCTAGTAACAAAAAAAAATCATAACGTTTTTTTTTTTTCTATGATTTTAAAATTATTGTAGCAATGACCTTAGACTTGTAACAGCTTTGAATATTGTGATAACATTTAATCAATTAGGCCTAGTTCTAGAAACATGTTTATAAAAGGTACGATGCAAGAATAGTTCATAACAAAATAATATATTTACTTGTTAGTTATAAGTATGTGACAGTTATTTTATATATTTATTACGTGATAGACGTTTTATCGTTTGTCTTAAATTTGAAATTGTTTTATGAAAGTAAAGAAAGATTCTGTTCTGTCAAATGAGTTACAGTAAATTTTTAAGTGACTATTCTGTATTAAAAAAAAAAAACATTCAATAATTACCTATATTGATTTTTAAAAGTCAAACAACTTTATGAAAGATAATTAATTATCTAAATGACAAATTTTACTACAATTATCAAATAGTTTTGACACATTAGTCGTGATACAGGTTCAATCGTAGGTAAATTAATTTAAGAAATATACATTTTAGGATCATTAAAAATACTCAGTTACCTATTTACATGTTGTTCGACGAGTTCTTTTTTTTTTTTTAATTACTATGACTGCGAATTTAAAATTAATGATCTAGTCGTCTGATGCAAAAAAAGTTTTACACCGTGTAGGCTTGATATCTTTTTTAACAAATAAATTTTAATCGTTAAAATTAAGATATTTCATTTTGCAACGTCTTTTTACAATTTAATTATTTTTAGTTCGAGTTGTAACTTAGAGGTTTTGAACTAAGAACACTGTTAACGAAACAAACTATTGAAATCTTTTAATAATACTTATATTATATAACTTATCAAAAGTATAATTATATCATTATTTCTTTGTGTGTTCATTTAGAATAAATGAATCGATATCTCAGTTTTGTGACGAGGGATTTAGTTTTCGTAATAAACTAGTTCGTCGTAATTAATCGTTCCGTCGGGTGCAGTTTTAGCGAAAAAATGCGCCTATTACGCACAGGCTGCACTACAACCCACTACTAAAAATAAACGGATATATTTACGCCTACTCCATAAATAATATCATTTGATTAACACTTTTCCTATATTTTATAAAATTGTGATTATAATTTGAATGTAGTTATCGATATATTTCTCGTGTATAAACTTAATAGGTTATAATATTCGTTCCTACAGATTTTTCTTAGTTTAAAAATTAGAATAATTTCTACCTAATAAGGGCTCTCTCTAATCAAGCGGGTTATTTTTAAGTATAGTTTTTTAAACCTGCTCTTATGTTTATTTTTATTTATAAGCCTTATAAGTCTCTGTTTTTATGTACTTAATTATTGTTGAAAACATCAAACACAATACATATATTAAAATATTTAGTGGACGCGTCTAGCAGGTTTTCAACATTAAACCGGATTGGACCGTGTCTATATTAATTAATGCCATTGTCATATAAATACAGCAATCGATTAATTATATTTTGGTAGAGTTGTTTTATAAACAACTCTGCACGCTGTCACGAGAAACACTTCATGTTTACAAATGTGAAGGCCTAGTACTGTTTACTTACCTAGTTTTATACGGACTACGTGAATTATGGGCAAATATGATGGTCACACACAACACTCAGAGCACGAATAACGGAATGAGGACCGACAGTGGGCACGATCACAGGGCGACGAGCGACGGCGGTGCTTGTGGCCGCGGGGCCGTACTGACCTGCCACTCTTGGTGATCACCATCTCGGTGCCGAGCTTGTGAAACTTCTCCCATAGGTCCTTCCCCTCGAGGGTGACTTTAGGGTCATCGACGACTCCGTCGTCGTCGGGAGGTAGCGGCGCATACGGCGGCGGCGGCGGCTTGAGCAGCGGACAGGGCGCGGACAGCGCGGCGGCAGCGGCCAGCGCGGCCGGCAGGTAAGGCGGCGGCGGCAGTGCCCCCGCCGTCAGCAGCGCCGACACCGAGAAGTCGCTCGGCCGCGGCGCCAGCAGCGGGTGGAAGGCGACGGCGTCGCGCCGCTCCGCGCCCTCGAAGCGCATGCCCGCGCCGCCCGGAATCCACGGCGTGCGCTCCACGACCGGCGTGCCCGTCGGCTCCAGCGGTCGCACTCGCGCCCGCTCATACAAGGTCCATGACGCGCCGGCGGCGGCTCGCGGTCACGCGGTGACACTCGCGCTGCGACGGCGACACTCGTTCGCTCCGTGACGACACCCGCTCGCGCGGCAGGCGTCAAACGACTGGCCGGCGGCGGCGCCGGCTCCGACACCCCTCCCGCCGCGGCCAATGGCGCGGCGCGGCCCGCCCCCGGTGCGGGGCGCGGGCGGGGCGCGGCGCCGCGAGCCTTGTTTTTTCGTCGCGGCGAGGTGTCCGCGCTCCGCCGCCGCCACACCTCGCCGCGCGGCGCGGGCGCGGGCTCGCGGCCGCTAATCTGGTTAATGCGGCGCGCGGCCGCGCGGGGGCGACGCTCGCGCCCGCCGCCGCCGCCTCCTTCTAATTGGACACGTTTCCGTTCGTTCATCAATTGAGCTCGTTACGACGATATCTTTTGTACGCCGCTCTCCACGACCTCCCGCCGCCGCTCCGCGACGCCACTCTACCACTTCCGAGCTTCTCGCCACGACGACGGTTACGGTTCCACTACGGCGCGGTCTCACCATCTCAACGAAACTTTTAACTAAGTTCAGATACACCGGAGAACTGTTCAGTAGCGATTCACTCTCACTACTTAGGTATTAGCTTGTAACGACTTCCTCTGAGCTCCTTAAATATTTTATTTATTTAGATTAACGTAGAGCACTCGAGTCGTATATAAATTCGTAAGTCGTAGCCGATAAACATAATCGTGTGTAGGTATTATATATAGAAGACTAATTCTTCTGAATTAAGATCTCATAGTGACCTAAAAATTCATTCAATTTAAAGAAAAAAAAAATACAATTCAATCATCACAAAATGCGTAGAAAGATGAAATAAAAGACAGCGACGTTAACCTTAAAACATCATTCGACGCCACCTCAATTAATTATATCTCGAATGGGCGCTGCGTCCTTACTATACTTTATTAATTTATTTTCTTTAAAGTTCTATATACTTAATATATATTTATTAAGAACCTCGTTTATGCTTTAGGAATTGCCAAGTTTGTATAATTATTTGTCATTTTGATGTTAACAATATCTGCTCTACCAAAAAAATAAAACCTAATAGTTACAAAAATTGTCGCTAGGTGGGAACTAGCTGTAAATATTGGACGAGTAGAATTATTATTTATAAAATGACATAGTTATTTCCCCCTACATAATAATTTAATAGACCCGAAGCGGCTCACAGGTTGGAACACGCGAATATTAACCAAAGACTCCAGGTTCAAATAGCGCGTCCTCACCGCGTTTTATTTTACATGCAAGCGTGTATCGGATCAAATTCAATCATATGTGTATCCACCACCCCGCGTTGGGGCAACGTGGTGGAATAAGCTCCAAAATATCTCCCCAAGAGGAAGCTTTAGACCCAAACGTGGGGCATTTGCGGTCTGTTTATTCGTTTATATATATATAATTGTGAAACAGCAAAAAATAAATGGTTATCGGTTTAAGTCAGTAGGTAGGTATTATATTTTGTAAGAACTCACTTCGTAAGTCATTCGTGTAATATTGTAAACGCTATTTTCGTAAGTATATAGTATACATTTTAACGTCATAATTGATATATAACCATTATAAAATATTTACTTTGACACAACACTATCGACCAGTATCACTATGACCAGTATCACTTCACCGGGCCCTCAACCTGCCTAAGTACCGAAATTATTAAAATTTATTTACTTAATACCAAAGCTTATATATATATATATATATATATATATAAGCTTTGGATAGAGATGTAGAGATATATAATATCTTGAATCAAATAGATATATTTTCTGTGGCGAGTTAACAATGTCATTACAGAAAAACTTTGATTATATTACCTACATAGCACATTGAAAATTATCTTTTGACGTCGCTAAGTCACGAGGGGTTCTAAGAAGTTTCCCAAGCTCGGCACCGAGATGGTGATCGCCAAGAGTGGCAGTACGGCCCCGCGGCCACAAGAACCACCGTTGCTCGTCGCCCTGTGATCGTGCCCACTGTCGGTCCTTATCCGTTATTCGTGCGGAGTGTTGTGTTTGACCATAATTCACGTAGTCCTTATTTGACATATTTTCAAAAATCTTGCTATTTATTAACACACGTGTATTTACTTCTAGTATAGTGATCAATCAGTGTCAATATTCGTTAGAGGTTACACATAAATATAAATGATTATATTATATGTAAATTGTGACTACTGAGTTTCTTGCCGGTTGTTCTCGGTATATCGACATTCCCAACAAGTTAAAAAGCTTGATAAATTGCTTGTAAGAGCCTCCTTGAATGAAGTATATTTTGATTTTAGTTTAATTCATAATAATCAATAGAGATATTTTTCGTCAAAAGAGGTCGTTCGTTTTTTTTTTTTTAATGTAAACATCTTACAAAATAACTGCAAAGGCGTTTCATTGTGAGGCATGTAAATTAAATTAGGTTATTATAATATGATCTAGACTCTACTTTATTCAACTGCACGAAATATTTGAAATAGAGTTACTAGTGAATGAGTTTTCTAACTCTGATGTAGAGTCTACATTCGGAACCGTTGGTAACTCTACGTACAATTTATTCCTACATTTAACGTAGTTACTTATGAGCAGATTTGAACTTGGTGGTAGAGTTTTGTGCAAGTCTGTGTAGGTACCACCCACTCATCCGATAATCTACAGCGTCCACCCACTATACCATTACATCCACTGATCCGTCAGGGATACATCAGAAAATAAAAGTGAAAAAGAAACTTACTAATCATTTCTTACTGAGGAGTTTATTAATTTATTGAAATAGTTACACTAACTAATCACGAAATACTTAAAACTAACTAATTATTAATTAGTTTTTAAAGGTGTTAACAATACCATGAGTAAATATGAATAAAACCGACCAAGTTCGAGTCGAACTAGCACATGAAGGATTCCGTACGTCCGTCCGTATTATCTATAGATGTGGCAAAAAATCACGTTTATATTAATATTTGTTGTTATAGCGGCAACAGAAATACATTATCTGTGAAAATTTCAACTGTCTTACTATCACGGTTCATGAGATACAGCCTGGTGACGGACAGAGAGACGGACGGACAGCGGAGTCTTAGTAACAGGGTACCGTTTTACCCTTTGGGTACGGAATCCTAATAAAAAGAGCATGAGTTCAATTTGTGTAGGTATATTTTACCATCTAAACGTACTGCCTTATTAACAAAAAATAATACGTACATTTGATATGAATCTTATAAATAATGAAGTGTTAGTCTGACATATCGTTACGCGATAATACATGAACTTGCATAAGAATTAAATTACAAGATAAATTACCTACTTGCTAAAGTTTATAAATACATTTATAATTGACTGATTACCGATATGGTCCAGCGGATACGGCTGATGGATCTTAAGCGAATGGTTGTGGGTTCAAATCAAACATTTAAATAAGGTTTCGGTACCTAAATCTGTGAAGTTATATTTTTGTTGCTTTTGAATGATATATGTCGGATTCTCTTAATCTTCAAACCTTCCCAAACATATTCCACAAAGAAACTAATTCTTGATATAGTTTCTCTAATATATAAGATAGAACCGTTTACATACATCATCTGATATACATATATATCTACCTACGTTAATTTTTTTTTTAAATATAAAAATGAATTATAAATTAAATAACTTAAAAAACATAACCACTAGGGTTGACAACGCACTGACATATTTTCGTCAAGGTGGGCAAACTCAAGGGAGATCAGCCAATACAAGACATTACTGTGCACAAGTATGTTCCCACACACAGATGCACTCTCACACAGAACCTCGTGTCTGTGACCTGATAGCCACTAGACTGACGAAACAGTCGAACATGCATGTTTATTTAGCAAGGTACGAGTAAGTTTTGCTTGTGGACTTGTTAAGTGACAACCGTATTTAGTTAAGCTAAGTTGAGTTAAGTGGCTGCAGTCCTTACGCTATGACGTAAACTCTGTGGAACCAGCTTTCGCCGGCGGTTTTACAAAACCGATACGACTTGAGAACCTTCAAGAAAAGAGCGAACACATTTCGTAAGGACGGCAAGGCACCTACGGTGTTGCAGTCTATGCGTCTGTGGTCACTTTCCATCAGATGAACCTCCTGGTCCTTTTGCCACCAATATCATAAGAAAAAAACACGTAACATTGGTTACAAGTGTATCTATGTGGCTGACGAAAAATGTCGCCCCGTAACTGATTACATAGTATGCTTCAAAGTTCGTTTTATTCGATAATTCAGCGATACTCTACATTTATCCTTTAAAACACAGACAGACAATTTCATGAAATCAATTTAACATTAGTTAGTAAAGGCTTAAACCTAAGGGACTCAGGATTCCGAGGCTTGTGTTGACTAGAAGCATCTACGTATAGGTAGTCTATTTGCCTACGAAAGCATTACAGGCTCTATAGACAGTATGTACTTATGTAGATAACTTAATGATTTAATTTTATTTTTAATTGATTAATATATACCTGTGTAAACATGGTTCAGTGGTTTGAACACGTACATTTATATCCAATAGTGTAAATTCAAACCCGGGTAAGCATTGCTGAATTTTCATGAGCTTTTATTAATTTAATCTTGTTAAAGTGAGTGACCAAATTTGTATCCACTGACCAGTATTGGAATAGCGTGGTGTAGTAATCTCTAAATCTTTTTCAAATTAAACGGCCTAAGCTCCGTATCTAACGAAACATTTACAAGGGAAAAAAATTATGAAGCCGTTCCAGCGCACGCAATATCCAGTCCTACAATAAAAAATGTAACCAGGTTTCCTGCACAAGTTTAATTTTTTAAACTTAGAACGTCTAATAATTATAGATGAAATTAAATTAATTATATTAATAAGCTTGAACAGATATCTGAACTAGAAATAGTTTATAATTACTGTTTAAATCCTGTCGGTTAGTGGTGGTTTTTTATTTGCGGCTATAGCATAAATAATATGTACCTTTAATTACTGCGAGGTACGACTTTGACATTTTATTCCATCGTATTTTATTTTTCTATTTTTAAATTATTCTATCGACGTCAACTGCCAGTATTTTCTTTATTATTCTAAGGAGATCTTATGTAAAATTAATGCACCTTTTTCTTTCATCCTCTCTATTAATAAAATAAATAATTTACTACGTGAAATTATAATCTTATTAATCTCATATCGCTTATTAGCATTTCGTTTTATGTATAAATCGTAATTAAAGAAATAATATGTACTGACATTGCATTTTAATTCTCAAAAATTAGTTATTTTTAAATTAGTCCGATATCAGCGCCATCTCTGGATGAGTAGTATACAACTTTCGTGGAACTAAAACTAGAGTACAAATGAACAGTCGTCTATCAAGAATGAACTATTTATAAAAAACGGTTTATTGCCAATGTTTATAATAATCTCATTATATTGAGGATTTTGTTAAATTAATCACTTCATTATAGTGATCATGTTTGTTAAGTAAAATTGACATAATAATGGCCGGACCAAATACTCACCAGTCAATGTGTTTTCGTTCGTGAGACCGTTATTAAGTCCCCGACGTTCGGGTGGGTGTAATTACACTGACTCACTCATAGCGATACAAGGCTTTGGTGGCAATGCGTTATACAGAGCATGGGTCATGGATATATACAATAAAGAGATATGTCTAGTATGTTTGTTTGATATATTTTTTATACATAGGTATAAAACATTAAAATTCTCATACACAAAAAACATTATGTGATTTTTAGATGGAATTATTCTCTTATAGATATAACTTTCAGTCAACCTTAGAGAACTGATTTTTTTATAACAAAGTGTTAGCTGGCAAATGGGACGCCTGATGGTAAGTGATCACCACCACCCATAGACAGTGGTAGCTTAAGAAATATTAACCATTCCTTACATCGATAATGCACCAATCTTGAAAAATAACTAACTTACTGACTCAGTCACCCTTTGAACCGGAACGCAACAATACCACGCATTTTATTTTTATTTTTACTAAATTTTATTACATTCGTCCTTAGTAGTGCGTTTTAGTCAAATTAGTAAGAATATTTAAAAAAATTGTTAAGTAATTAGTGTAGATATAAGCGACTTGGTGTAAATACTGTAATGCTTATATTTTTCAAATAAAGATTATTATTACTAACAGTATTTAAAACGGGATATTTACCATGTTTTTTATTTTTATTTGTTGGAGATCGATATTTCGACATTATCTACGAATGTCTTGTTCACGAGACTCGTATTACACGAGACATTCGTAGATAATGTCGAAATATCGAGCTCCAACAAATAAAAATAAAAAACATTTTAAATATCCCGTTTTAAATACTGTTAGTAATAAAAATAACCATGTTAATTTAAAAAGATTATTATTACTATTAATGCTTTTTGGTGTTACAATATCTGGTGAGCGAGTCAACCCAGACCACCAAGTAAAACTTTAAATATACTTTATCTAATAGAATTGTTTTATTTTCATTATATTCCTCTCAACAATTATTATTTATATTTTTTTATTATTGCAATCCTGTGTTGTATAAGTTAAGACTAGACGGAGGACTTAATTTATGTAACACTGTTGGATATAAATAAAATATTATAAATAACATCAATGTAAGGTACTACAAACACTGAAATAAGGCCTCCTCTCATTATGAGAAGAAGAAGTCTATCTATGATAGATATTGTCATTGGGAAAGAAAAGCTTAAGCGCCAAGATACTTTTGGGAAATTAGCTTTAAAGTTAAGTTAGTAACACATCATTTTCCGAAAGTACTATTTTGGCGCTGACGATATTTTAAATACGATTAATTTTCTTTCACATATACAACAACATCGTCAGAAACCCTGTATGTGTGGAATAAGCTCCAATCCTTCTCCTCGAAGGAGAGGAGTCAGCCCAGCAGTGGGATCTTTACAGGCAGTCACTTTTAACTTTAATATAAGTTTTATATTTGTGTGGGATTTCAGGGCACTCTAAGTTCCCTTTCTTTTATAGTCCGAAGGGACTACAAACAAATACGACCGGATAGAGAGTACAACACAAATATTACACAACACAATTATTGTCCGCCGAGGTGCTACTGAGGAATTAATAACTGAAAAACTTCATAATCTTTAATAGCGCGAGATACGAATCCGGGACCACACTACTAAAAAATCTGTAACACTAACCGTAACTTAAACCAAATGAAAACTTTATAGATAAATAAGATTTTTAAATACTGTTTATAGATAAATAATAACGAAATCACTGTATACAAAAGTAATCACATCTGCGAAACCGCAAAATAAGTCACTGCTTTAATGTTTATAATTAAAAAAAATAAACAAAGCGAACGTTCAAAGAAATAAAACTCCGATACAATTACTTAAATATTTATTTAGATTTTCGTCAATAACACTCGACGTTACCAAAGTGAAAAGCCCACAATTTAAATTCGTAACACTCCAATTCAGACACCTTCCCTCCATCCCCTAACCGAATTTTCCTGATCATACTCCTCTGAGCACCTATTATCCTATCTTCCGGACCCTTATTTTAAATTTACACCTCTGTCGCTGTAATCTCACGTTTGAGAAATTCGTTTCGTTCTCGATACGATTCAATTCGACAAGGTTGCTTTCGATCCGTGTTTAAGAGTTTTGTTACTTATTGAATGATAACTCGACGCTTTCGAGACGCGATTGTCGGATTTTTCTTTTTCCTGACGAATATTTTGAACTGCTATCGATTTGACGTTGATCATCTGATTATGTTTCTTTCTTTGGTTACGGTGGGGGTTACACTTCGAGATCGATTTTTCATTGTGATGTCTCCAAACGTTTGAATGAAACGCACATGATTCGAAATGGGTTAATAATGTCATTAGCATTTTTTTAATTAGCATTAGCAGCCCGTAAATGTCCCACTGCTGGGATAAAGGCCTCCTCTCCCTTTGAGGAGAAGGTTTGGAGCATATTCCACCACGCTGCTCCAATGCGGGTTGGCGGAATACACATGTGGCAGAATTTCGTTGAAATTAGACACATGCAGGTTTCCTCACGATGTTTTCCTTCACCGCCGAGCACGAGATGAATTATAAACACAAATTAAGCACATGAAATTTCAGTGGTGCCTGCCTGGGTTTGAACCCGAAATCATCGGTTAAGATGCACGCGTTCTAGCCACTGGGCCATCTCGGCTATGTCAAGTGTGTCGTTATTGTTTTTTGGTTAATATGTCACCTTTACCTTACAAACACACACCACATTAACTACACCACTACACCTTTAAATCATTTTTTTAATCGCCGATCATCAAATGACTTATAAACACAAATTAAATAGACCTTCGTGTAAATTAAATAGTGTTCTCTCAAGATCAACGTAAAACCACCAAAAGCACAACCACTCAGTGGAACCAGCTTTTACCAGCAGTTTTTCCGAACCGATACGACTTGGGAACCTTCAAGAAAAGAGCGTACTCCTTCCTTAAAGCCAACTGCAAACCCCCCCGGCGTTATAGTCACTTTCGATCAGGTGAGCCTTCTGCTCTTTTGCCACATAAAAAAAGAGTTCTCTTCAAAACCCTTGACTTATGTAAACGATACTTCTATTACATAACAAACTAATTTCCGCCAACGAGGGGTGTTATCATGTCTTAGGTTCTCTATGTTCAATTCTGTATCTTTTACAACCTGTATTCATAATCTTCGGTTGATTAGTTAACACGTAAAATCGTAACAAATCAACTTTCGCATTTATAAAATTAATTCGAATATAAATATTTATAAAACATTGTGACATTAGGGCAAAAGATATTTAGTCTGTGGTAATTGAATAATTTTTAAATATAACTAAACGAACCTCTTTTTATTTCGTTTTCGTAGCACTTGATCATAAAAAAAAATAAAAAAAAAAACAGTATAATCTGTTAGCGTATTATTAATGGTACAATATGCGAGATCTAAGTAGCCGGTCAGATATTAGTCACGAGTCGCTGCGCAGATACAGTCTTTAGAAAGAAACGCGTCGAGCGCAGCCGGTAAGTCGGACTAAAGGAATATTCATATATAACGCGATTACAATTACGTAAATGCTTGCTCATTGCTTTTTTTACACGCAAGAAGGTCTCGGAGAATAGGTAAACCAAAGATATGTATAATAAAGTTTCAAACCTTTTATAGCAATCGCATTATGGACATACCAGCGACCCGCCACAGCTTCGCACGGATGCTGTTTATTATAAAAGTAATTATATATTATAAATTAAATTTACCTTATAACACAGAATACTTAGAAATAATATGGCTTTATATAACTAAAAAAAATATTAGAATTCGACCATATCTTCTAGAGATTACCCCCTATAATCTCTTTATAGTATAATCGTAGTATTAAATGTAATGACTTCTGTCTCCTCTAAGATTCTGTTCTCGATTGTGTAGCACGTCACATTTGTCAATGCAAGGCTAGATGCTTTTTATGACATCAGCTGGATTCGTTAGACCAATGGAATTCTAAAATATATTATTTTTTTGTATTATTACGAGCAAATGGGCCACCTGATGGTGAGAGAACACCATCGCCCATAGACAATGGCGCTGTAAGAAATATTAACCATTTCTTACATCGCCAATGCGCCACCAACCTTAGGAACTAACGTGTGCCTTGTGTCTAGTTACACTGGCTCATTCACCCTTCAAACTGGAACACAACAATACTAAGTATTGTTGTTTGGAGGTAGACTATATGTCTTTTGGACAATACATACCAAGACGGGCTTGCTCAAAGAAGTGTCTATCTGTGTCTATCTATAATTTGTCGAATATATTAAACACATGGTATATTTTACACAATATAAACATAAAGTAAATATATTAATACATTTATATAATTTTAAATTATATATATACCGAGGTAATTAAAAGTAAGATTCTTTTTCATTGATGGCTTCCTATTTTATGTCGGCTGTAAATTGGTTCTATGCTTAATGCTTCGGAGATGTATTCGAAGAATTTCTTAATATTTATGATATTATAAATCTACTGAATTGAACTCAACTTGTGAATCGTTACAAGAATACATTAAATATAAAGCTGGCGGCTGAGAATGTAGATTCCAATGCGAAGCCGGCAAAGAACTCAGTAGTTTTTCATGAATTAAATTGTATAATACATTAATTGTATTCAATTAAATTTATTTATTCGGCATGGGAATAAGTAATTGATAGATACTAGTCCTACGTTTGTTTTTATCATCCGTATTGCATTGAATAATAATCATGAATCCTAAAAAAGCATGATATTTAAAGTATTTATTCCTCACACGACCATTCTCTGGAACCAATACGACCTTTTGCGAACCGATTCGACAGGAAAAGTTTCTTAAAGGTCACGCGCCCGCAAGGCCCGTGGTGTTGCAGATGTCCATGAGCGGTGGTAGTAAATCCTCTTGGCTGTTTGCCAATTCAACCGTAAAAAAAATATCTTATTTTTTTATTAAAGGTATAAATTTATTATTTGGTAAATGGTCGAGAATAATAATAATAATTATAATAACAATCATTATTATGAAATAAGCAACATGCACATATATTTATATAGAATGACTTATAGTACAATAATATACCTTAGCAGACCTTATAGTACAATAATATAATTGCTTAAATTGATGACTTCTAATTAATTTTAGGAATAAACGATAAAATTAAATAGTAAGGCAACGCTTGTAGACACTGGTACTGCAAAAAGTATACCATTCTTTGTCGGGTTTTATAGCCGATGTCCATCTCTGTGGTACAAGCTTGCTTCAAACCATATTTCATCGAATACGGTTCAGTTTGACCGTAACAGCGTTAAAAACGTACAGACAAACATAGTTACTTTCGCATCTGTAATATTAATAAAGATAAGATTCTACAGTTATTTTTAACTTGATTTATTAGTAAATTTATATCTTATGCCAAAAATAAATGGTTTAATAAGTCATACATGTTAAAAAAGCGTGGGCTTAGAGTTTGTTGACGTAAATATATTGTGGAGACGAGTAACTACTTCGCTTGTTGGTATTTATTTTCAGAATAATCATTCGTTCGGAGGTTTCCCGGTGGTCGGTTTACATTTAATTAAAATCTGTAACATTACCATACAAAATTGCTTTCATAAGTCCAACTTAAATAAAGAATATTTAGATTTGATTTGATTTGATATCTAGCTAAGTTGTGATATACCCTCAACCGTGGATATTCACTGTGCACTTTTAACATAATGAGTTATGTTTGAGTGATATACAGGTACGTACTCGAAGACAGACGCTGTCGGTTTTAAACCACACAGTCCCACGCCTGATGAGCCGATATTTTTTTTTATGATATCGGTAGGCGGACGAGCAAATGGGCTACCTGATGGTATGTGGTCACCACCGCCCATAGACAAAGGCGTTTTATGTAATATTAACCATTCCTTACATCACCAATGCGCCACCAACCTTGGGAACTAAGTTGTTACGTCCCTTGTGCCTGTAGTTACACTGGCTCACTGATTATTTTTAACGTTAATCCCATTTTGGAAGCATTGCATCACAGCTATTATCTACTTGCTTCTATAGAATGTTTTGGTCTGAAATTTCGCCCGCGAGACTATAGACAGATGCCCGCACTCATCTGCCAACGCTTCTGTCGATACGCCATGGCATCTAAGATATCATGTCCCATGTGTATTTATTAACTTACTCACTTTTTAAACACGTACATAGTAATATTATGAAAATTACTATTTAGCGGGAGAATCAATGTTAAGTGAGTTACTCAGACGGTATTTTATGAATTATTTCTATCTGTAAAATTACAAAGCTGGATATAAATTCTAATGAATGAACTAAACTACCCCGTTGGTCTAGTAGGTCCTTGGTTTAACCCCGGGTCGGAATATAAAAAAATATTGTTATCGTCTGCCAAGAATAACCATTATCATGTGCTTAGCACATGAAAATTCAGTGGTGCTTGTCTGGGTTTGAACATGAAATCATGGTTTAACGCGTGCAGCGTTCTAACCACTGGGCTATCTCGGCTCATCATCTGAATAATCTTTAATTGTTTTCATCTCTACAGGATATTTCTTGGATCCCAGAGAAATGTGAGTTAGTTATTATATATCAGCAACAGAACTCGTGTAACATAATTTCTTTTAGGCTTGGAATGATCTTAACTGTACTGAATGAACTTCGAAGGTTTAACTGTTGTTGAATCCGGTAACAAAACACTAAACACCATTATCATATAACTGTGTACTATCACAAAACACGAACTACATCAATAATAATCAAGTCTAATTAGGTTAAATGGTGACTTCGAAACTTTCGAACAACGAGTAATTTTTACGGCGCATTTTCGAAGAAAATCACAGTGGGTGGGCGCATGTGGACCTCTCGCTGCGATCGCATTTAGAACCTTAAAACCGAGCAATAAAATACACTTCCGTTTGACGAGGTGTTTTTATAGGGTGGTTTAATTCGTATTTAGTTTAGAATTGTTAGCGTTTTATTGATAAAATAAAGTTTTTTTTTTTTTTTTACATTATATCGTGAAGGAAGTTTTTATTGATCTATGTTTGTCGGCGCGTCCAGCTCGCATGGGAACATCTCGCCCTGATATAGCGTTGATAACGCTAATTCGTCGGCAAAGATCAATCATAGTACTTGTGACATTCATACCCATTTCGACGGCAATAGTTACCGCTGTAAAATATATAGCCGGCTGTTTGAGAGGCTGGGAATTAGGCTTCCGTTTTGAGTGTATTATACGACGCGGAAATTTGTTAGGTTAGCTTTTAAATGTCCCAGTGTAGAGCTAAGGTCACTTAACCTTTCGGGGAGGTGTTTCACGATGTTAGACCGAGCATCAGGATAGATATACACAAATTATACTCTTGACACGCCTGTGTTTGAACCCGTATTCTTCGGTTTTAATTTTTGAGTTCCAACCGCTGGGCTATCTCGGTCCCTAGTTATACAGATAGGTACAATAATAAGCTTATCTGTCCTGCTGAGGAGCCTTAATTAAGCTAAAGGTTATTGCATCACGGTCCAATGCGACCTACATACATTTGGCAAAATACGATGACGGGTGACGTCACATGCAGTTTCGTCATGATATTTTCCGCGGTATTTACCCGGATTTGAACTCAAATCGGTGGTAAGGCATGGTTAATATTTCTTACAGCACCAATATCTATATAGGGCATTGACCACTTTTCATCTGGTGGCCACCACTTGTTCACCTACATTATAAAAAGAGAACTCATAATCTTCAAATTTGTTTCAATCAAATTTCTTTCTTTATAAATTGAATAATTAAAAAAAAAAAGAATCTTATTTAAAATATTTTTCATCGATACAATTATCACATCAGTCTCAACCATATAAAGACGAGAAACTATTTCACAATTCTAAGAATTCCCGAGGAGTACCGGAGTTTCCTTGTTATGTTAAAACGCACACATGCACAACCGTACTTATTATTATTCCTTAAAATTAATCATTTGAATATCAATGAATCAATACTACAGACTACTTTTTGGAATGAACTACTAAGATAAGATTTTTTTTTAATCTATGCTCCACACATTCACATCTAGAAACACAGTCACGCATCGCTACCCATGTGAAGACCTCTCGAGACCTAGGGGACCTAGAGGGGACCTAACTTCTAAGTGAAAGGATATACATACACCTACCTATTTTAGGTTCTTATGTAAGTCCTAAAGTAGTTACCGAGTGCTTCAAACCCTTATATCACAAAAATAGTCTTAACTTCTTAAAAGCCTAAATAATAACGATTAATTTTCACTTTTCCGTTGAGAAAACTATTTATTCAATCTGTAAGCGTTCAAAAATGTTTTAATTAATCTGTGACTACTCTTATGTTTAGAGTTTACCTCATACAACTAAAAAAAATATATATTTTTTAGCCTGATGAAATAACGCGGATCTTTGTCTGAAATAATTAAAAAAATAAACTTCAAGGAATGTTCAAACGAATGGTATTCATGTTTAAGATTTTGAAATCAGAACAAGAAGACTGAATTGTGTTGAAGACGTGTTTTTTTTTTTAAATAATTGTTATTTTTTTAAGGCAAAAGGTAAAAAGTATTCGTAATAGCTGAATGTAAAACTAATACTTGATAAGCATTATTACAATGAAAATGACGTATATATAAAAAATACTCTCTGCATAATAAAAATAAAAGTACTATTTATAAGCTTTGGGCGAAATCATCGTAAGAAGCGGATGGTTTTAATCACATATCCATAATATGGAGTTTAACTTGGTTTTAAAATAGTGTCAGTGATTATAAAAAAGGTAAACTTGCTTACTGATTTTAAATAATTTATTTTACGCACACCTAGGAAACTGTTAAAACCATTTCAAATGAATTCGTTATTTAAAAATATAACCTTAAATATCACTCTTTTAGAACTTTTTAATATCAATAATAGCTATAAGTATATTTCTGTTTTATTTTTTTAAAACTATGGCAGTCATGCGTCGTAAAGAAAATACATAAAAGTTACCCCTTATTTTACTCCCTTGAATTTGAAATTACCAAAAATCTGTTCACAGTGGGCGTTTATATCGCGTAAGGAGTTACTATGTAAAATTCCAAGTCAATCGGAGTATAGTTTTAAGATCTCGTGATATTTCGCTTTCGCTGTATTTTATTGTAGCTGTAGTGGTATCTCGCTAGCAACCCGTCCCGGCTTCACTTGGTATAAGGTTTTATATACAGGTTTTATAATTATACAATTTTTAGATTGAAGAATGACTATGACATTCTTTTTTTTTATTTAAATTTTGTTAGGAAGTTTGACGAGCAAAGGTTTTACTTTTTGGTAAGTCACCCTTGCCCATAGACATTAGCAGCCTGTAAATTTCCCACTGCTGGGCTAAGGCCTCCTCTCCCTTGAGGAGAAGGTTTGGAGCATATTCCACCACGCTGCTCCAATGCGGGTTTGTGGAATACACTTGTGGCAGAATTTCGTTGAAATTAGCTACATGCAGGTTTCCTCACGATGTTTTCCTTGACCGCCGAGCACGAGATGAATTATAAACACAAATTAAGCACATGAAAATTCAGTGGTGCCTGCCTGGGCTTGAACCCGAAATCATCGGTTAAGATGCACGCGTTCTAACCACTGGGCCATCTCGGATCTTAGACACTGCTATTCTAACAATGATATTATTAATCTCACATACATAAAAATTCGCTACCAACAAGGGGTCTGGAGTTACATCCTTTGTGCCTACCTAATATAACTGTGTTATTTAAGTGAAAAGAGTAACTATTAATTTTCTTCACAGTAAAATCTACATTTCGAACCGGTGGTACATACCATTGAATAAAATTTAATACTGAAGGTAATAATGACAATTTCAAATTAAAATTGACATAAGTTCTGTAATTAGAATGAACAGACTAACAAATGAGTTTCTAGTCGGTTCTACTCGGTAGAATCTACTTTCTGAACCGGTAGTAACTTTACATTTATCTAATTCAACACTGTGACATGATTCAAAAACTTTTATGAGTGTACTTGAGTAAAGAATATTTTGATATTTATTGACTTTAATATGTTTTGATGAACAGATGTACAGAACACAGGGAAAAAGTATTTATCAATACGTCTAATATATATATATAAAATAACTATTATCAGTTTTAAGGTTAGATCCCCTCCCTTAGAAGTCTACACAACTTAGCCGTAAACTTATTGAACTCTTTAACCAATCTTTAACTAAAAACTTAATACTAAAAATAAAACTAACTTAATCTTTAACGAAAAATCTTTTACTAAAAACTAGCACTTATTTAAAAAAAAAAACTTAACACATAACGAATCCTTTTCAAACATATCTTACCTATTTTAAAGGTACCTAAGACAACTTAACATAATATATAATAGTACCTACTATTTTTTTTAAGGTTCTATTAAATAAACTAATCAATTTATAAAATAAAATAATTTGGCATAGATAAATAAATATTAAAATTTCATAGATCGACTCTACTAAATCATCCGTGTTGAAACGCCATCTACCGGAGAGTGGCGCTGATTGTTTCAAATTGATATTTTTGTAATATCACCTAACCGTAACCAATAAGTTCTAACTCATGATGCAGTTACTTTTACGTCGGTAATATTTTGGATTAAAAGATTTATTTTTTAAAAATTTAAATATATTTTCCTCAAAGAAGTATTTATGAATAAATAACTCATTAAACGTCGTTTAATCATTATATAATTGAAAATAATTCAGCAATAATCAATAACAAAAAATGGGTCTTTGCTATATAAACCGTATCTAATAACCTATATAAATAAATTAATATTTACCTTTTAATATAGTTAGTAGATCTCAAATTCATTACAATTAAGTATGACGTACGTAATTTCTTTTTTTTATGACTTATGTAACTGAGGCTACAGCCCAAAATCATTCCACCGTGTCAATGATATTAATACCTACAAAGATAAAACTTTGATAAAAAAAATCCGTCACAAACATAAATGACATGCGTTCGAAATCGATAACCTTAAACAAATCGATGATCAAACTCGATACAACGAAACGAGTACCAACGTTTAAGAAACTCCCGTTAATAACCAACAAACGCCGAAATGAAGACGGACAAGAAAATAAAATATCATAAAAAGTTTACCGCTAAAAAGAGTTTCGACGCCTTTCAAGTTCGCCGACGCCGACTTACTTTCAAATTAGACATCTAAAACTCCGAATAAAAAACGATCTATTCGATACAAATATTGCACACGAAGACAGCGGCGGGGACAAGTAAAAATAAAATCGACTGACATTCTATTTTTCTCTGGAAGCAGCCTGCGCGAGCATTGTGACTCCGCTGCGCGTGCGCACAAAACGAACAAGACCCGATGACGCGGCTGGCGTGCGAGCGAGACGGTAATATAAAGAAAGACTCGTAAAACAGAAAGAGATGGTTGCTTTATGGGCGTTCCGTGATCGATTTTTGCGTCCAATTAATGTTCAGTGGGCTTCCACGTAGGCGGGGCACGTTCGATCCAAACTAATAGCGATCGAGCTGAAATGATCTATAGATCTTTGCGCCGTCGCAATGCACGCTGTATTGTTATCGTTAAATATCGTGGATTATTTTATTTTATATTTACGTTTGATGGCTGAATAAATATCCCACTGAGGATGTTGTGGATTTATAAATATTTTTTCGAATTTCGAATTATCTTTTAGGGATGGGCAAAAAAAAAGACAATCAAATACAAAATAATATTTGTCTCTTTCAGTCATCCTTGATTTGATATTCGAAAGAAGAAGATACAACATTGTATAACTAATCAGGCGATGAACAACATTTATAGATAAAGGTGTGGGAAATTAAAATTTGCCCAAAGTATGAAAACTTGACTAATTTACACTTCAAGGAGTATTTGTTGTTTGATAAAGTAAGCCAGTCAGATACTATGCCTCAAGTATGTTTTGTAATATATGTATGTAGGTACCTACCTGTCTATAGTGATCCAAATTGTATATTAGATAGACACAGAAATTTATATGTTAAAAAGACACATTATTGAATAGAACTCTATTAGATACTTTGATAATTATATATATTAGCTGAAATGTTATTACTTGTTTTATAATGTTTAAAAATAGAATCACAGTCCGATTCCCACTCTCCTTTGCGGTAGAGTTCGGAGCTGATATCACCACGCTGCATCGCGATTGGAAACACATGTGTCAGAATTTCACCTGACACATGCAGCGACTGAAGTACAACAAGCACCAGGTTGCAAAACATTCATAAGAGGCATCATAGGGCACCTCAACTGTGGTTACGTAACTATTGAATTTCTTACTTTTTCTTCTCAGTAGAATCTACATTCTAAACCGGTGGAAGTTGTACCTTTACCTAAAACAGTTCTGTGAAATTCTCTCTTCTCTGATTAAAATTGTGGTTATACTTAATTTCAAACATCTTCTTGGAAAATAATTAAAATTGATTATATCTAGGTTTTAACTTAACAATTCAAATGAAAGATTACGTAACCTCTTTGAAAAAAAAAGAAGGACCTACAAATAATACTAATTTGGTTTTAAGGTTTATTTATATTAAGCTCATCGATTAGGTATTGATCTTCAACCAAAGTAAGGATCGAACTTACGACTTTCAGTCCGAGAAATGAGAAATTAATTTATCTCCTATGTAGATACTTATCGTATCAAGTAGAGACTCGCCCAGGTAACCCTGTCAAGGATAGTAGTGTGTAGAACATCATTTATTCTTTACATTCGCTGAACTATTGCAATTGGAACCATTATACGTAGATCTGTTTGCCCGCGATCTAACGTGCACCCCTACACGTAGGTACACCATCGTCGTGCATTAGTAGAGTGACGTTCGTGCTTACAAGATATTTTGCCTATTCTTGGTGGAAGAGCGTTGTGGAAGTCCGTCTGGGTAAGTGCCACACATCAGATATTCTACCGCCAAACAGCCAGTATTGGTGTGTTCCGGTTTAAAGGGTGAGTGAAGTGTGATTACAGACACAAGGGACATAACATCTTAGTTCCCAAGGAATGGTTAATATTTCCTATAACGCCAATGTCTATGGGTGGTGACCATTTACCATCCAGTGGCCCATTTGCCATCACGTCCATGTCATAATTTTGGTTTTTGCGTGAGACTAAGAGCAAATTCAAAATTAACCTTTTTCAATTATATTTGTAAAGTTTATTTTAAATAAGTTTTTAGGTTTATAATAACTTGGTGTTATTCATCGTAAAATGAATTTTTAATTTAAGAAATGGATTGACATTTATTTGTTTAAATATTTCCTATTGCTTTTGTTAAAAAAAATACTATTTTTATTAACAGAGCATATTAGATTTATGTGTGTTAACTAACTGAAATGATTACTAGGGACTTCGCCCATATATACCGGCGCTTTAACAAATATTAAACGCGCACTGGTCGCTGATAATCATATCTAAAATTTTAATATATCCCATCGTCATTTTATTTACACCGTAAATATAAAAATCACCAACGCGTGTTGATAACACAAAGTTGCTCAATTCGCCGAGCCGAGATGGCCCAGTGGTTAGAACGCGTGTGTTAGATTTTTTTATAGAGACTTAATACATTATATCAGGATATTTTAAGATAATTTCTATTTATTTAGTACTTTACTATAATTATATTATAAGACAATAAAAGATTATATGAATATCAATACAAACATTTATTTAACCATTATAGCATCTGCAGAATTAGTAAAATATTATATTATTTATTATTTACATAAAAACACAATTAATATATATTTATCAATAATTTAACAATCAATAACAACAGTTATAATTATAATATTTCACCAAATTATATCGTACCTTACTCGCTGGTCTAACGGAAGAAGAATGCCCCATTAGGAGCTTCCATAACTCATATAAACCTCACTACAAATCACGTGATTCACAATAATGAACCAAAAAAGTCAAAGTACACTCTTATTGAATGTCAATGTTATCAATACAATTTAAAAATTATTTAAATCTAATTATTATTATTATTACATAATTAATTAAAACATACAATAAATAATGTAAGCCTTATTATAATCATCTAACTATATAATAATCTCTTACTTAATCTGTCACGTGCATCTTAACAAATAATTTCGGGTTCAAACCCAGGCAGGCACCACTGAATTTTCATGTACTTAATTTGTGCTTATAATACATCTCGTGCTCGGCGGTGAAGGAAAACATCGCGAGGAAACCTGCATGTGTCTAATTTCAACGATATTCTGCCACAAGGGTATTCTACCAACCCGCATTGGAGCAGCGTGGTGGAATATGCTCCAAACCTTCTCCTCAAAGGGAGAAGAGGCCTGAGCCCAGCGGTGGGAAATTTACAGGCTGCTAATGTAATGTAATGTAAATGCTTAAGGACACAACTAAAAAAGTTAGTAGTTAATAGTTAATACCTTCGCTAGTCTACAATACGAGAATTACGTAATTTAAAAAAAAAAACACCAAGTTACATAGCATTCGTATGCCCGTATGTCGTGCAAGAAAGTGCCCGTTTTAATATAAAATGGAATGCTATCAAGATTGTCGCCTAAATTATTTGCGTCTTTCGTGTTAATCTTGTTATGTTTCTTGTTATTTCTCCTTTTTAAATTGTATTTTCTTTACCTTTGATTTTAATATAACCGTCTCATGTTTCATTGGTGAGAGTTAATCGTTTATTGCCTACCTATTAGTTGGTTTAATTACATAGATTAATAGTACTTAGTTGAATTAAGTTTAAAGCAACGATATTAAAAAATAAAAGGTTAAAAATAAAAAATAAAAAACTCTTTGATAACAAAATACCTTAGCAATGCTCCAAATTGATTTAAGGAATTATTAATATTCGTATTTATCCCTCGTTTTAAGCTAATCACTTTTGTTGGGAGTGGGGACGACAATAGCCTCAGAGGTTAGAATTTGTCCTGCGACTTTTCACATCGCTAGGCGGTCAATAAACCATTGTACTGTTGTCGCTTTATATTCATATGACACTCGACACTTCAATTTAAATAAGATTGTGGAATGTCCTAGCCTCCGCCCGCGGCATGGTCCGCGTGTGAGTTAGGGGCAGACGTCGGTAGTACCTACATGTGCTAAAGCATAATTTATCTGTATTCCAAATTCCATTCAAATTTTCTTATAGCGTGACACTCATTTCTCTTCTTTCAATACACGAACTTTTCAGTTTCTCGTTCTCATTTCCTCTTACTCGTTTAAAACAAAGAGTGATGCACAAACAATAAAATCGGATACAAAAAAAATATCAAAGTAGAAAGATATTTTTTTTTTTATATTATTTTAGGCAGACAAACGAAGAGCTGTTAGTAAGTGATGCTGAAGAAAAGCAAACAACTTCTTATACCTACTAACGTGCTAACCACAATCTAAGCCTATTATTATATCCCTTGAGCTTATAATTAGGTACACTGGCTCACTTACCCTTTAAACTTCAAGACTACCGTTTATATATCATGTAGGCGGGCTGGCAAATGCGATACCTGGTGGAAACTATATTCATTCCTTATATTAGCAACTCGTCACCACCCTTCTGTGAAACCGGAACAGGACAATATTAATAACACATCACTGCTAGGCGGTAGAATATATGATGCTTGAGGGCTACATAACTAGACGGGCTTTCACAAAGTCCCACAGTAACAACAGTCCTGCACAAATAACACCGTACTCTACCATATTTAACGCTATTCAAAAAAGCCAAAAATAACTCAGTAAATGCAATACTACAACTATGGTACTAGTACGATGTATTTTTTGGTAATTCCCAGTTAAATTCTATTCTATATTAAAATGTAATAAGGGTGTTTGAACGCATATATAGCGAACGTCATTTTAAGATGGAGATAAAACTAGGGACCTCCTTTGATGCTGTTGATTTAAGAAAATCAATTTAATTTTGTATTCCCTCTGTAGATTATATAAGGACCAAACTGGTGGTATGTGTACATCTGTTAGTTTAAATATAAACGAATTACAGTTCTAATTTTGAATACTTAATAAGAAAATTAATTATGGAATCAGTGCACCCGCGATTTTCACATAGATTTTATGTTTGGTTGACGTTTGTGTACGTATCATATGGTCAGTCGGCTTAACAGCATACGACTCAGACAACTTAAAGGAATTAAATCAATCGAGTTAGTTTTGAGTTAGTAAAGAAATTGACTCATAATGTCAATTTTGTACTGCATACAGACATACCCGTCATGTTATAAGGTCCAGGGGGTACAAAAAACGCTGATGATGGTCGAGTGTCTTTAACTATTCTGTCAGAAATTAATAATCTCCTCAGCGTTGGCCCAAGACTTGATCATCATCATCCAGCCCACCAATGCGTAGCACTCGAGTTCTTTTTGCCTCGCCGATGATGGTCAAGTCTTGGACTATAGGCGAGACGGACCTGAAGGTCTTTTAAAAATATTTTTTGAGGGGAGGACACCTCGAGCACATTGCTTCCACCCGGGCGTCGTTATGGGCAGTTACGGGCAGGGATGATCCAGTGGTTAGAACTCGTGAAGTCTTTTCGGCTAGTCTAAGTCTTACGAACAATCAAATAAAGGTAACCATAATAATTCTGGACTCAAGCCCCAGGTCGAGCTGACAAAAAGTTATTAGGATTTTCTATTGCAAAATCCCATTAACAGCCCGAAGTATGGAAGTTGGAGGTGTGTACATTCTCGTGCCTCGGAAGCCGTTGGCCGGTGGTTGGTCAACTTACGACAGTGACAGAATACAGAGTACACCTGTGTTGGGGCAAACTTGTGCGTATTAAAACATCCTGCTAATAGTTTGTTGGTCTCTATGAAATTTGCCGCCGTAACAGAAATCGACATAAACGACATCAGAATTCAATTGTTAGTTTAATGTATTTTACGTTCTGTGGACATCACCACAACAATGACATAGGTCATTATGAAACTAACAGAAAATTAAATTTGACAAAACCGACACTCGAACATTGTCATAGACGAGTAAGAATCCAATTATAGCAGACTAAAACGCTATATTATAACTAGATACGTCTGTCTGTATCTCAATCATTACCTGTATTGAATGGCACTCGATGAACCGCGCCCGCATTGTCGAGCACACTTCCTCTTACTAATTGTCTGTAACTCTATATTTGATGATTCAATAACGTGGGATCCGTTATACGAATCGTTGTAAATATATTTATTTAAAAAATATAAAAAATAACTACGTAAAATAACGTTATTTTCATTGTTACTTTTTTTTATAAGTTATTTAATCGTAACGTTATGCAAATTATGAAAAAAAAAAAATATATTTATTTGTAATTTATTTCGCGTCTGGTAACATTTCATTGCACTGTCAATTTAAATGAAAGAAAACATAACCTTCTCGAATGGAATTCTAAATATGATTTGATTCGACCTTGTTTAATACAATCGTAAATAATAATTTGTATTAATTCAAAAAATATAATAAGCAATAAGTTAAAACCGCTCTGCCATGTTAGACAGTGTCAAGTTACCACTTATTATAAATAATCATTTTATGAGGGACTAAATGAATGTCGGCGTCCTTTAGTTCAATAGAAAATTCATAATTGAAAGAACAACCAACAGTTCATTAAAATAAAAAAACAAAACTTTAAAATATGTCGGTCGTTTCGTATGTTCGATTTTTTTTAAATAGTAACACTTAGTAATGTTAAGTTTACTATTTTTAATTTAATTATGTTTTAATGGCTATATTAGAGACCTTAAAAATAAACCTTTAAAATAAAAATGCTTCTCAAAGTCTAACCAACCTTCAGAATCCAAATATTGACAATTTCTAATTAAAAAAAAAAAAACTAATACATTATTTAGACAACATATATGTACATGTTGTCTGCATATGTATGTATTCTCAGATACATTATATAGACAGCTGAAAACATGAATAAAAAAGAAATTCTATCCAATCTTTTTCATCCTTGTGTATAAACCCTAATCTAACGCTTGAAGACCGAGCCTTCAAATAATAAAAAAAAAAACAAACCATATCGATTACCTCTTACAACCACTTTTTTCACTGGCAACAATGATTTTCAAATTTCGAATGTCGACATCTGCCGTCACTCAATAGCCGAGTATTGTCACCGTGGCTTTTTTTTAATTTCCAATCGACAATAGGTTCGGAAATCGAGGGTGCTTAACCGAAAGTGGATTCGAATGTAAACCTTATTCGTGTATTGGTATTAATTATCTGTGTTCCATGGAAATACGGTTTTGACTATTAAAATTTCTATAAGGTTTTGCGTTCGACATTACTTGTACCCACTTAGATTACTTTGCGTAATTAATGTTTATTGTTAAAATTAAATTATGTATTAAAATTGTTTTTTTTTTTTATTCTATTTGTAAATCACATTTACTTGGCCCAAGTAATTATATATTATGCCCACAAACTCTTCGTAATTATATTCTACTATTTAAGATAATACTTATTTGTTGACTTCTGGATTGAAGGGTAAGAAAGCCAGTGCCAATTCCTAAAGTTAGTTAGGGACATGGTTAGATTTCTTACTTTGTAGTTGTCACTCGGCGGTGGTGACCACATATCATATGGACCATCTGATAATTTATTTATTAACACCTTTGGTACATTATTATATTTAATGAAACTACTTCCGTACGGATCTAAATATAAAGTTTATTATTATTATTATTAACATACGTATAGACGACTTATAATTGTTTTGTATAAGTTCCCTATTTTGCGGCGCGGCGCACGTAGTAGTGTTGGATTTCTTACCCGAAGTGATGAAGGCGGTTGATTTTCGAACGTATCGTGTGTCGTTCGTTTTTTTTAAAACTTAACTATAAATTTAAAACAAAATGCTTGACTTTAGTTGTTACCTTATTTGATGCGATAAAATATTAAAATAGATTATTCTTAATCAAAAAAGCTACTGCGTTCTTGCTATGTCTTAGGTGTCTTCAAAACGGATCGTCGGCAGTTATAATTTCAAATAATTTTTGACATTAAAATTTCTCACAAAACTCGATTTTCCTAAAGTTATGAAATTAGTCATATACACTCATCTGTAATATTAATTTCGTAATTCAATAATACTTAATAGTTATCTACTCTTAAATAGTTAACATATTCGTTTTTGATTTATCACATTTTTGAACACGCTGTATTTGACCCACACATATGAGACTTAAATAATGATTGCGGATTCAAACCACAGACTTTACATGTGTTTAAATTGTTTTTTTTTTATAATTCAATTTCGTAGTCAACGCTTAAGGAAAATATTGTCGTGATACCGAATGTAATTTCACATGTGTAATCTCAACCCATCATGATAAAATGTCTCCATGCACTGTTTGAGAGATCTTTGCCAAGAAGGCTGAGTTCAGATTATAACTCAAAAAAAAAAAAACACAAAAAAAGCATTATAAACTTTTTGGACGAATGAATTCGAGACATCGAAATCTATTCTTACCATTCGTGTAAAACCAGCTGTAAGTGCGTTCAATTTTGAAATATTCATCCGTCACAAAAACACACTATTGTTCCCGTATATATTTATTAAAGAAATATGTTAAGCGTTACTTAATTAATATTGAATTGAGCAATCAACTCTTGCGCAGACTTCTTCGAACTCAAGCGAAGGCTGAAATTTTAAAATGAATTGTAATATGAGCTTCGATGTGTAATGTATTTTAGTCCTTATAGTTTGCTGAAAGAGTCTAATTTCGAGTGTGACAATTAATTGAAAAACCTTTAATGAAATTTATGTATTTAATATATAATTGATTCAGGTTAAACGGTCTTAATTGCTTTTATCAAGCGATTTAACTGTTTAACGTTCTAGTAACAAACTATACTGGTAACGACTTCCCTCATTGTTAGTTTTTACCCGATAATAGCAGACAAGTAGGTTAATGCTTTCACCGAGTGTTGCCATTTACGAATTTATATAAACATATTTATAATTTCGCTAAGAGGTGATCTGATTGTCATTTGTTATCTGTGTAAAATTTTTTTTTTTTTTTGTGATATTGCTAGGTAGAAATTTATGACTTTGGAGCTGTAAGAAATATTAACCATTCCTTACATCGCCAGGATCAACCTTGTGAGCTGAGGTGTTACGTCCCTTGTGCCTGTTACACTGGTTTCAAGCCGAAACATAGCAATATTAAGTAACATAATATCTGATGGGTAATTATACCCTACACAGAGTGACTTGCTCAAAGGCCACGTTTTTATAAATACAATTCAACATTGATTAGCAAGCTTTAATTTTTATTGAAAGCTGCCTTCTTCTCTAAAGGAGACCTTTAATAAATTAGTATTTTATTAACATGTCTATATAAATCTATTGAATAAAATAACTACTGGGTTAATTAGGATTAGGTAATGGCTTTAAATTTAATTCAATAATGTAACACAACAAATCAAAAGTGTTATATCAGAATGGAGGATATGAAATAAAGACATCATAATAAAAAAATCTTTAGCTGAATGAATTTTTTCATTTAATTTGTTCAACCACGTGTATACTTAGTCGAGTTAAAATTTTATCAATCTTAAGGTTAACTATATACAATACACATCGGTTATTATAAAAAAAAACAACTCACACGGAAGCCAAAAAACAATTTCACAGACGTAAAAACGTTTCAAACGTCAAAACTAAAAACCGCAACTGTCAAATTCGTATTCTAATCGATTAAATTAGACTCACAAAAATATCGAAGGAAATTTGTTAAGAAAAAAAAAACGAACAATAGGGAAGGAAGTGTAACCGCAAGACGTCGAAATTATTCGGGCACATCCCTAATTATACGAGTTTGGTGTAATTTTGCGGCGGTCCGCTTCCGAGGGGCATACGGAATCACCACCTATATTGTGATGGTGGGTAATAGCAAATCAAACAATATTAACAGTACTTAAGCCTTTTGTCCGGGGCTCGTTAAAAAACGGCCATTTTAAAATTGGAAGCAAATTAAAAACGTAATAAATTATCGGGGAACTGAATACTTGTGGTCGGATGACCATTTGTGGCGTGCAGATGGCTTAGAGTATAGACTTTAAGGAGATGGCATAAACTGTTTATCGTATAGAAATGGTTAACTACCTAAATGGCGTAATAGCTTGCTTATAATGTTGCAGCTCTCGAGGTTTTGAATTCAAAACCATTTAATGGGTTTTTGCTGTCGAGAAGTTCTGAATTAGCCCAAAGTGTGGATTAAGCTTAAAAGGCATCGTTCGTAACTGTAAGTCCCAAAGGGTAACGAGTCATAGGAAATATAGAGAGTATTTCCTGTGGCTGTAGATTTGGCCAAAATCGGCCAAGAAAAGTCATCGTCACCTGATAAATTCTGTAGAAAATTTTATATTTGTAATATTAGGTACAACTTTATTGCAATAATATATATAATTGTAGTATTAAATGCAATTGCGTCACATCTATGACCGTTTACAATGTCAGAAAAATAAATGAACTATGCATTGCCTATGTTTTTGTGGTATTTATTATTGATTCGTGAAGGAAAGGCTCTTTGGATGTCTGCGAAGTTTATATCAGAACTTTGGAAGTGTTATTCAAGCTAACATAAATATATAAACATATATGAGTCAATGACAGTTTCTAGTGCATAATATAGCAGAACTATTAGCAAATGAAATAATTTATTATCCTTTATTTGTTTTATTTTTTTACATATCTCGCCATTGTAACGTACATACGCCATTTTCAGCATACTCCCTGTTCAGTATCACATGAATAAATGTAGTGCACACAAGTTAGATTTAAGATAAGTGACTATTTAAGGCCTCAATACTTTCAAGACTTAAGGCTCATTGAGATGATTTCTTTTTTTTTTAATTTTACGAGCTTAATTTGCGATTATGCCACGAGATAAGACGAAGGAATCCGTGTAAGAAAGGAACTGTCGACATTGAATGAGACATTTATTTTGTGATTATAATTATTTACACTTGCAACCCTAAGACATGAATGAGCATTAACAAAACGTTTTTTGACATTTTAAATTACTTATAATTATTCTTTACTTAGTCAGAGGTGCAAAGACACTTACAAATTATGATATTAGATAAATCTTTACTTTTCTTCGTAATGCCCAAAGCCACCAATCATTGTCTTTGTAGGATTTATTCGTATAAGACGTCATACCAAGTGCTTTAATAACTGATCTATCTCAGCTCTCAAATAAGATATAATTAATTCGTAATTAAGAACGTATTCAAAGCTAATAACAATTACAAGATGAGTAATTATATATATAAATGAAGGAAATTAAAATTAAGTTTAATTACTAAGTTAAACTAAGAATATAGATTTGAAGTGATTAAACCATCCATCCAGACAATCACCACTGAATTCTCATGTGAATATTTTGTCTCTACAAATCTGAATGTGTCTAAATAAAAAAAAAAAAACTGCCACATGTGTATCCATCAAATCAAATCTGAGCAGCGTCGTGGAAGTAGCTCCAAATCTTCTAAGCCCAGGCGCTTACTTTTATACTTTTATTCGGTTTAGTATTTACTAGACTATCTTAAGACAAAACTATCAGACGTCAATTCGAATGACATAATCCTTGATAATATAGATTTCATGCTTTACTAAAATGTAACGTGTTTATAACAAGGTACTTAGTCATTATTGTCATAAACTCTATCTCGATACCTCAAAAATCGATACGAAATGGTTTATTAAGTAGAGCCGGGTGCTGCGTTGAGTTAGTCGATCGTCAATTAATATTAACTTGGAATCTGTGGGATTCCGCGCCGCTGTCCGAATTTTATAGTGGCGGGCGCCACCCAAGCCGCGGGACGAGGTCGGCCGTGGAGTTGATATTGTTAGTTTTTCGTTTTAAAACTTTCTAACTTACAATTAAAATTTTGTAAAAATAACATAAAGTTTTAAATTAAGTCCTAAATACTTAAATAAAAATCTTATACATACAATAAGACATACAGACGAATATTTGGAGGACATCTTTGTTTTGTAATGTAATAAAATAATATCGTGAAATGATTATATTAAAGAAGGCCCCACAGATCTCTATATTCAATCTAATCCAATAAACCCATTCAACGTGTTATATTTTCAGCTCAGCAAGGCGAATAAATATTTCCATATGTACGTACCTACTTCTTATTACTTTTCACTAATTATATAATATTATTTATGTGAAATCTTATAACAGAAAAATAATAATATGAAATAAATTACCGAAATTATATTCTTGAAAATTATCTGAATTAAATATGATAATAACTTAGTACGAATGATTTTAACAATCAGGATATTTGCTATAAAAAAGTGACTAATATTTTTAAAGTCGCTTTTAATAAATAATAGTATAAAAAGCAATGAATTCAAGATAGATTTAAAATCAAATTGTTTACATTGAAGTATAATACGTCTCCACGGGTCTCCAGTGCCAGCGCGGCGCCTAGGCCACAGCGAGCGGCGCGTTGTGCCGGCGTGCTCCATTATTTATACGCGACCATAACATAACATAACATAAACGCGCACAGACACAGAACAAACGCGCCGGCCTCGGTGTTGCCGCGCATTGCGAGATGTTAGTATGAAATGCGTATTACCTATCCCCTCTCCGAACCTAGGTCGATTTTCTTTTATGGTAACCCAACTCTGCCTGAGTGAATTTGTTAATTACAAAGTTGTCATTAATGAAAATTATAAAAAAAGTACTTACTACGAAAGCATTACCTACTGAGTTCAACAATGAAGAACCGTAGATACTTATTACCCACCTATATTTTTATTAAAAATTATTGTAAAACAGTTATCATGCTACACCCGGATGGAACGAAGTTGCTTTTTATATATAATATGTAAAAAATAACAGATACAATAAAATAAATTAGCCACGTTTGAAAATAATTAAATAACATTGACAATTGAAATAAAACTAGTTTTTAACGGATTTAATCGCGTATATTAATTATTTTAACATCCCGACGTTTCGAGCACTTTGCAGTGTTCGTGGTCACGGGCAGTCTGCCCGTGACCACATGTGACGTAAGTTTTATTTCAATGTGTAATAATCGCGAAAATCTAAGACAACATAACATTGACAATTGTAGTTATAACGCTTTTGTCTTACCTACGTGACGATTTATGTCAGTTCAATCTACCTTGAGCCCTTGGATAGGTAAAATGCGTAAGAAATAGGAATAGGAATGTCAATGACCTCGAATGACCTCGATCTGTCAAGTTCTGTCATTTGAAGAGAACGAGATTCAAACAAAATAAAAGATTCCATTTTTAATATTTAAAAACTTTTTTTATATCATATGAACAAGGAGTTTGAACCAATTCTATGAATTTTAAAAATAATTGAAAACAGCTATGACGTCACAAGATGGCGAGACGTCAGCTCTGTTATCGAATGGTGGATAATTCAAAATCTATTGCAATTAGTTAAATGTGCTTAGAAGATGAAATTAAATTAACTAGGCCTAGTGACACAGAGACTGGGTAGGTGTAATGTTGATTCTAACGCTACGTATAAAATGTTCAACTCAAAAATTACTTTCTCAGGTAGATACGTAATTATATTGTTTAAATAACTAGAATTAAATATACCTATAGATGTGTCTAAATTTGCTATTATGAAAAAATTATCAATTTTAGGTAATATATTTTAAGTACCTGGGTATAATAAACTAATAAAAACTGTCAGGAGCTATTCTGTCTGTATCTACCTATAGGTATATCTAGGTAGCAATTGGCATGGCGATCGAATAGTATAGAAGTAAATGTGCTGTAACGCCATCTAGTGGTGAGTTACAATAAAGTAGGTAGGATAATATTTTTTCCATAAAATATAACAATTTTCATGCAAATTTCTCAAACAGATACCTTTTTAGGTTACTCAATACAGGTATAACGAATGTAGGGTACCTACGTCCTGCAGGGTTCTCGACAGGAGCTCACATCACCCCTTTTGAGGGTAATGACCTCTATTAATAATAAATCTTTGTAGTTTTTTTTAAATTTAGTTTATAACAAGGCTAGTTATAAAATAATCTCTACATTCACTTCGAACTTTTTCTATGTATGTAATACATTCCATTTTGTATTGCCTATATTCAAAATTAAACTGCATTTATAATCCGAGGTTTATAAGACCACCTGTCGTGGTCAGTGTCGTCGGCTCGTGACCACAACAGGTGTAATATTAAAAATAAAAGTAGATTTAATATCGGTTTTATTCCGAATATTATATATAAAATGAATACTTATAAGTTATACCTAATATCGGTAAAAAATAAAAATACTCACACAGATTTAGGTAGGTAGTACACATACCTATATAAACATAAATTATTTATTAATGTTTTTTATACTTTACATAAATTTCAAATAAATAATTAATTACAACGATAAAAAAAAAATTGTTTGTGTTGCCAGTAATAAAATTATTCATGATCAATTTTAATTCATTTCTTTCCACAACGTGTCGTCGTTATCATTCGTTTGCCTTTATCCTATTTATTTTGGGGGGATGGTGGAATTAATTTTCGTTATCATCCTCTATTTAGTTCATCCAAATTTTTCAGCGTTTGATTGACAAAAAAAAAATATAAGAGATTTTTTTTATTGATGTTTAATGATTAAATAGTAATTTAAATCTTACCACTAACTAGAACTGCGGTTCTCACTCACGTAATGAATCAGGTTGCTCATTTACCAATAACAGGTTACCTACTTTTGATAATTTTGTTTGGAATCATAATTCCAAGTACAGAATCGGTAACAGTTATCGCTGGAGAAAGTAAGTAAGGAACTAAGCTTTTTTGTACATAGTTTATATTCCAATGATACCCGGTCTCTGGAATAACCGGGCGAGTGGAATCCTTGCTTCCAATTCGGCGTTTGGCATTAGACTATCCTCGTCACTCAGAAAAACATGGAAACGAGATTGATTTTAGCCCTCTCTTCCAGCTCATTGAGTAAGGCAGCGCACAGCTCCCGGCTACTGTTCTCGTAGTACAGTAAAAAAATTGCAATAACTTATAACAGACAGTAATTACACTGGCTTATAAAAAAACTGAGCAAGTGTAGCCATTAAGGTAAAAAAAATATGTAAATTTAATAATTATTAACGCCTGTACGCATGCTGGCTACCGACTGCGGCTTATCGAGTTACCTAATCAGATGTGAAGTAAAAATGTTACTGTGAATACCGACAAATTTTATCTAACAATAAGGATACTGGCTCAATGATAGCCGTGTCTACCTGAAGTTATTTTATTTTGTCACTAGTAAAAAAAAAAAGAATCTATCGATGTTGTCCACTAATAAAAAACATTTGGGTAAAATAAAAATAAAAAGTATTTTACCCAAACACGGACATGATATTTATTTAAATTGAAAAAAAAAAAACAGAAACAAGAAAGTCTATAAAAAATAGCAATTTCTCCATGTCTTGTTCTTCCCTACTGTCAAGTTAACTCTAACTAGATTCCTTTAAAAGATTCACCGACAAACCCGTGCTCAAATCACAACGTATCAACTAAAGTTTTTGAGATAGTTTTCAATTCAAACCTACAACCGATCAAGATACAAAACCAGTGAAACCGATAGCTAATGAAGTTTCCGTGTAAAGTTAAGCCGATTAAAAAAAACCGTCATAGATCCCATGTCACAAGCATGTTTTCTAACCGAAACATTGTAACTTGATATCGGACACGAATGAGGTTGGATAGAAAAATTAAAAAGTTACAAGTTCATCCGGCCGTGCGACAGCCCCGTCGGTGAAAAAGAAAGGGAGCTAATTAAAAAAGTAACATTCCAAATTTAAATGTCTATCAATAATCAGAATCGATAAGTTTTAGAATGTTTATATTAAGTACCTACCTATGTATTTTATTTATTCATTAATTATACAACCGTTCCATTTTTAAAATTAAATAGATATTTTAAATTATGAATATTAAATACAAATATAAAATTAAATAAAAAAAAAACGAAATAATTATAAATTAGGTCACAGATGTAAAATGGTTCAAGTCGGTTCCACTAATAATGGTTGCGGTATCATTTTATAAGGTTGTCATATATAAACTGAACTATAAGCTGCGTAGTTTAATGATAGCACTTTCTTAACATAAAGGTATGTTTTGATGCTCGTTAAATAGTTCGACTTAAAACCAAGATAAAGTGATTATGGCCTAAAAAAAGTTACGTTAGAATTTAATTTTTTGGTTCCGTAGATACTAGTGTATATCCTTGAAAGGTTCTTGTTTATGATTTAAAAGAGCACGTCCACGAAATGCAGTTCTTTGTCGAAGCGTAGTTTAAAAAAAAAAAAACATATTTTGAAATTACCATTCGAATTTCGAACACTACCAATAGTATCCCGCCAGCAATGACGAACTATCAAAATACGATTCCAGTATAATCCCACATCAACCAATAGTAACAGTGCGCACAAAGAACAGAAACTAGGTGTTAAATTTAACACCAGTATCTACATTTAAAAACCAACCTACATCTAAATAAATAAGATACAGTTTTGATAAACACGGGCCGCACAATGGAATTAAATGAGCGAGCAAGAAGAAGTCCTATTCCGTTGTAATACAGTCGATTGATCTTTTCCAGCCTTATGAATAGCAATACGGTTATAGGCGTCAGTTTTCACACCTCATTCGATCAACGTGATTTCAACTTTATCACGTTTAAATACGGTCTAATATTGATTTTAATTGATAGTTATTTTATGATGTTTTTGATATTTAAGTTTAAAGGTGTCGTATTTCTCGCCTCTGGTGTGAAGGGTCGGATTCCTGGTTTCTGATTGGCGGATTAACCCTGGTTCAGGCTAGGTGTTGATTAATAGATATTGTATATCTATACATATTTTCATCCTACATATTGTATTAAAGGCGAAAGGCAAAAATCAGAAATCACTGTTTCGAATTAAGTATTTTTTTTTAATCACAATTTGATATCCAAAAAAAGAAACGATTCAATTCAATTATGTATACACATTTCGTATATATGTGTGTTTGTAATTATAAAACGGAAATATGTTACGTTACCAGACTATTCCGACACAACTGTCCTATGTCTCTATATGTAGAGTTGTAACAAACATACCGTCGAAATTAAATATCACGAACTATTAGCGACATTGTCTACAATAAGTACAACGTATTAGGTACCTACTTTATTTACAATCTTAATAGTTCTGTTCCATATAACGAGCGGATTTCATTACGTCTAATTTACCACTTCCAGACAACCCATGCATATTAAAATAATTCTAGATACCTATTCATTAAAGGTATACCTACTATCAATAGTACTTAAATATAATCAAACTCAAACTCAAATTCCTTTATTCAATATAGAAGCATTACACTTACTTATTGTTAGTCAAATAACTACCATCGGTTCGGAAAAGAAAATATCTAATATGAGAAGAACTGGTGAAGGAAACTCAGCCAGTGGCGTAGCTAGGTGGGTAAGGGCCCCCGTGCATAGATAAAGAATCGGGCCCTTGCCCCCTCTTTAACGTATATTGGCATTCAAAATTATAGATAGTAATAAGAATGGGATACAGGATACAGTGAGTTGAACGTATCATTAGTATGTTAAATCCATACTTTATCTCTATTCAAAGCTCTTTTCATAGCTTAGGTTAGAGGGCCCCCAGAGCTCAGGGGCCCTGGTACACTGCACCACCTGGCCCTACGATAGCTACGCCACTGAACTCAGCGGGTCGTTTTTTGTCAATTTAATTATTTACACAATCGAATATGAACAGAAACAGCCAGGAGGCGATCGTTTTATTCCCAAGGTGTGGTATCAATATATATAATGTAAGAAACACCTACTTACACTAAATATATCTATTGTCAAACTTTAAACACAACAGAAACTATTAAATTCTAATTTACAGCATCGTATTACTTAGTTTGTACTTGTCTTAAAGATAATTAATTCGTAGTTATATTATTAAATAATTATTTCACTTAAAAAAGAACCAACGAGAACATTAATCTCATTATACTTCAGGCGTAGTGTAGCAACTTAATGTACACTTCAAAGACAGTAGTAACAGGCGTTTAATGTCTGTTGTCGCCCTGCAGGTGACGCCATCTTGAAACTGAACGTTGGTCGTTGAACAAACGAACAGAGTAGTATTATTAACTGCATTTTGTTGCTAATTTATTAAAATAGATACATAGAATAGTGGGAGGTACCGGATTGTTCGGAAAGTTTTATTAATTTAAAGAAAAAGGTCATGCAATTGACATTGTCATCGTTTGGCAGAAGTAACAATTTTGCGTCAATGCCCGCTGAACTAAAATACTTTTTTAGTTAATATCTATTTCTGATTTTGAATACATTTTAAGTTAATATCTAATGGTTATTGAATCAGCGGTAATAACAATCTTCTTATTAATTGTCCAAAATTGGCCATAATACGAAATAAATACAGCACTTATATCGTTGTTTTTTTTTAATTTGAATAAAAACTTTTTCACTAAACCTATTTCAAACCTATGTCTTATGTCAACGAATAAATACTAATAATAAAAAGAAAAACTTAAATCCTAGCAAAAGTCAAAGGTTCCCAAACGTAAACCATAGTCCATAAGATATACACACATACACAGTTACCAGGAGTATTTTCTTAAATTCCTTTAGATCCCTGCCGTAAGTCAGGATGAAGGGCGGCGCAGAGGGATCAATTCAGGGGGGTGTAATCGCCTTACAGGACATTATACTGCGGCTACTCGGGACGTACGAGCAAAATTAGAATGTTTTGTCCAGGGTAAGACTTACCGTGGTAGATGTTCTTTGTAAATATCTAGTCAATTTAGTTATGCTAGTTAAAAGTAGGTATATAGGTAATCGGGTTTACTCTTAGTTTAATTTAAAATGATTTAGACAATTTACTAAAGGTGTTATATCCTATGAATATATAAGCTCATTGAAGAAGTGTACCTACTCCTGATTTATTGTCTTCCTTTAAAAAGTATTTTATAAATTTATAAATATTAACGTCAATTAATTACATTTAGTTAAACTTGAAACATTACAATTATGATACTAAGTGGTAGAGCTCCACAAATATTCTACCACAGAACAGCAATACTAGTATTAAAGGTATATCTGGTTCAAACCGGAATTAACCGGGTGATAGAGCTACTATTATTACAGGCATAATGGACGTAACATTACACATTAGTAGATTACAAGGTGACTCTTTGACGAATCCCTTACAATTGATAATATTACAGTAGGTACTTTATGAGGCGAACTTAGTTCAAAACTTAGGGCTAATATATTGACATTTGTAAATCAAGTTTTTAGTATTTATTAACTATATTTTCAAATGAAATAATGAACTCAACCGACTGGAGATCAATTTAACTTTACCTTTTGTGTGTCTAAATCTTAGGCTTAGTTATAAAAATCCTTAAAAATATTACATTCCTAAGTTACACATAAAAGCGGATATCGTAAAATTCACTCGGAAGCCGTTTGTAATGGCGCAATAATAAATAAATTCTAGACTCGCTCTGAGGGTACGAGGTTCGGATGAACCATCCGCATTGCGCCGACACTACACAGAGTATATGTATGTAGGTACTTCTTTGTCATATTCTAGCAGCTTAACGGTACTTGTCTAACATTGTCTGATACAATTGCGTTCGTATCCGCTTTGTTTAACACTTGTACATTTCCGTACGAAACTGTTTGATACGGTACAGTTGTGGTCAAAAGTGTGTCTCTAATAAAGGTAAGTTAAAGCTTGAAGCTATGTTAATATTAGTCTGTTTATAGGTACAGTTATGCTCAAATGCGGCTTGGAATTCTTTAGTACAATGATGTTCAACGTGATTTCATTTGATGCCAGCTTTTAATTAAAATTTTCATTATTTTTCTATCATTTTTTTCTATCTCTTATGTCTTATCCATTTAGATAAAACTTTATTGACAAGGTGCTATATTTTTTGGATGTTATGTATTTTCAAATTTGTAAAAAGCCTAGGATGATCGGAGCTAGATTTTCGGTCTCGTTCAAAGACATTTCAATCGACTTAGCTAGTCAACAGGAGCACTGAGAGCCGGCAGCTATCTCGGCCAACGTCTGAACCTTACAAAGGGGTAATGTTACTAAGATTTTGGATACGATATATATTATTTATACTGTAAATATTTAGTTAATAATATAAATATATTATAACGTTTTATAATTTATCTCTTTCACTCTTCTTCGATTTGAAATTGGAAAGAAAGAGATACAGGATTGTGTAACTAATTACCAAATAATATCTGGTAAGAAGGTAATGTTACTATTTTTAGTACCTTTAGTAACATTTTATAAGCTTTAAAAAGTGTGATACTTTAATTCAATAAGGACGATATATTTTAATGGAATCATAAAGGAATATCGAGTTTGGGTGATTTATTCAACTATTGTGTTCCGTCATACTGAATGAGCGTCATCTGCCTAATAATGAATTTGAACACAGACGTTTTATATAAAACGTCGCAAAACCATTTCTTAGCCTGCAAGGGACAGTCGGGTACATAATACCGAACGTTGCCTTTAATTCAGGACCAACACGTTTATATGTAGGTACAATAATCCGCACAAGTGTTTGCAAATACAAAAAAGATGGCGACCGTTTGAAATATATTTAAAAAACGAATTAGCATTCCATTTTTGAAATGTTCTTATTTGTATGTAGACGAGTACGCATTTTTGTATTTAGAAGATATTTGAATCCGAATATTCCATTTGGTTAATGTTTGAATGTCCACAAGCAACTTTGGTCGCTACGTGTACAATCGCGTACAAACCACAAACGTGCGGTGGAATGTGGGGAGACTCACCCTCTGTGACGTCCTGTCACTGACAAATGGCCCGGAGGAGAGCTCGACCCGAACACCCTCTTGAAGCTCGCGGTGTGGTTACATGTCTTGCTTAGATATTTATTCTTCTATTAACATTTTTAATACTCATTTCTGAGTCTGTGTATACCTACATTATTATAATCTATATGTAGACATCTATATCTACCTACATTATAATAATTAAAGAAATAATGACACACTGAAAACATGAATTGATGAATGGTGTAGGGTTTTGTGCACGCTCGTCTGGGTTGTTTATACACCAGATATTCAAAACATCAAGTATTATTGTGTTCCGGCTTGAAGGTTAAGTGAGCCAGTGTAACTATAGGCATGAAGGATATAAAATCCTAGCTACAAAGGTTGGTGGTGCATTGGCGATGTAAATTACGATTTGAGCAAACGGGTGTTCACAAAGTCCACCAAGTAAATAGCGTTACTTGAAAGTTTTCTAAAAAAATATCCCCATAATACGAAAACAAGACTATTTCAATCGAACAAGACTGTGAGCCAAGTCAGGAGGGTGCTATAATTTCATAGGACGGGCGTCGGTCGTCGCTTATCTCGGGCGCTGGCTGCAGGCGCCGCGAACATCGCCTCTAACTCCCCCCCACCACCCACGACCCACCGCACCGCCATGGATATTGGAAATTTCGATATAGACCACATACTTTAGCATCGGATCTATCTATGTTTTTTATTACTAGTAATATTTAAGTCGAATTCTTTTGGGTGATTTTATTGAATTAATTTTATTTTTAAAACTGCCTTACTAATATGTATGTATAAAATGTTGACTTTGAATAAAATCAATCGTAAAATATTTCGTGTGTGATCTAAATTTAATTTTTTTTTAACTATATCTGTACTACAATAAGAAAACTAACGACTCGCCCCGGCTTCGCACGGGTTGCATTTATACAGAACAGTTGTAACTCATAACACTCAGGCTGAATATGGCTTTCTACCAGTGATTTTATTTTATATAATTCTCCAGAGATTACCTCCTACGTACAAACTAACAAATTTTACCTCTTTTTTAATATCAGTATTGATTAAAAGTGTCCGACAATTTTTGAAGGTCACGCATACACAGACCCGGTCAATAAACGCAACTTCCATCATTAACAATTACATTCCAGACTTTAAATATGAGCGCAATGATTTAACCTTCAAATTCACCTCCTTGCCTTATATGTTGCTATAATACCTACTCTATTTTATCTTAACAGATTATAAAAAAATATATCAAAGATTATACAAAATTAAAATTCTTAATTTAAAATATTTTGGAAGGTAGGTACGCCTTGGTATTTAACTCAATCACTACATATACCTACACTGAGAAATACAGCACACAAATTCGTCATGTAATTTTATCAGTTTGTCTTAAAGAAGTCGTTTTTACAAAATTAATTACAAATTAGGTACTGTAAAAATTATAATTCAGTAAAAGTGTATGCAAAATAAAACTTTCAATATTTGACCCAAAGACAATAACAGGTGTCGAGTCTCCCGTAAAAAGCAATCGATACTTATTAAAGAAACTAGCTAATAAAAAATTAATGAGTTCTGTGCACGAGTGCCCTTACGCCCTGCGCGAGACATTGAATAATGTGACAACACATTACCGCGCAACACGGACATGCTTCACACTCACACACATAGAGAGCTCTAACATACTATTACGATAAAACAGGGGTACATTTTGTATGTACAAGCATATATATTAACGAAACGAAAATATTTAAGCTGAGTTACAGATTTCGTATTTCAAAAACTTTCAGAATGAAGTATGTAAAGACGGAATTCCAATTTCAAAATCGTCTAAAGATAAAAAATACAATTCGATCTGGGTCAAACATAAATAATTTCCAAATTCAAAAAGGCAAAAATAAATGAGTACCGAAGTCAAAATTGAAAATGATTCTGGTTTCAAAATCATATTAACACTAATTACCTACTTTTCATTCAACCTACCACAGATTCTTATGAATAAATCCCTTAAAAATGACAGGAATGTATGTTTTTAATTAAAATTCCAGGTTCTTTTTTTTTAATTTTTAGGAGATCTTGTTATTCAGAGAAATTTGGAGAAAAAGTATTACTACCTCAAATAAAAGAATCTTTACTGTAAGTCTATTCTGTAATAATAAACACGAAATTCATCATAGTGAAATGTCCAAAAGTGATGTCATGTGACGTTAATCACGATAATTAGAATATCTAAGGAATACATGCAAAAAAAATATCGTACCGTTAGTCGGTTTTCAATATGTCACGAATGGGATATAGATCTGCTCTCTCAAGCACGCGTTCCTTTTCGAAATTAAAAATAATTATTTTTTAATAAAATAAATTAAAAAAAATAATTTGATTTGTTTTTCTTTTTTTATCTTTAAACTTAGTCGTCTCACGCACACTAAGACATTTACTTGTAACCACGAGCATCACTCACTCCTACTAATGCACGCTAATGATAATTATTTAACGCCTTTGTGAATGTACGAGTATTGCTACTTAGAAAAACAAAAATTTGGTCGTAAAACTCTAGAAATAATAGGATTTTTTAAGTAGTATAAAAGTGAATTAGAATAGGACGATCGCTATGTAGCCTCCCTCTATCTAACAACGTGTCGCTTGTATGACTTGCACGTACCGCACACACAACACGCAAAGCCTTGCTTAGTTTCGTTTGGACAGCGGGATATCTACCCATCACGATTATGACCGCGGGTTAAAACTTATATAACTCAAATAAAAACAAGTGTCAAGATCTTAAGAAACATATTAAAATCTAAGTTTCTTAAGACTTCATGAAATCAATGTTCAATGTAAAGTGGAATTGAGGTGTTGCAGTGCCTTTAAATCACAAAACCCTTTATCACTCACTCACATTTACTTGGTGGTAGGGCTTTGTGCAAGCCCTTCTGGGTACGTACCACCCACTCACCAGATATTCCACCGCCAAACAGCAGTACCTACTCAGTGTTGTTGTGTTCCGGTTTGAAGGGTGAGTGAGCCAGTATAATTACTACAAGCACCAGGGACGTAACATCTTAGTTCCCGAGGTTGGTGATGCATTGGTGATGTAAGGAACAGTTAATATTACTTACAGCACCATTGTCTATGGGCAGTAATGACCACTTACCATCAGGTGACCTATTTGTACGTCCGCCTACCGATATCATAAAAAAAATTACAACTTATATTACGTGAGAAAATCAAAGTTATACTTGCTTACAATAAGTAAACAGTATAACATTAATCACAATTATTTAAAGTTCTATATGATTATTGCAGAATCTATTATCATATTGAAGTCTACAAATAACGCAATTTCATCATAATATTGTATATATATAATATGATCCGGATGTGTCTGTGTGATGATCCATATGTGTGCATTGTTTACTAAAACCTTCTTTCAAAGGTGCTGCATCTTCTCGTATAAGTTTTATGTATATTTAGAAGTGATTTCAGCTAGGCCTTAAAATAAAACGTAGCCTTAATTTTAATATTCGGTGCCCCATTGGTCGAAATTCATCTTTCGTATGATGTGAATAATGAGGCTCAGCTGGACCTTGCCATTATGACATTAAAGTATAATGTCAAAAACTGCGAAATTTATTGTTAAGCTTAACATGACGTAGGTATGTTGTCATTGGTAATTTGAACGTAAATTATGAATGTTTTATTTACATTACTGTCTTTACCATAAGGGCACATGGGCCACGTGCCCAGGACCTCCATCCCCTCCATCCTGAGGGGCCCCCGAAGAACCAACAATTTCTCTCACACGTTGACTGCCATGTATATTTTTTTACCACCAATCAGATTCCCAAGAATTTACGAAAAATCGTTTATTTGAAACTAATCTTAATGCCTGGCCATAAGCAAATTATTTCTAAATGGTAGATAAATTGTTTCATTGTTATTTTGTTATATATTTTCCTAGATATTTAATTTAAGTAAATATCTAGCAAAATCCCAAATTCATTGTGCCCAAGGGTCCTAGCAAAGCTTGAGATGACTCTGTTTATTTATTTGATATAAGGTATTATTTTTAATACATGTTATGTGTAATGTTCACACGTAAGGTCGGTTTACCAATTAGACTAAATAGATATTATATTAATTATAATATTATTAAATATCAGCTCGCTATGCACACACCCCTTCTTCGCCGCGTAAATAATATCTTATTTTCCCGCGCTTTCGCTTCGTGTGTCACTCGAGGTGACAGATGCATAAATACACAGATAATATATATTCATTTAAAATACAAATCGAATACTAAATTAATATGTTATTAGAGATCTTTGTAAACTACATTACTTACTAATACTTTTCCATGTTTACATGAATTGTTCCAAATCTTATGTTGAGTACTTACTGGCGATCCATAACAGAAACCTACGTGGTTCGCAAATGAAAGCGAAACGCGTGAAACGCAGCAAGCCATTCTATAAGCAAAAACTGTTTCACTCGTAGTCTAGAACCTTCTAGAGTCCTTCTAGAGTCTTTATCTAAGTTACAGTTACAGCTCGCTAATGAGTATTCGGCTTTTAAATTCTTGCGAGCAAACCGCTTAAAAAGTGGAACAACAATGACATATTAATAAATATGTTACTGAAAAAGCTCGAATTACGGTTAAACTTAAGGTTTTCCAGTAAAACCTAAGTTTTACCGATTATGAATGGTAAATGTCCATCATTCACTTGGTGAACCTTAGGATTTACATTTTATGTTAGGTTATGTTGGAATGGTAAAAGTCCGAATAAGTCGTCCCTTTATAATAAATACTTACATTTACCAAATCATGTCGGTAAATCTACGGTTTTACTGGAAAATCTTAAGATTTACCTTAGTTCGAGCTTTGACAGTAACATAAACATAGATTTATTAGCAATTAACCTATAGTATGACGTCACGACGTCACCGTCGTATGACGTCGTATAGTATGGATTTGAAGACTAACGTTAGAACCTTTTTGTAAGTAATACTTCTTTTGACGTGTTATGAACAGAATATGGTAGTCAGTATTAGTGATGCGCGCACAGGGTGACAAGAAACTACAAGATGAAGTTGCTCGCTATGCCCCCAATGAAGTCGCTCAAAATAGACAACTTCACAGCTTACCTTATTTAACAATATATATTTTCTTACACGTTTAAATGTTGATAGATCAAATTCGTGATTGATAGTAGCTAGCAGTTATAAAGGAAGAAATTACATTTATCATAATAATAATAATAATTAATTATTTTATTACTAATAAGCAGATCATTATTGATTTATTGTAATACGTCGAAGAAGTAGAACTTCTCACGTGTATAAGTAGATATACCCTTTTTTAATGTTTTTAATAATAATAACTTTTGATAAATGAAAATAAAATAATAAATGTTTAATTACTGTGAAACTATCATCATGAAAACGAGTGTTGTTTCTCATCTATGATTAATTATAAATCATTATATGTGACCTTTATCCCTTAGAGGCCAGAGGGTCATTGCCCGAGCTGTATAAAAGATTGTACGTACTATACAACTATAAATATATAATAATAATAATTATTATTATATATTTTATTCAAAAGTCTTCAATTGTTGTTTTATATGTTGATTTATTTATTTCAATAACCAGTATATTACATTTCATTTATTAAATAGATTTTAATATTTTAAATATTCGCGAGAACTAGGCCAAAACCCAATTTAAAAAAACATATTAAAAAAAAAGTAAGGAGAGTACTCTCTTCATGCCGAATTCATTTAACACATTATTTACCAAATTATTATACGTACCCAAAATATATACTGACAAGATATTAAAAGAAAACTAAGTAGGCATAGTATGTATAATGCAACAGCCTGCAAACCCTGAGCTTGTGCAGCCTTAAGGAAGATGTTTTTTGGAGCTGGTAGAGGGAAATCTGATGACAAAGTATGTTATTGTATATGTCAACCGAAGGTTCTACAGGATCAATCTTATATAATAATTGGGTCAATTTGTGGTAACTAACATAATGTATCTCAAATTAAACTACTGAGTTCACCTCTTTCTATCTGTTTCTTTCCTCTACCTTAAGGTTGCCTGGAAGAGATCGTTGTAGCGATAAGGCCGCCTCTTGTGCATCTTTCTTAAACGTGATTAAATTATGTGTTTACTGGTGTACAATAAAGAGTATTTTGATTTTGAGTTTCTTGCCGATTCTTCACCGTGGTGACTTCGTAGTTTTTTTTAATTCTGTGTAATGACGATTCAAAAGTGCTTGTAAAAGCCTACTTGAATAAAGTATATTTTGATTTTGAATAAAAGACAGTTCAGCTACAAACACAATCGAGGCGAGCCTCAGCTAACATCTTACATAAATATCGTTACTCGAGTGATATTTGTGTCGACATGGATATACCCATAACATCAGAAAACGCTGACCGTCCACGGACCTTCATAAAAACCCCGTGTCTAGTCGACGTTATAAAAATACATTGGATAAATAAAAATATAAAATGAAATATCATATGGAAGTGGCGCGGGACGCAACTCGCGATCCTTTCGTTTGTCTGTGCTGGGACAGGGGAAACAGTGGAGAGGCTTGCTTGGTTATATTTTTTGCAATTAATTTTTTTACTCAAGTAATAGATATATTTTGAATTTTTTAGTCTCTTGTTCAAAGAGAGTTTTACGTAATAGTACAAATATTTTAACTAGGTAGTATATAAAACGTGTATTTCGTTTATTAAATGTTTCTATACATAAATTTCAGACTACAGCATGCGTCTATTTTTTGGTAGAAAGTGGCGCCTTGACCTAAGATGGTGGGTTCAAATCCGAACTATTACCAAATTGTATGTTAATCTTATCTCGTAATTGGTAGTAAATAAATAATCAATGAATAAGCTGTTTGCGTTCGATTAAATTCAGCCATATTTTAATCTATATTCCAAAACGTACCAGACATCGTGTAAGCTCTAACTCCTTGTCTCAACGGCTGTTCCTATTGTCTTAATCTTTATTAACTACCATAAAAATATAAAATAGACCAACTTTTAATTATATTTTTTGAAAACAATTGAAGGCGATTATCATACCAATTACAGTAGTTAGATATAAATTATAAACATTTACGAGTTTAGCTTTGTATATTATTGAGGGAGTGATTTGTTAAGCAGCGCATGTCTTTCTCATTCGGAAAACGAGGAATCAGTGTTAAACTAAACAGCCGCTAAACATCGTGAGACTGTTGCGTCCAAATAATATAAATACATTAAAACGGATTAAAAAAAAAAGAAAAATTTGAAATAATATTTCAATACCAACTCCATGGTTTTCTATGTGAATTCTGAGTGTTTCTGCCCGTAACAATCCGAAGGCGCCACGGGTCAGCGAGCGGCTCCCGACACGTCTATGTGTGCACGCGCGAGGCAAAAATCTCCTTAACTCACGTATCTGCGTAACATATTCTTTGTCTACTTTATACACATAAGGCTGTTATACGATTGTGTGTGTCTATACTCTAGAGTAACTGCGAGGAATCTTAAAATCACGTTCAGTTAACGTGATATATAATAATTTATTTCAACTTTAGGTCTAAATAAATAAACAAAGTAAATCATTACATAAACATGATTCATAAACAGCCTGTAAATTTCCCACTACTGGGCTAAGGCCTCCCTCTCCCTTTGAGGAGAAGGTATGGAGCATATTCCACCACGCTGCTCCAATGCGGGTTGGTGGAATACACATGTGGCAGAATTTCGTTGAAATTAGACACATGCAGGTGTCCTCACGATGTTTTCCTTCACCGCCGAACACAAGATGAAAAAAAAATATATTCTAAATCAATGAACTAATAACATCGCCAACGTTGTCCATTGTATATCTTGTCATTTAAATTGTCGACAATTCTTTGTTACTTGAATAGTGAGGGAAGTGGGAGTTGTCAGGTGAAGTAACCCATGTTTTTCGTTTTCTATAAGCATACAAAACATATATTATTAATCTCTTGATGATACAGAAACATCTTGGTTACCGGTGCCGCATTGGCGATTTAAGGAAGGATTAATATTTTTTACGTTACCGATGTCTATGGACGGCGGTGATCAGCTAGTATTTGTAAGTCTGTCTATTTAAAAATGCCACTTGAGTCCCTGTATGTAGTAATTGGACAAATCTACTGTACAGAAGAAGATTCAAAGCCAATTGAAATACGTTAATCCATTCCAAATTTTGATGCGGTCCGGTACAGGGGAAATTCGCCGGTATTGTAACAGTTCAGATTCTAGCGTTACGTAAGTGAGTGAGAAGAACTGAGCATTACAGTGCGTAACCTGTAATGATGCAAATTGCAGGAGAATGCTCAAAGCCGAGTCTTAGATTTACATTAAAATTGCACCTGATGTAAGATCGCTCTAATATACTTAGAAGTTGGTAGCGAATTACAAAAGTAGATATTACAAAATTCTTGTCCATAAAAAATACATATAATATGTGTAGCATATGGCCGAGCCGAGCCGTAGCCGAGATGGCCCAGTGGTTAGAACGCGTGCATCTTAACCGATGATTTCGGGTTCAAACCCAGGCAGGCACCACTGAAATTTCATGTGCTTAATTTGTGTTTATAATTCATCTCGTGCTCGGCGGTGAAGGAAAACATCGTGAGGAAACCTGCATGTGTCTAATTTCAACGAAATTCAGCCACATGTGTATTCCGCCAACCCGCATTGGAGCAGCGTGGTGGAATATGCTCCAAACCTTCTCCTCAAAGGGAGAGGAGGCCTTTATCCCAGCAGTAGGACATTTACGGGCTGCTTATGTTATGTATGTTATATAATAAACCAATTTCATGAAAAATAACATATTATATGTAAAAAATTTCCATAGTGACCAGTCAAACAGTGTCGAAGTGTATCTATCATAACTTCAAGCTCATAGATCTGTTCACAAACAACGAGTCGCTCCACCTCGTTGATTTTATTATTGGCGTTATTTTTTATTTCGAATAGATAGTTTCACTAGATAAATATACGCCCATAGATTAATTAACTTGCCCCTGTAAGAATTATTAAATATCTCATCTCCAATGCGGTTGAAACACGTTACAACTTCGGAAACTAAAATGTTCTGTCCCTTGTACCTGCATTTACACAGGCACACTCACCCTTCAAACTGGAACACAACAATACTGATTGTTGTTTGTTGGTGCAATATATGATGAGTGGATTTTACCTACTCAGATGGGCTTGCACAATGCCAAACCACCAAGAAAAGATATCTTGTAACTACGAGCGTAACTCACACTAATGTACGATGATGATGTATATGTAGAGGTGCGCGTTACATCGCGCGCCTCTGCATATACTCTACATAGATCTACATATTTATATAGGTAGATGTATCTACCAATAATGTTCATTCCAAACCCAGTTCAGTTCAGCGAGTGCAACGAATTAATATCTGAACGTGATTGATTTGGAATTTATATTAATTTAGATAACGTCAATAGTTTTTATATTTTGTTTCTAGTTATTTTAAAATAAACTATTGCTTTTATTATATTTATGCATCTTGTGTCTGATCTTTGTAATATAACGTCGTGAAAGAATCCAAGGTGGTCGACGCCGAGACGAGTTGGAATGCACAACGTTGAATACAAGTACTTATGGAGATCATAGTAAATATTAATAAGCTACACACTAATTAAAATACATACCTTATGGGTGATAATTTGCCATACAGACTGATGATGACAATGATAATGAAATGATAGTTGCCTTATCCTATATATACATAGGTATAATAAAATTGGCGTGTCCGTTTGTAATATTAAAATAACTAGTTTTTACTAAATGCATATTTATACACAGTACACATACAGAAATTACATTTTTTACACTTTCGTATGTCTGTCTGTTTGTTTCGGATAATTTGCTGATGTTATAAGGAGTAACTTAGTCTGTAATTTTTATTTTAGAATTATATATACCTAAAATAATGTCAAAATCACACTGCAATGTCCAAATACTGTCCAGAACCGCGCGCAGCCTTCACATCGGGCCTACTTAATATAAAAAAAAGCTGCCAAATACACAATAACCTTTTTTTAATAAACGCGCACGAAGTCGCCAGCACACTTACTTATATATTCAAGCAAAACCGTCGGTAGATCCAATCCTGCTTGACTATTATATACTAAAACCTCCGAAACGTGCTTCATCTTCTGCTATAAGTTTTATTTATGGGTTTAATATTTTTTGGTTAAATTACGAAAAAACTTCTCATTTATTATTATAGATAGTTATTAAATGTTTTTAACTGACCAGATATAATCTAATGAAAAGGCTATCCTTTTTTCTAAGATAATAGACATTCCTATCATAGCTAATCACAGCAGTACCAATTGTAAGTACCATCCCTTTAACCTTTGCTATAGAACAATTGTAAAACATACATCATAAAGAAATGAATATTTCCTAATTTTTATATATCACTAAACCCTAAATCATCATTAATTTGAAATGGTCAACTGTTAATTTAAAAAGTTATTTGAATGTTGCCGCTCTAAAAAAGTTTTTTTTTTAGAATAAATGTTGCCAAACAGTCGAATACAAAGCAGAGAAACTCAGTAACCAAAACATTAACTCCTTAAGGAAGCGAGTAATTAAGAGGGGCGGCTAACAGCTTAACTGTTTCGGATAAATGTGGGTCATCCCCTACTCGCCCGGATTAAACGATTAACGACTTCATTAATAACATTATTCATGATTAAGATTCATGATAATGAGCAAGTAATCATCTGCACAAGACATTTTATAGCGCACAACTGTCTGTGTGTCACAATCCGATGAAATGACGAATCAGACACGGACGAAAAGAAAAGTTCTCATGCTCATTTTGCAGCTGTGAATTTTAACTTGAGAGAAAAAACCCAAATTATTTTTTGGATAAAACCAAGGATTCAATCCAGGTCTTCGATCCTTATAAGATCACGACTTAACGACTAGATCAACGGAGCAAGCAATACCGAGATCTTCGAAAACTGGAAAATTATATGTTTTCCTATAGTTGACAATACTGGCTACGTTCGAATTTCAATTTCGAATGTTATAAAAATATCAATTAATCGAATCGTCGAGTCATAAACATGCCAGTCGAATGGGTATTCCACCGGTATACAGGGCGATACTTAAAAACTTTCTCGGGCGGCCATTGAAGGGACAGGATTTGGGGTGAGATAATGACATTGAAAAGTTAAGTGATAACGCCGGTCGCAATTGAGACGGACCTGAGGGAAGCTGAGATTTTGAATTCATTTGTATATATAAATACGACAATGAGTTTGTTTATTTGTCTGTTACGCTTTACTACTCAACTGATCATCAAAAAATTTTGGAAGTAGGTAGTCAGGTTTATAAGAAACGACATGGGGTACCTCATCTGTCTTATTCAAACGGGGTGAAGCTACGGTTGGAAGCTAGTAGTAGTAGTGGTATGTACATATTATGTAAAATAAGTAATTATTAGTCCATAAATGTCTGTCTGTCTGTCACTGCTGGGTTAAACCTTCTCCTCTTGAGTATTAGGCTTGGAGCTTATTTCAAGTGCTCCAATGTAGAGGCTTTAAGCAAATCGAGTGTATGAAAAGTCAGTGGACTTCCTGGGACACTTTAATACCGAGTGACAATCATTGTATAGGCACGAGGAGGAAAGGTAACTTAATAACACCTAGTTTCCGACTTCGGAGTGTGAATACATCCTTCCTGAGGCGCAGTTTTCGTTTCTATAATAAGATTCCACAGGTGTTTCCAAAAAACATTTATTTTGTTAGCATTTATTGATTTCTAAGCTGGATATTTAATTGTTCTTTAATCTGTAATTAAAATAGTGGAAAAGAGTAACCACTGAGTTTCTTGCCAGGACTTCTCGGTAGAATCAACTTTGCGAACCGGTGAGCTTAACATTTGATTCAATGCTGTAAAATTTTGATTTGAACGTATCTACTTGAATAAATAATCTTTTGATTTTATTTGTTAACCATATCTTGTATAAATATACGTTAATTACTGTTTATTGTTTGAAAAAAAAAATCACATGTACAATAAACGTATTATATTGATATTTTGTACGAAAATTCGACCTTGACTTCTCTACTATCGCCCTCTTAAAGTTTAACGTTGAACACTTGAATAATATTTAAAAGGTTGTATTTCGAAGTGTTTCTGTAAATAAGCGTTTAACTTCAAGTGAAAAGTAAAGTCGGTAAGGGTCCGTGAATGTGCCACTTCGAGGACTCGTCTCGTCTTACGGAATGGAGCATATGCCACGAGGCTATTCCAGTGTTGTTTGGTGGCTATACATGGCATCTATATCCAATTTTTTGATCTCACGGTGGTTTCTTTTACCACAGAATACGAGATAAATTTATTAGATTTGAATCTGTAATCTTCGTTTAAGATTTACTTATTTTATGCACTGATCCACCTCGGCTTTTAGCTTACATGTGTAGAATAGTTGTATTGATACCATAAAGGTGTTTTATGTTAACTGAAAGTGCTAGTAGAGAGGCCACCTACCTTTTTCTCCTGCAGTAAACTTTGATTATTGCTAACTTTGTATGGATAGCATTTAAAGAATTAAATAATTATTTCTTTAATTTATCCCATTCAATGTAATTTATATTTTATAAATACATTTAACAATTGAGCTTTAAATGCTATCCTGATAAAGGATTTAGTATTTTTTTTAAATCGTTTCTATGAAGTTATAAAACAGATCTCTATTTAAAAAAGAACAGACTATTTGAAAAAAGTATAAAGTAATTTGTTAGTAAAAATACCTACTTAAAATTATAAAATTATTTTATTTTTATCCCAATGCGATCCATAGATTATAAACAAAACAGATCCAAGATAAAATCCAATGCAAATGAAGTCTTGGTCAAAGACAATTGAAAAAAAAAGTTGCTCATTCCACATCCATACCAAGTGATCATGTTTTTCCCGCATCCTTAACTATCGTCAGTTACGAGAAATTGCTTTATCTCTTCACCTTCACTTTACAGCCCCCCACGCCCCCACTCACCCTCCCACTCTATAAATCGTTTCGATTTCATTCTGCACTCTCAAATCTCGAAAAGAAAAAACTGAAGAAAGGAAAATTACTTACATTCAACCGTGCTTTCTAGACGTTTCTAATACTTATAATAATCGAAAAAGTGATGTTCATTCGCATTAGGTATATTCCAAATGGTATAATTTCGAATATAGAATATCAGTATTCTATATTCAAAATTTCTTCGTCCGGAGCAGATGTCGTCAGCGACAATAAGGAAAGCCTAATGACAATGAGTTGATAGCACTAAAGATACCTATTTTAATATTTTTTTTAATTCACTTCTAATTTTAGACACAACATCATACATCCTAAATGACAATAGCGAAATTTAAAATACCACCTGGTGGTAAGCGTGACCACCACTCATAGATTTTGCCACTAATAATCCACTTAATACATCACCAATGCACCAACAATGTTAGGCGCCAAGACGTTAGTGTGTGACTGTAGTTACATTGGCTACCCTTCACGGTTTGAAGGGTCGCTGATCGCGTACAACAAGTTTAATATAATGAATTACAGTTCAAAAATATGTCAATATAATAATATAAATAATAATGCCCTACATTATAAGATCAGATTCCCTATTAACTTCTCTGCAATGTATCTCCTGACATCTTTCCTCCGGACAGGGTGAGCGACATCGCACGGCTATTTTCCAAACAATTTCTCTCTCTCGCGGGTCAAGAGAGCGTGTTAAAGACGGCCTAAGCGTGTGTGCCTCTTTCCAAATGTGACGTCATGACTAACTATCATACAGAGTATATAAAAACAGATAGTTTGCTTACGTATTCATTTTGATATACAAAAAAAATATATTGGTAAAATTTGTTTTTAAATATATAAAACATTTGTGCTAGGTAACGTTTAAAAGATTATATTTTAAACTAATTGACTGACCGCTGATCTTGGATTAATTTAATGTATTATTATTTATAGAAGTTGGCTTAGAAAGAGAAAAATGTAGATAATCGAACGGACAATGTGAGAGGTAAAATCTTCAAGAAACAAGTAACTTATTAATATTTAGTTAACTATAAGTGAAATAGAAAAAACACGCAGTAATTTATAGATCATTCAAGTTTAATTAATATTTTTTTATAAAATAAACTTATTTTTTTCTCTCACTCACCGCTCACCGATAGCCAATTAACGGAATAGGCGCCCGCTCCTTGGTAAGTGAAAATACGAGTTAAATGATGTAGATACTAGTAAGCAGTATATGTAACCTCTGTTCTACAATATTCTGTACACAAAAGGAAGACAGCCTCCAGCCGTCTATTCGCATCAGTTAACCCAAATAAGTAGGAACGTTCTTAGCGACACGTAGGTACTTTTGTGCGAAACAAAGAAATATCCACAACTACACAAAAATGGATGCATGGCACTCTATGGAGCTTAACGTCTTAAATGAGAAGATTTTTAAAAATGGAACTTATGACTTTTTTTCTTATGGCATTTTTTTTCAAGTTGATCGATCTTGAAAAGCCATAGGACACTGAAATTATTAATGGAGTAAACGGTGATTTTATTGAATATAATTAATGTTAGCGATACTATTTTAATTTAAAATTAAGTTTATAAAATTAATTAATTTTATATTTTATGTTTTTGTACTAAATTATAATGTTAATGATAAGAAGCTATTTTGTTTTAAGATTCGTTAACGTGGAAAGAGGTCAGGATATATATTCGAATATGTTCTGGAAACTTCTGACTATCCCGGAAAAAAGAATGATATAATTTGAAAAAGTGAAACTGCTGTCAACTTATTAAATTTCATTCGAATCAATCTAATAGTGTGCGCCAGTTTATAAAATATATATTTATAAAAAATATATATGTTTAAACATGTTTTTATTAAAACAAACTCGAAACCCACCGAGAATATGCGACATTTACTACAATAATTATGATGTACTTTGTAAAATACATTGTGAGTTCTCACTGAACGACAGTGTCGTAGATATTCCTGGAAGGAATGTTTTTAAAAACAATTTTAACCACAAAAACTCTATGGTTATATGTTTTAATAATTATTTTATTTATCTTTATTACTAAGAAGCTATCATCTGTCTATCAAGAGGCATTTAAGGCGATACTCTTAACGTAACTATAATTAAGTTACGTTACACGTAATAGGTAGCTGTTTTTTTTTTAATTCGTACACACAACTGGTTTCCAAATGACAAATTAATTTATGGGAAGTTGGGTTCTTTTTTTGAATTAATTCTGACGCAACGAGCCGAAACAAATTCAAATGACGTCTCAGTAGTTCGACAAAGACATGACTACACGGAGGTTCTTTTCTTTTTTTTTTTCTTTTTAATTTACCCGATAAAGATTTTTTCTTTAAGTTTTATATACCTATGTAAAATAAGGTTATGTTCACTTGTTTTTATTATAAAGTTTTAATATGAATACTTGTTGCTTTGCTCAAAACATTATAGGTACACTATGGTGACAGATTTAAAAAATTACCGAACATGTTTCGTCGATAGCTAACGTGAAAATATAATAATCAAGGTGAAAATTAAAATTCAATCAAATATAAATGTACATTTGCATTTAGTATTTAATTTAGAATTATGTTTTTTTAGTTACCATTTTATTGATTTATTACAAATTGATGAAAGTTACGCCATTTTATTTTAAAGTACACTATATTCTGTGTGTGTTTTTTTTAACTTAGACCGAGAGTGTGTATTGTACTTTATTTTATTTATTAGGCAAAGCGTTTCGGCAATTACGAATAATTTGTATAACATTATGCTCTACAAATTGACAGTTGTAAACTTTGGAGAACGTTTGTTTGTATTTATTTATTATATGAGTATTATAAATATAAATTTATTTTTGTATATAGCTATGTTCAAATTTGGAAAACAAGTGACAGGTGATATTTAAAAAAAATATCGTATGTTTTTATAAAGAATAAAAAAAGTGACATTATTTTTTTTAAATTGGAATGCTGTGTTTCTTGTCGTTTAGTTTATGTCACACTATCGTTACGCCCCGGTTTCGCACGAGTGCAATTTATTAATAAAAAAAATGACATTATATAAATATAACTTATACCCTACAGATCTCAGGAATATTATAGTTTAAAAATTTTGTAATTTGATCATTAGTTCTTTGTATGTATGAGGTGATCACCTCATACATACAAACAAACAAATGTTATCTCTTTATAATATAAATATAGATAAGGCTGTCAATTGAAATCCCGATTTGGAGTAATAAAATTTATTTTTGTCTATTAAAAAATCCCAATATTAGTTCCGAGGGGTGGGTGACGTAACACCTTAGCTCCCAAGATTGATGGCTGGGTATGTAAAGAATGGTAATCATTTCGTATGGTGCCAATGTATATGGGTGATGGAGATCACTTACCATCAGGTAGCCAGTCCGCTACCTATAAAACAAAACAAAACAAAACCGACACTATAAAAAAAAGTCAGTGAATCCGATCCAGATATTATCAAGGAGGTATATATTCCTGAAGTGTATCTAATATAGTTATTAATTTAAAAAATATATTTTATAGAATATTTATAGTCTATGGAGTTAACACTGAATGACACTTAATTCCCTAATATTTGTTCTCATCTTGCCATTCTCTCTCCCTATCTGTGTTTTTATTTACGGTAGCTTTACACGTTTTTTTAATTTTCAAGCTCAATATCATCTTCAAAAGTAGAGGAAGCCTTTGCGCAACAGCGGGACGTTAAAAGAGATTTTCCTTTTTTTACTTTTGTCATATGTTTTTTTTTTTAAATCTCTCAAGCTCCAGACAACTCCTAACGAAAAACAGCAAATGTTCCTCGTGAAACTATAAAATGTGTAACTTACGATCGACTCGGAAAAACATAGGAAACTTACCTGGTTATTAAGTAATTGAATGCTTACTATTCATTATCAGAGCCGAGATGGCCCAGATGATAGAATTCGCGCATCTTAACCAAACCAAACCTTCAACCAGGCAAGCACCACTGAAGTTTCATGTGCTAAATTATAGTTACTTATAGTTCATCTTGTGCTCGGTGGTCAAGGAAAACATCGTGAGGAAGCCTGCATGTATCTAATTGCAATGAAATTCTGCCACGTGTGTATTTCACCAAACGTGGTGAAATATGCTCAAAGCCTTCTCCTCAAAGGGAGAGGAGGCCCTAGCCCAGCAGTGGGAAATTTGCAGGCTTTTAATGTAATGTAATGTAATTCATTATTACAGTGTGTGTGTACCTAATAATCAAACACATGTTTCTAGTACTGTAAATAATCTTACAACATTTGTACCTAACGGTAATTTAAGTTTTTTTTTACACTGTAAACGCTAACGCATGAAGAACTCGTACAAAGATTTAACGGAGACTAAAATTACTTTTTTTTTTAAATTAGTACATGTCGCAGGCAAAAAAAAGAAAGTCTTTACAGTCGAACAAACAAACATTTAAGAGACGTTTAGCGCAGATTGCCGCCGTCCAAATGTCGGGCTTAATTTTTTGCTAGGATTATACAAATCCAATTCTAGGAGAAAGAACTCTTACAAAACGGTTGCGTTCGGTTCCGTTTCACTAATTCTGCATTCTGTGACAAAATTCTAAACGCATTTAAAATTCTTTAAACGCAATAAGTGGCGCGGATTACAATTATACAGCCAGTTAACGTCGGATAAAAACTTTTTTTTCAAGAGCAACATTAAAGAGCGAAAATAAGTATGTTTATAAGTGATTAATGTTGTCCCTTTGAGATTATCTTTACATTTAACATATCTATTCGTAGAATTATTATCTAGTAGGTATACGGATTATTATATTAATCAAAGATTATTTAGCTTCGAGCATTATTGTTTATGAAAACTGGTAGTATTTTTTATACTGTAATAGTCTTTAATTAAACAAGAAAATAAAATAAAACGACTTTAAAAATAGAATACGAATATGAAACCATAAAATATTTATAAGATTTTTTAAATCTTTTTCAGGTATTTCTTAACATATCTAAAACATTTAAAAAGAAAAAGGCTAAGAATGCTACCAGACATTCAAATAAAGAACATCGTGGGCGCGTTGGCGCCAACGTTCCTTTACTTTTTTCAAATTTCGAAAGGACCACGATTCAATTTGCTTCATCAATCCATGATGGCGACCGCATTGTAGTCAAAACTTGACTATGTTTTTTTTTCAAAGCTATAGTTGCAATTAATTAAAGCGGGTTTTAAAATGAAAAACATTCTAAATCTTTACTAACAAGTTAAAATAAACATATGCAATTTTTTAAATTTAGTTTTTACTTCTCAATTAGGAAACGGAACTCTCAAAATAATTATTTCAGGTGTTTTGATTTTATCGTATTTTTATTTATAACTAACTTTTTTTTCTTTAAAAACTCAATATAAAATTATATTAATAATTTTGATGGGATATTTTTTACCGTGACAGGTTAGTTTGTGTAGTTCTCAGCGGGATGTGTTTGGACCACCCGCTCTTTATGGCGTATTGATAATCTATATTAAATATTATATAACAATATTAAATTTAATTTGTGCGTGTTAGTTATTTTTTAATTTATATTTGAGAATTATTATTTGTGACACTTACAAACAAGAAAGTTTTATAAGATGCGATACATATTTATCATGCAGATAGATAATATATTCGTTAATAAAAAAAATCTTCATCAATTTCATATAATATCATTTCATGATATAAATTATTATTATTTAATAATTAAGTTATTCTATTTTTTCCATTTTCTTTGAACATGTTTCTTTTTTATATAATTCAGGTAAAGGAACAAATAATTATGCCAAATATGATATTTTTAATAGAAATATAGAAGTGAAAAATCAAATAATGATGGTAAGTTAGTCTTAAGCGTATTATTTGCAGTTCGAAATTTAAACAAACAATTTAAATAATCATTCGATTGTGTTCCAAACACAACATAGAAAACATACATTAATACCATTCATCTAAACTAAAAATGTTTCCGAACGAAATTCTTTAAAATAATGAACATTCTTCGAAGATTTCTTGGTTCAAGCTAGACTAATAAAAGAAAACAAAATAATATAAATATACTCAAAACAATTCATAAAAACGAATTCGTCGTAAATCTCAAATGGTGCGTTCTGGTATTGAAGCGAGGAGATTTCGTGGTATGTGGTGGCGCTCTGTGCGTAGCTCGTGCGTTTGATAAGCCGACAAAGTGCCGCCGCGGCATGGGACCGCGTCGAGGTAACCAGGCGTGCTGGCAGGACGCGTCTCGACACGTGACTCCGTTGACAAGTCTTATTAATCGAATATAAATTAATATTTATAAAGGTAAACTAACATATTAAAGTTGATACAATTTATACAAGGTATTTCGTTCTTTTTTATTTATTGTAAAGATGATTTACAATCTTTGCGGAATAATGAAATATCGGTCGTGATGTCGGTCGAAGAGCCAGAACCATATTTATATATTGACGCATGTTTGATGGTATCGACTTGGTGGTAGGGTGGTGGCTAGCGCGTCTGTATAGAAACCACTCACTCATCAGATATTTGACCACCCAACAGTAAAACATAGCATTGTTGTGTTGCGGTTTAAAAGTTGAGTGAGCCAGTGAAACAACACAAGGAGCCAAACATCATAGTTCCTAAAGTTGGTGGCGTATTACCAACGTAAGGAATGATTGTAAGGATAGTTAAGAGGCCTGTTTCCCAGCCCGCCTAACTATATCTTATAAAAAAACAGGACGTGTGGTGATAGTACTTGTATATCTTGATGCTTGGACCACAGTGGATCGATTTAAATACGCCATTCTATTTTATGTATTGACACTTGTAATAAAAAATATCGAAGTATTCTTGAGCAGGTCAACATGTTTATCAACAATGGTTCCTCTTAATTTCTTAATACAATGCTCTGAAGGACGGAAATTAGTTTCGATAGTTTAATATCGTTATGTTATTTTATTGATGTCTAGACGGAAATTGAAAACTAAACTGTTCATTTGTGTTTATACGTATTCAACACAATGCTAGAGGTCTTACGGGAAAACATTTGAGAAAAAATCACGTGTCAAATGTAATTTTGCTTATTGGAGAACCGTTATCACGTACCGGTATGCTGGGATATATATTTTGTTTTTATTTAATTTACAACATCCACGAACTCACAGTTGCCCGTACCCTTTTTATATTTTACTTGTCAGGCTTGGTGGATAGTACCTCATTTTGAACAGATTTTCTCTGTCAATATAAGGCAACCGGTTGATATCTCCGACGAGGACGTCCTGGAATATTAGTTCAACAAACTATATTCATAAGATTAGAGGAGGCTTTTGTCCAGCAGCAGAACATTTAGTGTTAATCTCTTTTCCTGGCCGGATGTATCGTCGCATTATGTCTTTACATTAAAAAAAAAAACGTAGATCTTTTTATGAAATAAATGGAAAAATCTACACATACGGTAAATATATATTTAAAGAGTGTCTGTTAATAACTGCTCTATAGATAACATTTAAGATCGCTTTACACGCATTCTCTACACCGATGGAAGCTGATACGCACGTGTGGGGAGCACTAATTGAGCTTCGGCACGGTAAAGCTCATAGCTTATTATATTAATAAAAAAAAAACCGGCTCAACTTCTTACTTATTAATAAATAGAATGGATTATTGCTATTATGCGTACTTCAATTTAGTATCACGATAATATTTTAATTATTAGCGGTTCAATGGGGGAAATGTTGCTAGCATTCTTGCCACCATTCCAAACGGTCATGATTTGTGAGGTAACTATTTTTTATTTTTATTTGATTATAATTAAGGTCTTAATGTTAATAATTCTCATTATAATATGAAATATATCTCGTTTTAACAGGATAACCTATATGTTGTATGTTTGTATGCACGAAGATGTGATACAATCGATTGCTTTGGATATAATCTAAATAGTTTTAGTATCGCCCAACACAGCGTAAGTCCAGTCAAGTGGACCGATGTTTTAAAGAAGGTGCTAGAAGATGACAGGATGCGGAAGGCATACAAGCTTTGGTGCACCTTTGTCGAGTTAAAGCAGATAATGTCAGACTTATGGATATCAGGTAAGATGTTCAGCCTCAAATAGTTAACTGCGAAGAAGAACGTCTTTTATATGGTATAGGTTGGCGGACTAGCATATGGAACACCTGAAAGTAAATAGTCACCACCGCCCATAAACAATGGCGCTGTAAAAAATATTAACTATTCCTTAAATCGTCAATGCGTCACCAACCTTCGGAACTAAGATGTTATGTCCCTTGTGCCTGTAGTTACACTGGCTCACTCACCCTTCAAACGGGTACACAAAAATACTAAGTACTGTTGTTTGGCGGTAGAATATCTGATGAGTGGGTGTACCTACGGTTCCTCTTATAATAATGTATGTTTCGATCCAGTTCTAACTTTAAATACCTATAAATATATGACCAAAATCTTTGTAAGAATCTTCTTAAATAGGGTAGGTATATTTTAATATATATTTTTCATGTTGCGCGTTTAAAAATACTTGTATTTACAAGCAAAACTGATATATCATATAGACGACATCTTGTTTTTATATGTATATAGTCTCCGTACATGTAGATACGCTCTGAAATTAATGTCAATACAAATATGTCGTGAACTTATTAATCTTAACAAGAAGTAACGATTCGTTTTAACTATGTTCCTTATAAATATGCAAATTATACATAGGAATTGTTTTTTATTTATTTATAGGCGGACTGGTGGTTGGTAACCACGGCCAAAGGCATTGGCGCTGTTAGAAATATGAACTTTTTCTTGCATGACCAATGCACCAACCTTGGGGACCAAGATGTTATGTTCATTGTGCCTGTAGTTACACTGTACGCACACACCTCGAGCTGGAATACAACAATATTAAGTATTTATGTTGAGCGGTAGAATAAATGGTGGGCTACACAGAAGAACGACATATTTTTTTTATATAAATAAAATAAAATTATGTATAAAGACTTATTTGTAAGCACTTTTTTATCTATGTTGCTGGATGTGTTTGTTCAAAACGATTGTAGATGCTTAGTTAAATATTGATCGGTCTCTATCTGTCATTTGAATAGTTTTTTGATAATATACGTATATATAATTAAACTATAGGACCGATTTAGGCACTAGATGATAAAATTTAGATGTGACGTAGACGAAGGACTCACCAAGAAGTTATTTTTATCAATTTCAACTTTAAGGGAAGTGGTCGCGTGTCGTTGTGTGAATTTTATTCGCACGAAGTCTGGATGGACAACTTGTCATTTAGGTATATAATGCTAGCTAAACCTGCGTCTTTAGCCGCGCGAAATTTATAAAACTTTACCAATAGCGCACACACCGTCAAACCCTCATTTTATTTTACTTTATGTGAATAAAAAATTTGAATTTTTCGAATTTCATCTGCATCGGTTCAACGGTAAGGTAACAGACAGAGTCACTTTTCAATTTATAATGTTAGTACAGATTTACAATTAAAGCCGTAATTATTTAATAAATAAACTGTCTAGCAGTCACTGAAATTAACACATTTTATCAAAAATAATATAATTATTTATATACAGACGCATAATTATCAAATACACATCTGGTTTACAAATAATGACAATTTAATGAACAATTTAGAATAGTTTTATATGCAACAATAACCCAGATATTTTAATCCAATGTGCGATCAGATAGCACAATGGTACAGCTGCTGGGTAAAAGGATCACAGGATCGATTCCATCTCAGTCAAACATTTTTACAATCATATCAGTGAAAGCACGTACAGTTTTTCTTCTAGTTGAATCTTGAATTTGACATGAACCGAGTGTTAATAAGTCATATGACAGTTATAAATTTAACCGATTTCGAAGGGAGTGATGCTAGTTGGCTGTCGGTGAAATGAATAAATACATAAATAAGTTCAGACGAGGTACCACAGTATAAATAAATAACAGCTACTGGCGCCACGCTCGCCGCAGCCCTGCTCTTATTGTCCGACACGTGGACTTCGAAATGTAAAGAGTTGAATTTAAATATAAAAACTTTAAAAACGCTTTTGGGAATAATGGCTTTCTATCGTTGCCTATGCTATCGTGATGATTACATTTTTGCATTTAAATAAAATAAAAAAAAAAACATTAGTCTAGACGCTATTATTAATCAATGCCGATTCCTTAGCGATTTCAACCAGTGGTCTCCTTTAAATGGAACAAGAATGTTCCATAGCATAATCCTTGAACATAGCTTAAAGGGTTAAGATGGAATTCCATAGTTTTTGTAAGGAAATGAAATAAGATTGCGATGATAAAAACTTATTGAATTACTTATGTACGCGTCGGCATTTCAGTATAGACTGTATAACGTTATTATATCAGAATTATTGCAAATTCGTTATTTGATCTTACAATGTTATCCACTCCGCGCCAAAAACGACCTTGAAAGAAGAAAAATATATTTAAATACTTAATAGACTGATAAAAATTAATAATTACAATGTCGACTCTACGTAAACTGTTGTCGCCTTTAGGCTTATCCGATTTATAAACGCAATATTGTATTTGTATAAAAAGAAAACCCTTATTATTGGTTCCGAGTCGTGTAGACAGGATCGTTTTGGTTTATTTTCTTGAGTCAACACTCGCTAAAAACTACTTTTTGGACAATGAATGCATTCTTTAACCGATTCCGGCGAGAAAGTATTTCGTGTTTCATTTCTCTATTTTTGAATAAACATTTTTAATTTTTATTTATTCGTGAACTGTAGCTTAAAATTAATTTTCTTTATGAATAACTCTCGTCTGTCATTTAAGCCGAATTAAAATATAAGTTTTTTTTTTTATGGCATTGGTTGGCGGACGAGCATATGGGCCACCTGATGGTAAGTGGTCACCACCGCCCATAGACAAAGGCGCTGTAAGAAATATTAACCATTCCTTACATCACCTATGCGCCACCAACCTTGGGAACTCAGATGTTATGTCCCTTGTGCCTGTGATTACACTGGCTCACTCACCCTTCTAACCGGAACACAACAATACAGTGTACTGTTATTTAGCGGTAGAATATCTGATGAGTGGGTGGTACCTACCCAAACGGGCTTGCACAAAGCCCTACCACCAAGTAAGTTAAATAAAATAGTAACTTACCGAAATCCATGGACACAAGCGACCTTTCACTGTGTCAAAAATTTGTTGCGGATTGATATCGAATCGAATCAAAAAATTATAAATTAGTATTATGGATCTAAACAGTCGTATAATACTCCATGATAATGATTTATCGACTGCAACTTTTATCAATCCGCAACAAATATTTGATAGCAACAGTTGCTACGCTCTAACCGTAATAGCCCACTGGTCTTCCCTATCGGTTCATCTGCATGACGCCGATGCAATCCTCCACCTGCAATTTACTTTTCTAGAAACATGCAACGTACACAGCAACTATTAAACAATCGACCCACCCCTAAAGTTTTTCTCATGCGAATCCATATATATCTTCGAAATTATCAAGGTATAGGAAATTTAATTTAAAAAAATAATAATTACTATTATATCAAGGAGTTCTGTAGAGATTTCCATAGATACATTGGAAATCTTCAAATCTTACACGTTTCGTTTTTCAATATATCATTCGCTTGATTGTACATATAAATTTGTCTAATTAAAACATATAGTATAAACAAATCGTAATCTTTCTATGCAATGTGACACTCAAACCAATTTTGAATGGGTATTCACCAAGAACCGCTAAGAAACTCATGATGTAGGTACTTCAACTAAAACTAACAATACCTAAAATAGATGTACTCCTTTGTGTTTGCAAAGAAGAGCTAGTGCGTACGGGATACATCATCTTAGATCCCGTGGTTAGCGGTGCATTAACGACGTAAGAAGCTCGAATTAATAGTTAAACTGCTAATTTAAGTGGTCGAAGTGATCACTTAGAATTAGTAGGCATATATTACTACACGGTATAAAACAAAGTCACTTCCAGTCATTATTACGCTTAGATTTTTTTAAATACGTAACGGATTTTAATGCAGTCTCAATCAATTAACAGAGTGATTCAAGAGGAATGTCTACTTGTACAATACATGCATATTATAGCAGATAAAAGCCCAGAATTTCAACTTTCCAAGCGGAAAAATCTTAGAATTTTTCTATTTGTTCGTTTTTCAATCTTAAACTTGTATGTATACATCCCTTAGTGTATCCGTGTGAAGCCGGAATGGGTAGCTTGTTAAGCGTTATCCTGTAAATTACGAAAAGTATATGTAGGATTTTATTAAAGAATGGAATTCCTTACCCCAGGAAGGACAACCGTCAACCGTGCGGAGTCAGCGTCTTGGTGTTATAAATTTTATCTTCACTTTCGTATTTAGTTCTTTTCGTATTTTGTATTTAACCATTCCTTACATCGCCAATGCGCCACCAACTTTGGGAACTAAGATGTTATGTCCCTTGTGCCTGTAGTTACAGTGGCTCACTCACCCTACAAACCGGAATACAACAATACTGAGTACTGTTGCTTGGCGGTAGAATATCTGATGAGTGGGTGGTTACTACCCAGACGGGCTTGAACTAAGCCCTACCACCAAGTCAATTGTTCTGTATTCCTTGTCTGATATTATAATATAATTTCTAATCGACCGCCATAAACGAAGTCGCGTACGGGTCGTAATTAAACAAGTTCGACATATGACATAAACAATCTCGAAGACAACTCTAAAATTGAAATTATCGCAAATAAAACTGACTTCTATCATAAATACATAAGTGCTATTATCCCATGAACGTAAAATAAACGTTGCCAAGATTTCCTATGTAACGTCGCTTCGTAGTGGTCGCTGAAAGTTATTGGAACGCTATTCCTTATTGTGTCGATAAATACAAATCGAACAGACGCTGTGTGGTCATCATAGGAATGTGTATAATACATGCTATACTAGCTACTCGTCCCGGCTTCGCGCGGGTAAAGTTCTATATACATATAAAACCTTTATGTGTAGGTAACTTCACTAGTGCGTCTATAAAACTGCCAGTCGGCATAATTTTCCGACATACAATACCATAATGGATTTGATTGCATACCTTGGGAACGAACTAATCACCTCCAGGAAGTTTCAAGCAATGAAAATATATTCTTTGTCATTGTATGAATTTTCATGTGCTTAATTTGTGTTTATAATTCATCTCGTGCTCGGCGGTGAAGAAAAACATCGTGAGGAAACCTGCATGAGTCTAGTTCCAACGAAATACTGCCATATGTGTATTCCACCAACCCGCATTGGAGCAGCGTGATGGAATATGCTCCAAACCTTCTCCTCAAAGGGAGAGGAGGCCTTAGCCCAGCAGTGGGAAATTTACAGGCTGTTAATGTAATTTGAAATTTTACTGTAGTAAAACAATAATTGTAAAATATGATATTTAAAAGAAAAAAAACAAAACCCGCTGAGTTTCTTTGGTCGGTTCTTCTCAGGTCCGAGGCTCAGGCTTATATCCGATCTGGCAAATTATTGACAGCCAATAAACAAGTGTAACGGTTCTGTTTTGAATAGGGAGTTGTGACTTTGATTTTTCACTTTTGGTTAACCTGAAACTTCCTTAAATCGCTCTATCACTGAAAACCGTATGAAAATAATTCCCTTACTTTTACGTTTGTTACTTTCAAACGAACAGACGGAGCGTCGGACTTTTTTATAATATTTTACGATACGTTTAACGAGTGTGAGTTTAACGATATGTGTGTGTGTGTCTTGTAGAAGTTACATATGGAGATGCGTTATTATACGAAGAAAGAAAATAGTTGATATGTAGCAACATGTTGCACGGTACACGATCTTTTAAAGTATTTAGGAGTTTTTAATTGGATATAGTTAAATATATCTTTCTAAGATTGAAAAAATAAACTATGAAACTATTTAAAACTATATATAACCTTGCAAATATTTAAATTAAAATAAGATATACTTACGTACCTAATATAATAAAAAACTATGTTAAATGGTGCTCCTTTTTAATGTTTTTATGTAAGATATATATCGTACTCGATAAAATATTATATAGTTTAATTAGTAGAAAAGATTACATACTCGGTCTTGACAGTTCTTCTCGGTTGAATCTACATTCCGAACTAAATGATAAAGTACTTTATATTTGATTTATTTGGTCGAATTTTGTGTCATTGTGAAGCAATACTAAAAGTGAATACAGTGAAATCTAGATCTTAAATGGAGGATGGCCCAGTAGATAAATATAACGGATTTCGACTCAAGATTGCACGTTCGAATTCGAACAACACTATTTATAATTCGTGTTTACGATGGAGTGTTAAATAAATAGTTTAATTTTTGAATTCGTTCAATGAAAATTTTCTCCTTAAGAGACTTATCTAAGTGATGTCGTCCTAACTGATTATACCGGACAATCTCAAGTTGGACCAGCCAACTACGCAGGGTATATCATGTGAAGTGCGCAATCACAGATGCACTCCCTAATTCCTTAACTCTCATATTCAATGGCACGATAATCCTACACGACCAGAAAGATCAAGGGCAGCACCAACGGATTTACATATTCACCGAGTAAAGTACAGACCAATCTCGAAACTTCGGGTTCTTATTGAGAATTTTTCGACCTACATTGCTAGTAGGCCATTTAAACTGTTACTAACATGTTAAAGTCTCGATACTCAATATGTTTTGTAAAATAAGACGTTCCAAGCACATAGTTATAGTGAAGCTTATGAGCTACGAGGCTATCGTTATATTACATTCCAACAATATTTCGATACACTAAATTCCTAGGCAGGCACGCTCGCCATCACGAACCGGTCTTCGAATATCGGTTAAAGAATTTCTTACAAGAAATACTAGACATTTACGGCGTTACTTATAAACATCGTTGACCAGTCTCGTTAAGCACTGATTTGTTTTATCTCCTTCTTTCGTGATTTATTTCACATTTGAAAGAGGAAGACAAATAGCTTAAGTATCTTTTTTTATAAAATAGGCAAGCGTATATGTGTTTATGGACCTCATAATAAATAGTTACGTAAGTAGGTAACGCTAAGTAGTAAAGTACGTTAGTAATAGGCGCTGTTAAAAAATACTAACCATTCGATTGGCGATATAATCGCTAACGTGCCGCCAATATTGGTAACCAAGATGACATGTACCTGAGCCTGTAGTTATAATCGGTTACTCATCCTTCAAACCCGAATATAACGAAGTATTGATGTTTAGTGGTATTATATAGGAGTAGGTAGTGCTAGAACCGAGATGGCCCAGTGGTTAGAACGCGTGAATCTTAACCGATGATTTCGGGTTCAAACCCAGGCAGGCACTGAATTTTCATGAGCTTAATTTGTGTTTATAATTCATCTCGTGCTCGGCGGTGAAGGAATACATCGTTAGCAAACCTGCATGTGTCTAATTTCAAAGAAATTCTGCCACATGTGTATTCCACAATTGGAGCAGCGTGGTGGTTTGTTCCAAAACTTTCTCCTCAAAGGGAGAGGAGGCCTTAGCCCAGCAGTGGGAAATTTACAGGCTGCATAATGTAGGTGATGCTTACTCGGACAGGCTCACAAAAAGTCATAAGTCAAAGTCAAAAATCTTTATTCAATAGAAGTGTACATTTGCTTATTGATAGTAAAAAAACGATCACACAAGTAGGAACATCACTCATTAGGGTTTAGTTTTCGATGGAACTGCTGTAAGGGCTCGCAGTATCAATATTTACACCTATTAAAAACAATGATAATAATTACCATAAATTGTATAGTAATTTAAGAGTTATATAAGCGGACATTTTTAAACAAAGTAAACTCAGTTATAAAACGGTTACAATAGTTAGTGAGATTTTAGAAATAATCAAATTCTTGGATAGCTTAAACCTGCCATTTTACATCAATATTTAATGCACCCCGATGATCCCCGCTTTCTTGAACACTTAACCCTACCGCGACAACCCTTCATGTATAATTCTCAGTCCCTACGGGCGTTAATGTCACGCCTCCGCTACCTACTTAGAACAACAGTGCTCGCATTCATTAACGCGAACACACCAAAAAGAGACTCTATTTCAACACAATTAAAGCTCAAATTAAAACGACACACACTGAGAGTACATCGGGGTAATATTGCACACGCGTTTAAAGAATAAATCTTCAGGTGCAGCGCAGTTTTTGTGCTAAATATCGACCTTATTGCAACTGATTAAAGTTGAATTTTTATCATTGAAAATTAAAGAAAAAAATTGCCTAACCGTAGGTGACAATCGTGACGCCATGTTGGTTTAGTGGGGAAGGTGGGGTTGTGGGGTGTCTCATAAGAGGTTTATGCCAGTTTAATTGGCTTTAAACTAAAACTTAATACGGGGGATCGATATCGTGTTGTATTCTAGAAGCCAGGTTCGGTGTTCTTTAACAGTTCAGCGGACCGGGGTATAATTAGTGGCTCCGATGTGACTGTTAACTACAATTTTAGTTTGAAATCAAATATCGATTCATGTTTTATTCATAATTAACGTTTGGATTAAGATTTATAAAACGTTCTATATTCAAATGTTTGAAAATAAAAAAACGGGTTATTCATAAACGTACTTATGTCACTATAGAATCGATCTGTAATTTGATGGACTTTTTAGTTTATATTTATAATCTGTCGCTTGTGTTATGATTTTATAAAACATTCTATATTTGAATTTTTTAATAAAATAAAATTGTTCTCATTTTACCGTTATTGGTTATGATTTTTATCGATTTAAATTTCGATTAATAATAAATCTATGGTTCATGTTTTGATGAATGCGATTCGTTCTATATTTAAATATTTTAATAAAAAAATAAAATTGTACCGGTCTGGGATATTATGATAATTGTATTTTTTCTTCAAGTTAATTATACTTTCACTGATAATGTTAACAACTTATTTCAATGTATGTAGTAATATAACTAGTTTGGAGATATACATATATTTAATATAAGTAATTAATTTGCTGTCTTTTTTTTAATATAAGTTTTATGTATATTATTTTAGTATTTTCAGTTAGACATTACAAAAAATAGTATCCTCATATTTTCCTTTCTTTGATAACAAAAAAAAATATTCTTAATAATACTGTACCCTGTAATTACACTAACTAACTCACCCTACTTTGTATAGCTGTGTGACCCCACACAGCTATACAAAGTATTGTTGAAAAGTGTGAAACCGACCTAAATAGCTACACGAAGCCTTATAACCAATGATATGATAGACAACATACCTAAACCTGCGACTTTACCGCTCGAAACCACCTTCCACTTTATCACCTCAACAGCTAAATAAAAAAAAAATTGCCTTTATTTTTTCCTTGGACTCAAATTATCTCCAAAGCAAATTTCATCTAAATCGGTTCAACGTCGTAGCGTGAAGATATAACAGACAGAGTCAGTTTCGCATTTATAATATCAGTATTTTATCAATTATTTAATTGTATTAGCGGTAGTAATATAATTTTACGTTTATTTAAAAACTGAATTAAATGTAACATTTAACAATTATATTATCATCAATTTTCAGTCAGCGTGATTTTGACGCGTCATTTCGACGATGACGTTAACTGTACTTCACGAAAAATGTCAAGAATTACTGGTTGAATAACTTAAAATAATCCGAAAATAATAATAAAAGGCGTAAGAAAACCTTAATATTTATACTCTACATTGGAGCTAAAGGATGAAAAAAGCTTTAAACCTTCTCAAAAGGAGAGATTCCATAGGCTAAACTAATTTACTGTATAATTACACTGGCTCACCCAGTCTTGAAACTAAAACACAATAATGGTTGACTCACAGTGTCAAAGTTTCAGACCAATGGACATAATCCTAGATCATATGGTTGGATACTCATAGATAATGTTAAGACTTGATAATTGATTGTAGTACAAGCAGACACTTTTTAAGCACAACGCCCAAAGCAAACATCCGGTTGCAAAGTTCTGCTGATCTGTCAGCACCCGCCTCCGAATTTCGAAGGTCTTCAAAAAAACTTCAAAGGTCCAAAATTTGAACCAACACCACAACCTGGGATAAAACGGGACTGAGTAGATTCTATAAGGAAGAACAAAAGGTGAAAGTACTGGCTAATTTGCTTGACTGACTTCATATAAAAACGGTTAAATAGTCGATCTGTCTTCATGACTAGTTAAAATCATCAATATAATTAACAAGATAATTATCTATGCATATAATTTATATTCTCATCGAATAACCTAAAATGGCGTTTATGACTACATTTAAACCGTTTTAGAATTTATTACAAACATTTAAACATAATTCAAATGCGTTTTTTTATACGCCGTTGCCATATTAGAAATGCAAATAATGCTGCAAACATTACTTAAGTTTAATAAAAGGATAAATTTGCTATATTTGAATAAAACTATATGTTTATTAGGTACTATTATACTTTTATAGTATTTTTATTCACGTCCGAGCTGCGCTAGCGACTAAGTTCGTGGGTACATTTGTTTTTCCCCCTTTCCAGTACCAGCGTATACAGTTCTGACTGCTGGGCTTGGACCTTTTTATGCCACGCTGGATTGATGTCGGTTGGGTTTTCCTTCATCTCTGAACACGCTTATAAACAAAAATCAGCGCGCTATGCTTGCCCTTCAGCTCCATGGTCTACAGAACGTCAATATTTGGATAGCGATATTCCAGTTTGAAGGATGAATGAGCCAGTTTAATTACAGGCAAATATGACTTAGAATCTTAGAGCCTATGTGTGGCTGTCATTGTGTGCGTGGGTGGTTCCTTTTTCTTACAATGTCAGTGTCTATGTGTGTAACTGAACTTACCATCAGGTGCTCGTTCTTCAAAACAAAAAAATATAATGTATTTTATATATAACTACTATATACACAACTTTGTTAAATACATATTAAAGTCCCTTTCAACAAAGCAGGTAAGATAAGATCTTTCATAAAAAAATATCCCCGGTCTCGAGTGCTAATCAGAAGTTGGAGTTGGATACTTGAGGGTAATCGTGTAAAGGCTCTACATTAGTGTGTTACCTTCATCTTCCCCCTTTAGGCCTCCATAACACCTTGAATGTCCAGTTTGAATCGCTACTACGAGTTCTCGAACCTTCGAGATCAAAAAATTTGGAACGATATTGAATGTAACGTTCGTGATCTGTTTTTACAGGACTGAATAAAAATGAAGCGTTATGTATTTGGGGTTCATTTGTGTGTGTGAGTTTTTTGTTACACTCTAACCTATTAAATGTCTGACCAAATTTGGACGAATAAGGTACACCTATATCCGAGTGATACTGATTCGCTCTTATAATGGTTGGTCTCACCGGTCATAGTTTTACAAGTACCAAAAGAGGCGTAGGTATATGCGTTTTGTTTAGCATTTTTTTTACTATAATACAGTTAATTTATACATTCAGTGCAACCGTTACATAATAATATATTAATGACAGAACCAGACAGACGTCCTACATGTGATTATATAGAAATGGTCAAGGCTATCGGCCGAAGGGTATATAATTTGACGTGCTGCCATCTAGTGGCGAATTACAAGTAACAAAGTGTAGTATAAAACCTTACTTAATAAATGCATAATTTTATGTGCCAATATTCACGATGTTCTTATCAACATTGATGTTTTTCGAAGTCTATTATTCTCAAGCAGATACCGAATATATGAAATGTGTATTTAAATAATTGTTCTATATTAATTCGGGTTAATATTTGGTGAAATAATGTTTTTTTTAATCGCGGTGAATGATGCGCCATTTATTCTGGTTTAAAGTGTGCGCGGGTCAGTGTAATTACAAGGAACCTAACATCTTAGTTCCCTTGGTATCACGTTGACGTTGTATTAACTTTAGAAGCTGCCATCGGCTTGCTGGACAAAACGAAAGCCAAAGAAGAAAAAATATAATATACGACAAATGTATAAAGATGACGTTAATTAGACAAGTCTACCATTCGTATGTAAAACGAAACGTTTTTTGAATATATTATCATAGCGAATAACTAGAACTAATTATAAACGTTTATTATTTGATTTTTTACCAATAGTAGAGGTAATCCGAGAGGGTCAGCGCATTGGGGTAAGTGGGGGTGGGTGGGGGTAATGGAGTGCTCCGGACACTTGAGGGGTGAACTGTGACCCGAGCACCGGCTTTTGACAGTCCGCAATGCTGGAGTTACGGATTTTATTGGAATTGTATAGACTTACTGGGTAGCTTGCTGCCTTTAAGAATATCTGAGTCTTACAAATAAACGTAACTCTCATTTTTTAGTATTGATATTACTGACAGTAAGTATTAATAAATAATAATAAAGATAGATTTGAAAATCAATATGATGACTCCTTTGTTTAATTTTTTATTTAGTTTCATTGATATTTGGTTAGGTGAGCCGAGATGGCCCAGTGATTAGAACTCGTGCATCTTAACCGATGATTTCAGGTTCAAACCCAGGCAAGCACTACTGAATTTTCATGTGCTTAATTTCTGTTTATAATTCACCTCGTGCTCGGCGGTGTAGGAAAACATCGTGAGGAAACCTGCATGTGTCTAATTTATGCCACGTGTGTATTCCACCAACCCGCATTGGAGCAGCGTGGTGGAATATGCTCCAAATCTCTCAATGGGAGAGGAGGCGTTAGCTGAAATTTACAGACTGTTAATGTAAAAATATTAATGTTTGGTTAGGTATATTATAGTTTTGTTTTTAATAGCAAAATATAACCATTATGTTTATAGCTAAACTGTTATTGCTATCTACGGGGACGAATTTCTCTTTGATTTTTATTATAAGATACCTGTTACAATAGGCTTTCTTAAAAATAAATAATATATACATGAATATATAACCTTTTTGCAGAAAAAGTAAAACCATTGTAATTACATTGTAATTATATATATTATTTATTCTCATTTAAAGAACTGAGTGAATAAAACTGTTAAGTTCTCGTAAGGCTGCCTCATATGATACAAAAATGAAACTACGACTAACTTAGAACTACTGAATTATTCGTTTATTATTATTACGCACCATCTTATACATCCATTTGCTGCTGCGGAACATCCGCATATTGGTTTATCCAAAAGGATGTTTTAGACTCAACGGCTCGTGTATAACCTCACTCCGGACATACTCCATTAATATGTGAGGAATAGAATACGCATCTCTAATTCCTGGACGATCAGGTCAATTGGAAGAGTACTATTCTAAGTAAAAATGCAAATTGAAATGATAATAAAGTTCATTAAAGGCATTAAAATAAGAATTGATAACATTAAGTGCTTAAATATATACAAATATGAATTAATAATAGTTACTGTATAAATCTTGACCGCGTGGAATGGTGGCAAGAATGCTAGCAGCATTTCCCCGTTGAATCGCAATTCTGATCCTCTGGGCTAAAAACGAACCAGCCCTCCTGTCACCAGTGGAGTGAATAATTAAATTAAAGATCTTATCTTACCTGCTTTGTTGAAAGGGACTTTAATATGTATTTAACAAAGTTGTGTATATAGTAGTGATATATAAAATACATTATACTTTTTTGTTTTGAAGAAAGAACACCTGATGGTAAGTTTTAAGCTACACACATAGACACTGACATTGTAAGAACAAGGAACCACCCACGCACACAATGACAGCCACACATAGGCTCTAAGATTCTAAGTCATACTTGCCTGTAATTAAACTGGCTCATTCATTCTTCAAACTGGAATATTGCTATCCAAATATTGACGTTCTGTAGACCAAGGAGCTGAAGGTACCTAACCACAAGCTAAAATACGGGCAAGTATAGTGCGCTTATTTTTGTTTATAAACGTGTTCAGGGATGAAGGAAAACATTAACCCACATCAATTCAGCGTGGTGAAAAAAGGTCCAAGCCCAGCAGTCAGAACTGTACACGCTGTTACTGGAAAGGAAATTTGAAGGCTAGTTCAAAATCGGTCACATCAAAAATCAACGGATACAACGTTCTTAAAAACATGTAGATATTTTCGATCAATATAATTCACACAAAGCCATTTGACCCCGCTAATTGTGGCAGTCAACTAGTATCAAGAGGTCAATTGACATCGCTTCCTACTTAGCGGACCACCCACCATCCGCGATTATTACTTACGTCACAACCGCCGACCTCATCAAGACATGTCGTATTATTATTAGACTTGAATCGGAATTTGCGTTGTATTTAATTTATATGGTAACTGTCCAGAGGAAAACCCAATGGTTAGAACATTTGAATTGTCACATGTGTCATTATGTTTTGATGCGTTGAATTTGTGTGTATAGTTCATCTCGCTCTTAGCGGCGAAGGAAATCATCATGGCGAGACTAACTGCGTGTGTGGTGGAATTATCTCCAATCCTTTTCCTTATGAGAGAAGGTACCGGGTACTTTACCCAGCAGTGGGATATCTATTGTTAATTTACTCTTTACTATGAATGAACATTGACGTCGCAAGAAATTTTAATCATTCCTAACGTCGCGTTACACCACTAACCTTGGGAACAAAAATGTTATGTATGTCTCCTGTGCCTGTACTTACACTGGCTCACTCACCCTTCAAACGAAACACAACAATACTAAGTATTACTTTTTGAAGATACAATATCTGATGAGTGGGTGATACCTACCCAGGCGGGCTTGTATCAAGCCCTACCACCAAGTCAGTTGATATCATGTTATAATAACTGTACGTAAAGCTTAGTTAAACAATGCTGTCTTCTTCTTTCCAATGTCAAATCAATAAGAAGTGAAATAGAGCAGTTGAATTTTAACTAAACACGCTTCACAACGTTAATAAATAAGACTTTATTTATTAGTTATGTTATAATGAAAAACCTCTAAAAAAATACCACCTAAGTAATTCAGGATATCACAGATTTTGTTTTGTAAAGGATACATAATACGTAGATTAGAATACTAAAGCAGGCAATAAAAAAAGGAAAAAGTTTCTATAACACTGATTAAAAAAAAAAATGTTCTATTAATCAGAACAGTAACAAGACCGTAATATTAACTATATGTTAACAGATGATTCGTTAATCGGATAATCAACGCAGGACCGTGATTTATAGAGGCGCCCGCGCAGCCACATACAGCGTTTCTCAAACTAATCCGAATAATTCATTATTTTTGTTGAAAGTATTTAAAAATTTATATTATAATACTGTAATTATTTAAACTGAAGTAGTTACTGAAGTAGTTAGAAGTATTTTACTACAAATTTGTCTTGGTCTGTAGGCTTTGAAAAAAAAATTCTGGAAGGAAGATTCTGGAAGTTGCAAGTTGAAAGTCCTGCGTAGCTTGTTTAGTTTACCTTGAAATTCGCTGACTTGGCCAAAAATTAGGTCGAGAGATAGTCACTCTTTTAATTGGCACTATAACAGAAATACAGAAAACTTATTAAAAGGCGGCCCTCGTTTAAAAGCGATTTCATCCAGAGAACTTTCGAAAGGGTTAGAAATTTTCAATGAATGATATGAACAGGTGCAGTTATAAAATGTTCTTTTGTATAAATCTAATTGTGTGTACTTTTAAAAATATTGACATAATATACAATAACGTATATTGTATGATATGATGTAGACATTTCTAATGTTTTTTTTTTATATGTTAATTTAAAATAGAAATAAATCAATTATATCTATAATTTTAATGAAGTAATGTCTATACTTTATTAATTTTAAATAAACTGAATATTTTTTATATTATAAATCTACAATAAACAGTTTGAGAGCCACAGATAAGATCGAAGTCCGGAGATAGCAGCATCAATTTGGAGGATTTAAGTTTAAAAATAAAAACCAACCGAAAGATTCCGACAGAACTCCTAAATGTTGAACAAATTCATTAGCCGCATCCTATACGATTTGTCAGTGGAATATTTAAGAAAATGTCAAAAAATACCATAATTTAACTCGAAACGTTTAGAGATTCCACGAAGGAGGAATTTTTCAAGAAGGTTGAACAGTTTTTGTAAGCCGATCGTTCTTGGACTTACGGTTTGGATCTTTGTCAATTATTTAGTCTTTAGACTTTCAATAAAAACTCTTTATACTTAAATTAACTTTTTTTTTTTAAATTAAAAAACTAATATGACGTTATAATAAAAATTGCTACAGATTATGAGCACGACATAAAATGAGAACTAAATTGTAATAGGATAGTTTGCAATATCTACGATATCATTATAACGCAGGTGATTCAGCAGGAAATAGCATCAAAATCGATAAACCACCATTTATCTAAGCATCTGTACATACGAATCGATCGAACCATACTGACCGAGGCATCACGAAAAGGAGCAACTTTCATCACCGACTATAAACACTAACTCGATGAATGCGACAGATATACAATTCTCAATACGTTAGAGCGAGACAAAAAGACCTGTATCCGTTCAGACAAAAGCAGAGGGAGACAGATTTATGATTGTTTACATTTGTTTGAAAGAAAGGCATAACTCTTGGGTGGCCACCCCCCACGGTTGGTCGATGACCATAAAAATGAGTATAAAATTGAAACATCAATATAATAAGCAATCAACGTGGCCAGACCCGGCCTAATTATACAGGCGAGCATGCGTTATAAATTATACGAAGTATACAGATTGTTCAAAAATCGAATGCTTTCCATATTTAAATGGTTACAGCAAAGTCCTTCGTAAGCCCGTTGTCATTATCTGTGGTAATTACGCTGCGAATCGTGTTGGCTTAAAGTAATGTACTTTAATAAAATTGTCTCGTCTGTTTGTTGATTGTAAAAAAAATGAATTTATTTTAATGTATTCATAATTTTGATTATTATTTTTAATTAACGCTCTATTATTGAACGTGTAGGGGTTACCTTTACTAATATTTTATACAATTAGCGACGCGCATAATATTTTCATGTATTATTTTTTATCTGTCTAAGGTTATGTTATTTTTTTTCGTTTAATGAGAACGCAATTAGATTCCTATATCATAAAATGTCATAACTATTACGTGAATAACTCTAGCTGACATATATTTTAAAGCTGATTTTTTATGTCACTTTTTATAAAGGTTTTCATACTTTACAACGACGTATGGACGATTTCGTTTGTAGAAAACTATTGTTGTATTCCGGTTTGAAGTCACCCTTCAAGCCAGCATCTACAGGAGCAAGGGTCATAAAATCTATGATGTTATTCCCTTCTGTTTCCCAAGGTTGGTGGTGCATTAGGTTTAAGAGGTGGTCAATATTTCCTTCTGTACCTATGTTATATTTTTATTATTTTTTTATAGTATAAGTAAAAACAAATGGTCACTCGGGTGGTAAGTGGTCACCACTGCCCATTACATCGCCAATGCATAACCAACCTTGGGAGCTGAGATGTTAATGCTTTTTCTTGTAGTTACTTGTCTTTAAGCAGTGGTGACCACTTACCACCAGGTAACTTATCTGCCAGTGTACATGTTTAAAACATATATTTTTGAGTACAAATTCGCGTGAAGAACTTGTTATTTTGCAAAAACATAAGTGTATAAATTGAAATTAATTATGTAAGCCCTTTAAGCGCTTAAATTACACGATTACTCAGAAAGCAATTAGAATCATTTTGTAAATAGTTTATATATATATAAATTATGTACTTAAAGACAATTTAATTTATAGAAAAGAAAAATAACATTACTGTGGTAATTCGTCTTTTGAGATTACCCACATGGTTAAGTTAGCTTGTACGGTTTAAGTATTAAGGTCCTAAAGTCGAATATTCGTTAATATTATAATATATTGTCAGTTGGAAAGGAAGGAAGTTCATGAAGTAACATGGTGGACGAATGTTCATCTATACATATGTATATATCCGAAATACCACTCAACGTAAGATCACTCACTAAGGAACGATTTTTTGAAATTTTAACTTCAATTGGTTGACGTTTTTCTACAAATATTTTTGCCTTAAGGTCATACACGCTAAAGTTTACTTGACAGGTTTACCTGTACTGTTACACCCGTCAGGTAATCGTGAGTTTAGTGATATACACGTTGTGGTAAACCTGTGTAAGCTCAGTTGAAACCATAAACCCGTGACGCTTGATCTTGTCACAGGAGGGCTGATAGGCCTATTGTTTCTTTTAAGAAAGGAAAATGAATAGAAGTTACTGTGAAAATTGGTGCAATCACTTCTCGAAATAACTGGTTAAATAATACTGGTCCACTTTTTTTAGTTTCACTGGAAAAACTTATTTGGGGAGGGGCGCTATGTTGTATGTACCGACAAAAAGCAACGTTACCACTCCAACTTTTCGGGGAGCGTCACTGGATCGTTTGCGCCTACCACCTTGCCAGTAATTATCAAACCGGAAAACGAGAATGTTTGGCGGTAGAACATATGTTTGTTTGGCTACCTAGATGGGATTACATAAAGCCTTACCACCAAGGAATATAATATACAATACAATATTATTGTAATGAGTAGATTCCACATGATACAATTAAACCGAAATCTTCATATAGATAATTCTTCAGTACGTGAATTCACTGAACGCCTCATAAACGGAACTAAATCGATTTCAATGACATTTTGTTTATTTTGCGTCTGTGGATGATTTAAATTTGACCTAATAGATGGCACTGTGATCGGATTCCAGCTTTAAAAATCATGTCACCCATATGAAGTAGGAACTTGTCATTGGTAATTTATAAAATTTTGTTTGGGCTGTGATCTATTTGACACGTAATTTTGCACCTAACTTAAAACATCTTTTACACGATAAGCTTTCTTTAAACATTCTTTATGTATCCGTTTTTTGTCTGGTAAGTGTTATAGAGTGTTAAGTAAATTGTGTTTATTATTTACTAGCGGCCACCCCGGCTTCGTACGAGTGCAGTTTATTGATAAATTAAGTGATATGATATAAATATAATTTCCACCCTATAGTATCCAGGTATACATAGCTTCGACCAGTGAATTTGATCATTATTTGTGGAGATTACGTGAGATATATTTTACTTTAATTTCAAGTCATTTAATTTCACAGTAACCTTTGGACATATTAAAGATTGGCCAATATGGCATTTCAATTAAGTATATTATAATAATAAATACTCGTTTCAAATGCGTATTCGAAATATGAAAATGTTTATCGAATGGAGTTGCAACGTTGGACAATTTTATCTTTGTTAGCAGTTCGGAAAGATTTCTGCCATGGGATTATCAATGTAGGATACTTAATTTCAAACAAATTTTCTGAACGCAATCGCACGAAGGGATTCATAACTAAACCCTTTGAAAACTCATATTATTTACGTTAATTAATTTACAGCAAACAGAACCTAAAATAAAATAATCATCCAAAAACGATTGCTGTGTTCAATATTTTCATAAACAAATAATTGAAGTATACTCAGCTAACGCTCTCAAATCGTATGTATAATCGTATCGTATTTTTGAGAAATACATTTAAATTTAGTTGCTGCTCAAGTTATCTTGCGCTCATTTGAGTGTTTGATTTGAGAGACGTTTTAATTATTCGGCCGAAAACGGCTCAGCTGGTATACACACACACAAACATAGATTTCCATCGCCACGCACACACGGCATAAGAGAAGGTCACGCCGTTTGCCGTCACGGCATGCGAGTCGACCTTACCAAGGCGCGTTAATATATATACTAAAGTTTTATACCATGACTAAAAGCGGAAAAGATTAGCAAACAATGTCGATTTGATTCAATATCGTCACGTTGTTGTTCTATATTTGTTTTACTAGCTTTATTCTCATTAGAAGATTATTAATTAGTTTAATTATATTTCACTTTCATCATTCTTTCGACCTTTTGAAATTTAAAAAAGGAACGTACAAGTCTAGTAACATCTTACCTTTTTTAAAATTCTAGTCATGAAACGACACGTAGTTTTTCTAGAACTGTAAGTTATCTGCAAATCTAAAGTATAACGCATACTAATAATACGTAATAATGATGTAAAAAATCTTCCTTTAGGAAAAAATAATGAGGGTTTGTTTTTATGTCTGTGGAACGCACAATATGATATACATATTTATAAAATACATTTTGGTTTCGTGCAAGTTTGAGTCTGAGTGGCAGATATTAATCCATTCCATCAGTATACTCAGTCAATAGTTCCAGTTTTAAGGTTGAGTGACTCAGTGTAGTAATAAGACAAAATCGAAATTTCAGACGTAATGCAGTCATTTAATTTTCTTTAATGTCATGAAAATCCAGATATAACTGATTAAACAATATCCAAGACATCTATTTTCCGATCAAAATCCTCAAAGTTCTCAATCCTCTCAAGGTTAACTAGGCACATATTAAAACACACTATTTCACCAACGAGCGAACGAGCAATGAATTTCGAACGAAAATCGATCTCGCAAGAAACATCATTAAAGGCAGATGTTCACATTACACCATAATGTTCTCCGCGAGAATGTACGCTTACCTTAAACATCCTTAATTAGCGATGTCTCTTGAAAAACAATATTGATCACAATACATTAATCCAACGCCCGCAATTATCTCCTAAACGATTTTCGTTAAGATAAGCCTGTTTGAAGCTAATGGTTCTTACAAGGAGTCTGTTTACACTGAATGTTATAAATATTTAGTCGTAAAGTAATACGACTTTTTCTATGACAAACTGCTGTAATGAAGCAATAATTGAAGGTCTCCCTGGGATGTTTTTAAGACCTTTTTCGTTTAGACTCGTCGAGAACGACAGATAAAAAATGTATGATCTCTTCGTTCAGGAATTTATGAAGACAGGAATAGGGCGAGTCGTTCAAGTAACTCACTCGTTCGTAGGTACTTCACCAAAACTAGAAGCGTTTCTTTTTTAAATTGTAATTGCTAGCGACAATTTTGCGAGATGGATTTGAAGAGGTTTTTCACGGTAATAAAACGTATTTTTAGTAGAGTTACTATGTTTGGGCGAAACCTTGTCAAGGTTAAAGGTCTATTGATGATGATAATAACGTCCTAAGTGATTTTAGTATTGGTGACCACTACCTACAGAATCTTAATTCCATGCCATCGATAGTTAGATTTACAATGATGTTGCTGAACGTCACAATTTATTACGGCACTATATTTGTAGTGGTGTCTACTTACCTATGAAATTATCCCGAACGCCAACCTATTTTATTTAATATATTTATTATTATAGTTAATTACATAAAGATAATTTAATGAACAAAAATTAAACATCAACGTTCAAAAATATTTTATTTTTAATATATTTAAAACGTTATTTTTCTAAAACGTTTCGTTTAGGAACACGCTATGAAGTGCGGGCCAGTATTCATAACTGGGTATTAATAAGTATGATTAAAATTCCGCCTCGGGCAGTAGGTGATGTGTTGAATTTATTTAACTTTTTTTTTGCTCGCAGGAGGCAAAGGGTAATCCGTTGTGGATGTGATTATTGCTTTAAATTATTATATTTTGACTGACTTACAAAAGTTCTTCATTGTTTTAAAATGTATGTCTGTTTGTCACTTGTAAGAACCGCTTAATTAATTTTAATGATTATTTTGCGAATGCAATTTATTTGAATATTTAATACATTGACGTATGCATAAGACTTTTTACAAAGTTGCTTAAATTAAAACATGTGAAACACTAAATCGATTAAAAGTTTTTTTTTTTTAATTAATTAAATAATTAGGTGTGCATGTTTTTATTTGAAAAAGTATTTTATGTAGATATTTTTTAATATATAATTTAAGTAATTCCATTTCTTTGATTAAAATTGATGAATAAAAATGTTACAAAAAATTGACCTAAATAAATAATCAAGCCTTAATCTTCTTGTTAATTGTTTTATAATTGACTGTAGACAATTAATAATTCGGATAAAAAAAAAACTAAAATGTCAAGTGGATACCTCCCCGTGAGTTTAATTTAAGATAAACTCTTAAATTAAATTCACGAGGTCGTCTATGTACTGCACCTCTAAACGGCAGTCCGTATTCGTTTGACTTCCTTTGATAGTCGGGTTACAACAATAGTTGAACTAGAACGTCCAGCATCTGAACTCGCTCCCATAATTTACGATTTCGAGTGATAATTACGCGCTTCGCTCGTGGGTGGTACGACTATCGCTGGCATAATCAGCGATCTGAACCATTGTAGATGACTATCAAATTGCCAATTCGTGACTAAGCTTTCTAGATAATGTCTCTCTTTGTTGGCAAGTTTGTGCAACGGACATTGAGATGTGAAGCCAATAGTTTTGATTCTATTTTTGATTTATACTTTTTTTTTAAACAAACAGCCAAATATTTTTAATCAATAAATCGATGTATCAATTATATCTGTGTATTTAATATATCTATTTTTTTTACAAAAAGATAAACCTGAATACCAATTTAAATGTTCCTAACCTAAATTCTATACAATCGTTCATCCCAAATTTCACTCTCTTGGGTGATGAATTTTTAGAAACGCTTTAACAGCTGACTTTTAAACATCAACATAAGTCTAAATACCGATATACATTCTAACATCAGTAATGACAATATTTCCATACACACTTTCATCTTCCATTGGTTAAATCTTTAGGAGATGAATTCTGAAAAACCCTGTTATAGTGCTCGCCTACATTCCATAAGAAATTCCTGTGCGAAATTCCATTATAATAATACAAGTTTTGGCTGTGCGTTGTCAGTCAAGAAAAAATGTTAGTAAGTTTTATTTTCCACTATATTATTTTTTACTTTAAAACATTCAATGTGCAAAATTCGAAAACCTATAGTATTCCATGCTAAACAACACTGTTAACAGTTTGAACTTCAATCTAACCACTTTACTAGTAAAATTTAATTACAAAACACAAATTACGATGAACAAAATTACAACTCTATCACGGTCAAAACTATATTAGAACGCCAAATATTTTGTTCTAATTATTAGGTCAAAAGTATTATCTTCAAATAAAGTAGGCTACGACAGTTTTATTTCTACTAGATTCATCTGATTGTTCAAAGTGTATCCCTACAAAGAGTATCCCTAGAAATATCCATTCATAATTTAAATGCTTACAGTGTTGCCAGTCAAAAATAAATGAGTTTAAACTTTAATAAATACATTACATATCCTCTAAACAAGCTCAACTATTGATATACGATAAATATAAATTCATTCATTCGGACACTTTGAACGTAAATGCATTAAAGTTAAACAATAATGCATTGTAATGACTAATACCCGTGTAATTTGAACCTATAAATCAGAAATAGACACGTCGGCGTCGATAGGCCTGAAGCGGTGGCTGAGCGCTGGGTATTATCACCTTACGTGGAGAACAGGAAATGTATAGAGAAGACTTCAATAACGTATCAATCAAAAATATACATTAAAAAAACTTAACCAATTTTAATTTGTGTTGTGTTTCCCGAAATTAAAAAAGTACAATCTGCTCCGTATCCTCTAATTTAAAGTGAATAACCCGTTAAATAATATATTTATTTTATAAGATTTTACTTTAGTTACAGTAAAACAAAACTTATCAAATTATTTATTTTGTAAGAAAACGATCAACAAACTAAATCATTTAAATGCATTTTAAATTTTAATTCCATTCTTCTTTTATATTATTATATATTTATTAACATATATTTCATAATTCGAACACTACATTATATACATTGATAATATATTTATCATTCTTTTTTCAAAAAAAACGTCTAAAATAAGTTTATCTCGTTAGCAAAGCGCGTCTCCGCCTCTGTCCTCTGTACAAACTCGTTCGTGACTCCCATTCCATCTCATTATCGACTTTGGTCCGGTTAAAAAGTATAAATAATGCTCGGGACGCGGCAAATTGACGTATAATCATAATGTTATAGTGATTAGCCGTAAATATAGATATTACGTGTCTAACGCGCCGTGGGTGGCGGGTGGTGGCGGACACACGACTCAATAGCGACGATGACACACTCGGGACGCGAGGTTTTGTTGCTGGCTGATTGGAAGTTGAATGTTTTTTATACTTTTACATTATACAGTATTTTGTTAGGTCAGTTTTGATTTTAATTAATTATTGTACTGTATATTTATATTTTAGAACTGACTTATTAAGGTTTGGTTGAAAGTAAACAAAGTATTATTGGTTTTTTTAATCGCAGTTTTAATTATTAAAATCTTTTCTTGATTGAAATCTCAGTTACAGATCAGTGTATTAAGTTTTTCTATCGATAAATCCTTAGCAGGTTAAAGACTGGAAGTTGGAAGTGTGGACACTCCCGTGCCTCGGAAAGCACGTTGTTGGTGGTCTTGCACCTATCTTAGCACGTGTCAGATTGCCGTCCTATCGGACAATCAGTGAGGCTGAGTGTATATGCTTGTGATTGCGCCTACATTTCTGTAATATAATATCTATAAAGAACCCGCCTCACTTCGAAAGTGCGGCCGTTGCGAAATCGTGTGAGTCGTACCAATTAAAACAACAAATACGATACTAAAAACGACACGATTTTATGCTACCAAAAACTGTTTCGCCCCAAAATTGTTATTCAAAGGATTGTCAATATACATTTTTACGACTTTATTAAACACATCGTAGTTGATTATATACCGTTACTATTACTATATATAGGCACCTACTTATATACATATAAATATCGGTAGCTTTTTTGGTGGTATTCAGTGTTCGTGGTAGTTCTTCTTACCAATTTGAATGCTTCTTTTTTTATGTTATAGGGGGCAAACGAGCAGGAAGCTCACCTGATAGAAAGTGATTACCACCGCCCATGGACATCTGCAACACCGGGGGGCTTGGAATTTTGACGAGAGCTGACATTATTCTGAACAATTCCTCGGAACATTCCCCGTGAAAATTTCGGTAGAAGATGCAGAGCGATCCAACATCTCTGTCCAAAGCCAAAGGATCAAGCAGATCGGAAAGGGCTTGATCGTCGATAATACTAGCAGTGCCCGTCCAGTGCCAGCTCTTGCATAGTAAACGTGCAATAGAAGCCGCGCGAGTTGTATTGGACATTTTTTGTTATTTGCAGTGGCAACACAAGACGTGCCGCGCATTAGTTACTTTTACATTTTTTTAATTGACACGCTAACTTGATCCCGACATTTTTTATGTTTTTCGTGATATACATAGTACTAATAAAGTGTCAATCGCTAGTTTATTTACGATTATGACAATTGTAATATGATTTTTTCATCCTAAGTAATAAAAAATGAATATCAATTTTTATTTTTATCCCTTACATTGCTAACCATTCAATGGATTATGAGGAAATTTTGTTGAGTTCTTTTGCGTACGAATGCAATCTACGACAATTTTTTTATTGTTATTTGTTATTTCTTTATTAATATAAGCATTCTGTATAGAGCCTTAGTCCACCCGTGTGAAGTCGGAACGGGGAGCTAGGTTTAAGTGTAATCGGTATATGTACCTCTTATATAAGTGCAGGGATGTTTGTTTGAATGGCGTTGTTGATGTCGCCTCACATGATCGGGGGTGAAGGAATTGTTCGACCACGCACCGTGACCCGACCATTAGACGGCCACTATCTAAGTAGGTACCGTTCGCAGGAAACATGTTTTTATCAACATATTGTAACTGTTACGTTTGCTAATGCGTTAACCAACCATTCCTAGATTTAAACCATACTTCCAGATAATACTATCTATTTTTTATTTTTGTTATAGACAAATAAACTGTATTTTTAACAATATAAGTTAATTGTCAAGTTGTATGTCTATTGTTGTTAAAGTGTCCTGACAGAGTTTAATGTACCGTCAGTGCTATTAGCGATATCAAAGTAAATAAAACGTTATAAATATAAGCTGCACTTAAATTCGACCTTGAAACTCATCTCACCCACATACATTTTTATTTCGTCAATTCTTCTGTAAGTCTGCGATTTTTGTGTTAAAGACTAGCTGCCCGTCCCGACTTCATTCGGGTGAAATGAGAATTTTATTTACGATCACAGCGCCACCTACCGGGTCCAATCTAAACTGAAATAGAAAAACCGACAGAATATTTATCTTTATAAACATAATCACGCTACCACTGCACTATATATTATTTCTGTAAATAACTAAAATATTATTTTTCTAACCGTACAAGACAATCACCGCCTATTTTCACTTACATTAGTTTAGCGAAGGATAGCATAAATGAAATATGTTGTAGCTCGCGTGATGTCTCCATCCCTTTAGGGGGAGTCCCCCTACTTAGGTGATTGGATTTTTTTTTTTATAAACTCTACAAGATGCACGCTCAGCTTGCAAGTCCTTTGATGTCCAAAGGATACGTTAGGCTACCTTGACTTACAAAACTGGAATCGATGTTTAAGGTAGCATGAGTTTTTTATTGGTAACATCTGAAATAATATTAAAAAAGCGAAATTAACTCTGTATGTTGCTCTTTCACGACCAATAAGCGATTAGCAAATGAATAGAATGACTGCAGTAGTTAAATGCGTAAATAAAAGGCACCTTGGCCACCTGATGGTCACCACCACCCATAGACAAAGAAAATTTAATTATTTCTTACATCTCCAACGCACCATCGGCTAAGAGAACTAAGTGATTATGTATCTTGTATCGTAGTTATATTTTATAAGTTATTTTTTTTTCTTGTACAAGCTCGTGAACCTCCCAGTAATTTATAAAAATCTGTAGCAGGAGACCTAGCTCTTCTACGAATAACATCAGTTCTATATTGGACAAATATATATGAATCTAGCCGAAGAAGCTTTTGTAGCAGTTTATGGGCTAACTTATAATCATCGATTAACAATGTTTAATTGAACACTGATTTCTCCTTTCGTCATGTTTGAATTGACATTTGAAAGAAGAAGACAAAAGATTTAATTAATCCGTCCCTACTCGGTTGCCCATTCTATCATCTCTTATAGTAGGATAGGATGTTCGTGTAAGAAAAAATTGGAAATAAATTTGTATTTTATGAATTCTTTTTCCTAACACTTTGATCCATACTTAACTCTTCCCCTAAAATCTATTTAAATAAAATTTATTTCATGTCGTCCAAATATTTATTGTGCTTTACGTAACCTAGCGATCTCTGGAGGGCGACATGACACGTGCAAGTTGGTTTTAGGGTGATACAAAACAAAATTATCGTGACCCTCACCGCTCCCCTGATTCTTACTTCAAACGGTATTTGAAGGGTAATCAAAGGAAGCTGCAGGGCTCAAAATATATTGGACGCGTTATGGTAACAAAGGCTACGATTTAATACGTTTAAATTTTATTTGTTTGTAGGTCAAATTCGATTTCGAATATTGTGACTTGGTCTCTAATAATGGTATCCTTGATAAATTTATGACGCAATAATGGCGGGTGCCATTTTAACACGGAATAAAACAAATAGTTTAAAGAAATTGATGAAGTTTTTTTTATGTTAAAATGACTCTGACTTTTGAATTTCCGAGCCAATGAATAAGCAAGTTTGTTTTTATATTGAATAAAGATTTTGACTTTGACTTTTAAAATAAGCCAGATGTCATACTCATGATAAAGGATGATATTGTTTAGAAATCTCCATGAATCAGAAATCCTCCAACCAGCGACGCTAGTGCGGTGCAATAAATTCAAAGTCATTCTCACAACCAAGAGATTATGGAATTTATTTAACAGTGATCCATTGCTAGTTCCTTATTTAGTAACACTCGTCTTATAATGTATATACGAATAAGATTTATCAATGACCTCGACTATTTTATTAATTGATAAAATAATCTGTGTTCGTTAACGAAACTAAAACATACTATAACTACCAGTAAAAACATATACGGAGTATGGTGATATAATCTTGTAAAGTTAAGGAGGTCAATACACTACCCAACAACTAGGGTAATATTACAATTTAAAATCACAATTTCAATAAAAATGTAATCCATAATCATCCCTCAATTCACCAATCAAGAACTTGTAAATCCATTAAGATGAGATATTAAATTCCTTTATTGAATAAATATAAATCCCAAGGGTGCCACCCTACGCGTAGACAAATTATTTTTCATAACAGCACGATTACAAGTAGCCAGCCACGCGTAACCGAAACCTATTAAAGGGCGAATTTTAGATGTTTTTGCACGTCCTACTGAGACCATTGTCGGAGATCGACTGATACCGGAAGTAGTAAAGAAGTGATTTGTAACGCACGCGCCGCGACGCCTGACGCCACTTCCGCGCGCCGCCATAATGACATGCTATTTTCTCTATTCCGTACTTCGCTTCACCCTCCCTTTATTGTTAGTACCACCAAGCTTTTACGTTTATGCTCTGTTTACGTAAATTTCTCTCGTTCTATTAATGCGTTTCGAGAGCGTAATTTGGTATTTTTTTCTCACAGAGATGATCTTGTTTTTAGAGCAATATTTTAGTAAAGTTTTAATGAATCATATTTCAATAAATCATAGTTGATAAACTTTATTCAAGTAGACTTTTACAAGCACTTTTGAATCGTCATTTAACAAACCATCTTAAGTGAAGCTACCACCGGTTGGGAATGCAGATTCTACTTAGAAGAATCAGAAAGAAACTCGGTAGTTACTCTTTTTAAATATTAAAAAAAAAGTCATGTTAGTTAAATACAATTATACACATATGTATATAATACATCTTGCCTGGAAGTCAACAAGTATATGTAATTACAAAATGAACTTATCACCCTTATAGGATGTAAAACAAAACCAGTCACCTTTTTTAATTTTAATGCTAATTGTACAATGTCGTCGAATGCTAATTGTATAACGTCGTGACTTCTAAGGGAATAAGGGAAGAGCCAAGTGATATTACAAATAGTTTTCCCTAATTCTATATTCGAAAAGAAAAGTGAAAATCTTTCGCAATGATCCTGTTTACAGTGCATTAAAACAAGATAAATATCTTTAATAATGCCGCACTCGGAACAGTGAAAGTGTATTGCCCAATAAGAATAAAAAATATCTTTCACTTGGTGGTATGGTTTTGGGCAAAGGCTGGGTACCACTCATTTATTTACATATTCGACTGTCAAACATAAATATTCAGTTACCGTTTGAAGCATGATTGAACCAGTGTAACTACAATCACATGGGACTTAAAATCTCTGTTTCGGCGTTTGGCGGCTCCTTAATGTCGGTGACAAAAAATAGTGCTGTAATCGTGACACAAGGACTAAAAGTCGACAGATTTTATTTAATTAAACTAGTCAGTATGTGGAATTAATTATTATTATTTTTTATTAATTCGATAGGCGGACGAGCAAATGGACCACCTAATGGTAAGTGGTCACCACCGCCCATAGACAATGGCGAAGTAAAAAATATTAACCATTTCTTACATCCCCAATGCGCCACCAACCTTGGGTAACAAGATGTTACGTCCCTTGTGCCTGTAGTTTCCCTTCAAACCGGTACACAATAATACTGAGTACTGCTGCTTGGCGGTAGAATATCTGATCAGTGGGTGGTACCTACCCTATTTTTTTTAAACTATATTATACAATTCTTTTTTCAAATTTGAATTTAGAATAATTCTCGTGTAAAACAATTTTTGTCTATGGAATAGTTTAACAGTTTACAGTGGAGATATAAAAGTTCATCGTAAATGCACGCAAGTAATACTTATCATTGAAGTATGACGTTGGAACTTGCAGTCTCTTTAAGCCAGTGGTTCTCAAGCTGTAGTCCGAGGAGAACATTGGTGCTCCGTGAAGCCACTTAAACAACGTACTATAAAAACAATTTAAATAACGTTACAATTTTTTTAAATTATTAACATGTAATATTGTTGATACGATAGTAAATATAAGTTATTTTTAAAACACTTTAAACGTACCTTGCGAACGAATTAAGATATTTTTTTTTTGTTTTTACTTTTTACTTAAAAATACTTTTATCCCATTGCGTCGTTATAATAAAAAAAACGTGGACGATCCTTGTTTTGAACGCATAATATGTTAATCATGTAATTCTGGTGGAATGTTTTGGTGTGGCCACACTTCGAACAGTCTAAGAACCACTGCCTCAACCAATGCGAATCCATACAACTTTGTATGCAAAATCGATATATGGAGTAATCCGTCGGTCCCGAGTGCGTTTTATTTATGATCGCTACTGAGAAGGCGCATGCGCGGATAAAGTATAAAAAACGACGCAATTTATACGCTTTAAACACTGATTTATTTGCGATTGCAATAAATTGTATTTAATTGTTTATACAGTACGAATATATTTTTTATATATTGACGACCTCCGTGGTCGAGTAGTATGTACACCAGTTTTCGTGGGTACGCCACTCCGAGGTCCCGGTTTCGAGTCCCGGCCGTATCGACGTAGAAAAAGTTCATTAGTTTTCTATGTTGTCTTGGGTCTGGGTGTTTGTGGTACCGTCGTTACTTCTGATTTTCCATAACACAAGTGCTTCAGCTACTTACATTAGGATCAGAGCAATGTATGTGATGTTATCCAATATTTATTATTATAATATATGTTACTACTAGTTGTCGCCCGCAGCTTCGTTCGCGTTTTAGGTGTCCGCCCAGTGTTAGGCATAATAAAACATGTCCTTCCTTGAGATTCAAGCTTGTTTTATACCAAATTTTATCAAATTCGGTGCAGTGGTTTGACCGTGAGAGAGTATCCAAAAGAGAAAGAAGACAGAGAGACAGACAGACAGAGTTAAATTCGCATTTATAATATTAGTATAGCTGGCATACCATTGAGACTTATATATATATATTCAAATATACAATTTTATTGTTGACCACTTTTTTTACTCTTATGTCAATTTTTTTCTACATATCGCGTTATAAAGTACAAATAGATAAAATATAAACGACGTTAGTAATAGACCATAGTATTGACCTCACAATTGTTTTTCGGCTTATAATCTATGCGTACAGAGAAAAGAATAGCAGAATTTTGATTTTAGGAACGCTACGCTATCATCAATCGACGTCGCCATCATCACGACCGTCTCCTTCTCTCCATTCCTTAGCACAACAAGATAAATGAATACGATTATACCAGTTGAACCTGCGACTTCAACCGCGCCAAATTTATAAAACATACGTTTTGTGTGCCATATACTTATGTAACCCCTTGAGGAGCGAATTAAAAAAGTAGCTAATACCAAATTTCATCTAAATCATTTCAGCGGTTAAGTGTGAAGAGGTAACAGGGTTAATATAGAGATTATGTTAAAGAGATAGGCTGTTTCAAACAACTAATATATACTTATCATTGTACCTACATGGAAAATGGTTAAAAAAAATGAAAAAAAATATATCCCGCTGAGTTTCTTTCGCCGGTTCTTCTCAGGTCCGAGGTGCTAAATTCCGAACCGGTGGTAGATTTTTGACAATCAATAAGCAAGTGCAAACACTTCTATATTGAATAAAGATTTTTGACTTTGACTTTGAGATAAAACCAAACTATCGATCAGAAAACGTTTTTAAAATATTTTGTTTATAAATTTTTTTTTAAGTAGTTTTTAAGTTCGCGGAAGAGACATCTAATTTGTGCTGGTATTACAAAAACTTTAAAATACTTCATACCAGCTTATAAGGTTGCCAATCCCGATGTCCTGGGTGCAATCCTTGATGTGATAAAAAAATAATGAGTTTCTTAGACAAGTAATTCGCAATAAGTAACTCGCAGCTCGTATTTTGGAAGCTGGCAATGCTGTTCTCGGAATGCGGTCGATTGCTGTCCCACCAGATTGAGGAAATAGACAGAGCACCTGTGGTTGCGCAAACACTTGTGGATGATAATATCTTCTGTACAATTTTCTATCATAATCGGTAAAATACAATCAAAAATAAAATATTATTATCATCACTTCACCGGCAACTTCAAAACGAATTTACCCATTTACAAAGAGCTACTACCTAATTTAATTACCTTTATTTTATTTTTATTTATAATAATATTTAAATATACATAACCCTTACAATACTCTATGTAAATGTGGACTATATAAGCGGACGCAAGTTCAATGACTTCACTATGGAGCAGTTTAATCACACTCATTAATACAATTCAAAGATTCCTACTTACCTTACTGGGTGTCCATCAATCCATTACCAATTACGGTGATTTATAATAAGTTATTCAAATGTGCACCTTAACGCTATAGCAATAAGACGTTAATAGAACCAATTAAAATCTTGATTAGATTATTTAGTTAGAATTACGTTTTAAGTTGAGTATTGAATCAATTATTTATTGTACTGTATTGTTTGTTTGTTTTATTATTTATATAAAATTAGTAATATTCCTCATATTAGTTAGACGAGCGATTGGGCTATCGAATAAAATCAAATCAAATCAAAATATATTTTGTTCAAGTAGGCTTTTACAAGCACATTTCAGGACGTCATTTAACAAACTATTTAAAGTAAGGCTACCACCGGTTCGGAATGTAGATTCTACCGAGAAGAACCGGCAAGAAACTTAGTAGTTACTCTTTTTCAATATCTAAAAATACAGTCATGTTAGTTTAATACAATTATATGTGTATATTATGTTATGTGTTAATGGTTAATGGTGACCATGCGTCGCCAACCACTAAATCTACGACGCTATGAGACAAGCTATATATATTTTGCTTGAAATCATTACACTGGCTCACTCAAGAAATAAGAGTTATAACTTTATTAATAGAATGCGCAAAATCACGTGTCCAATGCAAACCACTGAAGATCTCAAGTACCCAATGTACATAAGTATTTAGGTTTAAAGAATTTGTTTCTTATAAAAAAAATTAGATATACATTTTTTAAATTAATTAACCTTTTCAATTTTGTATGAAATAGTCACGAAGCAACTATATATCCTGGAAGAAACTTAAGAACGTATCAGGTAATCCGTTTTAGATTTATTGGTTGACGATTTTCCTTGATATCCGAAACGGCTGTTGACCGAAATTGGAACGCTTATAGTTTTATTTGCAACAAAAAATAATATAATGGTTTAGAAAAAAGATAACATTGAATAAGAACGTTGTTCATAATAAACTCTACATTGGCATTTTTCTTAAAATTCGAGATGGGAGATGGCCCAGTGGTTTTCTAGAGTCCGAAATAACATCACGGTCGATATAAAGAGTTTACAATATGGAACCCTAAACGACTAGTAAGTTCTCGCGTGATTAACTTGATTCTCACTGGAGGAGAGAAACATTGGCAGGAACTTGCATACGTTGGATGATATTCTTTCACACGCGGTTCTGCCAACATGCACAGCAACAGTGTGGTGGAATGAGTACCAAAAACTTTAGGAGAACATTAACAGGCATTAACCTTACTTCATTTTTTAAATAGATAAACATTATTTATGACAAATTTACATTTGAAATAGGTAATAAAGCAAATGTGCCACATGATATTAAGTGGTCACTACTGGCCAAAGGTATTGGTCTGAAATCACCAATGCACCGCCAACATTGGGACAAAGATGTTATGTCCCTGACGGTAAAGGATTTTTATCCTAGAACCAAGTCGATCAAAAGTTAAACACTAAAAATCATTGCACATTTAAAGTAAAATTATTACACTTCAATAATTATAACAGAAAAGGCATTTACATGTTTAAGCGAAACTCAAAGTACTAATTATGTTCCCTCAACTATAAAGATGGAAGGTTCTAGAAGAACGTTCTAGGTTTTTCCTTTTTAAAAGAGAACTAGTTAGAAGCGAACGATTAGTGCCTCATGCGTAGCAAAGGACTGCTTTGAAAGGCGCAGAATTGCCACATTTTAATATGGGTAGATGATGACGACGACGAACACCGAGTGTTCGGAAAATTATTTCAAAAGTGAGTAAGCATGTATAGATGGAGTCATGATTCGCTTCTCTGTGCCTTACTTTAGAATCGTTTTGTTACATATAAAAACGTTGCATTCAAATTTGATTTTACAATGTTGGCCTTAGTCGGCTTAAATTAGCTACACATCAAAAACAGTCAAGTTAGTTGACCGAATGTAAAACATACTTTTTTTGTGTGTATGTACTACGAATAAAATTTTAATGACTATTTATTTTAAAAAGTTTGTATGTATTTCGAAGGGTAATTAGTAAAACTTGCATTTTATAATTTATATTTTAATTATTAACTAGCTACCCGCCCCGGCTTCACAGGGCTTCACAGAAATACAAACATTCATGTACTAAGTATACATATAAACCTTCCCCTTGAATCATTCTGTTGATTGATGTAGTTCATCAATTAAAATTCGATGCGTAGTTTAAAAAATCTATAATTACAGACGGCGGGAAGCGACATTATTTTACACTATATATTAAAGTAATTTCCTACAGTAATCTGTAAAAATTGTGGAATATGTCCAAATAACGATAGTATAATATATTTATTAAAACCATATTTACGTAACAGGTGTCGATGAACTATAAAAACAAAATAAATTGCCATTTTAAAAATACGGAAAATTATCTTATAATTTTCTACTATTTGTAAAGAAAAAAAGATTTGATTACTTATTTAGAATGACAAATTTATCATAATTACACGATTAAGCTTTGTCTGGTTTGTAAATGGTTTAGATACTCGAATCGAACTCAAATACGCGTCGAAATCAACAAATATAACCTCAAAATTAGCTTTCAACACAGTAATTAAAACTTCGCATGCCACAAATTGCAGCGTAAACAGAAGTACGTCAGGGTTGAACAAACATCGGGAGTATACCCCGAGCTGTCCGTTTCTGTTTGCATTGTTAGCGGTCAGACAAATAACAAAAATTTCTGTACGTAACGAACCGGTAATCCGATTCCGAGTGGTCAGTTGTAAAGTTTCGATCGGCAATCAACTGAACCAACAGATATGTTTCGTTGGCAAACAGCGCAACCCTAGTGGCTCCCATTGTTTGCGCTCTTCGTTACTTAAGATGGTACAAACGATACGGGTGAAATTATTTCTATTGATATAACGCAGTATCGGTTTGAAAATATTTGATATTGTAGAAGGAGAAACAAATAAATATGAAGGATATTATTTTTTATTACAATTCTTAGCCAAGTTCACATTCTCAGTATCCAAAAAACCTCAAACGAACGAGGTCTGTGAGGCAGATCTCCGAGACAAAACTTAAGAAATTTCAAGATTGAACTCCAATCAATACAGTTTCATGTTTTCCAGCTGCACCGCCTTTTCGGCCTTTTTACAGACATCAAACAGCTAAAATCCTAAAGCTATAAATCTCCATGTTAATATGTATGATATTGTCGTGACCAAAATAAAACGAAAAACCTATTTACATACTTCAAGCGATCATCAATACATTACAAACAGCACCGCAACAGCACTACGTGGGTACGTGGGAATGTACGGCTCACGATCGAATGATCGAAATCCGTTTCACCAAAAAACTTGACATACATTTGATTGCAAAATATATTAAACAAAGCGATCCCTATTAACTATTCATCGGAGCGGTATACCAAAGAGTCTCACGACGCAAAAAAACCAGCCAGGAGATTGATATATCCGCCTAATTTGCCTATACTTTAGGAAGAGCAATAAAATATGACATATCATGTGGCCCTTTGAGCCACCGTGCAACCGAGCCTAAAAACAGTCTTTTCAACGAATGACGTATATCCGGTTGGAATTCATCGGACAAAAAAAGAGGAAATTGTTCTTAAAAGATCCTTCCAATTAAATGAAGAGAAAGGCTTAAGTGATGGGGGCCTCGAGAGGTATAAATCAGTTTAGTAGATTTTAATTATGGTAATCAGGATGTCCTTTTATTTGGCATTTGTTCTTTATAGTCTAATTTGTGTGCAGTGAATATAGCGGCGATTGAAATGTTGTCTGTGTGTTCTTTTATTGGACGATTGATGTTATTGTGTGTACGTTTTATGATTCTTTTGTTATTTTTATTATGTTGACTAGTGTAATTGTATGAAGCACTTGAGTTGGTACGTGTAATTATTTTCTGTGAACGGTTAATTTCTGCTATGTAGGGTTGTAGCGTGTTGAATGACACGAATGAAAATTATCAACTCGGATCTGTCAGTTCAACGTCGAACTTTATTCTTTTTTAATTTGTTACATAATATACTTTTAAATCGAATCAACACCTGCTAACAATGAAAAAAAGGGTTTTTAATAAATTATTATATGATTTTATGATATTTTTAAGTTAGTAAGTAAGTAAGTTGTGTATAAAATATGACATGTTTTAATTTTACTATTTCCTTTTGAAAATAAATTACCGTCAGTGCAAATCGTCTTTATGTCAATACGTTAAAAGTTCATAATTATTAATTATTGCCGTATTTAAAAATTGCTAACCGGGAATTTGTATTTGCAGCCGAAATTGTATTAGCTTCTTTTTCTTCAGTTTATTGTTTCGTGCGCTCCATCTGACTTTTGTTCTATAACTTATAATCTTATTAGTTAAACAAAAAATAAACTATTTCAAAGATGTAAGCGTCGTATTGTTAATACCCCCTAAACACTATTTATAAATCATAATTAACCGTCAAACGAACACACTTAACTTAAAACAATAAAACTATGAAGTTCCTATTCACTTGCTAGAATTTAAATAAAATTGAAAATTAACGGCTCGGAACAAGCGAGTATTCAATCTCCACGTGCATATAATTATTGTCAATACAATTAAACGAAAGTCGTAATTAACATCGAGTTAGCACGAAGCGAAGCCATTAACTGATATTATAACACAATTAAACATAATTTTCTTAAGTCTCTCTAGCGGTAAATTACCTACTTTGTAGTCTGTGCTCTCGGACGGAACTAATATATTTACTCTGTGCACGGCGCTGACGTTTCGAAAGTATTTCTTTCCGCGATCGCCACAGATAATAAATAGATACGTTTTATTACAAAACCGTAAAAGACAAGCGGGTGACGTTCAATAGTTATTGCTTTACAGTGAATTTTAATGATATCGTAGTATTCCTTTATCGTTTTTTTTTTTTTGACGATATTTCGCAAGAAGTGCAGTATGTTTGATGAATTAATTTCGCCGTGTAAGGTAATTCTTCTCCGAAACGTGTTAAAATGGACTTTTAATTGGTCGATGGAAATGAGTTATGTGATAAATTTGCTATTTAGTACGCTCTAATGAATGTCTACTAGGAATAGTAGGTGCAGGTTATTTTTTTCATGTATGTTGAACTAATTAAAATTTCATTTAAAGTCAACTTTAAAACACGTCGACCGGAATATTTCATGTCTCGCTAAGATAATAAAGATGTAGATTAAATAAAAACTATAATTATAATAATTAATAGTTAGTTAACAATTACTTTACTGCGTTAATAATTTATAATTGTTTCTAAAGTACTGTTACGGATATTTTTTGACAGGTAAAAACAATATATATTTGTTGGCCGGAGCGTGAACTCAGGACCTTGAACAACTTTAGCTAACCACTAAGCCGAGGTAGTTGCATGCTGTGTATATCTTTATTCACCCGATGTACAAAGTTTATTAGTAGGCCATTATGAGGTACCTTATAAGGTACGAAATATGTACCTATACATTTTTTAAAGAAATAAAAATTTTTTTATAACAATACTTTTTTTTTTCATTTTTAGTAATTAATATTGACAAATAGATCATATATATTATTTTTTAATTTGTAGAATATGTTGTTGTCATACTTTAAAATTAATCAAATACGACTATATATATGAATATATATATTTTTAATTCCTAACTACAATGAAATAATCACGGAATTATATTATTTAATACAAAATTGCAATCGTACAAAACAAAATGCCAAAAAAAAAGTTTAACTATGTTTTCATTAAATTGACAAAGATACTATAACAGACAACCAAAAATTAGTAGGTACATTTGAATTAAAAAAAAAATGTTTTATTATTGATACTATTTTATGAACCGATTTTATCAATTAGTATGCTAGTAAATTTAATTTATACATTCCAACCGTTTTTATGCTAAGAAAAACAACGTCTCATTTTGTAATGTAAATATAAACTTTAAATATTTAAAGAATAAAGTTCCACAATAAATGCCAGTTGTTCCCGATACCGTCGGCATTGTGCCAGATAATCCTAGCAAATCACACAAAAACTTTGTCATATGCATTATGCAGTGTTCTGAATGCAACGCTTGCCAGGAACAAGGAACGAATGAATGAATGTGTTGAACATAAAACTCTGAGAATGCTATCAAAGCCTTTTTCTCGCCAAATCTCGTTGAATCTTTATTTTGAATTATAAAAAAATATATATGATAAATGCCCGTTCCGTTGGACGTTCATTAAAATTTATTGTCCTTTTGTTCTTTAAATAAATATAAAGAAAGCTATTTCATGTCATAATCTATTTATTTTTAATTTTTATTTCTATGTCAAACGTTTGGCGTTATATCTAATTTCAAAATGTAAACATAGATAATATTAGTAAGAATTTATCCGATTGGTACTTTGGCTGAATATGCAAATCCCTTAGTCCAAGAGTTTGGTCAACAGATAATATTAAGGACTCGAACTATGCGAATGGGTTAATTTAGAACGCAGTGTTCTCGCAGAACACTTGTGCAGAGTCATACATAATATATCTTCGCAAATAGCTAGTCTTTGATTAAATACAATATTTGACATCAGGGTCGAGATTTGACTTAGATAATATTATTAGTGAGTCAAATCAAATCAAATCAAATAAAAAATATAGTTTATTCATGCAGACCTCGCGAGCACTTCAGAAGCGCCTTTTTATATGATTTCATTAAATTTAAAACTACCACCGATTCGGATTGTAGATTAACTAACTAACGAGAAGAACCTAAAAGAAACTAAATAGTTACATAGATGATTTAATATAATTATTTAATCATTACCAATCCTGTTTAGAAATCAAGGAATACCAATAATAATCTACTTACTAAAAAGCAAATATTCATTATTCGACATACGGTTTTGTTTTAAAAATCCTTGGTTTAATATCTATAGATACATTTTTAATACACAGATAATAGACATACTTTTTAAAACATATCGGCTGTATATAATGAGGTCAAGTACAATAATGGATTGCTTCACTAATAGTATTATTGATTGATATAAGCAAAAAGTATGTTACAGTAACATCATATTGAGGACTTTTCAATAATGGAAAATTATTCAAATTTCGAACAAAGCATATCGTTCTAAAATGGTCTTTAAGAAAACAACACAACATTCAGCTGATTTAATTTAATCAGATATAATGTTTCAAGGTCAGATTTAGAATTTAAAAAAGGAACTTAAAAAAAAAAACAAAAGTATTCGATTCCACGATGTTTTCTATCATCATTTATGTAACTCCGTATCCGAGCTCTTACAAACGTTAATCTGTAAGCTATTAGTTTTCCGTGAGAAATCTTCTTACCAAACCATGACTATACAAATGCATACAATACACGTCCCCAGCCATAATTTATACGAGAAATCACCCTCAGCATCACCGGAAGTCCGCAGCCGCCATTTTGGAAGCACGCGGCAGGAAGCGAGCGCACGCGCAACGCAACGTCACTTCCGTTTCGGTTGTCACTATGACGCTTTAGAGAAAAATATTTTGTTAGATTTTCTAAATTGCAACGCTTCGTTTAGTGTTGAAATTTATTTCATTTTGAACTTAGGGTGATTTTGTTGACATACTTGTTCTATTTAGAGATAATTTTGAAGTATACTTGCAATACTTCGGGTTGATAATTATTAATTTAAAAAAACATAATACTAATTGATATATCAAATAAAACATAATACTTTAAGCTTTCCATTATATTGTCCTTTGACGATATTCATTTTATGTCAATGTACACATTATAAGAAAACAAAACACGCAAAGGAACTATACGTACTTCCAAAAAAAATTAAAAAAACGTTCGAAAATTAAAACTATACAGATAAGTTCCGTTATGATATTACTAACAATGCCTAATCATATAATCTCTGACTCAGCACAGATAACATATTCATGTTTATTCACGAGATAACTTAAGTATATCATTATGAAGATTGACGTGAATCTATGGGTAATAATATAGTGGTATATCCGATTACCCACTCGATTCTTCATTATTGTATGTGAATATATCATTAATGTAATGGAAATTGTATTGGGTTAGATATCATGTAATATAATGCATGCTATAGTTTAAAAATTATGACACAGATAATTTAATTAAGCAATAAACTTTTTGGAATATTTAAATTTATCTTTAGCTATAAAGAGAAAATTAGCATTAGCAGCCCGTAAATATCCCACTGCTGGGATAAAGGCCTCCTCTCCCTTTGAGGAGAAGGTTTGAGCATATTCCACCACGCTGCTCCAATGCGGGTTGGCGGAATACACATGTGGCAGAATTTCGTTGAAATTAGACACATGCAGGTTTCCTCACGATGTTCTCCTTCACCGCCGAGCACGAGATGAATTATAAACACAAATTAAGCACATGAAATTTCAGTGGTGCCTGCCTGGGTTTGAACCCGAAATCATCGGTTAAGATGCACGCGTTCTAACAACTGGGCCATCTCGGCTCGGAAAATTAAGTCAATAAATATATAATTTTGACACAAATAAAAACTCCGTGGAGTTGAAATCAGTCTGCTTAATTTTTGAAAATGGAATTAGAATCACATGGTGCGTTCCTTTGTAAATTGAATGTTTTATTTCACTGTGTAAATTAGTTTTTCTCAAACCTCTTTGGTTAAAGGCTTGTAAGAAATTCCGTCGCCTGTATGCAGCATTTTTTTTTCTTAATAGGCTAAAGTGTAACTAAATAAAATTCGGTAATATATATTAATTACTTCTAAACCAAATTATGTAAAGTATGAAGTAATTGAATAGAATTAGGTAATGATATCTATACATATAGTTATCCATACATTTAACTTTGCCGTTTCATAGATTCAAGTCATTCAGTGGCGTAGCTTTCGTAGGGCCAGATGGTGCAGTGCACCAGGGCCCCTGAGCTCTGGGGGCCCTCTAACCTAAGCTGTAATAAGAGTTTTGAATAGAGATGAAGTATGGATTTAACTTACTAATGATATGTTCAATTCACTGTATCCTGTATCCTATTCTTATTCCTATCTATAATTTTGAAGGCCAATATACGTTGAAGAGGGGGCAAGGGCACGATTCTTTTTCTATGCACCGGGGACCTTACCCACCTAGCTACGCCACTGAAGTCATTTGTAAAAAATACATTGGTAAAGAAGGCACATTATTTGATACAAGATTATATAGATGATAAAAAAGCGTGGAGTTAATGCTTGTTGACTTCCAGACAAGAGACATAACATACATATATAATTGTATTTAACTGACTATCTTTAGATGTCGAAAAAGAGTAACAACTGAGTTTCTTGCCGGTTCTTCTCGGTAGAATCTACATTCCGAACCGTTGGTAGCTTCACTTAATATAGTTTGTTAAATAGACGATTCAAAAGTCCTTGTAAAAGCTTTGAATAAAGTATAATTTGATTTGATCGACGAATATGAGAGTATATTTTAATTAATATATATGTGGAATAAAGAAATCGCCCCATCAACTATTGATTGATTCTTTATCATTAGTTTCATGTTTCGTGTGTCGCATGACAATGTTATCCTCTGGGGCTCGTCGAACTCTATCACGGTAATGCTAGTGTCATAAAAGTATAGTATAAAGGCACTAAGCTGAAATTACTAGCTTAGCAATATCTGCGATCAATTTTGAACGTTTAAAAATGAACGATATTAAATATTTTATATTTATATGTTGTACGAACTCCGTGGTCGAGTAGTGTGTACGCCGGTGTTCATGGGTACGCCACTCCGAGGTTCCGGGTTTAATTCCCGGCCGAGTCGCTGTAGAAAAGTTTCATTAGTTTTCTATGTTGTCTTGGGTCTGGGTGTTTGTGGTACCGTCGTTACTTCTGATTTTCCATAACACAAGTGCTTTAGCTACTTATATTGGGATCAGAGTAATGTATGTGTTGTTGTCCAATATATATTTATTTATTTAATGATTACTTTGATTTGATTTAAAATATAATTGATTTTTTGTTGTACATTGTACAGTAAAACTTATCATAAATCGTATATAGAATATGTAGACTCTGATTTGCGTGTTTTAAGCCCTAATGGGATTGTGTTGTGCACAGATTCCAACCTACAGAAACACTTATAAAAGTTACTGAGACTTAAAAGAGAAAGCCAATGATTTTTTTTGTCTTTAAAATAATTTGTAAGTACATAACATTGTTTAAAGGGGATAACTGATTTTATAAAAAATGTTTTCTTTTTAAACCTCGCTTTTAAAGCGTTCAAAATGCTTCTGTTGCGAAATTTAAAAAAAATGTTAAGTAACGCTTGTGTGCGAAAAGTTACTATACAATTAGTGAGTTTATGTTTGATAGCACACCTTGGGAACGAAACGATCGCCTCCTGGCTGTTTCTATTCATATACAATTATGTATATAATTAATTTGACGAAAAAAAAAAGACCCGGTGAGTTTCTTTCGCCGGTTCTTCTCAGGTCAGGTTGTTTCCTTTTTCGAACCAGTGGTAGTGTTTAATTTGACCATCAATAAGAAAGTGTAATGCTTCTATATTAGATAAAGGAATTTGAGTTTGAGTTTGAGTTTGAAAAACCTTAAAAACACTTTTAGGTTTGTTTCTGTGTGTTAAAACATTTCCGCACTGCACATGTTTTGGATATAGATGTGATGAAATTGAAAGCTACAGGTAGGTTCGGAATGTAAATGTTACTGAGGAGTACCGACAACACAAGATTAAGCAGATAAGCTGTCCCGCCAATCAAATAAATTGGTGCGATAATTATATAATCAATGGAAACAAAGCTTAAGCGCCAAAATACTACTTGGCGCTTCAGCCTTTCTTCCTTTCCACTGACGAATTATCATATTTTTTATATTATCATATTTTTTTTATAATTATATTCTTATAAAGTTTATACTTATATAAAATATGAAATGTTTATCTTATACAACATAGTTAATCTATACTTAATATGATAAATGTGAAAGTAACTCTGTCTTTCTGTCTGTCTGTCTCTTTCACTGCCATACCAATGAACCGAATTTGACGAAATTTGGTATGAAGCAAAATTGAACTCCGAGAAAGAACATAGGCTACTTCTTTCGCCTAACACATGACAACCAACCCCTAAAACGCGAGCGAAGCCGCGGGCGACAACTAGTTGGCCATTAATTTTCTTCGTATTTAAATGTTTGTTTAATAAAACGAAATAGCCCACGGGTTAGAACATGTGATCATAAACAATGATATTACTTGTTCGGACTTGAATCAACAAGATTCAAGTCCGAACAAGTAATAATAAATGTCCATTTCTCATAGTCACCGGTTAAAGACATATCTACTAGGTGGTAGAGCTTTGTGCAATCCCGTCTGGGTAGGTACCACCCACTCATCAGATATTCTACCGCCAAACAACAGTACTCAATATTATTGTGTTCCGGTTTGAAGGGTGAGTGAGCCTGTGTAACTATAGGCACAAAGGACATAACATCTTAATTCCCAAGGTTGGTGGTAGTACATTGGCGACGTGAGGAATAGTTAATATTTCTTACAGTGCCATTGTCTATGGGCTGTGGTGACCACTTACCATCAAGTGGCCCATATGCTCGTCCGCCAACATATACCATAAAAAAAAAGAAATTAGGTCGAGTCTGATATAAATTGGCTCCAAATGTAATCAGACCGTCCCTTCTCTTAATTCGAAATTTAAAAATATATACGAACTCCGTCTCACTTACAGACTGCTAATTACTTTCTATTGACATAAGAAACTATGAAATATATAGATGGATAAGAATCTAGAAAAATTATAACCTCACTCCCATACTTGATATGAACCATTCCATACGAATGTACGAGTACACAGACAGTTTATCACTGTATCTACTATCCACAAATTGCCACGCTATAGTTGGCTCTCCCGATATAAATCTCCTATTGAAACAGGACTACTCTAGACCATTCACGAGGATCTTTTCAACGCGGAAAAACAGACAGCCTGCACTGAACAAACACTCCTGCGGGCCAGAGATCAAAGCGCGATATGATACATACGCGGTTTAATTTGGCGCCAACTGAACTGACAGGACGCCATTTTGTAAGTTTTCGCGGTATTGAAATTTTTTCAACTGAAGCTACGGGAAAGATTGGTTTTTGATTTTTGTTTTACGATTTCCGATGTTTTTTTTGCTGTAAAATGCTACATTAATGTTATTAAAAAACATAACGAATTGTTTCTTGTTTACTGATAGTAAAACGGTGTTCATCAGATCCATGTAATAAGTTTTTTTTAATAAGTCGGATCCATCTCTCATTTTGAAAATTTAGTTAAATCAAATTATGAAATATAATAAAAAAAATAAGATGAATTTGATGTGCACAATTTAGATAAGAGCTAATCAAAATTGAAGTAACAACCTTCAATACTTAGATAAGTTTACTGATTGTCAAAAACCGAACAATGGCGAATGAAACTCAGTGGGGCTTTTTTGTCACATCGTTTTTCAAGACTAGAATAATTTTAATAATAAAGTACATTAATTATAAATATAAAAATAAATATCCAATAAAATTTACAATACTAGAAGTAGGTATATCTTGCGTCTGTCCTTAATAGGGACTATAATAGGAAGAAATATACTTAAATTTTACATATTATTACGATTGGAAATGTTGTATAATATCGCGTAGAATATTACCGAAAAAGTCCAGAGTAAGTCTTACATTTTATCGATGTCTCCTCATCCACAATCCCTTCGAGTTAGTCTTACTCGAGGTGAAGTGTTTATGGGTTTTGATTATTCATATGCGGGGTTCTAAGGTTCCGTATGGGGTTGGTAATAGTCTCCTATTTGCTATTTATTTATTGAAGACATTTTAGCGCACTCATTCACACTCCAAATTCAAATACTGTACACCATCTACATTAATATATGTTAGATTAGGTCTCCTGTTATAAATTTTATTGAAAACAATAAATTTATTCGTTTTTAATCTGCCGTTCTTAATTAAATTATATAATACTTGCGTTAAATATTCGATCAAAATAAAACAGCATGCATTGAATATATATTGATTCTTTATTGTAAGATTCTGTAGTTAAAATGGTGGAAAAGAGTAGAAACTGAGTTTCTCGGTAGCTTTACAATTCAAAGTGCTTTTATGGTCCTACTGTAATAAATAACATTTTAATCCGTCTGTCTCGCATGTCAATTTGAGGTTCTCAAAAATGTATTTATGGATTAATCCTACGTCGCGAGCTATCCAAGATTTCCAGCCAAACGGTCTAGTTTCGGAGATCTCGTGATATTTCGCTTATATATAAGAACAGATTATTTTATTTTTATACAGTAATTCTAAGATAGGTATCTTAGAATTACTGTATCAAATATAAGTGTGTTTGCACTTTTAATTTTCTGTTTAAATAAGTTTTCTACTTATTGGGGTGTGCTGAATAGTTCTCTTAATTAAAGCATAAGTATGCTTTTGTTTCTTAGCGATCTTTTACCTTTAATAAAGTGTTGAATAAATTATTATTATTATTGAAAATTATTACTTTAATAGTAAATTTTAAATGTGTATCTACCATCCATGCTCTTTACCACAAGTTTTATTTTAACAAGAGTTCTCATTACGCGACGTCATACAATGCGTTTCAAAAACGTTTAAAGCTGTTTAATTTACATATTGAATCATTTTATAAGGGCAGATTTCACCTTGATGTCCAAACACGTCGTCTCATGCTGGTGTGTCGTAAGCGTCTGCCTGTTTCCTTCGTCATATCAGTTTTTCTAAATTCGATTGTATTCTAATTATTTAAATTAATAGAATACATTCGAATTTAGTTTAAATGACTATAAGACGTTCGAATTAGGAGGACTGAAGGCCGTAGTAAGTTTACTCGTTGAACAGTTCGTTTAATAGTGTAGCCATCTGGGTCAGACAGTGCAACAATTATGCAGCAAAAAAAGTAAATACTTTTCAGTCCATCTTAACATTTATTATGGATTGTAAAAATTAACTGCTACGTGAAATTATTCGTGTGAACAATTAATATAGTGTTTTGACGCGGTGACGCTCAGGACATACGAGTGAATCAAAGATTAAAATTGTTTATAGTACCTACTCTAATATTATTAAGATAAAAATCAAGGTGAAAACTTTTTGAGTTCAATCGTTGTATACAATTGTTACCGTGAAGTTTTTAATTTTAAAAAAAAACGGATATCCTGTCATATACAATATATCAAGTGTGATCGTAATATACAATTTTTTTTTTTTATTTCTGTCAGTGATGCTTTCTTTAGTATCGATCGTTGTCAAGTTTCGTTGTTCTACTAAATAGGTTGACACGGTATTAGCAGAATAATTATCACGTGTGCTACAAATTCATCTCTTTTTTTTGTGGCACATCTGTGATAGGAACGGTACGTTTATTCTCCTCCTTATGATGACTATGACTGACTGACAAACAACGCACAGCCTAAACTGGTGGATCTAACAGTATAAAATTTTACACAGGAATTTCTTCTAGAAGTTACCTAAGATAGGATACGAACACTAAGAAATACTTTTTAAAAATTCATCTCCTAAAAGGATGATGAATGTTAGAAACCTCTTTGATAAATTTGAGATGAGTTACAAAGATAGTTTGTCGTGACAGAAGTAAAATAAGGGTAGGGACAATGCATGTCACCAAATTATATTATTTAAGAAAATTCGATGTGTTTCTTTCTGTTTGAATACTTCCGTTAGGGTATCCCATTGGGATTGAAATATACTACAAATTTTAGAGCACGTTTTAATTGAATATAGATAAAATAAATTCTCGACCGCCTTTGGCTTTGCTACAGTCGGGTAAAAATGAAACTCGCCGTTGTGCAGGCGCAAGACAATTTTGGCGAGACAAGTTTTTTTATATATTTCGTACACCAGGTATGAATGTGTCATGAGGGCATTTCCACAGATACATAATATTTTATGACCGTATAAGAATCTACTTAATGTATCTTTGTACAGCCATAATTGTGTTTAACGACATTAATTGCGTTTGTAAGAATGTTCATGAGACTGTGTACGGCGTGTGGTATAGGACCTACATCGATGGCGGCGGTTCTTACTATTTTATATTTAATTGCATTTTGATAAGATAAGTACTACTTATTACGATAATTGCAAGAGCGAAACTCAGCAATCTATTATTGCAAAAAAAGGAAAGGGCGTTCGTACCATAAGGTAGAAAACATACCATTAGGCATAATGTCATATTTCAGAAACAATATATAAAAAAACTGTCTTTATAACATTTAGAAGGACCTAAAAAATAGGTAAATATGTAGGTTGGCACAGATACGAAAAATAGAAGCTTTTGTAAAAATAAATTCCATAGATAGTAGTACGGGGACGACAGTCTATATTTACAAAATACACACACTAAGGTTATTCTGTAAGAACAAATTCGAAATCCGTTAACGAATTCGAAAGTGGACTTTACAAAAAAACGATCTCCGCTGTCATGCGACATCGGAAACATACATATGATAATTAAAGGGCATAAGCACCAAAATCACTTTTGAATTCGCCGACGCGTTTCGTATCCATTCTAACAGAATAGTCTTATATGCAGAGACTAAGAATTTGATGCACTAAAAATTTAAAAGGCAAAACACGGGCTCAAATGTAAAGGAAAGGGACAGTATCATTTCCGTTTCATAGTTTTTTTGTATTTTCTCACGTACTCTGAAGTACATAACACCATTTAATTAAAGTTACGAGTCGAATTTTAATGGAGCTCTTATTGTTATGTACATAAGGTTGATTCTCTTGTTGATATAACACGAAATGCTGTTAATGTATGACGCCCGCCCATTGCTTTCCAATGTTCTCGGAAGAAGTTTTTGCTGATATCTGCTGCTTGAGAACGAGTTCTCTGGTGATGGGAGGGGTTTTCTCGTAATTATGGCATCGAGGTTCTGAAAACTGGAAAGTTTTGTCAACTGAATCGTGTTTGAATATTCTGTCATTGTGGAATATTTAACTATTTATAATTATTTGAATGTAATTTATCGTCTTTGCTGTATTTGGAAATTGTTACATTCTGAGGCAAATGTCATGCTTGTATGTATATATTAAAATTGTATCCCTTTCGAAAATAATCTATTCTTGATACGACGTTTTGCCACGTTTTTTTTATAATACCTTATTTTTTTCTGATATACATACTAGTATTATTATTATTAAATGTACATTGTCGCCAAAATTATATGAAACAGAAAACAATTAATGAACCTTTATACAACCTGAAACCTTTTTCGAATTAAACAAAAAAACACTATAATTACTGAATAGGTACAACCTTATAAGACATATTTTTTATATGTACGCCATTTTGGATTTTTGATGAAGCCACATAGCCTGTACCACTCAGGGTATTTACTTCTACGAAACCAATTACCTGCCTACACAGCAAACATCGTTGACTTCACAGTGTCCATACAATGACCACGTGAACATACATACATACATACATACATAAAGAAACATAGAATTAAATATTTACTGTAACTACATTTATAAGCTGTGTTCCGATTGCCTCGTTTATTCTTCTTATTTATTATTCTTTTAAGTCTGTGGAATTTGAACCATCGAGTTCAAATCTTGGGTCCCTAAAAATATTTGGGGTTTTCTGTGAATGATTTCTTAGTCACTCAGAGTTATGAAGTTTGCGTTATGTTTCAATGCCTCATGCAGAACGACAAGCTATTCCTGCTTGATCATCATACCTGGCCATCAGGTCGTGATGGATTGTTTTCTTAACGGGCTTATGAGCGAGCACTATTTGTACACACGCTTGTGCTCAAACATATTTTATTCACAGAGGTCTAGGCGTATTGACTCAGAAATTAATTTTGATTAGATTTGTCATTAAATTCTACTTTCTTTTTTATAACTTTGCCGAATCAAATGGGGCACCTTATGGTAAGTAGTGGTCACAACTTCCCATAGACATTGGAAACGTAAGAAATTTTAACAGTTCCTGACAACATCAATGCGCCACCAACCTTGGGAACTAAGATGTTATGCCCCTAGCACCTGTAGTTACACTGGCTTTTTAGTCCGTCAAATTGAAACTCAAGAATACTTTACTATTATTGTTTGTTGGTAGAATATCTGATGATTGGTTCCTATTTAAACAATACGTTCCATGTATATAATTTATTAAGTTAATAATTATATTCTCATCACCCCAGTCCCTCTTACATACATACATACATTAACAGCCTGTAAATTTCCCACTGCTGGGCTAAGGCCTCCTCTCCCTTTGAGGAGAAGGTTTGCAGCATATTCCACCACGCTGCTCCAATGCAGGTTGGTGGAATATTCAGACTTTCGTTGAAATTACACTCATGCAGGTTTCCTCACGAGATTTTCCTTCACCGCCGAGCACGAGATGAATTATAAACACAAATTAAGCACATGAAAATTCAGTGGTGCCTGCCTGGGTTTCAACCCGAAATCATCGGTTAAGATGCACGCGTAACGTAACTACACGTAAACTGCTATATCTTGTTGTGTCGTACGTATATCTTTGATTCAGAAGATTTAGTACAGAAGAGTAGCATCACTAGCTATATGACAATACTACTTACCAATATAAGTTAAATATTTATAATATATTGATATAATAATAATGTTGATAGCGTGATTCAGGCAAACCATATATCATTTTTACACTATAAATGTCAATACAATTTAACTGATTCACAATGATTAATAGGTAACGGTAGGTGACGTATTTAATAAGTAAATTAATACTTATTAAATACGTCAAATATTTGCGTTACGTGCCAGTAATTTATAACGTACGTCATATTTAAAACCGACCAACTGCAAGTCGGGTTCGTTCACTAAGAATTCCGTACCACCCTTGGACTTAGACATTTTATTGTGTAATTACTTTTTTGCTATAATATTATAGTTACAAGTGAATTCCTAAGCACTAGATACATCCCGGGCAGACGGGTTTCCATTTCAAGAACCCTAAAAACGTCTTACGTATAAATGTTTTAGCGGCAGTCGTGTTAAGCACTGCTATAGCTCTATCTGACATCATTGATTTGAAATTCGAAAGAAGATTTAATACACACACACACACAGCGTTGTTTAACTTTTGACCCTTTAAAATATTTATATCTAGACGTAGATGTATATTTTATAACCTTTGCGTAGTTAACAGTCATTGTAGATTTAAAAAAATTTATTAAGTACAGTATAAAAATATTTTGATAACGATTCAACCATTCAGCCAGCATGAGTTATTTCTTATGTGGCTCGCGTGCTTGTACCGCCCACTTTTCATACAACAAGTAAGGGTATAAATTATTAAACGTTTGTGAATATAGTATGTATAACCAGGCATATTAATATTGTTGTCGGCTGTAAAGAGCTCAAGTTGTTAAGTTTATTACTCATCGTGACTTCTATTGCGTTGATTTACCGACATTTTGACCTTCAGGTCATTGACCTTTTGAGTGATATTCAATTAAGTTTGTTTTAAAACTAGATGATAAATTTAAATTTTACACATGAAATGATTTGATTTCTAATATTTTTAAGTAAGTAAAGCCTCAAATTTAAAAGCGTTTGTGAATATTCTATCTTAAATAGATTTAAAACAATTGAAAAGCAACGAAAACTCAAGATTTCCTGATAATACCAATGTTTTCGTACTAGAATCGTTATGCCAAAAAAGTAAGATTTTTTTGACTCGAAGTAAATACTGATTGATATTGAATAATTAAGTTAAAACAAAACGATAATACAAATCACGTGATCCCTTCTATGTAAATAATTTAATAGTAAAAACCAATTTATAAAAAAATAAAAACAAATCCTTTATGCTGTTGATTGCTGATGAGTTCCTTCATCTGTAGCCAATACAGGGATTAAAATGACGTTATGCTTGACTTAAAAATGATTTAAACTCCGTAGAATAAGAGGAAGCGTTCCTAGTTATACTTGCAAGACTTAACCAATCAGACAAACATTGCAAGTTAAATAAAAGCCTGTTAAAATACGTGCTTATGTTGACTACATCATTAATTTTCATTTTTTATTACATGGTATCGGTAGGCGGACGGAGAAATGGGGAAACTGATGTTGAGCGGTGTCCACTGCCTGTGGAAATAAGCGCCATATGATATTTTAGGTTAGGTTTATAGACATTTATTCTCAAAAAGACATAAGTCGCTCACAGGAGAATACACATATAATAATATATTTTTATAATATCTTACATAACCGATGCATCAATAACTTTGGAAACTGAGTTATTTCAAATCGGAACACAACTACTAAGTATTGCTACTCGGCTATAGAATATATGACGAGGCATTGCTACAATTATTTTTAAAAAATAATTTAATACAGATAATTCCGGCGACATCCACTATTCCGCATTGCAGCAGCGTCGTAGTACAAACTCCAAATCATCTCCACGAGACAAGAGGAGCTCCCCAAGCAGTGGACCATTTCCATGCTCTAACTTTTTTATTTCATCGAATAAAATTATGCAAACCACCGTACGCTTAAGTAACATGTCAAAAAGAGAAAAAAAAAACTAAACTTTCGGAAACATCTTCACCTAAATTATATTAAAAGGAAGCATTTTGTAAATGTAAAGAGAGCCGCAGAGCCTTTGACCGACAATGAACGACATATTGCAAACGGGAGCTTCCACAGATTAATTTAATTTAACAACAATTTTATCTTAAAAATATACATATTAAAACTGATTCTTTTTACATATATACATAAGGGTGATTTTAAATTAAAGGTATTTTCACAAACTGTACGTACAGTTTGGTCGTTCTCATAAGATGTGGTTACAAATCATCACATAAATATTTAAGTGGTCGCCCGCCATCAAAATGGTAAGTTCGAGTCGATATGCAAAAGGAAAAACAGTATTATTATAATGCAAAGTTTGAAAATAATTTACATTTCATGATATTATGTAATTTCATTATATTAAAAAAAAATTAAAAAAGAATTACTTGTACCGTATTAATATACCTACTAAATTCTTATATCATTAATATCAAAACTGTTTAACAAATTAGGGCACAATTATTTTTGTGGAATTAACTCAAAATTAATTTGCAAGGTTTAATCCACAATAACAGAATAGGTATAATAAATTATTTCAAAATTAAACTATATATATTACTGTACTGTTATAAAAAAAATCTATTTATTATATCAGAGACCAATTTTTTTTATATCTGTGTGTCTCTTTAAATTGATCAATTTTTTTCAAGTACATGTTTCCGAACGTCAAAACGAAAATGGAAGTCTAAACCATATCAACCTCAGACCTCAACATGTCATTAGTGTAATTTGTATTATTTGGAAGGAAGTGGTATCCTTTCGTGATCATTGTATCGTCACATCGTATGGAGCAGGCCATAGACACGCTATTGATTTTAAAAAGTTAAACAGCACTGCTTTAAACATCTTTTAACACAAAAGCCCTTTTATGTTTCGTAGCTGCTACTGTTATTTAATTAAACTTTGAATTACGAATTAAATTTTGAATTACGATTTTCAATTTTTTACCATCATTTATTTAAAGAAAAAAAAGTATTTAGCGAAAATAAAAAAAGAGTAAAAAAAAGTTGACGCCATAAATGTCCCAGCGATAACAAATCAATAGGAAATAAATACAAGAAAAAATTTATTGTTTCTTTTTAAAGATCCGTGTGGATGTACACTGTACACCCTGTCACTATTTATTTAAAAAAGTGTAAATGAGCCATATTTAATGACGACATATTAAGAGACATATTATCTAACATAATCCTATATATAGCGTACTATTGACTATGTAAGAAGTAATTTATACTTCTGCCCCGTGTCTATGGGCAAGCCACTTACCATCGACAATATCATGCTTGACTGCATTAAAAAATAATTTTAACGAAACATTATGATCCAAATCAGTGAAGAAATTTATGCCAAAATATGAACTCAATTTCCGTACAGACCAAATGAACATCAGATTTTTGGAAGATATTCAAATCAATATATACTCTATACATCAAATATAGGTGTGATTTTCGAAAAGCAAATTACAGGGATTTGTTTCAGCTTTATTTAAAAGTCTGATTAAGTCCAATTGTTAACATCACAAGCGATACACTCGTTACGAAATCAATTTATTTGATGGAAAATGAATAATTGCTCATTTATACTGGGATAAACATTGCCAAATAACTACATAACAATAACGTCCATTTTTCCAATGGCCATTTAGTTTTTGCCAAAACATTTACGTTTTAACAAACTTTGTATACAATGTACAAATTAAATCAAAGGGTGACAATAAAAAAAAGTGGAATAAAATATATAATACTGGTGGATGTTGGACTCCTCACTTCAAGGTCCAGATTATTTTGTATAAATAGTCCGAAATTAGATTATATTTAATTTAATTTGATGTATTAACAAACGACTCTAACATAAGTACGTATACGGAAAATACAAACTAGCTCAGTACAGTATTTAAATGTACCCCCTGATGTTGAATCCATCAATGAATGTACCCCCTGATGTTGAATCAATCAATCAGCACTCCCCTGTGGTAACGACACTGATTCAAGAGCTCAGAATCAAACCTGCGACGCAAACGTCGTTTACTCGTAAACCGTTGAGCTAGTGACACTGATAGAGAAAAATAAATATCATTTTAAATTATTACATAATAGTGGTTTTATTGTTTTTCCCCTTCTATTTAAATGCAGGTCACGGTCAACACACTTAAAGACCTACCACACTACAATTAAACCTACTTTTTAGCCTATGGCTATTGTTTAAAATAGAGAAAAGCTATTCTTGACGTCTATAAAAGAAAGCGTTCCAGCAAGCTGAAACTTTTATTTTACCGTATGACACACATTCCTTGTCTATTTTCATAGTTTTTTTTTGTAAATACATTTTTTTACAATAAAAATACATATATACAGCCAATAAATTAAAAAAAGAACTTATACATTATTTATCACAGTAAACTATGATATACTGAATATAATAAATGTCAAAAGTCAATTTTTATTTTTAATTCGTATACCTAGTGTTCTTTTTAAAAATCATTGCCGTATAAAAACAAGCAAAAGATTGAAATGTAACGTAAACGGTAAGTGTGTGCAATTCAACTAAATTAATGTAATAATGAATTTTAAAAAACCTCGTATAAACAACACTACTGTTATTATAACACTATTATTCGTAGATCTAATAAAAATATTTTTCAGACGTTATCAGAAACTTATTGTTAGATATGACTTTATTTTTTATTTGGCTTTGTATACAATGATAATAAATATCTTATTTTTACACAAATAAAAAAAACTAGCAATTGTAGCGTAATAACGCTGAACAAATGCACAGACACTTAAACCATGGAGATCAAAATAGAAATAAATATTAAAAAATTACGTACATACTTTCTGAATAAATAAAATTATTAAATATATGTTTCCGATGTAACTGACTGATAACTCGGTGGATAGAGCACGTAGACTTTAACTGAAGGTAGCCGTATGTCCTTATTACATAAGCTAACTAGCTAGATACAGCATTTATGCTTAACGTTTGTAGATCACCCCCCCCCCCCATCCGTTCTGAAGCTGCCTGGGGGCAAGCAAACAAAAGATGTCAATAGCTCAGAGCAATTAAATAGAACTCGGATAGAGTAAAATATCTAACCTTATCTGCTCGTGGGGTCAATTTAAACTAATTAAAATTAATCTAATAAATAATTTATGCGAAAATGTAGGCGCTAATAATACAAGCAAAAAAAAAAAATTAATCCTCTGAGATGACTCTCAAAATACAAAAAAAAATTATTATAACTAATTTATATACCATATAAATTTTTTCCTAAGTTCGCCCCGGATACAACAGAATAAGTCTTTATATTTTTATTCTCTACCAGCACACGTGTTCCCCTCCTCTTATAATCTGGGTTCCTTCAAAGGAGGCGTGAAGAGGCACTTGCGAGCCGGCATGGCAAGGACGACTAGTGCAGTTCATTCTACCAGCCTGTACTGACCGACTTCGCGTTTGGACTCCACTACCACTTACCATCAGGTGGAGTAAAGACAAATGCCTATCCAGCTTGTATATAAAAATTGAAATATTTAGACAATCAACATATCAATAAACTTAAAACTAAAGTAAACACTTAGAATTAACAACTGAAATATTAATATTCGAAGTAATACGTCTTTAAAGGTGAATGAAAACTAAAAAATTATATTAAAAATAAAATAATAATAACTAAATTATACAATAAGTCTTATATCTACCGTTAACAGTGAGTTGCCCACGCATTCATAACCTTTACTTCTAACCCTCAGTTCTTTATAACCCACCATGCCTGAAACAAATACAATATTGGCAACATTATTAGATAAAATTGTTACTCCTAATCTTACCAAACAAGAATACGTATCAAGGATTTTCGTAACAAATATGTTTTTTTACTCCGTCCCATAGTACTAACTCAATAACATATATCGCTAAATTGTTATAATACACACAATGGGACAATTGGGACGATATAACGAGATAAATCTTCAGATAAAGATAATATAAACGCACATAACGGTAAATCTCGATATTATTTTATCATACGTTTCACTAGATGTGTCTGGAGATATTCGAAAACAAACTTTTTTTTTTGGTAAACGTCACAAGCTTATGAAATAATACGTTAAAAGAAAACAATTTATTCTAAATGTTACTGACAATATCAGGATTAAAAAAATTGTCAATGATACATTCCTGTTGCTCATTAAACGTCAGTAATGCCGTTGATCCAGTGTCGATTTAAAGTTTAAGTGAAGAGATAAAACCTGTGTTTGTGCACAGACGTCGCAATGTGATATCCTGTGCAATAATCTCTCTTCTCCGTTGTAAAAGAGAACACCTCGTTAACAAATTAAATCTAGTGTATTGATATAACAATTTCCAGACATGTCTAAAAACATTGATGTACTATTTTTAATTGTTTGACACTTTAAACAATAGTATGATAGAGAAATTGGGGTTTGGAACGTGTCCCTAAAATCCTTCCTTAATGCTCTTCTCTATTATAAAAAGATAATCTCTGACAAAATTCAAGACAGTTTACATACGTCACATGTTAATTTGACCATATCGATCTGTACCACGCTTATACAGAAACAGCCACATCTAGCATTACGAATATCGATGTCAACAGATAATAGCTCAAACAAACAGTTCGCTTACCAAACAAACAGCGATGCCGGCTTCAAACCCAATCAGAACCGATTCACTTGATTGCAATCAACCCCCTCCATAGTCCATATCGAACGTGAGAGGAAAGAATGAACTCATTTGCGTGTGTGTTGTTTTAATTTTTACAATACACGATACTTGTTACTGCCCTCGTCCTCGCTCGCTTCCTACTCTATGATCTTTTCTTCCCGGACGTAACGATTCATAGTGATCGGTTTCGTAGTAAAGACGTTAGCGTAACAATCAAACATACTTTTGTATTTATATAGATAATACGGGAAACTAGTCCTACCCCCATCCCACCCTTAAATGGTAAGGAGGTTGTAATCTGAACGTTCCTGCAATTGCAGTTTGGAAGGGAGGGAATTAAGCGCTTGTTTTGATTTCGTATTTTTTATTTATATTCATTGTTACTGTTTGCGCGTAATAATACCACTTTGCACTTTGTAAAACTTTACGTGTTTTTAACTTCATACTGACGTTGCCAGCATGTACGATAAAATTAAATAAAACCTAATTAAACTTATTGATGCTTCGACATATATATATATATATAAATATTTGGTATAGATACATATATGCCTCTGGTCTAGTGGCTCGTAGTCGCATACATAGCTGAAGACCCGATGTTCTGGGTTCCAATCACTAAACTAATTTTGTTTTTCTTCCAACAAGTTTGTAGCAGCCCGTAGTTAATATTGGACAGTGCTAATACTCTCAGCCCCAGAACGCACATAAAGCCGATGTCCTTGTGCCTAAACTCTATGTGCCCGTGGTCGGTTTTCCGTCGCATCGTATCATAAGAGTGAGGATACAGGGAGTGGACTTGAATGACTATTGTTGCGGCAATCGGTCACGAGAATATCATCATTTAATATTTGTTAAAGTGTTGTTATTCTATAATATATTTGATTAAATTTAAATTAACTTTTACTAAACAATAAACCTTATAAAAGGCAACAGTCTTTCAATACATTTTAAAACGACATACAATAATAAAACCGTTCTTAAAGACTCGATGTTTTTAGGGTTCCGTAGCCAAATGGCAAAAAACGGATCCCTTATAGATTCGTCACGTCTGTCTGTCTGTGTGTCTGTCCGTCCGGATGTTACAGCCACTTTTTTCCGAAACTATAAGAACTATTCTGTTGAAACTTGGCAAGTAGATGTGTTCTGTGAACCGCATTAAGATTTTCATACAATAATAGAAACAAAAACAATAAACTTTGGGGATTCCCCATACTTAGAACTCAATTTTTTTTTCCACCAAATACGTGTTTATCTATGAGTAGGTATTTAAATTGTATGGAGTTTTTTAATATCATTTTTTTCTTAACTGAATAGTTTGCGCGAGAGATACTTCCAAAATGATAAAATGTGTCCCGCCCGAAAATTGCTTTGAACGAAATATAGGAAGTAGTTCTTTTTTTAATACGTCATAAATCGTAAGCCACAATTTACCTTTCATTCAATCAACTCAAATATGAAAATAAAAAAATACTATACTATATTTACTTTCTGCTATGGAACCATTCATGGGCGAGTCCGACTCGCACTTCGTCGCCTTTTTTAGAAATAGTTTTTTTATCTCGCATTACAATATGACATACATTAAAAGAATGACATTCCCCGAGCGACCTGATACGAAACTATTAATTATATAAATTAGGGAGCCATAAGAGAGCTATAGTTTTATTCGCAACTGTTACGGGATCACATGTCGCCGTCACCGTAACAATATACAAATAATTATTAATGTGCTTTTGTGTCTCTACGAAGTCGCTTTGTTGTGGTTTTATTTATGTCTGTTTTTAATTTTCGATTAAAAAAATATTAAAATTGTAAAATAAGGTTACTAGGACCCCTTGTATATGTAAGCCACTGTTACAGTTATTGGTTGATCAACGGCTAAAAAAAGTTGCCAATGATATTGAAGTTATGTTATCACAGATTAAATCACTATTAAAGATACGAGTCGGTCAACGGCTAAGAAATGTGGCCCTTAGTTATGAAGATATTTCGACTGTCACAGATTTTTCACCCGTATGAAGTCGCTTGGCAAATAATCACATATATAAATACAGTATATATCTGTAACTAAAACTATAAAACAAATCTAAGTGAGATCTGAACGATTAGGTTAGATGCCGGTTTTATCTTTCTTTACATACAAATGACGACGTTTAAAATCCTTCATTTTATTTAGTAAATTTAAATTAATTAATTTTGATTTTCATTTTTGCTTTTATTTAAATTAATTTGGGTCGTTAATATTTGATCGAGAATAAAATAAAAAACGACAATACATAGCTTAGTAGTACATAAAAACGCTAAATACTTTCAAACAACAGGAATTTACTTAATAAAGTTAATTATTAATCGAAATGTAATTATTTAACGAACTTCCAATTTTAAGATGACCAAGGAAAACGATACTAATACCATAATCCTATAAATGGGAACCCATACAAGTTTTAATCGACTTACATCACTGAAACCTACCTAAAAAGAACCTTAAATATAAAAATTATGAGACAAAAATTACACCAATTACAACCGACAGGACGCGAATGCGCCTCCGTTAAAGAACCTAATCCGATAATGCGAAAAAACATAGCACGCGATTTGAAATTAGTGTAAAAAACATTGGGGTGAAGTGTTTTTGTGGGTAATAAGGAATAATTATTGGAACGTCACTGCGGTTGGGCTTTGCGCATGTGAATTGCGGTACGGTCCCATTAGCGGACCAGATGGCGTCTAACGGTGTCCGACCACGGAGAACTACTTCGGAATTTCGAAAAAGGAACGCATATGCTTACGTCATACAACAACGGTGTTCTATTTTTTAAAAAATGAACACATTATGTTTTAATCGAGAAAAATTTTAGGCTTTCCACAGATTTTTTCGCATAGGTTACTGCCAAATATTCATTCTTTTTTTTTTTCTTAAAAAAATAAATTGTTGTTTAGTAAAACAACTATTTCTCTCTTTTAGTCATCATTGCTTTGGCATTCGAAAGAAAAAGACACGGCATTGCTTAACAGATTACCCCTAAGCAATTATATTTATAGGTTAACACATATTCCTGTTTTTAAAGAATGAGTGAATTAATACACAAGCACAAAGGACATAGAATCTTAGATTCCATATTTGATATGGCATTTCATATATGGAATTATTTATATGCTTTATAATGAAAATTTCTATAAATATAGATATTAGTTACCGTCACTTTGAGCGCTTTCCTTCGTGCCACAAATGCAAAAAAAAATACAAGACGTGCCATAAATTTTACCATTTTCCTTTTAGTTGAATCGTTTATGTCACAAAACAAAATTGTTGTATTTTATAATGTCAATTTGTAAGACCGACGATACCAACCCTCAGGTGGCCTGTCATCATTACCTACATAGTAAAAAACAAAGTCGCTTATCGCTGTCTGTCCCTATGTAAGTTTAAATCTTTAAAATTACACAACGGATGCGGTAGTAATAGATAGATTGATTCAAGGGCTTTTATGTATAATACATGCACAATATAGTAGAGAAACTTTGATAAAATTTTAGGTTTCTAGGTTTCTAAACACATTTTTTGCGCTAACATTGCAAACGCTGGCTGAACCCTTCGAGATAGATCAAAATAATGTACTACGGTATTGTACACCCTATAATGATCTTCATAAAAGCTTAGAATACTATATGTCTATCTCTTTGGGATAGCCGACAGCCATTTTTTATCCTTTACTTTACGAGAAATAATGGCTTATTTTTGAAGCATTAATCCTTATCCAATTAAGTACCTACCTTAAATATATTGTGCATTTAATAAAGATCAATATGGCCATTTACATGAATATTTTCGAAGATATTACAGATTTAAAATGCAGGGACATGGCGGTTTATATTGTCTAATAACAAAAAAGCTGTGAAGGTTGTAAGACATTCTGTAGTATATTTAGTATCAGCATTGCACCCGTGCGAAGCCGGGGCGGGTCGCTAGTAACAAATAAAATCAGACGTACCATAAACGTCACTACATATCGATCAGTCGTTTATATTTCGAAACAAAATTGTAATCATCTTGTTTCCAATGCGAGTTAAATAAACATTTGAAAGATTTCCATTGGATTGGTTCTGTCAGTAGTTTTATCAAAATAGGACGAACTAGAACATTCTATCAAAATTATTTTATACTAGTTGTAGCTCATGGCTTCGCGCTTATTTTTGGGATTGTTTGAAAGGTGTTAGTCATAAAAATAATCTGTCTTTCCATACCAAATTTCATCAAATGCGGTTCAGTTGCTAAGCAAGTATCCGTGCAAAAGCAACAGACAGACAGAGTTACTTTCGCATTTATGTTATTAGTATAGATATACTTGATAAACTTATATAATGTTGAACGGTACCTAAATTTTGTTTAAAATTATTAATCTATGAGAGATAAGCATTAGGTACTTAATTTTTTACTATATCCTATACTTGTAATAGCTTCAATACTTCGATTAATCATATAACTAGAATAGAATAGAATTGGGTGTCGCACTACAAAAAAATAGAGCCGAGATGGCCCAGAGGTTGGAACGCGTGCATCTTAACCGATGATTTCGGGCTCAATCCTAGGCAGACACCACTGAATTTTCATGTGCTTAATTTGTGTTTTGTAATTCATCTCGTGCTCAGCGGTGAAGGAAAACATCCTAAGGAAACCTGCATGTGTCTAATTTCAACGAAATTCTGCCACATGTGTATTCCACCAACCCGCATTGGAGCAGCATAGTGGAATATGCTCCAAACCTTCTCTTCAAGGGAGAGGAGGCCTTTAGCCCAGCAATGGGAAATTTACAGGCTGTTAATGCTAATGCTAAAAAAACTACAAAAAAAAAAACATAAAGAAACGACTCAACATTATTCTCTGCGGACCAACGTGTTGGAATAAGACTCCAAAGATTTTAAGACATATCTCCAAAGCCAAAGACATCCCCTACCCACGTGATGTTATTAATCAAGTACATACAAATTAAAAAGACATACATCTCGTACAACAAAGTACTGAATGAACGTCTCACATAAATAAACAGACAGACAAAATAAGTACACAACCATAAAGTCTCAATCGACAATTCGACTGCTTCACGGGGTCTTTAGTATGCAAATACCCCTTAAGGGGGTATACACAATGGTGGCGGTACCTTTTGATCTTGTCCTGACACCAGGATAGATTTAATGCCGGCTGTAGCGTTGTACTGATCAACATCCGCTTTTAATGAGAGCAAAAATCGTTTTGAATTGAATTACTTGTTAAGTATTTCTGAATAAAATATATAATTAAGCACTTAGTTTCTGACGAAAGCTTCAACAGGTTGATCCCTAAATATTTATATGTTATATACTTGTATATATAATAGTATCTGTATTCATTTACAGGCTATAGTGATATAACTAACCGCCGGTGTGACTGTGTCGTTAGTCATAGCTAGCTTACACTTAGGGCTGAATATCCTGAGTTCCTGGATTCGAACCCTCGGTCGGGCTGTAATCGAATCGATTAAAGAACATGTACAGCTGTTAACTAAAATATACGATCATATAATGTATATGTTTGTCGGTCAAGTTCATTATGACATAAACTTTTTCACACAATGATTCTTAGATAATAGGTATCGTTTAAAATCTCACACAAAACACACACATGTGTAGACGTTACACACAGTTACGACAATAGCCGTGACAGGATGCATTATTCAATTGAATATATTTTCGGGGAGGACCACTTATGGAATTGTTTGGTCCGGTCCGGCAAATATTTTCAAAACAGGGGCCCGTATTGTCAAATTGACCGAGATATTGTTGGGGTACAGCTTGACATGTGGACGCAATACTTAGAGGTAATCATTGATGGGGTCCCGTTTGATTCCCGCTCGTTAGAATTTTTCGTATTACATTTTATAAATAGTTTTATCTTATCGATTTTTATTCTAAGCTAACAAATCATAGCAGACGCTGTCTGGGCTGTAGGCATACCATACCTTATTAATTTGTGAATGAATCGTACCATATGGTTGATTTTATAGATTTATTTTAAACATTACGATTTTTCTATAGAAACACACCCACTCAGCAGACATTCTAAACCGCTAAACAGCGGTACCTAGTATTGTTGGGTTCCGGTTTGAAGGGTGAGTGAGCCAGTGTAATCACAGGCACAAGGAACATAACATCTTAGTTCCCAAGGTTGGTGGCGCATTGGCGTTGTGAGGAATTGTTAATTTTTCTTATAGCGCCATTGCCTATTGGCACTGTAGAAATATTAATCACTCCTTTCATCTCCACTGCGCCACCAACCTTGGGAACTAAGTTATTATATCCCTTGTACCTGTAGTTGCCTGCTTGGTGGTAGGATATACGACGGTGGTACCGACCCAGACTTGCAAAGCCCTCCCACCAAGATACTTCCATACTTATATGGTATTTATTGTTTAATCACATAATATAATATCACCAATAAAATAAAAACATGAAATTATCATAATTTGCAGTGTTATCTTGCTGGAAGGCTGAAAGCAAAAATTTCAGGCATCTAGAACGCTCGGGCCTTTTCCCGTGACATCAACTATAACATGGATTAGTTTTGATCTAAAACGTCAGAGTATTCTATATAATATCACTCATTCCCGAGTGGTTATCCAGGTATTAATCAGACCCATAAAATCTTATCCTTCATCGTCTCTTTCGAAGGTCATACCGAAATATATTCCTAACGCAAACATGCGCTCATTAGACTAAGATCACATTCAAAGTTTTGAAATGAAACGAATAAAATATCTTTAACATACTTTAAACAAGAAGTAAGTTACAATGAATTAAGTTACCAAATATTATATTTTTAACCAATATACTTCGAAACAACTTAAAACAACTTAACTAACTTTGTAATAACCATTTGGCTTACTTGAAATGAAATCATACAAAGTGCAAACGAAAAATAAACCAATAATTTTTCGATTAAAAGTTTATTGTGAAATATTTTATTTGTACATATTGTTTCATTTACGAATATCGTAAAGGATTTATTCACGGATCTATCGAACACTCGGTGGTATTGTGGTAAGGTGGTGGTGGTCGGAGTAGTTACGGTCAAACGTTATAGCTACGTTAACTTACCGCCTTTCTATAAAAAACCAATTTGTTCAGCCAAGGGATCTTTTACTGTGACTATGGCTAATTACACTGGCTCACTTACCCTCCAATATGAGACATCGTAAGACAGGGTAAAGTTTATTGGCGTAACTATTGATGAGTAGCTACTACCGCCACCTATTATGTTTTGTGAACCTACCTAAGTAAGAAGCAAACGGAATTACCGACAATGTTTTTCATGCTTTGGATAGATTCAGAGAGGTGCCCAGGTGTCTGGGGGGAAAACTGGTTATGTGGGATTCCTACCCACCGAAATCACTGAAATGTCAGTCTTCGGCACGGATTGAAGTGACAGCGGGATAGTGTCGATAAAACGCATCCGAACCTCGCTTGCAGTGTTCCGCTCGTGTCTCGGCGGAGCTTCACGCATAAATCTACCTCGAGTTATCAAATTATTAAGAACAAGATAAAACAGTCACGTAATATAATAACCTTCGGCGTCTCCCATCGCCGTGTCGTGATAATCACTTTATAAAATCAGCACGTCTTTATTACAATCAATTAAAGTTCATATTCTTTTAACATGGACTAACGCACTTTTACGTAATGTCATGACAATGTCACGATTTGACCCTGGGTCATATTTTTTGTAACGCCTGTTCTTTCACGCGTCTTCTCTTCTCTAGATAGTATGACAAATTCGCTTTCCGTTACGTACGTTAAATTAACGTTTTTATTAATAAACAGAGCGATTTAAAAGATTTTTATAGAAAGAAAGAAAGCAATGCTTATTTAGGACACGGACCAATTATAAAAAAAGATTCAAAAATTAAAAAAAAAAAAAAAAAAGGGAATATCTTACTTAATCTACAAAAAAAAAAAAACAACAAAGATGTACCGTTCAGCATATGTGGAATATATGAATATTATAGTTTTAAAAAGCCGGTAATTTCAACTTTCATAGCCGGAACAAAAAAAAATCAAGTCACAATCTTTGTATGTTTGGACCCGCGTGAAGTCCGAACGGGGGTAAGTGTAAAGCTTGTGATTTCTATGTTTGATTAACGAACTCCTTTGATGTTAACCTAACAGAGAATATATATATACTTACTCATATATATATATATATATATATACTTACTCAGATAATGATCATCATTATCAAAATTTCGGGCCTCGACGGCACAGGTCCATGTCCAGTATAACGCCATTGGCTGATAATTATGAAAATAATGAAGATAATTACTAACTCGTATTGACAACGCAAAATCAACCAATTTACTTTTTTTTTAATTATACACAACGTCTAATCTGCCCCTTATAACAATAACCTGTTTTAAAATTATAAAATGTTAACCTTTTTTTTTCTAATATACGTCAAAATTAATTATAAATTCCCACAGACAATTATTATTTGCCACTTGCGTTATTATTCATTCATTCATATTCATTCAATTAAAGTTTTATAAAAAAGATATATTAATATTCTATGTTATGCTATTCTATACAAGTCTAGCCGTTAAACAGACCCCTTGGCGTTAATTAAAATATAAAATATTCTTTAATAAATAAACAATAAAAAATATCCATCGTTATATTTAACACGTAACCTACGTTTATTGTTCATAGGAACCCAAACAATCCTTTGAACATTTCAATAACTACTTTTATAAACAATATATCATACTAACTTATATAAACTTTAAATCCTTATTTAATCTGTAGTTTAAATTTTAAGAGAAGTCAGAAATATGCGTTATTTATTTAAAAATTATATAAAGCCTCATTTCTAACTTCAAAATTAACAATATGCTCACAAATAAAGAAGACATACCTACTATATATGTTTAGGTTACATATTATGAAAACATAATAAGCTAATATGAATTAGTTCTACCTAAAACTTAATGGAATATAAGTATTATCTTATTGATACCTTAAAAATACTAAATATTAGGTGCATTGTGTACAAAACATTAAAAAAATAATAATAAAACTTTACAGAAATCTATAAAAAACACCTTTGAATCATAATATTGTATTAAAGTAACGTAATAAGGCCACCATTTTGGAAATACTGATTTGTGTAGTCTACAATTCCAAATTCATAGTTCAACAACCGTTAGCGGATAACTAGTAATAATAAACTATTTACTAAAAAACCAAAAGGCAGATGGCGCGCAAAACATTACCGTGTACATACATATATTAATTAATAATTAAAATGATAACACGTTTTATGTATGAGCAAAAAGATGCGTCGTTTCGCACTACCGGGAATTCTATATTCGCTTTTTAATTTGTATTCGCTTTTGTTGCTACACGTTCCGCACATCCTTGCTTTATTTACGATTTGAAAAGAGATATTACATAAATTGTGTTAAAATTGAGCTTAGCATATTCTTCATAAATGTCAAAATAATAGTTTTCTTTCGCATTTTGTGTTTTTTTTTATGTTATAAGTGGCAAACGACAAAATCGCACCACCAAAGGCTTTGCAGGTGCGTTACCGGTCTTTTCTTGCGATTAAGTTGATTTTTTTGAAAGGAGAAATCTTTGAAGCTCTATTTTTTTTTTTAAATTGAGGCAAAGATATTAAATTAAATATGCTTCATCTTAAAAGGGGGAATTTAATCGCACGATGTCAAGTACATGTATATTATAATTAATATATCAGACTAACTAATACATTGCTCATATTAAATATTTAAATGAAACGACATTAAATATAATTTAAAATTTAACATATTCCAAATATAAGGACAGCTGCGACAGACGGACTGACATTTTTTATAGTTAAATAAAGGTCACCGTGAGATATGGAAGAGGCAAATCGTGACTCCCAGACGAGCGTTGACTTTTAAATCGCCATTTTTAAATGAAAAATATTGTTTCATCTGAAATGGACATTCAGACCGACGTACCTACAGATAAGAGTATGATACTACCTTAATAAAATAAAATAGCCTTTATTTCGAATCCCTTTCGAAGGCTTTCCTTTTTTCGTCAAATTAAACAATGCTAATAAAATTAAATTTCTTAGTGAGCCAGTGTAATCAGGCACAAGGGACATAACATCTTAGTTCCCAAGGTTGGTGGCGCATTGGTGATGTAAGGAATGGTTAATATTTCTTACAGCGTCTTTGTTTTGGGTGTTGGTGACCACTTATCATCAGGTGGCCCATATGCTCGTCCGCCAACCAACGCTATAAAAAAAAAAAAAAAACAAAAATTAATTAGATTAATTTCAGATTAAATATATTAAATGTCAGAAAATCTAAAGATATATTAGTCCGGTCAATCTAGACATTCGGTGATAGGTACATAAACTTACAACAAGCTGATAAATAATTGGTAAAATTGTTCAAAATATAATTATTAATAAAACATCGTAGTTCCCCACCATTCTTGCTTGTGAAAAAAAATTTTATTCAAAGTCAAAGTTCAAAAAAATCGTTTTTCATATAAACAGTAATTGATTTGTTTCTTCTTAAGTTATTATAAAAAAAAAAAAAACTTAAGATTAGATTTCCTTTCCATTTTCGTCTGTCGCTCGCTATCCGCCGCCATTTTAATCCTGCATATTTAATTACCATCTTCCCAACGCGTTATCTGTCTTCCGCGTGTTCGTATACCTACATATAAGAATATATACTACCTTAACTTAATATAATTTAAATTTAAAAAGTATATGGTTGAATATAGAGGTAGGGGACGACCAAAGAAACGATGGATGGATTGTGTGAAAGACGATATGGTTAGAAAGAATGTTACTTGTGAGATGACGTCCGACAGAGAAGTATGGAAGAAGACATGTTGCGCCGACCCCAAGTAAAATTAGGATAAGATAAAATTCCGCAGACATTTTTAACTTTGCCGTTTCATAAATTCAAATCATTTGTAAAAAAATATATTGGCAAAGAAGGCATATTATTCGATACAAGATTATATAGATGATAAAAAAGCGTGGAGTTAATGCTTGTTGACTTCCAGGCAGGAGACAGCATACATATATAATTTTATTTAACTAACATGACTGTATTTTTAGATGTAGATGTTGATGATTTAAGGGCAGAAGGGTGATGATGGTGATGATATGCTAAGTAACAAGTTAAGTTCCTAGCCAATTTATTATTAGTACAGGCAAATAGACAGGCAACTGGACTGACGTACGTGATAGTTATAACTGAAAGAAATATTAAATATTCAATTCAACGCCATAATTCCTTCTATCATAGGAACTAAGATATTATATCTCTTGTGTGTGTTGCACTAGCTCCCCCCCCCCCCCCTCGCAAAATAGAATATTGCAATACTCATTGGTGCCGTTTGACAGGAAGTGGGTGATACTTATTATATTAAAAAGTATAACTACTGAGTTTCATCTCGAGTTTTTCATGGAAGAATATACATTTCAAACTGACAGTAGATTTACTTTTAATTTAATCCTTTTAAATGACGATTCAAAGGTGCTCGTAAGAGAGTTTTTGTGAAAATAATATTATGATCGATTTAGATAGGCGTACCTACCAAACAACCTACAAATATCATGTCCTAGATTAGTTCTGAACATGCTTAAAAGTCGAATTATTCGGACGTTTTATTATTTCCAAATTATCGACTGATACCCAAGTTGACAAATAAAAAATTATTGGAGCTTATAAAATATAAAAATCCAGGTACAAAAACTAATGAAATTTATCAGCACTAAAAGTGCAAAAATATGACGTCATTGTTTTATGTCGATCTGGTATATAGACTAAGCTGCAGCATTTAACTCAAATATAATGAAAGGTTAATAATTGTTAAAATTAAAGCGCTCTAGGCGCTGTATACATCTGATATATGTGAAATTTTGATGAACATTTAAACATTTATTTTTATTATATTAGTTAATTTAATGTATATGTAATAATATTACTTCTATAAATCTGACGTATAATTACAATATTTGCTACTCGCTAATAGATGGCGCTACTAATATACAAAATATTCTTCGTGTAGCGACATCTATGAATACGTAGCACAAAGTAACTATTATTATTATTAAGATTAAAGACATTAATTAAATTTATATTTATTTAGGTAAGGAGCACAACAACCTCTCCGAACATAATGATTTGTAACTTTTTTTTTTTATTAAACCGCTTTTAATATTAATATCCCCTTCCCCTAATTCCCTGATATCAAATGACAAATAAATTCAATTAAAGTTGAACGAAAACCAACCAAAACCAAGAAAAATTGGTAGCCTACTGTGTCCCTAAAATAAACGTTTTCGTTTTTTTACCCGTTTTGCTAAACTAATCAACGAATAACAACATAAATTCCCTTCAACTAAAATAAGGTACAATACAGGATTGAAATACTCTTTAATTTATCAAGGTTTAATTTATCAGGAGAACACACTTTTGGCTCGGTAATTATTTTGTAATGCCTTCGTTTCGTAACGCAAATGTGCATTAGAAAAGTGAAATTTCGATTGGAAAGGGTGCGACATTAGTCGATTTTCGCCGCGATTCAAAGGGGGCTCGCAGTACGCTCGTGGAATTCAAAAGCGATGTTCTTGCTTCGTTGTGAAGAAAGCTCGGTAGGTTCATTCGGTGGGACTACAATACTAGGATAAGGATGAAATGGTATGAAGAACTGAAACATAAAATCGATTTTTAGTTTCTGATTTTGTAGTATCTATTTAGTTATTTATTTTAATTTTATTGAAGTAGACAAACGGTCAGCAAAAAAGCGTCATCGTTATGAATACAATTGCATTATAGTAGAAACAAAAATTATTAATTTAGAAAAAGTTAAAGACGTACCTTCATTGCTTAGGGGGTCCGACTTAGCTAATCCGGCCCTTATAATACACGTGTGAAAAACAGTATTTAAACGCAATTTATGTAGACATGAAAATATCTACTAGCTCGCTTAGATCTAACTACTTATCTTAGGCCCACTTTTTTACATTACTAGCTACCCAGCCCGGCTTCGCACGGGTGCAATTGGTAAGTTTTTATTTGCTTACAATATCTGTGAAACCCGATAATTAGATATTATTAAAAAGACCGTGTAAACTGCTAATCTTTATCTATACTAATATTATAAATGTGAAAGTCACTCTGTCTGTCTGTCGCTCTTTCACCGCCAAACCAATGAACCGAATTTGACGAAATTTGGTATGAAGCAAACTTGAACACCAAGGAAGGACATAGGCTACTTTTTTTGCGTAACACATGACAACCGACGCGAAAAAAACGCGAAGCCGCGGCCAACAACTAGTACGCCATAATCGCTCAAGTTTTCGGAGCATTTCTCGAAAGTAGTGGAAAACCTAAAAATAAATAATGGAATCAGTTCAGCAGTTCTCAAGATATGTCGTGACCAAAGGGAGTAGGGGTTCATATATATATATTAAATTGTATTTGTATGTCAATAGCCATACTAGCGCCACGTAGCGCTTGCTTCAAGCAATTCTTACAGAACATGACGCTAACACTGTATTGCGCATGCGCAGGAATGTAAACGATATTGTAGTATCAAGTTTCGTTACTAGATGGCTCTTTAACAACATATTGTACAATTTAAAAGAAAAAGTTACTTTGCAATCGTGACCTCTTCGTTTCAATACAATCTTATCCAATTTTCTTACCTTGTTCTATTAAGTAGGCACCAAAATGTTATTTAAAACAATATATATATATTTGACAAGTAGATAAATTTAATAATTAATATTATTTTTGTCAAACAATGCGTTACTTAATCGATACCCAGTATCAAGATACTTACCTAATTATAATCTTCCCAAAAAAATATAGTTAAAAAAAAACATTTTATTTAATTTAATACACACAGGCAGTCTGGCCAATGAGATACCTACTGGGTGATCACACTGCTTTCATCGTTGACACTGTAAGGATTATTAACCATCCTTTAAAATCGTCCACCGAACAACAACCTTGGGAATAAAAACATCCCTTGTCCATGTAGTTACTGACCTTCAACAGAACAAACAAACAAACAAACCTAATTATTACTTCGTGGCGGTATACTAACAAAAGCATTATTTTCAATTATTATTTTAATAGTAAAAAAAGTTGATATTATTATCTACGATCACGACTACGGATGGAATTTATTAGTAAATAAAATGATATGATACCATATAACACTCAGGAATAATGTTGCAATCAATCAGATAAAAAAAAAAAAAATTTAGAATTGGATCATTAGTTCCGGAAACTTACCCCCACAAACAAAAGACAATATATTCTAACCCTTTATAATATTAGTATTAAACAATAGATAACTTTGTACATTGTTAAAGTTAAGAAATACCTTCGATCTCACCTATTCAGTTTTCCAGTCACAATAATATTTTATTTCGTCACGTGAAAACAGCAGACGCAATTAAATTCTAGCGGCGATGTCATTGACGGTGAAAACGAGTTCATTGTATTTTTCGTAACTCGATACAGATATAAATTAAATGATTAGTAAACAGTCTCGATGGTCTGAATTGGTCCCCACCATTGGTTCTGCGTCTGGACTATGTTCGGTAGTTGTCCCATCGGATTATGGAAGGGATGGAATAGAGGTCTATTCCAAACACAAGAGGACAAAGACCATAAACAATATTTCATGCGATATCTAAGCTGGAGCTTGAAAAACTATTATGATATTCATTATGGATTTTCGAAAAATATGCGTTTCGGACGGCAACGAAGCTGTCATCGGTACTTTAGAAGTAAAATTAAATTGGATATAAGTAAGTAGTTAAGTTGTATAGTGTTGTATTATAAATAAAACCATACATGCATTACATTAACAAAAATTTCCGACTGCTGGGCTAAGGGATCTCCCTTCGAGGATAAGGTATGAAGCATATTCCACCACGCTGCTCCAATGCGGGTTGGTGGAATACACATGTGGCAGAATTTCATTGAAATTAGACACATGCAGGTTTCCTCACGATGTTTTCCTTCACCACCGAGCACGAGATGAATTATAAACACAAATTAAGCACATGAAAATTCAGTTGTGCACAATACAGCTGTGCTATAAGCAAATCGCATGGAATACGTAAATCAGAGGATCGTGTTTATTCATTCCTTCTTCGATTGGGATAGACTTTATCTTTGCGCATGCGCACAAACGTTTACGCATCACCTGGGAAGTCTTAGTTGTAAACTGCGACGACTATATATTTCAGGCGAATAGAGCCTGATTATCGTATGCTACGTTTCCAATTGGTTGCAAGTTTTTCTTTTTACACAGATTTATTCTCTACCGGAAACGGCAATAAAAATCAATCGAGTACGAGTCGGCCTCGCATGTAGACAACTCCGTATTATTTTCTCGTGGGAATGTTGAGACTTATGATTTTCAGTTGATTTTGAGATTGGTCCAATATAACATTCAATAGTTCCATAAATCATTCTTGCATATTCTTTATACGGAACCATATACGCTTTATTTTACTTTCAAAATGAAAAGGAAGTTTTCTAATTCCAACACGCTGATTCAATATGAATTCCTGGATACACAACATATACACTTTTCCTTAGGATGCATTCCGAGTCCGAGATTAATTATAAAGTCCAATACATAACTCATAAAAAAATTTAGTGGTCCTTGTCCGGATTTGACTTCGCAATTCGGCTTAGATAAACGTATTTTAGTCACTTTGCCATCTACCGAGATTGAATATATTTTGATAATTTGATTGCATCGCTTTATGAAAAATATATACAAGGGAATCTCGAGATCTAAGATTATAAATAGCGCAAACAATTTATTTTTAGAGAATAAAAACAGTTTATAAGACCTCTAGCCCCCATTATCCCAAAGTAATATGTCGTAAAATAGAATATTATTCGTCTAAGCCTTCTATCCGTGAATTCTAATTTTCGAATTTCGAATTTCGAAAATTCGAATCTAATAAGAATGTTTTTCATTCGAATGTAGTCAAAAAAAACTATCTAACTTAGACAGGCGGACAGACAAAAATTGAAAATTATGTTATACATGCATTTAGTAAAAAGCGGTTATTTTAATATTATAAACAAACACTCCAATTTTATTATATGCATAGATTAAATAACAGACAATAAGTAAATCAACGTCTGAGAATAATTCAATGACAAGAAGTAAAATATATATAACGTTATTTCCAGTGAGTCATAATCTTAATTTAGTGTTAATGAAGAAGAAAAAATCGTAACCGTCAAACATTGCCATACTATATAAGCTTACTGTAGCGTATCTACGGCTCACTCGTCCGAGATAGCGAACGGAGAATGTGACATGACACTCAGTGACATTCAGTGACCCGACCGATAGTGGGAAGAATGTATGCCGCCATTATCAAATACATTATACTAACGTTATGCTACCAAACGATCGCGTGGAGCATACACGACTACAATGCCGAGAGAGATAATCTATTAGAGCAAGAATTCGGATTGCAAGTTGGTGGGAACATTAAACTAAGTGACAAAGAAAACTCAGCGAACAATGTCTTAATGCGTTATAAACGACAGGAAGTCGACGAATCGTTCCAGAATCCGAAATATTTCAACTTCTCACGACACTATTTCACTTATAAAAATGATATCGAAAAGTCGAAAGTGTACCACATAATAAGGAAGATGCCTAAGGGAGCGGCCCTACACGTGCACAGCTCGCTGATGCTCAGCGCGGAACGTTTACTTGCTCTGACGTATGAAGACCACTTATATGCGTGCTTCGCGGACGATAATTTAAAATTACACTTCTCTGTTAACGTCCCCCAGCGACCTTGTCACACTGAATGGCAACTTCTCAGCGTATTAAGAAACGAAACTGAAGACATCGTGTCTTTCGACGAAAGTATAAAACGACACTTCACCCTGTATTCACAAAACGAAAAGGACTTAAAGTATGACATTAACTACGTTTGGGAAAGGTTCAATAAAGTCTGTCGTACAATTAAAGATCTCATCGCGTACAGACCTGTACGAGAGAAATTCTTCTATGAGGCATTAAAAGAGTTTTACAATGATAAAGTAATGTACATCGAATTGAGAAGTGGTTTACCAATTCTTTACGAATTGGACGGGACGCTACACGACCTGACGCATATGCCTCGAATATATCACCGAGTTGCGAAAAGATTCAAAGAAGATCATCCAGATTTCATTGGCATCAAATTAATAGTGACAATACACCGCGCGAAGGATATAAATAAAATACGCAAAAGCATTGAAATTGCTCGTCGAATCAAGGAGGAATTACCAGACATGTTTGCCGGTTTTGATCTAGTGGGCCAGGAGGACTTGGGGAAACCGTTAGTGGATTTTTTCCCGGCGTTAACAGAAGCGAAAGACGATATTAACTTTTACTTCCACGGGGGAGAGACTAATTGGTTCGGATCATCGACAGATGAAAACCTCGCAGACGCTATTCTTTTGGGATCGAAGAGAATCGGTCACGGATACGCATTAATAAAGCATCCATCTCTTCTGGCAGCTGTGAAAGCTAAAGACATAGCTTTAGAAGTGAACGTTATATCCAATGTTGTGTTGTCGTTGGTGAGTGATGTGAGGAATCACCCATTGGCTTCATACTTGGCTTTTGGCATGCCAGTTGTTTTATCAAGTGATGACCCAGGAGCCTGGGGAGCGGATCCGTTATCCCATGACTTTTATATATCATTCGTCGGTATAGCTAGTAAGCGTGCTAACTTGCGTATGTTAAAGCAATTAGTGATTAATTCAATTAAATACAGTGCATTGAACGCTAGTGAAAAATTAGACGCGTTCAAAAAACTATTTAAACAATGGGACGATTTCATCGAAGACCTTAGTACGAATTTTAGATAATATATTTTACGATTAGTTAAGTTTAATTGTTATTATTGTAGTTTACATATTATTTAATTTAAAATAGCGTAATTATTAAATTGTTTGTTAAAACAATTATCATAAACAAACAATATTTAACAATAAATAAATACCAGTCATTTGAAATCGTTTATTGTTTGTTTGTTACGCTCTATACCTCGATTACTCAACTAATTATCGTTAAATTATATATATATATATAATATCTTAAATGCTAACGTGCTGCAATAATGCAAATAACAGCGTTATACATATGTGTGTGTATTCATTATAATGCTATTAAAATTAATAAATATCACTCTAAATTTAAAATTCAAATTTAAATTAAAACATATTCTTATGCTTTTTTTGGTTATTGTGGACATGTACTGCCACAGATTGAAAATTTGGGGCATGTTGAATGTTCGAAAGTCGGCTGTTGCCATTTCACGAGTGATGTTGTAATCTTACAGAATCGCACCACTGCCGTTGTTTTTTTATCGTAAATCGCGATATTGCGGATATGTATAAAAGACAAATGAATAGTTGCGACGTGAATACTTAGATCCAGATGTACAAATATGAGTACATTCTCGTGACACAAGGTTCAACGATAATCAAACATCTATAAATATGGAGAGTATATTTGAGTAAGTTTAAAAATAGTTCTTAGAAAAGTTGAGAGGAAATAGTCCGTCCTATTCTTGACGTATAATTGGGAAGGATCGCCTAAAAATATTGTGATGAAATATAATAAATTTAGGAAAGGTTAAGAGGATGGTGACCTTAGCTTTCCAGCCTAGTATATTTTTAGGTTCGTCTGAACAAGAAAAAACGACAAGATTTTACATTGTTGTGCCCAAGGATCACAATCTTATAGATCCATAGTTTGACCATAGACATTGGCGCTGTAGGAAATATTAACCATTTCTTATATCACCAATGAGCGACCAACAATGAGAACTTAGATGATGTCTTTTGCGCCTGTAGACACACTGGCTTACTCATCCTTCAAACCAGAACAAAACGAACTCAGTATTGCTGTTTCGCTAAAGAATATTTAATAAATGGGTGCTACCTACCCAGACGAGCTTGCACAAAACCACCAATAAAACCTATATGGTATTCCTCACATCAAATTGATTAAAGTATTCTTATTTTAAATACAAAAAAGTAATATCATACAAAATGATCTTATTTTTGTCAACTAGAAGGTAAGGCAGGCTCTGACGTTTGAGCATTTATCAACCTTTTAAAATGACTACGACGCTTAGGTACGTAATCAGCGTAATGAGCTTCAAGTTTGACCTTTTTTTGTGTCATAGTATCTTCAATCAAAGCCTTGAGATAAGCCAAAAAAATGTGCCTAAAGCATCTTGTGATTTCTCTTAAGATTCTATGTATAATACTAATAATTTGTGCAGTGTGAGAACTTATTAAATATCGAAATAAGTTCTTCAGACTTTTACGATCGGTGGCGTGTCTGACGCTCCTTAAAATTGCTGATAAGATTGAGTTTAACTCGCCAGAATTTGTTCAAGGCTTTCTTGCTCGATTTACAATAAATAAGAGTTAAGAGAAGCTTCCATTTAAATAATATACATATATGTAATATGACGATAATGCTTGCCCCTTGTCCCATCAATCGCCCAGTGGTTAGAACGCCTGCACCTTAACCGATTATTTCGGGTTCAAACACAGGCAAGCACCACTGAATTTTCATGTGTATAATTTTTGTTTATAATTCATCTCGTGCTCGGCGGTGAAGGAAAACATCGTGAGGAAACCTGCATGGTTCTAATTTCAACAAAATTCGGCCACATGTGTATTCCACCAAATCGGACCACATTGGAGCAGCGTGGTGGAATATGCTCAAAACCTTCTCCTCAAAGGGAGAGGAGGCCTTAGCCCAGCAGTGGAAAATTTACAGGCTGTGAATGTATGTAATGTATGTAAAATGTCGCATCAATCGTTGCCATCATGGAATGCACAGATGGTTATTATTTTTTTATATTCGCGTAGATTTTCATAGATTTGCAGATATTTCAAGTGCGTTAAATTTTATAAAAAGAAAGGATCCGTTTTGCATATTTTCGAATTTTGTGTTTTATTTTTAACGGGGTAAACCTGGTACACCCGCGCGAAATTTGTGAAAATTTTCTTATAACACACAAATCATCGCCACCTCTTTTTACCCCCGGGGTTCAAACTATCTACAAACCAAACAATTTAGCGGTTTAAGCGTGAAGAGATAAAGATAAATAAATGTCTCAATTATTGAGATATTTTGATTTATTTATTTATATGTTTTTATTTAAATTTGCATCTACGGTTTTACGGGTAAAATCTGTACTGAATTACGTGCGTTTTTTATTTAATTTTCTATGCATTTCCCTCCGACGTATATTTGCATATATTTATTTTATTATTTGGCGTAATATTCGTAATTCAAAACTACAATTATTTCTTCTTCTCGTTTTTGCTACCTTAATGATACGAAAGCGAAACCTTCCCCGAGTTCGTCTCGCCCTTGATCAGTTACTATATGACAGTCTAGTGATGGGATGACCAATTGTCGATTCCTTTCTGATCCAACTAATATCGAACAAGTCGTGCTATATTTTGTTAGGGACAAATTCTTACCAGATTGATCGATCCACGTATCCTCAAAGTCTTTCCTTACTGAAAATTTCTATGGACGTTAATTTTTTTAGAACGTCAACAAAATTATGATACTGTATAAATAATTATATTTAAAAACCTTTATTTATATATCAGAAATCATCAACGTAAACATGCCACACAATAAAACCAATTTATTATCTTTCCTGCAGCGAATTTAGACTAAAGTGTCTTGCTTTTACTTGGTGGTAGGGCTTTTTGCAAGCACGTCTGGGTAAATACCAACCACCAGATATTCCATCACCAATCAGCAGTACTCAGTATTGTTGTGTTCCGGTTGTAAGGGTGAGTGAGCCAGTGTAACTACAGGCACAAGGGACATAACATCTTACTTTCCAAGGCTGGTGGCGCAATGATAACGTAAGTAATGGCTAATGGCCAAATAAAAAAAGTTCAAATTCTATTCGTAAAAAACATACAAAAACTTGTCATATATATTCAATGTATGACGTGAGCAACAATAATTAACATATGGTGAGTAATATGTTTATGTAGAGTAATTTAGAGGAATGCACTTTGCATACTCTAATTTCCTAATCGTTTACCCATAATGTCAGTAGGTCGATTGCCTCCTTGTTCTATCGGTTTGATATATCACAGATTCCTAGGTTCTGGATTCAAACCCAGGTCGGGCCAATAAAATGTTAGCCCGAAGTCTGGAAGTTGGATGTGTGTGATATTCCTGTGCTTCGAAAAGCACGTTAAGCCGTTGGCCATAGGTCTGAACTCCTTCTGGTCGTGCCGGTTCGCCGTCCCATCGGATTATCTGAGTGACTGCGCACCCACCTGTGCACCTTAATTTAATATGCAGTTGGTTGGTCTACCATGATATAGGCCGCTGTGTACGAAATCGGCTGGACATCATCATCATCTTCATCATCAGTAGGTACAGTGGACAGCACTATTTAATACATCTAATAGAAGATTCTAAAACTACCATGATACATGTACCAATTGTGTTAATTTACATTGCCTGTTAAAAAAACACACAACGCTCATTGCGTCGCATTAAAGCCGCAATGGACAAAGAATCAAGCAAGATTCACCTGCTTACCACATTGTTGTAGATCGATGTGACATTTATATTCGATTGTAATTTTTTTTTTTTTAATCTTAGTTTTTGGTTTTGAATGAGTTATTGATGAAATGAAAAAAAATATTGTAAAAGTATTAATGTAATAAAAGTTGCGAATACAAAGAGATAATTTATGTAAAATTATAAACAAACCTTACTGACAGAATAAATAAATTCTTAAAATAAATTTGTAAAAAAATAACTTGCATTTGGCGCAAGATAGTATTTAGAAAATACAGACTATGTACCTACCTACTATCAAAAACCTTAAGTATCAAAAACCTCAATGAATTGTCACCCTTTTGCACTATAACAAATACAGCCACTTTGTAAGCTCATTGATATGACTAGTCTCCATTGATATCGGCCAGAGGATTATTTATTTTAGTTATCAAAACATACGGAAAAACATACCCACGTAAATTGTACGCTTATATTTAGTAATGACAATACAAAATGTAATTCCAATAATTACATCGGTCTAACACGATAACAATGTTATTATTATTATTTATCACCGAGCGATAAAATAAATATTAGCCTTGACTCGTCCGCTAATATATAGAATAAACATTAATAACATTCGACGTATCGTTTCTGTTTATATATATACTTGCATATTTAAACTGACAGGTTTCATATTGGATTTACTTCTCATGAAAAATTCCTAGGTGGTAGGGCTTTGTGCAAGTCTGGGTAGGTAAACACCCACTCATCAGATATTCTACCGCCGACATAACATTTTAGTTCCCGAGGCTGGTGGCGCATTGGTGATGTAAGGAATGGTTAATATTTCTTACAGCGCCATTATCTATGGGCGGTGGTGACCGCTTACCATCAGGTGAGGCAGGTATTTGCTCGTCCGCCTATGGACATCATTAAAAAAACATGAACTGAAACTGCCTAGTGTTCACATTCACAAATCCCCCGAAAAGCAAGTCCTGCGCCTGAACTCTTCCGATCATTTAGGATTAGTCCTGTACCATCGGTCAGGGAGTCACGGTAGTCTACGAAAGCGATCCTGTGACGCCCACCGAAACGACGAATCTTTAAAAGAATTATAAGTTTCTGAAATGTCTACAAAAATCAAATCAAATCAAAATATACTTTATTCAAGTAGGGTTTTACAGGCACTTTTGAATCGTCATTTAACAAACTAGATTCTACCGAGAAGAACCGGCAAGAAACTTAGTAGTTACTCTTTTTCAACGCCTAAAAATACAGTCATGTTAGTTAAATACAATTATATATGTATATTATGTCTCCTGTCTGGAATCAACAAGCATTAACTCCCCGCTTTTTTATCATCTATATAATCTTGTATCGAATAATATCCCTTCTTAACCAATGTATTTTTTACAATTGACTTGAATCTATGAAACGGCAAAGTTAAATATGTCTAAATGTAAAAATTCATCGACAGTATTATCTATCTTTAATACGAAAAATGAACGAAGAATGTTGCAAACATAAAAAATTAACAGTCATTAAAATACCATATTTAATTTAATTATAACACAGTAATATTTCTTATTGTAATAATTAACATATTATTCAGTGGAAAGAAAGAAAGGCTTAAGCGCCAAAATGGTGCCTTTGGGAAATGAGGTTTAAGATTATGTACCTAAATTTTATTATTTTACATAAGATAAGGTACTAGGGGCCTACAAAGTACAGGCCTTTTACGTACCTAACATATGTACAAAAAACTATCCCAATAAATATTTGTTGTTATTTCCATTTATACTTTGGCTTTACAATACGAAACAGTTGTTTTAGGATATAATTATCTCAAACAACGCGTAATATACGATGTATCAGTACATTAACGGCGAATGTTTACAAATATTCCATTATTTGATCAATGGGGATAATATTCTTATTCTAGCAGTTCGAAGTCGGGGCGGGAATCTAGTTCAGTAAGGCTATGAAGCACTATATTTTGAACTCAACTAAGTAGTACCAATAGTTTCAAAATCATAATACAAAAAATATTAAGGAAGAGGTAATACCTACTTATTTCGAATAATTTCTTTTTCCCAATATGAAAGTATACAATTAAACCTTTGCTAAGTCTCGGATTTAGTAAAATTGGGCATTATTATCATCTCAATTCATGGAAAACAGTTATAGATAAAATAAGGCCCGTTATTCCGAAAATAAACGTAAACTGAAAACTATTCAAAAGCCTGAACCTAACTTTTACTTATTTATAATTTTGAAAACTGTACAAATTATCACGGTAATTTGTCTAGGCGCCGCATCGTCACGCAACATAAACGCCAATAATTTGCTATTTCAAGCGTAGAATTGCAAAGCGAAGCCGCTAAACCGAGCGATCATCGCTAATTAGTGTCGTAGGTAATTAGCCGAGTACGGATGAACACCGTGGACACTATATGTGTCATTTAGAACGCCTGCAAAACAACAAATGATGTACAATATGTAACATATGTATCTTAGCAACGGCTTGACTCTCAATAGAAGTATCGGCTCACCTAGAATCAATTGATTATATTTAAAGGAAATAATCAGAGAGTCCATTTACTAAATTTATATATTAAACAGCTATTTTTAGAATCGTTAAACAAACAAACTTCAATTAATAAATATATTTATATATACATATATTATATTTTAGTTAAGAAATACACAATTTCTTAAACTGTCAAGGCGAAAGGTCGTAAGTATAATTTGTACTTTAACAGGAAATAATATAAACGAATTAATGGATTCCTTATATTTTCTAAGTAAATATTTGTAAATATTTACGTTTTTTATATTAATGTTTTAATTGTAACTACTATAACGTAACTTAAAAAGTATTGAATACATAAATAAAATGTAAATAATGAAATATTTTTTTCATTTCGAAGGTATTACGTCATTTAAAATACATTTGTTTTCAATTACAGTGGAAAATTCTAATGTTCATACACATTGAAGTTATTTCTTTTATGTTTATTAAAGTACACATAAAAGTTTTTACGAAAAATGTTTTAGATATTTCGACGATAAGAATCGATAAGAAATTCATAGCAACAAACTATTGCACAAATATATCAGTTTTATGATATCATTTAAGACACAAATTCTTTAGATTTCACAATATATATCTGCGCAGAATCATTCAATTGATTTTTTGATATCTTATCTAAGATAGATAATAAATATATTTTGTTAATTTAAATGAAACAAAAACAGTTCTATTTTCATTTACCAGTGATCTTGGACAATTGTGTCTATGAATTTCGTCCAACGAATTTCAAATTCATGAATTAATTTATCTTTATGCGGAAATGTGCTGTAATATAAGGAATTAAGAGCTAATTTCTTGAGGAGTTTAATGTCAGCGTGTCGACTGGCGACACCAACAAATGTAATATAGTAATCATGTGACAAAGGATCCGCCTCCCACAAACCGGGGTCATCACTCGATATTACTACTGGTAAATTCTTCGATAAGAACACGGCCAGCGGATGGTTTCTGATATCTTCAACTAGTTTCAAAACGGTATTCGATACAACGTTTACTTCAATTGCTATATCCCTTTCTTTAGCTTCCTCCATTAATAAGGGATGCTTCACAATTGCAAAAGCATGCCCAATTCGACGTGCTTTAAGAACGATTGCATCTACTAAGTTTTCATCAGAACTAGTTCCATACCAATTAGTTTCACCGGCGTGGAAAAAGTATTCAAATTCGTCACTTGCTTCAGAAAGAACTTGAAGAAACTCTTTAGTTGGTACACCCAAATCTTCTTGGCCTACTAAATCAAATCCAGCGAGGAAATCAGGAAATTTATTTTTTAATTCCTTTGCAATTTTTAGATATTCCTTAACAGTTTTGTTGTCGACGAATCTCAACGGAGCGTATATTAGTTTAGCTCCATAAAAATCAGGATAAACCTCCAAGAATGTATCTAAAACCTTTTTATAAGATGCAGCTGTGTCGATAGCATCATATTTATTTCCATCTAAATCGTAAAGTGTTGGTAACACGCTTCTAATTTCTAAGTACATAACATTGTCATCACGTAAAGCCTTAAGAGTGTCATAGAAATATTTCTCCCAGATTGGCTTATAGCAAAAGAGAGAAGATGTTGTTATAAAATACTGCTGAAACTTCGACCACACTACATTTATATCAGTATACACCTGATTTGGATCCTTAGTAACAAGAGTAAAATGCTTTCTTAATTCAGCATCAAACTTCTTAACATTTCCCGATGAATAACGGGCATGTTTCATTAACTGCCATGCTGTCTTACACGGTAACTTCGGTAGTTCGAGAGAAAATAAAAAATGTATATTTTCTTCTTCAAAACATACGAATAGATCGTCCCAATAAGTTAATGACAGAACATAATCTGGACTTAATATTCCTGTGTCGTGCGCATGGAGAACTGCTCCTTTTGGCATATCCTTAATTAACTTAAACAGTTCTGACTTTTTAATATCATCCTTGTATTCAAAAAAGTGTTTGGAGTAGTTAAAATACTGGGGATTGTTAAAACCGTAATCCAATTCATTATTTTTCAACTTCATAATGACTTTATTTGCTTGATCCTCACTGTCACTTAGTACTATGTCATTACCAAGCATCATATTAAGTTCTTTTTGTAAGAGATAGTTTCTTTCTTTGATATTCTTTTCGAACACATCGTCAGCGAATACTGCACTTGTTAGACAAAGCAAAGGCCAAACTATAACCGTCCACATTTTCACCACAATTGATTTTGCAACAAATGTCTCACAAGTTATAAATCAAAATTATCTGTTACAAGGTTGTTTTACCAAGGGACAGAAGTGGGTACCAATGATTTAATTTGACGAACCGGTTTTTTTTTATTGACTGATTTATAGAAAACTAAAAAGAATTACAAATGATTCGAAATTCAAATTCATGTTTTTTTTAAGATAACTTCGTAAAAAATTATGTTAAACACGATTAGCTATTTCGGGTGCTGCCTTATCACTGCCAATGTTGCTAGTTGCTGCTAATCTTACGCATGGCGATGGATTATAAACAATCGATAATGTAACCTGAACTTGTATTAAAGAATTATTCAACACTTCAAAGGTATTATGTTGCAAGTTAGTGTAGTAATTTAAAAAATATATAGATTCGAAATTAAAATTGACTAACAGTCATTTGTTTTAATGTTTTAGTAAATCTCTAGTTAGAAATAAATATATTTTCACTATTCTTGTATAACAATTGTTCCCAAAAATATTTCCACCTGTCTTCTCCATTTATATTTCGATTCGCAACTATCCTTTGTTTTGAAATGATTTCAGAAAGTGTCATCCACAGACTTGCGGGTAGTAATTAGAAGATTAAAGGAGGTGACGAGTGTGCACCGAAACATCTCAATATCATGCAAGTCGTAGTGTGACGGCCATATTTTTTACTTTTTTTGCCAACGAATGCGTACCGCGGGGCGGTACCATGCTAAAGTGCCACTTAAAACTTCCCCAACCCTTTCGTTGCATAAAATCAGCATGGCGGATGAGACGCCCTTTATTTCTTTTCAGATTTATTTTTTAGTTTCTTTGGAGCGATGCTTTGAAAACGAACCCTTTTAGACGCCGCTGGCTGTAATTTACACCAGTACGAAATGAGTTTTAGTAAATTTTATCGTTTAAAAAGTCTATAGAAATTGCGGTTTGTGCAAGATCGTTTCGGCGCTTTACAGCCTTTTTTTACTTTTAATTATGTGGGCACTTACTTGGTTGCTATTTTTGTCGTTTTACTCGAGTTGAGGAAATAACTAAGTGCTACAGAATTAAGTATTTAGATTGCATAATTCAAAAACTGCAACTAAACGAACTTGTTTTAATATTTTATTTAAATTATTTAATCAACGAACGAGTCTTCAATGTGTGTTATTTATGTTTAATTTTATTTTATTTACTAAACAAATAAACATACAGTCAAAATAAATACCATATATTGTTTGACTGTGCACTATGAATTCATTACTAGTTACTATAAAAAGAAAAAAAGTCATAAGTACATACAGATAAAGAGAAAAAAGGGTACATAAACAGAAATATTCCAAAGAATCTATGAGTCCGATAAAACAAATATTACGTACCAAATGATAAATATTTCATTGCATACTTTTCGGTCGGTATATCATAGTCAAGGAAATCGTACAAATCGAAAGAATTAATTCTCTATACGTAATAACAATTATGTTGTTAAATATAACAAAACAAAAAGAAAAACATAGAAAGATAATATTTCCATTTAAAATTGTTCTATAAAAATATTTTTGTCTTTCAATTCATTTAGAATACGAAACTGAATCCGTCTGTTTTGGATATTACATTTAAATATTGACTGTACGATGATTCCGTTTGATGGCAATGGAATAATATTTATAAATCAATCGTGTCAGGTCATTCGCCCTGTACAATAAAATCGTATTCAGTGTCAGCTCAGTACTGGAGCGCGCACGACGAAGCGCCCCTCACGCAGACATGCGTTTCGTGATTAGCTATGTGTTCGTATTCACTGTTTGTTACGCAACAATCGACGATTACAAAGCGAAACGAGCCAAGATCCTACGAGATGAGGGACTCTTATCTGTAGGGGGAAATATAAAACTTACAGATAAAGAATCAACCGTCAACAACTGTATAATGCAGCATAAGTTCCGAGAAGTGGACTACGGCTTTAGAAATCCGCAAGACTACAAATTCTCCCGACATTTCTTCACCTATAAGGATGATATACGACAGTCTAAAGTTTATCAGATCATAAAAGATATGCCTAAAGGAGCAGCGTTACACATACACGACATGGGTATTTTAGGACCTGATTACATTATGAATTTGACCTATTCGGATGATCTTTACATATGTTTCGATAAAAGCGATGTTAAATTCAAATTTTCCGACAAAACTCCGAAGACGCCATGTAAAAGTAATTGGCAGTTGATAAGCGAAGCGAGAAGATCATCTAATAGTACCAAGTTCGATATGAAATTAAGAAAATATTTCACACTGTGTGTGAGCAATCCTGATACTACCTATCCAAGTATCAAGGAGTCCTGGGAAGTTTTCATGAAATACTTCGGAAGGGTTATTGATATCCTCACATATAGACCAATATGGGAACAATATTTTTACGACGTTCTTTTAAAATTTAAAAATGACAATATCATGTATCTTGAAGTCAGAAGTATTTTACCTAATTTATATGAATTGGACGGTACGATGTACGCACCACTCATAACTGCGAAAACGTATAGAAAAACAATTGAGAGGTTCAAAAAGGACCATCCTGATTTCGTCGGAGCAAAACTCATATACGCACCTTCGAGAAGTGTGAACCGATCGCAACTGGATGAATACTTGCGTTTAGCGAAAGCAATAAAAGCAGACGTGCCGGATATATTTGCAGGGTTCGATTTAGTTGGCCAGGAAGATTTAGGAAGTCCCTTAATCGAATTTATTCCACAACTCACAGCTGCTTCCAAAGATTTAAATTATTTCTTCCACGCAGGTGAAACTGATTGGTACGGAACAATGACGGATGAAAACCTAATCGATGCTATATTGTTAGGAGCCAAGAGAATAGGCCACGGTTATGCTCTTTCGAAACATCCATTATTATTGAAGGAAGTCATTGACAAAGGTATAGCTTTAGAAGTAAATGTCATTTCAAATACAGTATTATCTCTGGTTCGCGATGTACGTAATCATCCACTGAGTAACTTTTTCGCTCAAGGTGTGCCAGTAGTGCTTTCCAGCGATGACCCAGGTGCATGGGAAGCCGATCCATTATCTGATGATTTTTACGTTGCATTTGTTGGTGTCGCTAGTCGTCTGTCTGATTTGAGACTATTGAAACAAATAGCAATCAATTCTGTAAATTACAGTACTCTTGATAGTGTTAATAAAAATAAAGCGTTGGATAGATTTAATTTAAAATGGAACGCGTTCGTAGATCATTTTAATTGTTCGAAGTATTAAAATTGAAGATTATCCATGTTCGTTTTAACATCTTAATTCTTATCTTAAATGATTAGTATGTATGTGTTATTAAGTGTATTTTTAATTTAAACACAAAATCGTTCACTATAATATTGCATCAGCGGATATTGTCGATTGAAGCGGGTTTCGATCGTAGCGGATGATGTGAGAACAATTATGATTTTTTTGGCTTAATCTGAGTATTGTCCTCAAGGGTCCATCCTGCCTCACGAATATATTCGATTAAATGAACATACAGAAAAGTTACGATATTTTATTTGCTTTAAACTCAGATGTTTAATATTTTGCGTTTTTTGTTAATTCTAATACGAGTATTAAATTACAAATTAGTTTTTTACTATAATTTTAAGGTCAATATTACCTACTGTATAATAAATAATATTTTATTTTAATTAATAATAGACGTAATAGTTGGTAATAATACCAGGCCAAGTTTGAGGATAATCAGCCGTTATGAATTGGCGTATTTTATCCTGGTGAATATTTACCTATAAACTGGAAGATTTATTGGCGTATATTTATTCTGATTCACGCCTATGGTTTATGTGGCTCTTCGCTGGGACACTATCTGCGTCAAATTAGTTTTTTAATAAAATTTACATATCAATTCAAAACCCAGACCAATTTCCATTGCGAACAAAATAATTAACCAAAAGAAAAAATACAATACTATCTCGCTTTACAATATAAATATTGAAATATGCTATATGATATACATATTTACTTACATAACAAAATGTGTAAAAATGTGCTTACAATAATAAACATTACGAATTAAAATGTAACCTACTTGAAATGGATAATGCTATGGATGTGATATTTGTTTATGTTCAAACTTGCAAAATATTGTTATCGTCAACCGGCGTTGGCCGACAATAATATATTATGACGTCAGTGAGTCGACTTAATCATAATATACAATTCTTCGAATGTTAATGTCAAATAGCAATACTTAGTATTGTTGTGTTCCGGTTTAAAGGATGAGTGAGCCAGTACTGCAGGCACAAGGGATATAACATCTTAGCTCCCAAGGTTGGGGACGCATTGGTGCGATGTAATGAATGGTTATTATTTCTTACAGCATCATTATATATGTGCGGTGGTGACCACTTACCATCAGATGACGCACTTGCCCGTCCACATATATATATATTACAAAAAAGAAACAATATTTGACAATTTTATAACAGAAACTGGCGAAAAAAAACGGTTATATTGTTAATTGTATTAAAAAAAACTAGTAGTACTAGTAGTATGAGCCGAGATGGCCCAGTGGTTAGAACGCGTGCATCTTAACCGATTATTTCGGGTTCAAACCCAGGCAGGCACCACTGAAATTTCATGTGCTTAATTTGTGTTTATAATTCATCTCGTGCTCGGCGGTGAAGGAAAACATCGTGAGGAAACCTGCATGTGTCTAATTTCAACGAAATTCTGCAACATGTGTATTCCGCCAACCCGCATTGGAGCAGCGTGGTGGAATATGCTCCAAACCTTCTCCTCAAAGGGAGAGGAGGCCTTTAGCCCAGCAGTGGGAAAATTTACAGGCTGCTAATGCTAATGCTAGTAGTACTCATACTTATCGTAGTTTTTTTTTAATATTGATCATAAAATTTACGGCATGAAATTGGTAAATTTTGGCATAAAAATGTAAAAAAAAATGTTGGTCGAATATCGTTGGACAAACATGGAAAAAATTGACAGCATGCGGTACTTGTTACAAACAACGGACAACTGTGACCCAATTAGAAAGTTCATTAACCGAGTCTTAAATAGGCTTATGTTTATTACTTTTTAATTTGGTAGGCAAAATTAATTATCACTGACCGAGTCAAAACATTTGCGATACACTTACACAAATCACCAATTTAAATGACAAACAGTTTTTGTAGTGTAAATGATCTCATAGAACTATAATTTTAAAATTAAAATAAAATTTATTAAATATAATAATTTACAACTTGCCGCAAGCCGCGATTACAAAGTTAAGATAGCTGGTTCTAATCTGGTCAACAGCTGACCGATCTAGATAACGAGCATGAAATGCCACATGTTCCGCCACTAAGCCGTACGGAAACAACATGGTGAATAAAGAATAATTCATAGAGTACTGTTTGTCGTCCGCGGCTTTGCTTGCGTTTAGGGGTCGGTTCTCAAGTGTTAGACATAAAAAGTAGCCTCTTCCTCGGAGATCAATACTGCTTCAAACCCATTTCAACAAATGGCCGTTATAGATTAACAGAAACACAGAGCTACTTTTGCATTTCTAACAATAGTATAAATTAGATTTTACTTAAGTATTTAATAGATTAGGCCGTACATAAGGAAGATTTTAATATAAGACTGCTGTACTTTTTAATTATAGTGCAGAGATAATACATAAGTAAACTACAATACATATAGATTATATACTTACATATAGTTATTGTATTCTACGTGATATCCACGCTATTGGGACATGTAATGTTATAGATTAAACTGACGACATATGCGTAAATTTATTTAAATAAATAAATATTGGACAACATCACATACATTACTCTGATCCCAATGTAAGTAGCTAAAGCACTCGTGTTATGGAAAGTCAGAAGTAACGACGTTACCCAAATACAACAAATACCCAAACCCAAGACAACATAGAAAATTAATGAACTTTTTCTACATCGATTCGGCCGGGAATCGAACCCGGGACACACTATTCGACCACGGAGGTCTTTTAAAAGTAATTTGCGGTATTATTCTAGGTATGTATAGACTTGAAAGATTAAAGTCAACATGTTATTTCAAACGGTAGTTATCAAGAAATCGAGGTTATCAAAAATAAGGTTTTCCCGTTTGGTATTAATATTCGATAGAATTGGTCTTTTAGTCATGTCCCACCATTAATAACACTGACTCATCCTTTAAACTGTAACAAAGCAAACCTTAAGTGATATTTTGCGGTGACATAACTGTTGGGTCGGAAGTACCTAGCCAAATTGAAAACAGTAGAACAACAGCCTGTAAATTTCCCACTACTGGGCTAAGATCTCCTCTCCTTTTGAGGAGAAGGTTTGGAGCATATTCCTCCACGCTGCTCCAATGCAGGTTGGTGGATACACATGTGGCAGAATTTCGTTGAAATTAGACACATGCAGATTTCCTCACGATGTTTCCCTTCACCGCCGAGCACGAGTGAATTATAAAGACAAATTAAGCACATGAAAATTCAGTGGTGCTTACCTGGTACCCGTAATCATCGGTTACGCTGCACGCGTTGTAACCAAATTATTCATATTTAAAAAAAAAAAAATAGTCATCATTATTAAACATAGGTACAACACTTAAGTTAAACCTGAATCATACCATGCTCATATGTTCATTAGACGCGCTATATAAAATTACAGAAGCATAGTTTCATATCACACTGGAGACCCTCATCTTAGCGGATATGCAAGTATTTGATGTTAAAGTATTCTGAACCTTAATGCTTCGTAATAAGAAATAGATATGTTAATTTCAAACGATGTTTACGTCGAGTATACGCAAGTTGAGTGTCACTCCGAGAGAAGAGTTTCTCGACTAACGAAGTCATTGTCTACTTGCTTCGTTTGTTAAATATGTATGTGTGAGTGACTGTAGGTTGACGTAGTTTAATGATTTTATAGGATTGTCTGGAATAGAATCTGACCAGAATTTCTATATTTTTAATTAATTATTGTATAAACAACGTAAAACGCATTTGGGGGACTCTAACAGCTTTCCTAAATCTGCATACTTTTACTGGTAGTGTGTTTATTAGTTTGACAAAAAAAAACCCGCTGAGTTTCTTTCAGTTAGTTATATTGAATAAAAGAATTTGAGATTGAGTTTGGTTCCCAATAGATTTGTCGATTGATGATTGATCAATTAACTTAACTCGCCTATTACAATATCTACTATCCGTGTCATCCTGGAGAAGACCGAAAGGATCTAGGCACCAGTTGCCAAGGTAAACCAAGAAGCTTTACTTTACGAGTTTATTACTAGGTAAGCTGATATAAACACATGTTTTATAGTAATGAAGTATAGCGCTATTATAAAAAGAACTAATTAAGTGAGTAAGAAATATTGAGATGGCGTAAATATTTTTTTGCTGCAGGATCCACACCGCAAACGTATTATGATAAAAAATGATTAATAAGATAACCTTCATTACTTCTCGTAAGTTAATTCTTTTAATAAATTAAATTTGGAATTCAATGAAAACAATAAAAAATATTGTGCCAATAAATCATCAATCTGCTCCGAAAAACACTGCGTCACAAATCTCATTAAAAACTCTTTGGGATAAGTCGAGATCGCCTAAACACCGCTTGCCGGTTTTTGTGAAATAGTAACGTCAAGTTATAAAGCAATAACTTATGACTTTCGACTTGTGATACCTTGAGTATTTTTTTTTTTTGTATTATTAATATGGGTAGCTTCTAACTACCAGTTACATACATATTGACGGATCTGAGCGGGTGATTAGTGAAATATAAAGAAATATCAGTGTTTCATTGAACTTGCTAAATAAAATTTATGAATATTTATAAGTAAAGGTATAATTATTACAGGTACACTGTAATGACCAAATAATAGACACCCTATTATGAGTTCATTCTGCGTCGCTTTATTATCGAGCTATTTTCTTGTATCATCTGTCCCTCCTTTAGCGCGCGAAACATGATTTGAATTGTTAATCTGTAAATCACCACATATTTAATATATATAAAATTTCTTTTACTTTTATCTAAATAAAAATATTTAATAACATAAGAATTGATATAACATTAAGTGCTTAAATATATACAAGTATGAATTTAAAATAGTTACTGTATAAATCTTGACCGCGTGGAATGGTGGCAAGCATACTAGCAGCATTTCCCCGTTGAATCGCAATTCCGATCCTCTGGGCTAAAAACGAATCAGCCCTCCTATCACCAGTTGAGGCAATAAGGCGAGGTGTCATACTTTTGTTGTACAGTTTTTTTTTTTATTTCGTATAAAAAGAAAGATTTTTTTATGCAAAGAAATATAAATTAGGACAATACTTTATTATTTTGAAGTTTCATTATTTGTGATTGCAATGCATGACAGATGTTTCTTTTTTTTTTTTAATCGGTTTTATTGTTATACAAGACTTGTTGTATAAAATCAATTGAATAAATAACGAGGATGTTCAAACCTTTTCAATTGATAGAATGAATGAATTCAATTGAGGTTTTGTTTTCGTACTTATTGTTGGATGCTAATTGAATAGCAGGCACATATCTAGCATGCTACCCTTGTATAGATATTGATACTATTCTATGAAGGACGCACTTATCTGTAGTAGAGGTACTTCTATAGAAGAATAATTATTGGTTTGTATGCAAATACAATAACATTTGTTTCGTTATTTGAATTTATTGAAATAATATTCACGTAAATATTTAAGTGGCGTATCTGATCTTGTGAAATTGGTTTGTATATTTTTAATTAAAATTGCTCATCGATTGTTTTTTTTTATATTCGATATTTTTTTCTAGTACTTCAAGTTTGTGTATTTAATAAAAATTTCTATATATATATATTGTAAGGATCAGAAGTGGTTAAAGATAAAAAAAAATAACAAATATGACAAACACTCTGTATTTCTATTTCTTACAATTTATTTAAGGAAACAAAATGTCAATCAACACTTTAACAAAAACACACAGCAATTCGATAATAGAAATAAACGTAAGCAAAAGAGTAATTAAAGGGCTCACGTGACCAGCGATCCGACCTCTCGGACTGTCGACAAGAAAATGTCCCTACAAACATCTGTTACCGCTCTTTTATACGATTCGGGTAGCAGCAAAAAAAATTGTTTGTCCGATTTTAAAGAAGCTTAGCTTATACGGCCTCTCCTGACTGTAGGTCGCCCTCGACCGTAGTGCTACAGCCAGCAACCTCGGTATTTGATGTTCCTGCCTTCAGATTTTCATCCACGGGTAGTTCGGATGAAGTATCGACCGAACTCGCCTGGTTGGAGTTTTCATTTTCGCCTGCAACAGTGTCGCAAACAACGCGACTGCCCGCCTAGCAAACATGCTACGGGTCCCTGGCGACTTGACAATAAAATTGTCAACGCCAATGCGACTTGACAACAATATGTCAACGCATGAGGCGACTCGACACCAAAGCGGTCGACGCCAGTGCGACTCGAGAATGATAATACTCGACGCACAAGGCGACTTGACAATAAAATTGTCAACGCCAATGCGACTTGACAACAATATGTCAACGCATGAGGCGACTCGACACCAAAGCGGTCGACGCCAGTGCGACTCGAGAATGATAATACTCGACGCACAAGGCGACTTGACATGTGTAGACGTTTACCAACGACTTTGTAAACACAGTCAACGCCATAGCAGAACCCAGAACTCGTGGACGCCTTGATTAGCAAAACCAACGCCCGAGGACGCCTTGGTTAGCAAAACCAACGCCCGAGGATGCCGTGATGAGGAAGACTGTATCAGCTCCCTTATCAGACCATCTGCATCTGCACAGAACGAAATACCACCACAGAGCAAATTCACATAAATAAATATTCCAAGATAGAAAATTCTTTGTCAGCGCTAAAGGTTATCATTCAATTTGGTATACTTGTAAGCTAAACTGACAAAATAGCACAGCCTAAATACAGCGGATATAAAACAAGCAGATATGAGTACCAATCACCCGGGGCAGTTCCCGTCGGGGGAGTGCACCCTCATGACTCGATAGAGGTCTATGCGGACTTACATGAGACATAACTTTGCATGTGTGAGTCAGTACCCATAAAAGCATGTTTCAACCCAAACTAACAACAATAAAAACACGGACAATGTTTGCCCCGTAGACATACGCCACACACACTACGACTCGTCAGAGGCCAACTCGTGCCATGACGCTGCGTGTACACAGCTCCAGGACCACATGTCTGAGCGACTCCAAGACAGTGTCCGAGCACACAAACAAAGCACAACAACTCACATCAAATCCCAACCATTAAACATAGCAGAGCACACATCGGGAGTCCACTCTCCTTACCACAGAATTATGTATTCCGCAGCTGCTTGCGTTAATTTACCGTACGATCCAGCCACAAGCTGAAGCTCATAGCGACCGTGCGGAAGAACTCTTACCACGCGATAAGACCCTCGCATACAGGAATCCAGCTTCCCAGTCGATTGTGCCTGTTTTCTAACAAAAACCAATGAGTTTACTTCAAAAGTACGAGGCAACTTACGACCTTGGTTGACGTATGCATCTTGACACTCTTGATTCGCGCGCATTTCACGTAATACAAGCGGTTTTCTGGGCAAAGTCAGCTATGTAACGTCTAAAATAGCTGGCTAAAGCCATGAACTGACGAAACTGCTTGACATTCTGCGGTTCAGGTGTGTCAACCAGAGCCCTAACTTTTTCGTGACTCGGCCTAACCTGACCTTCGCAAATTGTACGGCCTAAGTATTCGATCTGATTCGTTACGAAAGAACGCTTCTTTAAATTTATTGAGAAACCGGCTTTCGTTAATGCACTCAAAACTTGGCGGAGCAGAACAAGCCCCTTATCTACGGTTTTGCTTAAAATAAGGACATCATCAATGTAGACAAGAATATCGCCAGATTCAATGAACTCGCGAAGTTTTTTAGCGATGATTCGCTGGTAAACTACCGGAGCGCGACTCGCGAAGTGTTTTGTCTAACAGTTCTTTAATTATTTCTCGAACGCGAAGCGTCTCGGCATGTGAAAGACGGTACGGACGGCAGTAAACTGGGGTACTGAATTTAATTTAATCGACATATACCCTGACAATCGTGTTTGCCCGCGCCGCGATGGCGATCTATCGTGAACTATGGCGAACTTTACTTTGAGAGGATCTAGTACTATCGCTCGAACTAAACGAAAAACGACGGGATCTACCACGAGAACGGGAGTGTTTGCGCGAGTATCGCTTCGTACGAGTACGCGACTTATAACGAGGACGGTGTCGACTTCGGTCACGCGAGCCACTTCGCGAACGAAACCGAGTACTACTACGCGATATACTACGTACCATTTTTGACAAAAACAACAAAAAAAAACAAACAAAAAGAAATGCGACTTTAAAGAAAAACAAACAAAAATACGATTGTGGAGGGTGATATTTTGTTTCCTTTAAAAAGTGGGCAGCGTTGGTGTTCTTTATCCCACTTCTGATGTAAGGATCAGAAGTGGTTAAAGATAAAAAAAAATAACAAATATGACAAACACTCTGTATTTCTATTTCTTACAATTTATTTAAGGAAACAAAATGTCAATCAACACTTTAACAAAAACACACAGCAATTCGATAATAGAAATAAACGTAAGCAAAAGAGTAATTAAAGGGCTCACGTGACCAGCGATCCGACCTCTCGGACTGTCGACAAGAAAATGTCCCTACAAACATCTGTTACCGCTCTTTTATACGATTCGGGTAGCAGCAAAAAAAATTGTTTGTCCGATTTTAAAGAAGCTTAGCTTATAATATATATATTGTTTCATCCCAAGGCATGCTATAATCTGTGATATCGTTAATCTTATAATAACCTTTTGCTCACAAACTTTCTGTAACGTTTTGAAATTTTTCTGACGAAAGATTTGAATGTTTTCTGGGATCTTGTGTGTGTGTGTTAGTCAGGTTACAAGAATAAAGAGTTTTTGTTTGTTCCTTGTGTTAATAGAGTGCACATCACAATTTCTAGATATTTTAACGAATATATATTAGAATGAGCTGAACCTGCGGCATTAATCACGAGAAATTTATAAAACTACCTATATAACACCAAACGTCATCCTCTATTTCACCTCCCCACTTCACCCCCTCGAGGGGCAAATGAAGAAATATTAGTCTATGTTTCCCGGCACTGAAACTATCTCCATACCAAATTTCGGCGGTAAAAGACAGAGTTCCTTACGCATTTGTAATATACTTATGTATATATTACATTATCGACTAAATATTATTGAACGTCAGTCAATACTTATTTTTCTTAAATTTACCTCTTCTTAGTAAGGCTTTAGGGTCCAGGTTATAAATTTCTCGAATAGGCTTTTTTCTGCATGACAAAGATCGTACTTATATCTGCTATAGTACTAAAATGCCGTAAGACATTATACTGTGAAACTAATTAATTATACCAGTCGCGCTGTATCCACATCAGTAGTGCGATTCTGCAAAAACCACGTTAGGATTATAAACAGTTTTCATTTCTGAACTCATTTCGATACGACCTTGAATTGAAAAATATATGGTATTCCGTAATTATATGTCATATCGTGTGAAGCGAAAACTGTGAAGCGAGATGATAGTGCAGCTACTTATATTGTCGGTTTTTAAAAAAACATTTTCGATTAGAAATTTCTAAAGAACTGAGGATTTAAAAGATCAATGACGTTATAATTCATGCAAAATATTTTATAAATAATTTATTTTCCAGTTTAAAATAAATTGTAACGCAAAATCATTCTAATATTTATGTGGCCGCGAATGCCGCAGAACTGAGTCTTCTCGCCAATTTACTAATATGTACGTGGACCCATTGGAGTTTACTATCTAAAGTTGAACCAATATATTCTGTGTGTGTGTTATTATGTCTAATGGTTCCTCATTTAAAAGTATCTAAATCACTTATGACAGATCTCACACTTGGTGTGTGTAGTCAGTATGTATATTGTATATAACAGAGAGAGCATTGTTCATTTCGTCATGTAGCAATTGAGATGTTTTTATTTTAAAAATTAATATACGACGAATATTAAGTTAATAAAAGCAATTCATTCATACTTCCTTATTTTATTGGAACTCATAAAGTCATTATCATAAAAATATTGTTAATTATTATAATATTAGTATTCATATTTATCTCGCTTTATTTTCTTATGGTATAGTTAGGAAGGACAAATGGTCGACCCGATGTCTAGTGAACACCAACGCCCATAGACTTTGGGGCTCCAAGAAATATTAACCATTCATTATATCGCCAACAGGGACCAGTCTTAGGAATTAAGATGCTAGATCTCTCGTACCTGTTGTTAAACTGGTTCACTCACCCTTCTAATCGGAACACAACAATGCTAAGTACCTATAACTATATCGCGGTACAGTATCTGATGTGCCATTTATGCAATCAAAACAATTCAAAAACTCACAGACATAAGAACTGCTAAACTAGTTTATTTTAGTAATTTTCACAGTCTTATGTCATATGGAATGTTGTTATGGGATAAGGAACCATTCTTTTATTACGTAATACTGTTTACACTAGTTCTTGACGCCCTCCTCCCTAATATAAGAAAAAATAAGAACTGGCCGATCCCTCCCTCCCTGTTTAATATTTATTGCGTAAGAATCTAAAGGAGAAAATGAATACAAGTTTGGTTTATTTTACTGTTTATTTTTCAAAGTTACAACTTTTCGTAAATGTGTTTATTTGTAATTTCAAAGGTTCTAAAGGTATACACCCGAGCGAACCTCAGCAATCGCGCGGGTTCCCGCATTTTTCAAATAATTTTAATTTTTTGAGCTTACGTAAGTACTATCGAAACTCCTTCCCACCCCCTTGTAAGAAAACATAAGACATGGTCGAAGCGACCCCCCTCCCTAAATGTTCTTACGTAATAAATGAATGGACCCTAATGCAGGAGATATTGAAATAATATTTATTATACATAAAAAAGCTATCCGAACTCTTTACAATATTAGTTCTAGGACATCGTTACACGAAAAATATACAGTTAGGTGTATTACGTAACGGCTGCTTCACAATATATTAGGATAATATAATGTTTATACAAAAGAAAATACTAAAATATTCCATAAATGATGTTACAGCTACATACATACTATTAAATTAATACAAGAAATAAAAATAAACTTGTCATCCATATTTTCCGTTTGCATACGGTACAGAAAACGTTTTTGAGCAATGGTATGCGCGTTTATAATAAAAAACCTAAAAATAAAATCAAATTACCATTCCACAAATTTAAAAAGTTTAAAGACTAAATTAATTAATAAATCATTATTATTCATTAACAGAAAACTTTTTCGAAAAAAACGCCTTTTTAGTTACGGGTTCCATCCCAGGACTGAACACTAATTTTGAATAAAAAACATTGTAAATCTGTTTATTGGAAAAAAAACAACTATGCGAGTTTCTTGCCGTTTCTTCTTCCTGGAGACTGATTTCTGAAACGCTGGTAACGTTTAAAAATTGACATTCAAAAACGCTCATGTCCATGCTCAGGACATACACCACCTGAGCAGGGATGCCCAGGCTGCCCTCCGAATTCTGGGGGGGGCAATTTTGCGCTCGCCACTGTTCGGGGCAAGCGGAGCAGGCATCATAAGGCAACCCCTACCACCCTCACTGTGGACTTCTGCAACATAAGGGGACTCAACTCGAACTTGAACGCCGTCCACTATCACCTTGAGACGGCGAAGCCGGCCTTGCTCTTTCTTACCGAGACTCAGATATCTTCTCCTGCCGATACGACTTTTCTTTCCTACCCCGGGTATAAATTGGAACATTCCTTTGTACCACGAGCTGGGGTGTGCGTTTACGTCAGAGATGATATCTGCTCTCGACGCCTCGGCAGCCTTGAAGGACAGGACCTATCAATTATCTGGCTGCGTGTAGATTGTGACGACCATCCGCGAATCTACGCTTGCCTTTATAGGTCCCATAGCGGTAATGCCGAAACCGACCGACTGGTTGAGCACGTCCAAATGGCTACAGATTCCGTACTGCAGCAGATCCCATCCGCAGAGATCGTGGTTCTTGGTGATTTTAATGCCCACCATGCCGAATGGCTTGGATCACGTACTACTGATCATGCGGGTAGATCTGTTCTCGACTTCGCTTTAGCATATGATTTGACACAACTGGTCACCTCGCCAACGCGAATACCGGACGTGGAGGATCATACACCTTCCCTGTTGGACCTTCTGCTGACTTCTCATCCGGATAGCTATCAGGTTATCGTCGATCCCCCTCTGGGCTCGTCGGACCACTGTCTCGTTCGGAGTACAGTTCCGGTTATGCGGTACTCACGACCTCGTTTCATGGGCTGCCGCCGCGTGTGGCACTACAAGTCAGCGGATTGGGATGGGATGCGGTCCTTCTTTGCCTCCTACCCATGGGGGCAGGTTTGTTTCTCGCTGGATGATCCGAGCGTTATAGCCAACTCTGTTGCCGATGTAGTGCTTCAGGGTATGGAACTGTTCATTCCGTATTCTGCGGTGCCCATCGGTGGCAAGTCCCAGCCCTGGTTTGGTCGTTTCTGCAAAACGGCCTCACGCCGAAAATGGGAACGTTACCATGACTGGGCTAACGCATCAGCGTCTCGTGATGTAAAGACCAGCGCATTCAGAAAGGAATATAACTCTGCCTCTAGGTCCTTCAAGAATGTGATTGCTAAGGCAAAGACGGAGTACATTGGCAGAATTGGCGAGGGACTGGTGCGTCTCCCTTCAGGAACACGTGCGTTCTGGTCTCTTGCTAAGGCTGTTCTTGGGAATTTCTGTCAGCCTTCCTTTCCCTCTCTGCACAAGGACGGTGAGTCACTGGCCCATACCGCGAAGGAGAAAGCTGATCTTTTAGGCTCTCTCTTCGCGTCGAATTCGACTCTGGATGACCAAGGAAAATCACCACCAACAATCCCGCGATGTGATACCACGATGCCGGAGATTAAATTCCGGCAAAGTGCAGTTCGTAAAGCACTCTTTTCCTTGGACATTCATAAGTCGAGTGGACCCGATGGCATCCCTCCAATCGTGCTACGGACATGTGCTCCCGAGTTGGCACCGGTCTTAACGCGTCTATTCCGGCAATCTTACGCATTAGGCGTCGTCACGATCTCCTGGAAAACTGCTTTAGTGCATCCGATTCCCAAAAAGGGTAACCGCTCAGACCCATCCAATTATAGGCCTATAGCCATCACCCCCTTGTTCTCCAAGGTAATGGAGTCTATTGTAAACTGTCAGCTCCTGCGGTATCTAGAGGAGTACCAGCTGATTAGTGACCGCCAGTACGGTTTCCGTCGGGGTCGCTCAGCCGGTGATCTTCTAGTTTACCTTACTCACAAATGGGCGGAAGCAGTTGAGAGCAAGGGGGAGGCATTAGCAGCCAGTCTGGACATAGCGAAGGCCTTCGATCGCGTGTGGCACAAAGCGCTTCTTTCGAAGCTTCCTTCCTATGGGCTTCCCGGGAAATTATGCAGTTGGATTACCAGCTTTTTGGCAGATCGGAGCATCAAGGTCGTTGTCGACGGTGCATGCTCCGACCAAAAATTCGTCAACGCTGGTGTTCCACAAGGCTGCGTTCTGTCACCCACTCTGTTTCTTCTGCATATCAATGACTTGTTGCAAATCAGGAACATTCACTGCTATGCAGACGACAGTACCGTTGACACCTCATACACCGGCCGTGCTAATATTTCTCGGTAAAAAGGTCGAAGAAAACCGGAACAAACTTGTGTCTGAAATCGAGTCTTCGTTAAACGAAGTCTCGAACTGAGGCCGGCTAAACCTAGTCCATTTCAACCCCAAAAAGACACAAGTTTGCGCGTTAACCGCTAAAAAAACACCATTCGTCGTATCTCCACGATTCGAGAACATTCCGTTAGCCGCCACAGCTAGTATCGGAATACTTGGCATTGATGTTTCGAGCCTCGTTCAGTTCCGCGGTCAACTGGAAGTCAAAGCCAAATTGGCATCAAAAAAGCTTGGTTTGCTCAGCAAGGCAAGACAGTATTTCACGTCGGCCCATCGCCTAAGACTATACAAGGCGCAAATTCGGCCTCACATGGAGTACTGCTCTCACCTCTGGGCGGGTGCTCCCCAGTACCAGCTCCTTCCATTTGACCGTATCCAACGTAGAGCAGCTCGAATTATCGACGATCAAGCTCTTTCTGATCTGCTCGATCCTTTGGCATTGCGTAGAGATGTTGGATCACTCTGCATCTTCTACCGAATTTTCCACGGGGAGTGTTCCGAGGAATTGTTTGGATTAATCCCGGCAGCTGAATTCCACCTTCGGACATCTCGACAAAATTCTAAATTTCACCCGCACCACTTAGATGTCCGTAAATCCACAACAGCGCGATTTTTAAGGCATTTTCTGCCTCGCACAACCACTCTGTGGAACCAGCTTTCGCCGGCGGTTTTTCCGAACCGATACGACTTGGGAACCTTCAAGAAAAGAGCGTACTTATTTCTTAAAGACCGGCAACTTAAAGGTGTTGCAGATTTCCATGGGCGGTGGTAGTCACTTTCCATCAGGTGAGCCTCCTGCTCGTTTGCCCCCTATACCATAAAAAAAAAAAATCAAAATATACTTTATTCAAGCACTTGTGTATTGTCATTTTATAGAATTATATTAAACATGAAACTTCAAATGGTTCGTAATGTAGATTTCACCGAAATAACTGGCAATAAACTCAGCAGTTAACAGCGTGTTATAATGTGCCCTAAACAGAAATTCTAATGCATAAAAATTTACACTCTTTTGTCTTTCCCTCCTCATCAGACACGGTCCTACCTAGGTCTTGTAACTCAACAGTAGGTAATTCAATAGGGACTGACTCCGCTGTTGAAGAAAAATCCAGATGGCGCTGCGATCGTGAGATGCATACACATAACCTGCATTTTTCAAATAATTATGTACTATACTTGTTTTTTTTTTTAAATAAACGGAATTTATGGAAAATATCATATATAAACAAGATTTTTGAGTTAAGATTCACAAGACAAAGATCTAACGACAATTCTACTAATTTAACTTCCAATATTCCCCACTAAAAAATAACCACAGCTGCATCGTAATTCGTAACTGACGGACAATTTTTACTAATTTATAAGGGTATCTGTATGATATGAATGATAAAAAGCGGTACAAATTATATGTTAATTAAAAATAAGAAAGAAGAGATCGCTGTTCAGCGATAAGGCCGCCTCTTGTGCATCTTTCTTAAATGTGATTCTTCTTTTTGTTTACTGGTGTACAAAAAAGAGTATTTTGATTTTGATTTAAAATATAAATTATAAATATTCAACAGAAAATAAATCTTCAAATAAACAATACTTGTACATATCAATTATACAGCATGTTGAACATAAATAGGACTTTAATCGGGTAATAAAACAAACTTTTAATGCATAACATTTTATGAAAGCTTAACATAATTGAAATGAAAATTTTACATTTTGTGGTGACATACATTTGTATAGTTATTTCGAATTGTAGCTCTGTTGATTGCTTAGAATAACAAAAACAATTAAATAATAACACATCATAGCTAAGATCTAAGACTTCTCAACCAACCACAAGTTACTCTCAGGATTTTCTAAAATTAGTTAGCAACGAGACGTAAGACAAATATTTGACATAATTAATTTATATGAGCTGTCAAAAAGCGATATTACTCACTATGACTACTTAATATTAATAATAATAGATAAGGCTTTGTCAAAGCCCACATCGGTAGGTAATAGTTACAATCCACTATTATATTCTATTGCAAACAAACCAATGTTTACAATAGTTGTTCCGGTTAGTGAGTGAGCCAGTGTAATTACAGGCACGACAGACATAACATCTTAGTTCCCAAGATTATTCATTGATAATATAAGGGCTCTGTTAATATTTCTATCAGAACCAATATAAATGGGACGTGATGATCATTTATCATCAGGTGGCCTAATTGCCAGACTGCATTTCTATTTTCAAAATTTAAAAAAAGAATGAACAGGTGTTCTTTTTCGAGTAGACAGTTTATAAAGAGTAGCATTCAATACATTGCTGTCTTTTTCATGTTCACATAAATAACCACTAGTTGTTTACATAGAGTGAGACAGGTATAAATCAGCCATACAAATTCAATAGCACATTAATCCTCTCCAGCGGGTACGGCATCTTCCAACCTTTTTATATATTTCACTCTAAGCTCAGTAACTGCATCACCTTTCAACTGATCCTGAAAATAGTTTATAATGTGGGATTTAATGCAATTGTATTAAAATATCAATAATAAATAATCATTTAAAATAAAACTGGAGCATGTTTGTTTGTCCTAAACACATTTTTTTAGCCTACATAGCTTATTAATTTTGCACAAAACTATATAACAACACACTATCCCCACTGGATGAAGCAATCAAAGGCAAAAATATTTATTAAATTTAGAAGCATAACACTTGCTTGATTGTCAAATATCTACCACATAATGTTCATAAATGTTATGTATGTTAAAAGTGGGCGAAACCACTTAGTGAGATTTAAGTATGAAATATATTACCTAACTGACTCAAAGTCAGTTATAAGGAGATTAAACCTGCTGTTTTGGTAGCCAGGTAGCTCATATTATATAATTAAATAAGTATTTACCTGAACAAACCAACACTGCACATCAAGCTGCACCATTTGCAAGGCACCTCTTATAGCTCCTGGTATCAGAGCACAATATTTAAGTCCATTATTTGGCATTTCAACCCATTCACTAAGCGAGCACTGGTCCCAAACGAGGGAGAATTCATCACCTGCACTGCTCCAGCTGGTAACTGTGGGCTGCATATTCAAGTATAACCTGCAATGTGAAATGAACTTGTAAATAATAATCTTACTAATATTATTATTAATGTGAGAGTTTAAAACTTAAATATTTGTTACTCAATTGTGCGAGAAATGCTACATAGATCTAAAATAAATTTTGCACAGATATAGATCATAGTCTAAGATGTGCTACCATAAGTTACTTTTTATTCTGGAAAATGTACTTAAACCTGCACAAATGCTAGTGGAAACTAGTAGAAATATTAATTTTATATAAGCAGCTGTTGCAGACATTTGAATAAGATATATTGATATAGCTTGCTACATGTATATTCTTAGTGGAGAAATGGTAAAATAAGCATAAAATGACTTCTTAATTTAGGATAAAATTCTTTAGCAAAAAGGAAGCCATTCCATAGATGCTCAGTTCAACTAGGCCTACCTTTCAGCCCATGGTGACAAGTAAGCCAAGTTGAGCTGAGTTCTTAGAAGTGCATTAAATTTAGTATTTGGGACAATATTAACATATACAAAAGCGTGTAACAATTTTTATAGTGACATTACTCTTGTGAACGTAGTATGATATATATATATATATATTTTTATAACTGCCTTTATTTTTTACGATTGCAATTTATTGGTAAAAAAGTGAACATAATTCAGTTAAAATCTACCTAAAGGCCTGTTGAATTTTATCAGCTGTCTCCCTCATTTCCAGGCAGCGAGTCGACGTTGTTCGAGCGAGAAAGTCTTCGATAAGTCGCACGCCCATATTGTAACCAATTCGCTCCAACTGTTTGTTTACGTCCTCTGGGTTTTCCGTTTCCTTTAGCATTTGGGAAACTAAAGCACCATATGTAAGCGTCAATAGTTCCGAATTCTGTAATTTTATAGTGAATTATTTAGTCGAAATATGTAAGTTTAGATAATAATTTAAATTTACCAAATTATTTATCATACCACTTTTTTAGCGTCCAGGCGAGATGTTTGACGCGACATTTCTATTTGTTTTTAACTTTCAAAGCGATTTTCTTTAATTTATTTTTCTCTCCTTCAGACTACAATAATATTTTCTAATTCACTTTTGTTTTTAATGACTCGTACTGGTATGATTCTGGTCTGACAATTGACGTCAATAAAAGATTAAAATATTAGTTGTCAAAAATGAAAGTGACAATTGTCTGACATACTGACATTTACTTGAATAATATATATTTTTTCAAAATGTGCTAAAAGCAACTGGCAAATTATTATATTCATCTTTATATTATATTATACAATATAAATACATAATTTTTTTAAAAGATTTATTGTATCGATAATCCTTTTTTATTTTGCCATTAATATTTTTTTACAAAAGACTTGATCCCAAGCCGGAATTATAGTATTAAGAAAAAACATTTTTGAACTTGTTTTGTTTATCAAAATATCGTTAATATTAACGTCAATCGAAAATTAAAGAGGCCTTAATGAAATTTATCATACTTTTATTACTTGTTAAAACATAGAAATTATATAGCAATGTTAATATTATTTAATTTTGAACATTTTTATTTTATATTGTAAATTTTAAACTATGGAAACTGATGGATCGGAGTATGTAGGTCAATCGAATAATTCTATTGAGGGATCCCAATCGGCAGTCAACAATTTGATTATAGATTACTACAAAAAATTTGGAAGGAAGAGAGATTTAGAACAATTTTTTTCTCTATCTACAGCCCAAAGTGATATAAAAGATCCTACGAGTTTGTTTTGGAGAAAGATGAAATCTCAGGCTGATTCTTCGGACTCTGGAGAGAAAAAAAGTGAATCGTCCGCAGAACTTTGTCGAATTTCTATAAAGTGCTCTATTCCTGAGCCCTCCACATCACAGGTTTGCTATATTTTAGATTTTAGTAATGTTTTCAAGTTTAGCAAATTTCAAATAAAAAATTATATCAAAACTTTGTAAAAACGTTTTCTATGTTAAGTTAAGCAAACATGCTTTTAGAATCGGTAATATTCATGTTCTGACTTAACTAATGATTTAAACATGTTATTTTTATAAAGTTTCAGATTTAAATTAATCATTTAAATAAAGTTCAATAAATTTTCAGAATGATTATAAAAACTTTAAAAGTGATTCAGAGTCTCCACCGATTATAAAAGATGAAGCAGCACCGGATGTGTCTAGAATATCAGATAATGAATCTATTAAATCTGAAGATATGTATTCCCATAAATGTAAGTAATTGATATTGTATCTTACATCAAATATTCGTCAATGTAATAGATTCAATGATTCAAAAGTATCTTCTAAGTATTGCAAGAATCAGAACAGAAAATTTACTTAGTTAAATACTGAGGATGAAGGAGGTTGCATATTTTTTATTATGATAGACATTAAAATACTTACAAGATAATAAAAATTGTTATATGCAATTAATTTTAAGTTTCATATTTTTATATAGTAGTGTAATATTATAGTCTATTCTCTGTATAAATGTTTATTTTAGAGACATACAAAACAGTCAAATAGAAAAATCAGTATAATTACCTATCTTTAATAAAGAATAACTTATATTTAACGAGTGTGTTCTAAATAAATATTGCCTTTACACTTTGTTACTTGAACCAGTAATTTTAGAAATATGAGATATTTACATAAAAGTATGAAAAAATATGCAGAGCTTGTTGTACCACTTGTACCACAGTTAGTGTGAAAGGACTGGTTGGTTAAACATTATTGCTGGTTGATTAAAAAATCGTACATAATACAATCCTTATTTTACCTTTGCAAAATCGAGACTGATAAATGCATTAAACAATGAGTAGAATAAGACATGTTCATGAAACACAATTTTTTAACTAATCTAAATTATGCTTATTATAGTCAAATCAAATCGAAGAAGGAATAAAGAAAATAAAGCCTTAGATTTGCATATTCACCATGGTTATCTAATATCTGTGCTGCCACTATAAACAGTTCTTGATTTATATATTTTTTTATAATACAACATTATATTACTTACCTACACATAAACACTTTAATTTTATTTTAAAAGGCATATTATTCGATACAAGGTTATATTGATGATAAAAAAGAGAAGTTAATGCTTGTTGACTTCCAGGCAGGAGACATAACATACTAATATAATTGTATTTAACTAACATGACTGTATTTTTAGATGTTGAAAAAGAGTAACTACTGAGTTTCTTGCCCGTTCTTTGCGGTAGAATGTACATTCTGAACCAGTGGTAGCTTTACTTTAAATAGTTTGTTAAATGACGATTCAAAAGTGCTTGTCAAAGACTACTTGAATAAATTAAATATTTTGATTTTTTTAAAGTTTCAATAACAGTTGAGTCAACTGAGTCAAATCTATAAGAAACATTATGATTATTCAAGCTCTCTGCTAAATATAGCGTCTCAATTTAATACCAAATTTGGGTTTGGTACTCTTGTTGTCAAAATAGACCATAGGTAAATCATTAAATGAAGTATTTTATAATGTTCTTTCAGCTGTTGATGGCACATTGGATACTTCAATAAATAAGCCACATTCACCAACCAGCAGTATTACATCTCAAAGAAAACTTGAATGGGATTCCTTGGCAGATGTTGGTTATGCCAATGCAAGTGATAGAAAGAATTCAGCATCAAGCTTAAGCACGATAGAGCGGATGGCATTGCAGCAACAATACTCAAATAATGATACAAAGCAAGACTCAGATTTAGGAATGCCAACTGCACAATCAACACCTCTTGATGTTAATGACAATAAAGCAAAAAACAAAAAAGGCTTTGCTAAGAAAACAACAAAAATATATAACAGAGATATTGATTCGGTTAATCTTAATATCTCTCAAACCTCTGACAATAATCGGCAACCAATAAATGTAAATTTGACAAAACATATATCTTTCAATGTTGAAAAAGATGGAGGTATTAGTATTGAAAATGTTTCGAAAAATGTATCTTTAAGTCCAGAAAAAGTTTCAGTCGAAACTGAAGTAACACCTCAAGCTACAATTGATAAAGAGATACAAACAACTTTGAATAAAAATAAACAGAAATCAAGCAGTTCTAGTGATTTCAAAGAACAACATGCCAAAACAATTCCTGTTCTAATCAATTTGAACACTTTAAAGAAAAAAACACGAAAAAAGAAAGTTATGCGAATAAAACGGCAGCAAAGAAGAAAATGTTTAGCCACTGAAAGAAAATATGTTCCACTTGAAAAAAGTACAGAACAGCCATCAGAAGCAGAGAGTTTTGAATATATGCCAGGTCATATTTACAATCAAAATCAAATGAATGAACTGAATAAAAACAATAATGACTATGGTAATAAATCTAGTCTAGAATCAAGTGCCGGACTTACAACTGACTCAAGTAAAACAATCAAATATTCTTTTACAAAGGATTTAGAAACAGGCATTGATATACTCAAAAAAGCTCTAGAACATCGATTTGAAGATTCAAAACTAAAAAAGAAACTAATTAAGGAAGTAGTCCAGAGACTTATTAAAACGAAATATAAAGATGATGATAGTTCAGCGGAATTTTTATCAGGCTTAAGTTTTGATAGTAAAAAATTAGATTTACATGATATCACTCATTCAACATCAAGTACCTCAGATGCAAATAACACCGCCACTAAATCCAAATCAGCCAAACCAAAGAAATCTATTTTACGCATGGACAAATTTAATGCTAGTGCAATAGCATCAACATCTCAGAGTGTCCCTAATTTACCTGTTCTTTCGAAGATTGAAACACCTATTGCTTGTCCCAAAAAGGCAGTTGACTTGTCTAATACAGATTCAGAGATATCCAATAAAAATAAAAAAATATCAGATACTGGAATTGATAAAACTTCATCAGAAGTATTATATAAAAAGTACTTAGATGCGTTGAAGAGAGAAGAGAATTACAAAAAACATTTAAAGGACAAAGAAATATTTCTTAAGCAAAAACTTGTAAGTTCCGATCTTGCATTCAATGTTGTTACTCAAGCTGAAAGGAGAAAAAATAATTTGAAAGACTTAATGAATGATTTAGTAAGAAACAATTACGACGATGGATCAGGCGATGCCAGTAAATTAGAGGGTGGATCCAATTCGAATATCAATTTAGACAATTATAATTCTTTAAGAAAACAAAGAAGTCATTCTGTTTTTACTCTGTCATCTGGTAACTCTGATAATTACACAAAGAGATCAAATGAAAATAAAAAATCACAAAACAAAGTTGATAGTGCCAAAGATTGTTACCACAGAGCTGAGAGGCACTATTGTTGTTGTCCTTATCACACATCACATTCGCGAATCGGAGTCTTAGATAGTGCAGTACAAGTAAATATAAAAAGTAAAGATGATATCTGTCCTGATACAAAAGCTACACAAAGTTCGCCACAAGAGCATAACGAGATAAGTGAAAAAATATGCCAACACAAATGTGAGAAATGTAAAAGGCCTCAGACTAAAACTCATATTGTATCTGATTGTGCAAATGATGATATCAAATATTTCTGTGTCTGCACTGGAGACGAAGGAACGCAAAAAGTACCTGAAAATATACTTATTTATAAATGTTCAAGACTGACCAATAAGTACCTAAACTTGGGTGATAATTTAACGCCAAAAGTATCTAATACTGTAAGTGAACAGTTTTCAAGTAATTCTACCTCACCTCGTCAGAAAATATCAACATTCAATAGTGAAGATTGTGAGAAAAAGTGTTTAATTATTAAAGACAATATTAGTTTAAATAATCAGACATCAAAATCATCACAAACAAATCTCAACTTACCGATTAAACTTCGAAGTAAATCTAGTGAGCAAAGTTTAGATTCGACTTCGACTGGAGAAAAATATGGTAACAAAAAGCTTGATAATATACAAACTACTATAGATCCGTTAAATGGAAGGACTAATAAATATATACATGAGGCTACTCGATGCATACAAACTGAAATAAGCATTGATCCAAAAATATCTGATCCTTCATTGTCTGATATAAACATAATTAATGATAAAAATTGTGTCGAATTAATAAGTGAAAAATTCAAAGAAGTTTCACAGTCCAGTAGTATCCAGAAACAAACCGAATTTAAAAGTGGTAGTAGTTCGGCAGAGAGTAATGCTATATATGAAAAAGAATCTTCCAAATGTGTGTGTGTCAATGTTAAAGAACAATCTACAAATACTGTTGAAAAATACGATAAAGAGATTCAATCGTCTGTTGATATTAATAATGTTATACCTGTTCACGTGGATAAACAGAGTTCTAACAATTTTACCATTCCAATTCAGGGCACAAATATGACACTAAAAGTCAGCTTAGGATCTGGAAAGGATGACAATTTATTTACGAAAGATACAATGCAAAATGATTTAACGCATAACACAAAATTTGTATGTACGGGAACTGAGACAGATAAAAATAATATCGTTGAAAATTATACGTCACTACAAGAAGAGTGTTCGAAAGGAGTACAGTCAAATAATGCAAATATATTTGATGAGTTTTATGAACAAACAAAGACTGATACTGCATGCTGTGAAAATAAAAATGCAGTTTGCGAAAATATTGCCACGAATACACAAGAACATACTACGTTCCCTAAACCTTGTTCCGTAAATACGTGTCTCACTGATTGTTGCAAATACAATACTTTTCCAACAAACGATAAAAGAAATATTCAGAAACCCTTACTTCGTTCCAATACAGACACCGGCAAAATGGAGAAATCTTGTCATGTAACATTTACTCCAATTAACAATCAAGTCATAAAAGATGCAGAAATACAACCAAATCTTGCGCCGATATCGCAAATGCAATCAAAATCTATATCCACAATGGATTGTAGAGATAAAGCTCAAGTTATTTGTTCGGAAAAAAACTCTTTAAAATCAATAGACACTAAGAAAAGCAAATCAAGTTCTGAAACGGAAGAAGGGATACCGTTAAAAAGTTCTAATAGTGACACCGATAATGATACCAAATCGTCAACCTCTAAAGATCCCATACTTGATATAATACAAGATATAACGAGACGATATTCTAAGAAAGATATTGAAAAAACTAAAAGAAAGAAATGTTTTCGTGAAATTATTACATTTCTAAATTATCTCTTAGACACAGATGAAACCACAGATCAAGATGGAAATAAAACGTCATCTTCGTCAGCATGCGAAACTGTATGTGATTCCAATAACAAGTTTTTAGCTAAAGAGTCTTACAAATTATCTCCAAGGAAGACTTTTGTGGATAAAGGCGTACAGTTATCCACAGAAAAGTCGAAATCTTACAAATCGTGTACAACTTCTTCAGATTCTCCTATTTCAACTGAATTACCGAGTACATCGTCTGATAATGCAACTTGTAAAATATTGAATAAAATAAAAAAGGAATGCGAAAAATATCATCAAAAGCGTTGCAAATCTCATGGTAAAGAAAAGAAGTGCGAAGCTTCGAGCAGTACTTCTATGAACTGCGACCAGTGTCGACGTGTGCACCATTGCTCGTGTAAAGGGCATAAATGTAAAAACCACAAAGCAAGAAAATCCGGCGAAAAAAAGAAAAAATGCGTCGCGTACAACTTGATTATACAGACATCAGACAGTGTGGTCAGTGAAGAGGTAACTTGTGATAATAAACGTCATAAGTTGCAAAATATAATCGTAAAAGTACCGTCGAAGCGGAAGGTAGAAAATATGCCCTTTAAAGAAGTGGCCACGAAAATTGAAAAGGATATGCTCCATTGCAGCCCGAGATCTAAGAATTACCGATCAAGAAGTTTGCCGAATGATAGCGAGATATCTAGCACAGACGAATTTCTGAGGAAGACTAATGCATACACTGTAAGGGAATATTTAGAAAGAAATCGTCCCGACTTTGTAGAGAAGTGTTCGAAGCGTCAACATTGCTTGAAGTTGATCAACGAAACTAGGTAATTATTTGAATTCTTACTACGTTCCGAATGTAATCCCTAGTATCATTTCTCAAATAAAACCATGTAAGTCCATAGAACTCACCAATTTTTCTTACTTTAGACCAAGTGAATGTGATAAACCTCGGCTGAATATGATAGTTGTTCACAACCCGTCGTGTACACCTAACCCTTGTACAGAAGCTTGCAATATGTGTTACAAAGGTATTATCATTCTTCAGACATTTAGATATTCGATATTAAATAGTTTTTATTATTTGATTTGAATTACAAATAATTGCATTTATAGGTGTACCAATAAACAATTGTAATCCATGTATTGATCCATATATTCATTGTGTACAAAACGAAGTAACAAGGATTGGTGAGTCCGTTGAATATGCTATTTTACATGGTAAATATTTAAATTGTATCCCAGTATATATTATGTTATTGAAGAGTCCAATAACCATTAGGGCAAACGGGACCTAGTCACAGTCACGATTGTCAAATTTCCTCATTGAAATGGCCAAAATGTGCATAATGACATAATAAATTCGATTAATCACATGATAATACTTGATAATTATGTATTAAATATTGCAGATAAAAGTGTAATTCGGAATCGCTTCCACAATTATCAAATACACTTTATGTAACGCCTGTTCAATTCAGGTACTTAAAAATTTGGTCCCAACTCAAGTATAAATACTTTAGAAAAAGTTTAGTTAGACTAACAAGAGCAAAAGTCATCAGATTGTTCTATATAACTACAATGGGCTTGGTAGCATCTTTAACGGCCTTATTTAAACTGCTATTATTATTAATTTTGTAAAACAAAATATTACCCTTTAATAATTACAGAGCAAGTGAACGCTCTGCCAAGCGGCAACTGCTGTCATTGCAGTTGGACCGAGCACAGGCATTGAGTGGTCTAAATGAGAATGAATTGAAGAATTTCGCCAAATTACTGGGTCATGAACTGCGGCGAAAAAAAGGTATTTGAAGCCTGGGCTTATTATCTATTTTTTCAATATAAAAACAGCAATACTTAGTGTAGTTAGATGCGTAAGGAATGTAACAACTTAGGATCAAGGTTTGAGGCTTATTGATGTATTAAACATCTATTTCTAACAGTGACAATGTCGACTGGCGAGGGGATCTACTTACCATCAGATGGCCTATTGCCACTCAGCCTACCTTATTTAGAAAGACTAGTAGTTATGCCTATAACAATAGGACAACAAGAAAGCACAACTGCACATAGACATTGGTGTCCTGCCTTAAATTGTACAAGCTCACTCGGCAGAAAACAAAATTGGTAATAATTAATTTTGTTTAAATAATATTTTATTTTCAGTTGCACCAAAATTTATCAGTGAACGTGAAATGAAAAAGCACTCTGAGAAAATTTATAAGTCACTACCTGAGGTTGTCCATAAAAAAGAAGAAATTAGAAAGGAGAACATAAAAAAAACTAATTTACTTATGGCAAATATTTTCAAGAAGGTATAATTCTCAACAATTTTCTTAGTATTATAATTTGTACTTAATTTTGTTACATTACTTAGAATGCTCATCTACTCTCCAATAAAATCAGCAATACCAAATATTAAATAATTTCGCATCATAAGAGGATATTTTATAACATATTGTCTTGGCCTTGAATTTTTTTTTGTATCTTTCCACAGTTTAGTCAAATATTGCTGAGCGTTATTTTGTTAAAATAATACTTTATTTATTATTTCAGAATCTTCAAAAGAAAACGCTACAAGGAGCCGTAAACTTATCAAATTACAGTACAGTGATAAAAATATGACATTCAAGTAAAATAAGATATGTTTCCAAGGTGTTCAATGATTAAATTTTATTTTTTTACCATTGTTGACGTCACTGTTTTATAATGAAATAAATTTAATGTAATTCGTTTCTTGTTATGGATATTAAATTAAATAAAACGTATTTCGTATTTTTTATAGACTTTCTTAATTGTATTGTTATTACATATCCCCCCACCTGTGTAAACTACGAAATTAAATATGTATGTCCAGAATATGTTACTAGTACTAGTAATACTTGGAAGATTTTGCGTTGCGTATGTATTTATAAATATAAAAGTCATGCTCGGTTGGAAGATATAGAAGGTTTAATAGAAGTGAATTGGGCGGCCAAATACGAAAAATATGAAGTAACGTCACTAATGGTTTCAATCATTTATTTTCATTTTTTTTTAATTCGGTTTTAAGCCTCATGTACACGTTGGGCCAACGTGTTGGGTTAATAAATTTAGCCACAATAGTACTGTCTACTTTTATCTAATAAGAATAAACTTGTAACCCCTACTTTGCGTTTGCATACAGTACAGAGAACGTTTTTGCGCAATGGTATAATCATATATAATAAGATACCGGGAAATGTAACCAATTTACCATTTAGAAAATTTAAAAAGTTTATTAATACTAAATTAATAAATAAGTCTTATTATTCATTAAAATAGTAATTAAAAAAAAAACGTCTGGTATTTGGCTTGGGGTCCATCACTAATTATTGTAAAAAAACAGCACTGTAAATCTGTTTATTTGAAAAGAGCAACTATGCGAGTTTCTTGCCGTTTCTTCTCGCTGGAGGCTGCTTTCCGAAACGGAGGTAGTATTTTAATATCGACGATTCAAAAACACTTCGTTGTGATTGGGATTCGGTGTCAATTTTATTCAAGTAAATTACTTGAATAAAATTGATTTTGATTTAAAGATTTGTAATGCTGTCATTGCATATATAAGTATTTTTCGCCTGGAATGTCAATACAATTTTGTTTGTTTTCTTAAAAGAGTAGCTATATTACTTTTTATAAGGCTAATTATTTACCTAATAATATCATTAACCAACAAATAAAGTCAAGTTGTTGCCTTGTCATTATTTGTATTTCTTTGTTCAAATTCATTATCAATCTAATATTCGTATGTAACTGAAATTATTCTATAAACAATCAAATATTCCGAAATAATTTCGAAATTGTAACCCTATCAGAAACCTATACTATATTATACATCCGTATTCATATCCACATCTGTAATTTCATTTCCATAACATTCCTTTTTTGTACCATTTATAAATATTTTTTCCATTGGAACGAGTTGATAACTTCATCGTTATTTTTTTTTCTTTTATTACTTATACAACGTCATTTCGTAGATTTTTTTCTCTTTCTCGTTACGTGTGTTAATAATTGCATCTGGTATTTAAAATTCCCTCTACCCAGTTCATAAAACATATTGCCTAAGTAATTATATTTGTAATGCATAACACTGTAGTTCAGCGCCGTGAAACAAAACGTATTAAATATTGACAAACTGTCAAAATCAAATCAAAAAGTGACTTATGACAGATAGTCGTTCGATCGAATGTTTTTCTAATATCATAATTAGAAAATGATTAATTCAGTGAGTAAATAAAACATAAAATGATGGACGAAAACGAATTCTTCAGGGAGACAGTCCAACATTTGGCAAGATGTCTTTCCTGTATAAATCCTACACCATGGGAGAAGGTTGGTTGCAAAACATCAAATATAATCTTGTTTATTATTAGTTGGCATTACGAAATCGTCGATCGGATGCATTACGAATATTGTTACATTATGATTTCAATAAAATATCTAATTAAAGTATTCACGTACGTTTTAAAAGAGTAAAACCTCAATAAATATGACCTCATCAAGTAAACAGTGACATAAGCTATGTTATCGTCATCCTACCTTAGTCAGGGTCAACTTTCCCTGTCTCCTAACTTAAATTAGAGCAAATTAATGTTGTTTAAACACCTATATAGTAAATAAAGTCAAAAATAGTACATAGTTCATACTTATATACTTAATTAATATAAAAGAGCTTTAAATATACCAACTGTATGTAATAAGAAGAGCTTAAACAGCTTGATTTTTAAATGTTGAAAAAAAAAAAAACAGATTAAATACTGTGTTTCTTACCAGTTCTTCTCGCTAGAATCTACATTCTGAACCAGTGGTAGCTTCACTTAATGTAGTTTGTTAAATGACTGAAAATTGTTTTGTTTTTTTTGATAGCTTATATCTTGATTCTGGGACATCTTCCTCAATCTTAAGACAAGCTTTACTATTTCTGAGATAAAGAATTTTGGTACTTTTTTGTAAAGAACTCATTACTAATATCAGCGGGTAAAATTCCCACTGCTGGGTAAAAATCTTCTTTTGGGCTAGAAATCAATTTGACACGTACAGATTTCCTCAGAATGTTTTACATTAGCCCTGTTACTAAAACAAAAATAATCTTTAAATATTTTTATGTATTTTTCAGGTGAATACACTATTCATGCTGTGCCCACAAGCAAGTTCATCATTTGTTGTGACACCACGCAATCAAGAAGCCAACATAGCTCTAGGCATTTATTTCCTACAAAGTGGCCTTCAGCACCAAGACAAGCTACTACCATATTTCCTAAAAGTACTCAAGTGCCTTACAAATGCACAATTTGAAGAGCCAATGTGTCGAATCAAGAATGGTGATCGTAAGTTAACATTTTATCATATACTAAGGATATTTAAATATATACATTGAGTTCTTTGGAATGCCATATTTAAGTGTCCCCTATAACACTCTCCCTTCTGAATGTTTTGAATAAAGTGGGTATACTTACTTTGCTATATGTTTACAACAATACTATGTATGTATTTACAATATAGATATATTCGAAATAAACGGTGACAACCATTCTATAGAGACAAGGATGTAAGGTAAACTAATAACACATATTTTCCTCTACTGACTTTCTTGCTGGTTCTTCTCAGTAGAATCTGCTTTCCGAACCAGGGGTACCTTTACATTTAATTCAACACTGTAGCATGAAGATTCAAAACTGCTTTTATGACTATACTTGAATAAAGAATATTTTGATTTTGAATTTGAAATAGCCTAGAGTGATAAACTTTTGGATAATTGGAATTGACATGTCTTCAACACAAGAAGCGTATGAGGTATGTGGATCTCACTGGCACCGAGTGTGCTATAATACCCACTCAAAATTTGCAGTACCATCTCTCTTGAGGGATACACTCGCCTCGAAGGTCGGACAGGCTATTCAGCCCACCAATGCCTAGCTCCGATGATGCCTTTGATGGCATGGGGAGAGGGTGTGCTTACCAACCTTGCGCATAGACTAGAATCTAGACTCTAGATCATATATTTGTATGTGTAGATTACCATTTTTTTAATTGGTAAATAAAAAACTACAAATTTTATTGATCATTTAATATTCTGAAATCACAGTAGGTATTGTAAAAATTAATTTTATACAGTCAAAATAACAACTCTGAATCCTTATTTTTTTAAGTTTTTAATTAATAGGTTTATATTTTACTTTATATCATTTTTATTAAATAATTACATTGGTTTATTAGTACACTGTGCCCAATATGATGTAAGTTACTACTTTCCACCTCCAGCTCCAGCTCCTGCATTGCCACCGGCTCCCATACTAAATCCTGCACCACCTGCAATATTAAAACACCTTTTTGTCTAGATGTTGTAGTCAGTTGAGAGTACTTATTGTAAGTGGGAAAAGCCTGTTTATGTGCCACTGCTGGGCAAAGGCCAGCTTTTGAGAAGGTTTGGTGCTTACTCCATCACGCTTCTACGATGCACGTTGGTTAAGACGGTAAAAGTATACACGTGGCAGTATGTGTATACATTTTCATCCAACACGAGCATGTTTCCACATGATGAAGGAATCATCGCCGAGCATGAGATATATCAAAAGCACAATTTAAGATTATGAATTTAGTGTTGATAGCCCCGGGTTCAACTAAAATCGTCGATTAAGATCAAATTTTTGTAAGGATTAGTCCATCATGGTTCCCTTTAAAATAATTGAATTTAAAATGATTACCATTTGCGCCACCACCAGCTTGGCCATCAGCTCCGCCAGCTGAAACAAATATAAGATGGCAAAAGTATCATTACATCTCCGAACAATAAAATATCGTCGCTATTATCTTTTTTTTTTTGTTAAGATTCACGGAAGTTGTGTTTTAACAGCCAAGAATTTTTAATTAACATCAAGACAATACATAAATGACACATAATTTAGCTTCGCTTTATCTTGTTTTTTTTTTTTTTTAAATAAATTTTATTTTTTACTTGAATAAGATATTTAAATTTTAGAATTAATGTGACTGTTTTTTTTAAGTTTTGTCGTGTTTTTTGTTTACCTCCAAAACCACCACCAGCGCCAGCTTGGAATCCTCCTATAAAAAAAAAGTTTACATTTCATAAAGACGATTGAAGATATTTCTTAATACTCAATAATATTAAGGGCAAGGCGTATGTTATGATTACCTAAAAGCATGTAAATATTTTGATGCTTTTAGGTTTAGTTTATGCCTCAAAAGGCCTCAAAAGAGGAGAAGGTTTGGATATTATTCTACAACACTATCTCAATGTGGATTAGTGAATAATACTGTAGCATATTTTCGTTCAACACATGCTGATGTCATGTGGCGTGAAATAGAATCACCTTACGAGTAATTTTAACAATACAAATTACCATATAATGCGTAGTAAAAAAAAGGTATACGCGGGTGATTATATATCGTGATGTCTCTTTCGTAATCGCCTTGTATTTGTAAACGCGATTTTATATTTGGGCTAATTTTCGGCCGCTGAGAGAATTCATTCCTGACACTCCATTATTTATTTATTTTTATTTTTTTATTGGAAAAGTTACACCATCAACTTATCACTAAGCATTTAAAATTAATTTCTGACTTGGGTAACATACAAAGTGATACGTCTTTAATGGTGTAAACAACATTGGCGGTCCCGTGTGTAAACACCCTTAGTGTTTATATTGTTATCATGAGTTAAAATATCAACATACCTCCAAAACCGCCATCAGCTCCGCCACCTGGTTAAATTAAAAATTATTTTTGATGAGTTTTGGTGGTTTCTGAACATTCCTAAAGAATTTTTAAGATTCGATCGACTATTAGAAAAAAAAAAGTTTCATTCACACTTACAGACAGTCTATTCAATTAATAAATTCGGATTTAGGACGCGTCTACACATATAGTATCTATCACTTCAGAAGAAAATTTATGAAAATATTCATAATAATTAATTTCAAAAATATTTTTTCTCCAACATATCTAATGTTGATTCTGCTTTAGGTGTTTGTAAACATAACCGCTTGACTTTATTTTGAGACTTGTTTGTGAAATAAATGGTTGAAGCATTTATTATAATTTGCATCTCACCTTGTGGGGCCGGAGACTGTTGGCTCTGAAATTAAAAAAAAAAATTATTCATCAGTTCAAGACCATAATGTTATAGGACGTGACTCTGACTGCACTCTCAGTTTATGTGGTCTTTGAAATTGTAATTCGAATGACGTTTTTATATTTATAATTATGTTATAATTTAGTTTCTCATACGTATTTTCTCGTTATTTCCGCCAAAGCAGAATAGTAACCCTGTTTCGTGGGTACCGTATGAGCTAATTTACACATTATTTATAAGAACTGTCTAACGGATATAATTACTGCACTTAGCGTTTTGTTGCGAGTTTGAGATGGTAGAAAACAAACACGCCAGTATAATCATTCCAAATGAGGTTTGGCTCTAAATCGTCAGCAGGGCTTGTGTTATACGTTTCTTGCAGTGTATTATCTATTAAAGATATGAGTCTAATTATGATAAGCACGGCTTAGCAGTTGTCAGACATAAGAATACTGACGTATTTAATTTATGATTTTAGTAATTTACATAATGAGATAATTAGTGGTCGGCTAGTGTTAGAAGTTCGACCACAATATTTATTGGAAATTTGAGGAAAACCTAACCGATTTTTTTCTAATCTTATTCTTTTTTATTTAATTCAAGCCTTTCAATAGGTATCTAATTAAAAAAAAAAAAAAAACAAAAAAGAATAAACAAACTGGACAAAAGGATACTGAACTGTTTTTTCTTTGCTTCGTTTATGTAAAAAAAAATTAGACAACAGTGAAATTCAAAATTGCCTCGACAATTGGACATCACTATTGATAATGTCAATCATTTCATTTTAGAAGTGCTTTATAAATAAATATAAAAATTCATAAAAAAAAAAAAAAAATGTGAATTATACGAAAACTTACATTTCCAACAAATATTAGCGCTAAAACCATTACACAAGCAATTCTAAACATTTTTTCTTAGAAAAAATAATCAATGGTGTCACTGTAGCTGAAGTGAAGTGATAATATTAAAAAACGTGTCTCCAGTTTGTTTATATAAAAGGAGAATCGTTAGAGGGGGAGGAAATGAATAATTTTCGCTAGAGTGTCATCTAGACGCGTTTATATGTACATTTATGATCGTATAATAATATAATTACACGGACTGTTGAACATGATTTTACAGAGATATATTATAGTAATAACATATTTTATGTCGTAATCTAACATTAAAATATCTCTTTAAACATATGACGGCATTTTTTTTTTTTAGTTATTACCGTCACGCCATCCGACTATTTTATTTGATGTTTTTTAATTTACTCGGCTTACTTCTCACTTCGGCGAATCCTGAGTTTTAAACTTATAATATTTTAGAATAATTCTTAATTTTATACGTCTGATACAAAGAAATAATCTTTTATAGGAGTTAACCTTGAACTGTCCATTTGTAGTCCAAGGTGTACAGCATTTTTTTTTATATTGGAAAAAAATAACATTATTTTTTTCGTCGCAAATAATCTATCAGATCAATAGGATGAAAGGACGAAGATTAAAAAAAACATTTTAATCCTCTTATACATAATGCATCCTGTCCCGTTTACGAGTCATTTTAAAGTTTATTCCACCACGCTGCTCCAATGCGGATTGCTTTGAATACACATGCGGCAGAATATCATCGGACACATGCAGTTTCATTGCATTCTTAGCGTTTTCCTTCATCGACGAGTAGGAGATTCATTATAAATACAAGTAATGTTAACGTTTGCCTGGTTTTGAACCCGCAATCAACGGTTAAGATTTATGTGTTCTGGGCCTTTTGGGATCGATAAACTGAGTTCCTACATGCAATTGTTCATAATTAAGTTTTAATGCGTAATAATACTGCGTTATTACATTTTTTATTCGCCTATTTAATTGCATTTTCGGGTCCTCATTATATTAAGTTAATTTAGAGAGATTTTGTTCGTCTATAAAAATATAATTAAAAGTTTTTTTTTAATTAAATATATCATATTCAAAAAGAAAACATTTTCTATATATTGTATAATAGGGTAATATGTTTATATACTATAGTAATGATTAATTTATAATAAACCTTTACATTCTAACTTGCAGGTATACCGATGTCAGAAAAATTTAGCTTCTGTTTAAATACATTGCTGTCAGACGTTGCGACGAAGCAGCCAGGATTGCGTGAAGAAATCGTCACAGCCCAAATCGAACTTATGTCAAACCTCACAAAGACCATAATCCACTGTCACGAAAGCAGAGATTATAACAATATATCGAAACTACAACTCTGTAAGAGTACTCTACCAATTTTAATAGGACTGGCCAGGTCTATGGGACGCTATGCAACAATTGAACCTCCTCTATTGTGTCGGTTATTCCCGCAGCCGAGCAGTCCAGTTAAATCAAAGGATCCTGAGCCGAGCTTCGAATATTCCACCCTGGATAAGAAAAGAAAGTTTAATCAGTTCCGCCCAATCATTCCAAGGTCTCTGTCAGGCAACCTAAATCCTAACATAGAGAATATAGTAGAAAATGGTAGTGACACAGTAGACAGTGCGAACGGAACACTAAAACGAGGATCCTTACACAGTTACAGCTCCGTCCCATACGACCCGACGACATATTTTTTCCACAAATTCGGGTCGAGTTTCAACCAGTTTCCGTATATGAGGTATTCTGAGTCGCCAGAGAAGAGAACTAGTGTACAGTTCTACGTGACGTATCTCCAGTCGATATTGTCTCTGGCGAAGAAGCTACTGACCAAAGATTTGTTGTCGTTTTTGGACGAAGAGGCTGAGGATGTGTTTGCTTCCGGTCAAATACAGGTATGTATGAAACTGTCCTTTCTCAATTGTTAATCGATCATCTATTGGTGGAAGAGTTTTGTGTTCAGTCTGGTTCCGATAATAGGTTTTGTTGTGTTCCGGTTTGAAGGGTGAGTGAGCCAATGTCACAGGCACAAGGGACATAACATCTCAGTTCCCAAGGTCGGCGGTGCATTGCCGATGTCTTTGGAATGGTTATTTTTTTTACGGCATCAATGTCGATGGGCAAGAGTTACCATTAACCATTAGTGGCTCATTTGCCTGTTCGCGTACGTGTGCCAAAAAAAAAGTAATTCGGGAATGAATGTCTATGAAAGGGACAAGTATTTTTTATCAATGGTATTTTTTATTCCAGGTTTTCCCATACAAATCATTTTCTGAGACGCTGAATTTGGTACTGGTAACACTGTTACGAGATATCCTGCAACACCAGAAAGATTTACCTGGACCTTTTACTAAAGATGTGCAAGTAAGTAGTTACATATGGTTATACATACTCGCAGAGTTCTCGTTTACTTGCAATGCGTTAATGTTGTATTTATTGTGTTTTATCGTGTAAGTGAATTACTATTTATTAACATATTAATTACTTTTCTTAATGAGAAATAAAGAATTATTTCTAACTAGATATATATTAAATATTTTAGCGCTAGCCTTTCTTAATTTTCTCAAAACGTCTAACACAAGATGAGACGAGATTTTCTCTCAGTCGTTTTTCTGTAAATAATTCCAATCTATTTTTTCCAGCTTTTCTAGAATTTTCTTCCTTTTTTATTTTATATATACGTACTCTGTTTTATTTAATATTATATGTACAACTTTGTTTGTTGTTTCTTTATTTGTAAGTCTTAGTTTGTTTTAATTATATATAATTTTGTTTTACTGTACATTCAACATCAGGGGGCTTATATGGTACAGGTAAAAAGAGATCGGTGCCAAGTATGTATAGAAATGTTTGGCGTATGAATTTAGTTTATTATTCCACGAGACGAACTCCTAGGAAACAAAATACTCGCACCTTATTGGTCGATACGTTTGGCCGGATTCGTCTCGCATATTATGCAATCCGATATGTAAGACAAATATAAGAAATGATATGGTCAATGAAGGTCACGCGCGTTGACCAATAAGCGCACGAGGATAATTTCCTTTGGGAACTCGTGTCGTGGAATGGATTTTATAGATTTCATTTTCCATTCATCCATTTCATTTATCGCCAACTCCAAAAAATGTGTTGTCATTTTTACACCATTTTATCACCTATCATTACCAACCCTTATCACCCATTGCCAACATAAAAAAACACCTGTGGTAGTCCGACCCTGTTAAATGGCTCTATTTTTTTTTTAACGCAACCCTCATTATTATAATATGTTAATAGATTTTTAATAAAAAAAATATATGTGTCGTCCGATTTGAATAGGCTAACTGTGATTGTCCGACCGTGTAAAAATTCTCTACTTTCTTAAACCAAACCCTCATAATTGTTATATGTTGACAGGAATTCGTTAAATGCCTGTTTTTGAGTGGACAAACTGAACTCCAAAGTCGGCACCACGATGCGTCAGAGAAAGAGGACCGAGAGAGTAACTTCGCGACTGTGAATAAGTTCAAAGTGAACGTTATGGCGAATTCCGCGTGCGTCGACTTGCTCGTTTGGGCTATCGGCGATGAAACAGGTAAATGCACTCTTATGGCACTATACATAGAGTTCAACATATACGTGATAAATATTTATTACACGTACATATTGTACAATATATTCTTATTAATGCTATTTTACAAGCTTTTATTTAACTTCACCTATGGTCAAAATTTCCCTTTAAACTAGTTGGAACTGGTTTAAATTAAAACTATTGAGTAGAACCTTGCACGCTTGGTGCGATTTTTCGCGCTAAAAATTAGAATCCCAACTCGAACGAGTTAGTATAGCTTTATATTAAATTTAATAACAAAAAAAAAATGGAGAAAACTTTTATTTGATTCTAATTGGTAATAAAATCTAGTATATTCTAGAAGGTTTTATACAATTTTTTAGTGCAATTTTTCTCTTAAATTGAATGCACAAACGTGTTCTCTTACAATACTTCTTTCACGAAAGGTTGTCCGAAAATCCGCCTGTGCGTACCATTTTTTTTTTCTTGTATTTTTTTCAGTTTCTCTTATGTCATCTGTTCTTTACATACTATGCAATATAGTAAAAACAAAAAATAAATAAATAAATAAAAGCTTGTTTTCAATATCTAATTATTTCATTTAATCGTATTGTATGTATTCTATTCTATAGTATAAATTCTTGGTTTTGTAATGGTTCCAGTGGATGAGGACTATGACGTGCCGGCACTTATAAATGCTCTAACAATATTAATAGGTATACTTATAAATAAGGTTTGAGAGTTTACCCTTGACTAACATCTACGGTGCGAACAACTATATATGAAAATTTGATTCATTCCATTCAATATTAATATATTTAGATAACTCTCATGCCATACTATGAAAACATTGCCAAATATCATATGAAAACTAATCCGATACTAAAACGTACAGACATATCGGTTTTAATGTGTTTTTCTCTAATTTCCTAGTAGAAGATATGTTTTGCATTAAATTGCATGCATAGATAGATATATATCATACCTTTTATCTATTTGAAATGTTCTCTTTTAGGGGCCGATTCTTTGTGTGGACGATTGACGGAGAAAATAAATTCTAACCATAATCACAAACTAATTCTAGCTCATATGCCACTGTTGATGGTCTGCCTTGAAGTAAGTACTATTTTTTTTTATGGCATTGGTTGGTGGACGAGCTTATAGGCCACCTGATGGTAAGTGGTCAACACCGCCCATAGTGCACAAAGCGCTGTAAGGAATATTAACCATTCCCTATGCGCCACCAACCTTGGGAATTAAGATGTTATGTCCCTTGTGCCTGTGATTACACTGGCTCACTCACCCTTCAAACCGGAACCCAACAATACAGAGTACTGTTATTTGGCGGTAGAATATCTGATGAGTGGGTGGTACTACCCAGACGGGTTTGCAAAGCCCTACCATCAAGTAAAATTAACTATTCTATATTCATTAAAATGGAAGGGATAATATTAAGTCTAGAGGAGGCATTTTGGTTTAATGTGTTGGAATAAAATCGCTTCGTTTGATCATATATATACATGTTGATAACATTTATTCCAGGGACTAGGTAAATTAGCGACGAAGTTTCCAACGATAGCGAACACGTCGATATACTGTTTGCGAGATTTCTTGGTTACACCTTCGCCAATATTGTTTAAATTACACAAACTGGAACTCGAAAAAACGGGGAAGGAACACATAAAAAACTCAGGTAGGATTACTTTTTATTCACAACAGATAAAATGTTGCAAAAAATTTTCAAAGAATTTTACAGACCAAAATCATTCATTGGACCTCATGAATTGTGTTGTGATTTTTCATGTGTTTAATTCGTGTTTATTATTCATCTCGTTCTCGCCGGTGAAGGTAAATATCGTTAGGAAACTTGCATATGGCGGATAAGATATGCCACGTGTACCTATAAATCAGGAAGAATGGTGTGGAATACATTCCAAACCTTCTCCTCAAAAAGGAGAGATCTTAGCTCAGCAATGGGACTTTTCTTTACCTCATTATTCACTGTAGCTCTAAGAGCTATTAGCTTCAAACACACTTCTAACATTTCGCAGTGCAAAACAAAGAACTTCAAACGGAAACAGGGGCGCCTTTAAAGTCGACTCCGTTCGAGAAACTTCGAGACTCTGCGATTGGGAACCTATGCGTCGCTCTCGAAGCTGCGCTGACAGTTGACCCGTTCTGTGTGCCCGCTCTGGTCGGCTCCGTCAGTAATAGGTTGTTCACTGCTGAGACCAGTGACAGGTGAGCGACTCTAAAGCATTTAAAATTGATAAATAATATATAAACAAAGTGTGAAATTAAGATTACAAAAAAAAAACGCTTAAAATTGGTATTTTTTCCAGCGAGTCCTCGCTAATCAGTACGAATATCGTTATAATGTTGGGTCACGTGGCTGTGGCTCTGAAGGATACACCGAAGACAACAGACACCATATTGCAATTTTTTCAACAGAGGTAAGGTCGAGATGTTTATTTCTTGAAAACAATGTTTTGCTATTTTAGTTATAATGATACACTATTTGTACAAACGTATAATTTAGTCTCCAGGTCTTAGAGCCTTATAAGGCAGTCCAGTAGTTGGGGTAAACAAGCATTAGTCATCCCATGGCATACGACAAAGTGAAAAGCATAAGCACTATTCCAATCAGTGGCGTAGCTATCATAGGGCCAGGTGGTGCAGTGCACCAGGGCCCCTGAGCTCTGGGAGTCCTCTAACCTAAGCTATGAAAAGAGCTTTGAATAGAGATGAAGTATGGATTTAAATTACTAATGATATGTTCAACTCACTGTATCCTGTATCCCATTTTTATTACTATTTATAATTTTGAATGCCAATATACGTTAAAGAGGGGGCTAGGGCCCGATTCTTTTTCTATGCACCGGGGCCCTTACCCACCTAGCTACGCCCCTGATTCCAATCGACGTTGGAGTAAAGGTAGAACCTTAAATTTACGTATTTCATGCGATTTGCTAATAACTCAGCACAATATGTCTTTTTTTAGAATACAATATCATTGCACTTAACTACTTATATCCAATTTAAGGTTACTTCTAAAATTCCGATAGCAATTTCGTCGACGTTCAAAACGCAATCTTTACGCAAATCCATAGTGAATATCATAGATTAATCAAGCTCTCGACCAATTATATCGCGTCAATTTGCTGTCAAATGTTGTTTATTTGACTTTGGAATAGACTATACACGTTATTTTCAGTATCCAACATCTTTATTGCCTACATGACTTCTATTAAATACAAGACTATAATAAGTCATACTAATAACAATCGATATGTTATTTGAATCTAGATTATGTCGTTCTCCATCTTCGCTGGACACGCTGATAGTGGATCAGCTGGGCTGCATGGCGCTCGCCAGCCCCGAGGGTCCAGCTCATGACGAGATCATGAGGATGTTCACCGTCATCACAGTGGAAGCAGCCAGCGCCGCCTACCAGCACACTGATGACAGGAAGCAGTATCGGTGAGAATCCCGTGACACTATCGAGACGAGACTGGAACAGTCCGCATTTTCAGATCATTGTACTAAGTAACTAATTGTTGAAGATACGCTTGAGTGTTATGTAAAATTAAGGTTATTTTATAGCCCTTGTAAACGAGTTATGTAAACAACCTTGACCTTAAATTGATATGTGTACATATTTAAAAGGAAATCGATTAAATGTGTTGTTTATTTAGTAAAATAATCATTCAGTACAGATGACTTCAAAAAATTTTATGAATGTGAATATAAGAGTTTTTTGTTTGTTGTGTCTGTCGGCCAACCACTGAACCTAATTTGATGAAATTTGGGGCGAACTAAGTTTAAATTCTAACGAAGGATTTTGGTTTGTTTTTTATACCCAAAACCTACGACCGCTATCCCTGACACTTGAGCTAAGTCGAGGTCAACTTAGGTAAGTTTGTAATGTAACGATGGAAGTCAAGTTGAACTATACGAAACGCACCAAAGCAGCGCAACATCAAGCATATATTTGTCCGTGTGAGTGAGCGAGACAGCGTATAATGGCTAAATATTAGTTGTCTCAATAAGCGTATATCGCATGTGTGCAGGCACGTGTCCGGCGCCGTCCTGAACGCGCTGGCGAACATCGCGGCCAACGTGCGTGGCACGGGCGCGCGGCTGGAGCTGCTGACGCGGCTGCTGGAGCTGTTCGTGCAGCTGGGGCTGGGCGGCGAGCGCGCCACGGACCGCTCGCCCGCGCCCGTGCTCAAGGCGTCCGGCAGCGCCGGCAACCTGGGCGTGCTCATACCCGTCATTGCGGTGAGTGCCGTCTCTTCCCCGCTCCTGACACGCTTCTTCTGACTCATCAGCTTAAAAGGAGGGGTAGACAGAGATATTAGTAGTGCCTTGATTATTTTGGGCCATTGTTACTAATCTTTTTTTAAAAAAACAGGAATCGTTAATTTTTTATGTCTCTAATGTAAATAGACTGTGGTGGCCTTACCATCAGGTGACCCATTATACAGTCCACCTACATGCTATAAAAAAATGAGGCACTATTATACATGTAGGTTGCCACACGAGGATTTGACTGGGCTATTGTTGCTCTTACGGCAACAATGTTATGACACCAGAATTTATTCCCTCCAAATATAATCACCTGTAATTTTCCATTCCCGAAATAAAAATGGTAAAATGATTCCAGGAACATTATGAACGTGTAAATTCCATCAATCGAATCAAATCTCGTTACAGGTACTCGTAAAGAGATTACCTCCGATAAAAAATCCAAAACCGAGATTGCACAAGCTCTTCAAGGACTTCTGGCTTTACTGCGTCGTGATGGGATTCACAGCTGCCGAATCAGGTTAATATATGAAACTTATTTGACTTAATCGAATATTCTTCCTATATTAATGTATTCATAATTTGAATCGCTCGAATTACAACCTTAATTTGATTACCTTTAAATTCAATTTGGCACTTCTCTTTCATAATTACTTACCACTTATAAACTGTGCTATTATTACTAGTATTTAAATCATCTTATTGTCTCCTCTTCTATGGCCACGCCTGTAGCCATGCGAAAGCGTGAGTAAAGATGCTTCTAGAATGTTCTTAGATGTATGTCGTTTGGTTTTGTATGACGGTTTCATTTTTTTAAATGATGATATATAGCTATGGTACTTTTTGTTGAGTTCAATATTCGTTACCCTTTTTTCAGAAAAAACATAACTAAGCCTAAGCCTGTCACCCTGAAACGACCTCCCCCAATCCCCCTCCCGGAAAACTAGACAAAATAAAAATATACTTTATTCAAGTAGGCTTTTACAAGCACTTTTGAATCGTCGTTTAACAAACTATATTAAGTGAAGCTACCATCGGCTTGGAATGTAGATTGTACCGAGGAGAACTGGCAAGAAACTCAGTAGTTACTCTATTTTCAACATGTAAAAATACAGTAATGTTAGTTAAATACAATTATATATGTATGTAATATATCCTGCCTGGAAGTCAATACGCATTAACTCCACGCTTTTTTATCATCTATATAATCTTGTATCGAATAATATGCTTTCTTTACTAATGTACCAAAACAAGTTATTTGAATGTATGAAACGGCAAAGTTAAAAATGTGAAGTTTAGTGTTATTAATATAGTCTGTATATCATCATTTAAATACATACAGTGATAAGTGTATGTTGATTCTACTGATTTAACCGTGTAAATACAAAGTAGTTATATGAACTCAGTGTTTTACGTTATGTCCTTTATAGAATGCGTTGTTAGTTCGATACATATATATATTATTATTTCTAGGAGTGTTTGAAGATTGGTTTTGCTTTTTGATATTTTGATTAAGCGTTTTTTTTGACGAGTTTTTTTTTTGTATAGAAAATTTGGTGCTGATATTTTTTTTTATATTGCAACGTTTTGTGATAAATTAAAATTTACAGTGAGGTTTGATTTTTTTTTCTTGTTTGAAATGTGTGTCGAGTTTTGAAGTTTTTTGAAAATTAATCTCTTGTGTATAATAATTTAACTTAATATTTTTTACAAACAGACATAGTAACAATGTATAAGTAGACTAACGTTGAATTTAGTATTTTAGACAATTGAGAAGAAACACGATGTTAACGAAAAAATATATACGCTCAAAAGTTCAGTAATTGTAATAACCTTTCTCAGGACTGTGGCCCCAAGAATGGTACGCAGGTGTGAAAGAGATAGCTGTAAAATCTCCCTTCCTTGTCTCGCAAACGTCCCTGCGCTCTGAAATGCGAGAACTGCAGTACACGTCAGCCGTGCGAAACGACTCCGTGTCGATAAACGAACTGCAGGAACTCAAGACACAGATACTGAACCTGTTGGACCACCCGCCCGACGTCACTGTTATCGTTAATAAGCTGACGTTCGCGCCTTGTATGTATCTCCTGAGTGTTTATTGGCTGGAGACTTTGAGGTGAGTGTTCTATATTTAAATTATATATATTTTTATAGGCCTTGTGGTTTTTCATGTTGAAAATTTTATTTGATAATTCCATCATTGTAAATATTTTTGAGGATACATTAATTCGAAAGCATGTTAATAAAATAATGACCATCTGATGCTAAGTGATAAACAAACTCCCATACATGAAGATCTAATGAACTAATACCCTTGTCAGCCAACCTAGGCCCTTATCAGCCAGTGAAAAATACTTGGAATATACGGGACATTACAATATCGATTCATTTTTCGAAAACAAAATCTAAATATAATATTAAATATTCATTAAAGTTGGCTCTCATTAGTAATTTTATATCATAATTTTACAAGATAATATTAAATATAAAGTATTATGGATTTGGATTGAAGATTCTTATCAAGTAAACCAATTTAGACAATAAATCGTGTTAAAATATTCTTAATATATTTTAATATCATACCGATAAAAAAATGTGTTTAAAAATACACACACTATACGTTTATACACACACACAAAATATATTTGACACTTTTTAAAAATGAATGTATTTTTTATAGGGTATTAAACTCACCAGAACCAAGTTTGCAGCCGATTATCGAATATTTGAGCGATACGGCTCTTCAGAAGGACAAAAGTGGTATGTGGCAGTGTGTTGCCAGGTCAGTATTCGAATTTATATTAAATATTTAATTTTTTATTGAAATAAAAAATTTGTTATGTATCTCGTTATATATTTATTCCATATTATTTGAAACAGCCTTGCTCGCGTTTCAGTGTTAGGGTAGGTCGTTTGGTGTTAAGCGTAAAAAAATCCTATATCCTACCTTGGAGTTCAAGTTTGGTTCATATCAAATTGGGTTCGATTCAACTGTGAAAGAGCAAATAGACAGACAGACAGATTTACTTTCACATTTATAGTATTATATATTTCCGAATTCATACAGTGATCTTAATCCAATTTTTAATGTACATTGTTCTATAATTTTCTACATTATTCATTTCTTAACTTAACAGGATTCGAATAAGGATGGAAAACCGAGGCATTGTTCACTTGTTTTCATTAAGAAACTCGTTAAAATGTTATGTTCATTTAATGTCCAAATAAACGATAAAAAATGTTGCCAACGTAGAATTGGCATATAAAATTAATTATTAATGCTTAAAATCAATGTATTTTTATTTTCATATTCTTATTTTTAATATTTTTAATCTATATTGATATCAATACTTTGATATTAGAGGATATTATTGTTGTTTTATTGAACACCATTCAATATGGTTTGCTGAAAGAAGAGAGATCTCTGTTTTATCATTAGGGCGTTTCTTGTACATTTTAGTGGACTTCTATGTATGTATTATGTACTATGTATATATATGTGTTGTACTATTTTATGTATAAGTTTAATTTCAAGTGTATTTGTCTTGTATACATCTTCGTTACTTTTTAGATTTTGCTTACGGAAAGTAAAATGTCTAATTGCCGTTCGTCCAGCTCTACAATCTACGATCCGTAAGCAAAACGATTGGTTTGCTGAATGTACTAAATCTATTAATCGTCCAAGAGAGGCCCATATACTTTCCAAGATATTATAAAAGAATATGAATTTTCCGTAGCGTTGGCGACAAAGTGTTCCAGAAGTTTCTGGATGTTATGTCGGAGAAGATAAAGGATGAGTCCCGCGAGAGGGAACTCGAGGGCCACGCTCAGTTCCTATTGGTCAATTTCAACCACATACACAAACAAATAAGACGGGTAGCAGATAAATGGCTAGCAGGCCTGGTTGATAAATTCCCTCATCTCTTGTGGAACTGTCGGGTACGTTTCTCTTCTTCTCTCTCCCTATCTTTCTATCCCTTCTCCTCCAATATCTCGATCATATATAACTAAAGCATAAATAAAAATTAAAATATTTTTAGGTACTTTGGTCGATGTTGGACATTCTTCAAGTTCTAAGCTTTAGTCTAGAATTGGACGCGAATCAAGAAACGCCATTACTGAAAGTTCCCGGGACTGACTTCACTCTACAACTACAAGATACATTGGAAGGTCGTGAGGTTAGTGAAATAGTTCTTTTATATTGATTTTCTTTTAAATTGCAAATCGGGGTATTATCGATTTTTTTTTGCTCTTGATAAAGGAGATCGTTGTGAGGAATCTCATATGTGTTGGAATAAGTTCGACTACATGTAAAATTATAAATGTGTGTTGAATTTGTATCTTCGAACTTGTACCAAACATTTTTCTAAAAAGGACAGGAAACTGAGCAATAGGTTCAGGGATTTTTACTGTGCGAATTAATGATTTTAAATTTAATTTTACAGGGTATAGTTAAGGATTTCGCTGATCGCTGTCATGGCATCGTCCAAGAGGCTATGAAATGGGCCCCGCAGTCCACCAGGTCTCATTTACAGGAATATCTTAATCAGGTAATTATAATATAAAACTCTTTTGATTTTGATCGCATTATAGATTATATCCACGAACACGATGATGAATTAGAGGAATATAAAGAGAGGAGGACCCAATTCAGCAGAGGGACGTTGACAGGCTTTTACTTATATTTTTTTGAATTAGGTACCAAATTCAACACTATGGCACCATTGTGGACTGGCTCTCGCAACGGGGGCTTTGCTGGGAGCGGCCGGCCTCAACCGCATGTCCGCCCCACTGCCGCGCTCTGCCTTGGAGAAGAGGCCCCCCTGTGTGACGCAGGACTCCGCCGCACTGCTGGCCGTCGTCTCGCAAAGGAGCAGATATTCCGGAGAGGTAAGTAAAGCTTGGATGAATAAGTGCTTTTAATTAATATATATATTTGTGATGATATTGACATGATTATGAGTCGATTTTATGGTAGAATAGCGCCACACGGTCTGAAATCGTGGGTGTCTTAAGAAGATTTTTGTAAAATGGATCTATTGATTAAGTTTACCACTTTTTTGGTTTCGGGAAACAATTCCATCAGCAAAATCATACCCAGCAAAGACCTGTTGGTGTCAGTGTCAAATTCTTTTAACGCAGTATGTTCACTATACGTTCTAAAACAAATATGAGAATAACGAGCGAATGATTATAATCTAATTTTACTTGGTGGGAGAACTTCGTGCAAGCCCGAGTAACCAATTACTCGTCAGATATTCTACTGTCAAACCAAGCTTAAGACACAGCGCTACTACTACTGAGGTCGATTGCGATAGACTGGTTAGTTATTTTTTATCGCGTCAACGTCCTCGGACAGGAGTGACTCACCGTCGGGTGGGCCGCATGTCCGTCCGGCTATAACTAAAATGAAAGCGAAGCTAAAGGGCGGGCCGGCGTCGCAGGTGGCGGGCGCGGTGTACGCGGAGGGCGGCGGCGAGGGCGGCGTGTGGCGCGTGGGCGCGCGGCTGCTGGCGGCGCTGCGCGACGCGTGCGCCGGCGGCAGCGAGACCGCGCACCGCGCCGCGCTGTGGCGCTGCACGGCGCTGCTGGTGCACGCGCGCGCCGCGCCCGCCGCGCCCGCCACGGCCGCGCCCGCCGCGCGCGCGCTGCTGCACAGCATCGGTGAGTGCGCCCGCGCTCGCTACGCCCTCACCTCCTTACTGCCGAGCACCAGGCGGTGCGTATTCTTAGACTCGTATGTGTCCTACTTGACGCGCTGTCCGGTGCGGTGATTTTGCGTACTGAGTTGCGGTCAGTCGAATCAAATTTTGTGTTAACAAGTGCTTGGGCTATTATTATTATGAGCAGTGAGAGCAAAGTGAAAAATGTGCGCTTGAACCATAATGGTTTTGTCTGATCTGATAAAAGGAAACAACGAACAGCAGGAAGCGTTTCAAATTCGTCTTCTTCAAATTCTTCTGATAGTAGGTCACACAGAAGAAGGAGAAAGAAGATCAAGTCTTCGAATCGGCTTGATGATTTGACAAAAAAGGTCAGTGAGCTTATCGACATTTTATTGCAAAATATTGATGTACCTGCACCTCAGGCATTAAATTATTGGGTTTCGTTCCTCCGAATAATAACCGACCCATTATTGATCAATCTTTCAACAAAGGTGGCATTCCATCGCCACAATCACCAGAAATTACTGACAAAATATAAATGTTACTGGAGCAGAGGGTTCTACAAGTGGTCAATCATCGCCACCCCAAGGCCAGTTTTCTATCAAAAATATTTCTCGTAAAAAATAATTTCACATCTCCAAATATCCCAATTTCTACTGAAGGGTGATTGGATGGTGAAACGCGACCTGTCCTCAGCCTACTTACATGTATAACGGAATATCATCGAATGTTCTTGAAACTTTTTTTAAAAACAAAAGACTTGCCTTCCATTGGGACTGTTTTGCGCTCCGACGAACTTACTGCTGCAATAGCCAACTGGGTGACACAACATTAGCGCAACCAAGCTTTTAGAATAGTCGTTTATTTAGACGATTTTGTAATAGCGAATCAGTCGGAAGCAGGTCCTCAATCTCAAGCAGAGTTAATAATAAGCTCTAAATTATAAGATGGACTATCAATTACGAGAAATCTATAATCAAATCAACTCGGAAAATGGAATTCTTAGGAATAATTTGGAACACCGAGTTAAATTTCAAAAGCCTTCCCAGAACAAGATGGACAAGATATTGTCCATTTCATAACGCCTGAATCAGAAACGTACAATAACTCTCACTCAAAGAAACGCTTTGGGCTCCCTAAATTGCGCCAATTTTGTTCCACGACGGAGATAACACTGCCATGAACTTGCAAGCTACGGTAATGAAACATCTGAAGTGGTGGATCAATACCTTGAAGATGTCGCAGCCAAAAACATCGTTGCATTCAGACCTGATTCGAATTTTGGATGGAGAGCTTAAATAGACCAGACAGTGGCAGGCTAATGGGGAAAAGATCAGATGCAATGGTATTGCGGCCGCAAAGAAAGATTTGCCATATAGCTACAAGACATTTCAAGTTAAAACAAAGGCGTCATTTGATTTCACTGTCAGACAATGGAACGTTATCTCATATATTCGAAAAGAAGACGGCACACGGTCGACAGCTCTTCTCAATAAAACATACGAAGAAACGAACCGGCTTTTAAAATTCCTGGACAAGTGGGATATCACAATGCCAGCAAAATACATTTCTGGAAAATTCAACGCCATCCCCATACAAAAAGAAGAAACAGGAAAGGCAACCCACTCTCACGGATGCTGTGCATCGTCTCTGCTCTCTTTGCCGATTTCTTTCCCTTTTCCGTCATTGTGGCACTAATTTATTTTGATAAACACCTATAATTTTCTTTGAAAAACTCCCTTCAAAAGTCAACGAGTTTTTAGGCAAGGGCAAAGGGAATTTGGTAACCGATGCTGTGAGTTTTATGAAAAATATTAATTGCTTATGTCACTTACATTAACAAAAATTATAAAACACTATTTTCGAATTGATAACGATGACGCTCATATTTTCCATTTCAAATTGTTAATTATAAGAAAATGATTGAGCAAGGATATCAAGTTGAATAAGGTTTTCCCTCATAGCATGGTCCCAAGTGGACATATTCACGGAGGACGCGGTGACCACGGCGGTGGAGTGCTGGCAGTGGCTCAACACCTCCCGACCGGACCTGGAGCTGCGGCTCCTGCAGGAGATCTTCGCCGCCTGGCAGTGCACTGTCGATCGGAAGATGGGGTTGTTCTCTAAGCAGACCGACGAAACTAGTCCCTTAGCGGCACATGAAGGTTATTATTAGTATTTATTTTATACAGTTAAATCTTTTAAATATAAAAAATTTAAGGATTTAAAACATTTGAATATATACAAATGCCAAATGCGCTAAAATTAACATTATGTTTTTTTGTATATTCAACATATATTTTGTATAGATTCATGTGTAGCTTATTCTAAACGAAGAAGCAATAATGATAAAAAAAGACTTAATTTTACATTTATTATATATCTCAGCTATATTATGCCCTACTAACAGTTCTTGATTAATATATGTATGTATCTTTATTGATAATACAATACAATCATCATTAACCATCATTACACATAACCACATATTTCCACTTTAATATTATTTCATAAATTCAGATAACAGTTTCGTCGACGTTCAGAACGCCATTTTTTTGCAAATCCATGGTAAATATCATAGAGTCTTCAAGCTCTCGACCAATGATGTTTAATGTGATATATGTGTTTATAAGTCATAACTATCTACCTCAGAAAAAATTACATACGATCTATTTTGTTGAATAATTTTACATAATGTGTTAGTAATAATATTTTTAATGTAGGTGCAAAATTAGAACCTCGACCACCATTCGTGGCTCCACACGCGGTGTGGATCCGATATCTGTGCGAGGTGGCTGAAACTGCAAAGTATAACAGTCTGGAGAAAGTCGAGATGTTAGCTAGTCTTCTGCACAGGTGAGAATTGTGATTGAATTTATATATTAGTCCTGGTAGCCTCCACCAATATGTATTCTATTACCGAACATATAACGTATTGTTCTATTTCATTTGTGTATGCCAGTGAGCCAGTGTAATTACAGATATAAGCGTTGACCTCGTATTATTCGGCCTATTCGCTCGTCTGGTTTTCTCATATAAAAAATAATAAAATTACGTTGTAGTTACTCGGTGTCTGGGCTTTGTGCAAGCCCGTCTGGGTATACGCCTCCCCCCCCACTTATCATATATTCGGTGGAATACTATAATAGTCAAGCAGCAACACTTAGTATTGTCGTGTTCCGGTTTGAAGGGTGAGTGAGTCAGTGTAACTACTGACGCAAGGGATATAAAAAATTAGTTCTCAAGGTTGATAGAGCATTGGCGATGAAGTGGTTAATTAACGCCGCCAGTGTGACCATAGGCAGTGGTGACCACCTACCATCATGTGATCTATTTACCCGTACGCCTATCTATGCCAATAAGCCAACCTTAGATAGTAACTTGGAATCGCTTTACTGTAAGTATACTAGCTCACATTAACAAGTAAAACAACACTCATTACAGGTAAATTGTCTAACGAGTGGTCAGTAGGTGTTCGACGTAATGACGAGAGTAAGAGAATAATTGTTTATATTTTTTTTAATTCCCAGGTCACTGCCAATAACAGTGGGCGATATACGCGACCACATAAACAGACACGTCGATGCGGCCGGAGTGAGATTCAGGTGAGTTATTTGATTTCTATTTGTATCGATTTTCTATCTTGCTCAATGACTGAATCGCCTTGCTTATAAATATATTCTAATTCTAAAATTCAATCAATCAAATTCACCAATTTGCGTGTACATAAGTGTTGGGAACGAATCTCTACTTTTATAAAATAACTTCCTAGTGTCCAACCTCGATCGCCTGTTTGGGAGGAGGGAGGCGGAGGATGATGCTAGATATCCTATGTCTTTTCTGTATTCCTGACAACGTGCATGCAAAATTTTATAATGATAAGTTCAGTAGTTAAAACTCGAGAGCGTAACAAGTACATAAAGTATTAATATTACTAGTTTAAAAAAGTATTCTATGTTACTTCCCTGGTGTTCAAAATTGAGACATACTAGATTTTATCAAATTTGGCTCAGTGGTTTAGTTGTGGAAGCGTAACAGACAAGAGTTACTTTCGCATTTATAATATTACTATGAATATAAGTATTCAGGTTCTCAGTACAAATATTATTAATTCTACGATTCAATTGAACGTAAATATCTAGCCGGTGCGACTCTTTTTTACTCCGACTATTTGAGCTCGACGAAACTTCGATGTCTATTCCTTCCATTCTCCTCTAGTATTCGACATCTCATCGTTTACATCCATCTTTCTCATCTCCTCCTCCACACATGGCAACCGGGTCTCCTCAGGTCCCCCCGTCCCTCTAGGCTGATGCTCATGACTCTGAGTCAGCGTATCTCACAAAAGTGTCCGTTCCGGTCCGTGCCGGCGGGCAGGCTGCTGTCGTGCGGCATCTCGCTGCTGCAGGGCGACATCCTGCCGCGCTCGCTGGCGCGCAACATCCTGCGCGAGCGCGTGTACAGCGTGTGCCTGGACTACTTCTGCCGCGGCCTGCAGTGCCCCTCCAAGAGCGCCGGCGCGCTGCGCGAGGACATCATGTCGCTCATCAAGTTCTGGCAGCTCATGCACTCCGACAAGAAGTACCTGAAGAGTAGCGATATCGGCGGTGATTGGAAATTATATTTACATTCGTCTCAATATGTTTACGTCTCCTCGACTCGCTCTCTGTGTAGTAGAAACGAAAGCTTTTGCCGGGTACTGCAATATTGCAGGCATATTTGTGTTTGGTTTTTATTCTAAACTTAATTTACGTGTACACTATACAGTAGGGTTTTGAAAGTAAAAATCGTTCGGTGGACGTGCAAATGGGCAGCCTGGTGCTATATGGCCAAAACCATCCATAGACATTTTGCTCTAAAGTTTATTAACCTTTCTCTATACCGCCGATGCAACATCGATCTTGGCATCTAAGATGTTATATGCTATCAATACAAAATATTGTTGTGCGGCGGTAGCACATGTGATGAGTGGTACCTGCCCAAACAGCATCGTACAAAACCCTACCATCAAGTAAAGTATCATTAGCGATTGACCGTGAAAATTTTCGATTATTAGATTTAGTTTAAATTTGCGATTAAAGACATTATATTAATGTTTAAAATTGAACTTTCAGCTGATTTCGAGTTAATGAATCCCAGCAGTAGGCAAAGTTTATACGCGTCAAATTCACCGACAGACCATCGCTCCTCTGTTAACAGTAGCGATATTGGAAGCAGGCAGACCACTGGCTGGATAAACACGGTAAGACTTTTCTCATTACTATACATACATATAAAATTAGCTTTAACCCTACTGATTTCTGATCTGGCCTGGCCGGCTCATTGGGGAATATGAGGACTCAGGGTCTCGGAATCTGAAGGTATATAAGCCAACCGCTAGATACATGAGGCCATTTGTTATCTCTTTTATAGTATGAAACAAAGTCGCTTCCTGCCGTCTGGACGCTTAAATCGAAATTAAATGCTGGTTTCATCAATAAACAGAGTTCTTCAAGAGGAAGGTTTATATGTACATGTCTTTTATGATAGAGAAAAGCCGAGAATTTCAACATTCCTAACCGGAAACACCTGATTTTTTCTATGTTTGTTCATCAATTTAAAACTTGTATATATACCCCTATTGTACCCGTGTAAAGCCGGGACGGAAGTACATAATACAAGATAATTGTTTCTAGATTCATCTAAATAAGTGTTGTGTCAGGTGCCGATGTCCACGACGACACTGAGCAGCGGGGCCGGCAGCATCGCCGGCAAGCGCTCCAACCGCAGCGTGAAGCCGCCCGCTAAATCTCTGGATCCTTTCGTTAAAGATTATGTCAAGAAGAGAAATCTTATTCTGGAACTCATGGTAAGTCGAAACTAGTCCCAAAACAAATTCATAATTTAATATACTTGATTTTATTTTATAATTCGTCCGTACTGAAGGTTAACAAGTTTTGGGCGAATTTTTTCATGAAAAAACGAATTTTGGACGCAAATTTTCCACATGTATTAATCTGTATTAAGAGTGGCTTAGTGGAATAAGCTCCCACACCAGCAATGGATTTGTTCATTCGTAGGTTATGATTAAAAACATCATTATAACTGTTATAATGAATAGTTGAAAAAGTAATTATTGCTTTATTAGTTAAGTGTAAAGTATGTATTGACAGGCAGTAGAGATAGAGTTCCTGGTGACGTGGCACAACCCGCACGGGCGGCCCGAGCAGGCAGTGCCGGGGGAGGACAACATCGCCACCTGGAGGTCCAAGCCCAACTCCGAGAGGATCTGGCGGGACTACACCAAGCTGGCCTGGGACATCAGTCCGACGTTGGCGGTGTTTTTACCGGAGAGGTCGGTAATTTTATAAATGGGGATTATAGAAATGCTGATAATGTTCTGTAAAACTCTTAAAAAGAAGTAACTACTGAGTTTCTTGCCGGTTCTTCTCGATTAAATCTACTTTCCGAACCGGTGATAGCCTTATATTTAATTCAACACTGTAATATGACGAGTTAAAAGTGCTTTTAAGAACTTATATATAATGTATATAGTCCATTGCAATGGCAGGAGCACCAAAAATAAATAAAGATTTTGACCTTGACCTGACCTCAGATTTGACTTTAACTAGTGAAGAAAAACTACTGAATTAGTTGTTCAGTGAATATTAAAGAATGATAAGAATAATAAGAAACTTATGTTTTATTATTTAACTTGATTTTGAAAGTACATTTTAATGGTAACGGTACCGTGACGATCTTCGAGAAATCTTCATTCAATTTTGATTCGTTCTCATAAAGTAATTCCTCACACGATGAACATCAGCTGAAGCCTACAAGTACATGTTGTTTCCAGGTTAAAGAACGAGGGCATAGTGGCCGAGATCAAGCGCAAGGTGCAGCTGCAGCCGACGGCGGTGTGCCACGTGCCGCAGGCGCTCAAGTACCTCGTCACCACGGAGACGCTGCTCAACGACGCGCACGAGGTGAGCGCTCGTTGGAGGTGGCACTCAACCCACCTAAAAACCTAAATGTGTTCCATTAGTATGCACACGTCTATGAAAAATAATATGACTGTAGAAGCATACCAGATAGCGTTACTTTCGCATTTACAATATTAAGAAAGTGATTGAATCCTCCCCCCCAGCTGGTGCACATGGTGACGTGGGCGCGCGTGTCGCCGGTGGAGGCGCTGTCGTACTTCAGCCGGCAGTACCCGCCGCACCCGCTGTCGGCGCAGGCGGCCGTGGCCACGCTCACGTCCTACCCCTCCTCCGCCGTGCTGCTCTACATCCCGCAGCTCGTGCAGGCGCTGCGCCACGACACCGTACGTTGAAACAGCCACAGCATAACGTAACATCAAATCAAATGTATTTTATTCATGTCAGCTTTACAATAAAGCGTTATGGAATCGTTAATATTTCAACTCTACCACCGATTTGGAAAGCAGCCTCCAGCCAGGCGAAACGAAACAAAGTCGCATAGATGTTCTTTTCAATAACCACATCACCATCTTATTTCCCAACCTGCCAGTCAGCCTACCTGCAGCATGACGAAAACAAAAAAAAAACATTCGCATTATACGTTCATAACACGGATGTCAATACAAGTTTTGTTGTCAGATTTATTTTCTGTTACTTTACCTAAAATTAAACGTAATCCTCTAGAATTGAAAACGTTATTTATCTTTTATATATTTAACTTCTGTGATGTAAACTGTTATGTTTATTAGCGACCACTATTAAACATATTCATTGGCCAACGTGCAAACGTCGCCTGAAAGCAATTGCTGTATAGCAAAACACACAAAAGACAACATAACTTTTGTCCGTATGTCTAAGTTTTTTTTTCTTTCTTATATACAACAAGATATTATTGTTTTATGCGCAATTAAAACACATATTTATTTTTATGTATGTACAAATGTAATTAATTTTGTCAAGTAACTAAAGTCGAAGGATATGATTAATATTACATCATTGGTAATTTTGATTCCAGATGGGCTACGTAGCCGAATTAATAAAATCCCTCGCGAAGAAGTCTCAGGTGGTCGCGCACCAGCTGATCTGGAACATGTACACCAATATGTATACGGACGAAGAGATGCACAATAAAGATAGTGAGTGCTTTGACATTATTTTTATTATATTATTAACAAAATAAAATTACTTTAAATAATATTATTACAAGAATGGATTAATCAATAACAAAATATTTTTATAAAAACAGTCTAACAATGATACCCTTGATCGTATTTGGCGCTGCCTCCTGTCAAAAGTGAACAATTTGAAACCAATGTGAGAGTATCCGAACGTCACTGCGTCACAGGACGTTCGGATACTTACACTAATTCTCCATATAGTATAATAACAGAACTGACGTCACGTAAGAAGAATCTATAGCATTTTCTATGAACGGAAAATATATTGGCTTAATGTCATTCAGACCGGTTGAAAGGCACCGGTTAGAGAAATAGCTAAACTATTAATTAAACTAGTTGGCTGCGACATATTATATATTTTGTTTATAAGGCCACAAATATTTAGCCACTCTTAAGTTCAATTATAGGACCACTGAAAACGGGTTTACTGCTGAGATATTCTTCGTACCAGCTTCCAGCTCTCGGAGTCTAGAATTTGGTAATACTTGCCTCTGAAAACATGCGAAACTGTTGATCCCAAGCGTTGGTCGAGGGAATACAGAGTGCCTTCGGGTTTGCGACACATTTCCATTATGAATTGTCCTGAGCAAATTATTAGCTAATAGCAATTCACTGCTCTACAAAGGCCCCCAAACGCAGTTCTTTGCCTTGCGTAACATATAACCTCTACTAACCTCTATAATCTGATATGGTATAGATATTATCTAATGTTAAAACTTTTGTTTGCTTTCACAGCGGCCTTATTCGACATACTGGAGAATTTAACGAAGTGCATCGTCGACACGCTCTCCGGTCCGGCGAAGGCGTTCTACGAGAGAGAGTTCGACTTCTTCAGTCAGATCACGAACATCAGCGGCATCATAAGACCTTTCCCTAAAGGAGCCGAAAGGAAGAGGGCTTGCTTGGAAGCGCTGAAGAACGTTAAGGTGAGCCGCTTACGTATAAATATTAACACTAAAAGATGTAATTTAATTTGATTGATTGTTGATACTACATATAATTTGACAAGCTTTTAATAATTTAATTGCATTTAAATTAAAAAAGGCAGTTGGTTAATCGAAGTGTGTGTACCCGTCCCACTATCATCAGACTATAATGCTTTAACGTTTCAGGTGCAACCAGGCTGCTATCTGCCATCCAATCCCGACTCTATGGTCATCGATATAGATTATAAAAGCGGTATGTTTCATTAACTACATACGTGTGTATTATTTTATCTATGGTGACACTGACTATACGCTGTATTTGTATAGGTAACTAATTTTCGTTGGTTTTAGGTATAAAACGCCTAAGTTCTTCCCTCGGGTTCAAGCTTGCTTCTAGATTTTTTGAATAACAATAAAATGCCTGGTGGCTCTTGGACTCATTTTAGTTGTTTATTTTTTTTATTATTTCATTCTAAATATTGTCAATTGAAAAAGTGTATTTGTAACAGGAACGCCGATGCAAAGCGCCGCCAAAGCGCCGTACTTGGCGCGCTTCCGGGTGCGGAAGTACGGCATCTCCGACATGGAGACCGTCGCCATGGCCATCGCGTCCGGGGAGGACCTGCCCGCCGTGAGTGCCTACCATTCGTACCTTTTGCGAATTTAAAGTTTATATGATTGATTCCAAATGGACCATCTGATGGTAAGTGGTCACCACCGCCCATAGACATGGGCGCCGTAAGAAATTTAAGTCATTTCTTAAATCTTCAATACACCGACCTTGGAAATTAAGTAATTATGTATTGTACCTGTATTTATTGACACTGGCTCACTCATTGTTTAAACCAATATATGATGAGTGGCTGGTACCTACCCAGACGGGCTGAAAGCTCACCCACTATGTAATTTATGAGTCATAAGAGATTTTGTCATTAGAAAACATAAAACAATAATATATACTCGTTCTTATGTCAAGCGAATGAATCGAAATCGATTGAAACCCTTTTTCGCCACAAAACGAACATGCTAAGATACATTTTTTTTATATTGTAAGTTTTAATAACATCTGATCTAGTTCTTTTTTATTTAAAATAGTTAGATGGTAAAATGGGCCACCTTATGGTAAGTGGTCACCACCGCCCATAGACATGAGCGCTGTAAGAAATATAAACCATTCCTTAAAACCTCATTCAATCGTTCATCGTTCGGAACTAAGATGTAATTTTTATCGTATATTTATATTTTCCTTTTTTAATATTCGTTGGTTCGAACTTACCTTTAATCGTGAATGAATGTTAACCTTATTACAGTTGTACGTAAAACGCTTCATTTAACATTCTGTGCTTCTTGTACACGAGCAGGAGGAAGGCAAGGACCGCTACACGTCGATCGCGGCGGAGACGTGGCAGGCCGCCATATTCAAGGTGGGCGACGACGTGCGGCAGGACATGCTGGCGCTGCAGGTCATCACGCTCTTCAAGAACATATTCCAGCAAGTCGGCCTCGATCTGTACCTGTTCCCGTATAAAGTGGTCGCCACTGCGCCCGGGGTGAGTGCTGACAGCTCTCCTAAGCTCGCTTAGAATACTTGTCTCTTTGAAACGGAATCATATTGATCTCAAATGGTAATACTGGAAAATGGATTCGAGCTGTGCATACAACTCTAATTTAATTAAAATTTTAATAGCATTTACTTATTGATGGCCGGGAATGAAAATACCCTGACCTAAGAAGAATCGAAGAAATAACCTAAGACCAAAAGATATACGTGTACTACTCGGGACGAGAGAAGTGATAACTTAAACTAATCTAAGTTGAACTATTTAATATTTAAATCGTTCAACTTGAGAAATGCTTAGGTTATTTATGTTAAAATGATAATGTAAGGAAAGGTTATTAATAAAATCTTTTATTACTTAGTTAGTTACAATTTTTCAATATGTAACTAAGTAAAGTAATGTTTAAGAGAAAAGGAAGCCAGACAGACTGGCGCCGTAACGCGTTACGTAATGAAATGGTGTACGCTTCCATAAGAAGTTATAAATAATAATAATTAATAAATAAATATTGGACAACATCACATACATTACTCCGATCCCCATGTACGTAGCTAATGCACTTGTGTTATAGAAACACAACATGTTAACATGTGTTATAGAAAATCAGAAGTAACGACGGTACCACAAACACACAGACTCAAGAAAACATAGAAAACTAATGAACGTTTTCTACATCGACTCGGAACCTCGGTGTGGCGTACCCATGAAAACCGGTGTACACACTACTCGACCACGGAGGCCGTTTATTACAACTATTATTGTTATCACAACAAACACAGCTAGAAGTAGAGCGTATCATTCCTAAGGGGTGCTGTTATCGACGAACTTAATAATTATAGTATGTTATGTGTATGTTTCAGTGCGGCGTCATAGAATGCGTGCCCAACGCTAAGTCCCGTGATCAGTTGGGAAGGCAAACGGACATTGGCATGTACGAGTATTTCATAAAGAAGTATGGGGATGAAACTACGAGAGAATTTCAGGTGATTTGAATTTTTTATTTTTATTTTGACATTAATGTTCGTAAGAAATGTGACCTTAATTAAATAATGTATATTTTTTTTCGTGAGTTTTCAAATTATCTACGTGTACGGTAGCTTTCCTTAATCTATATTTTACCGTTACTAAATAATTTCAGGCGGCAAGGAGATGTTTTGTAACATCGATGGCTGCGTACAGCGTTATTGGATTCCTGTTGCAAATCAAAGATCGCCACAACGGCAACATCATGCTGGACACGGACGGACATATCATTCATATAGGTAAGCTTATTTATTTCCAATTACGTTTATATGAAAAAAAATAGATTTAATATTACGGACAGAAATTTTTGAAGCTGACTGTACAAATTGTAAACGAAAAAAAATATGAAAATATAATTTTTTTTTTTTTTGATATTTATGTTTAAATCTTTGTACGACTAAATAATTTACAGATTTCGGCTTCATGTTCGAATCGTCACCGGGTGGTAATCTCGGATTCGAACCGGATATCAAGTTGACGGACGAAATGGTGATGGTGATGGGTGGTAAGATGGAGGCACCGCCGTTCAAGTGGTTCTGTGAGCTCTGCGTACAAGCCTTCTTGGCTGTCAGGTGAGAATGTTCTAGATAAGTATTTATTATGTTATATACATAATATATACTTGTGTTCGGCGGTGAAGGAAAACATCGTGATGAATTAATTTCTGCCCTGTGTGTATCCACCAAACCGCATTGGAGCAGCGTGGTGGAATTATCTTCACGTTTACCCTTGCTGTGGGTACACTTTATATAATGTGTTAAATGTAAGCATTTTGTATCCTGAGTTTTTCACGGTAATTGAAAATATAACTTTCATATTAAATCAAAAAAAAAATTACCTTGCCGTAAATCATTATACAAGGTGACACATTTTGGGTGTACCAGGGTTTTTAAAAAAAATCGATATTGTAAATTTAATAAATGTATTTATGTTCCAGGCCCTACCAGGAGGCAATAATATCGATAGTGTCGCTCATGCTGGACACGGGGCTGCCGTGCTTCCGCGGGCAGACCATCCGCCAGCTGCGCTCGCGGTTCGCGCCCAACTCCACCGAGAAGGACGCCGCCGCCTTCATGCTCGCCGTCATACGGAACTCCTTCCTCAACTTTAGGACGCGCACCTACGATATGATACAGTATTATCAGAATCAAATACCTTACTGAATATCGTTACTATATCTAATGTAGAAAACTGTATCCCCCTCCGGTTAAATCCCCCCCTGGGAATTTTTAAACCCACCGTGGTGGTTTAAGGTTAATCTGTATATGTATATATCACAGAAGGGTCTCTTGTGGTAGAATTTTCATACTCAGACGTTGAAGGAAGGCGTATCCTCTCTTCGATGAGGATACCGTTAGCAAAATTGTTACTTATTTCAATAATATTCAATTTTAATACTTTAGTTTTTCTACCAGTCGGAAAGCATTTTCTTTTATATTGTTTCATTTGTTTTTTTTTTTATTATTATTAATGTTACCATTTTGAAACGCGTATTTTTCAAATTCAGGTGTAGATTGATGTTTCTGGAGGCACAAAGAGAATCGTCACATTGTCCGTAAAGTCTGCCCGTGTCATGTCAACTCTGATATTTATTAAGGTTTAATGGTTTTATTTTCGAATTTAAGACGTTATAATATCAATACAAAACCTTAAATATTGAATGAAATGTAATCCTTCTCAATGTTAGTTTAATGCTTTTATCTGTCAGACACACTTTTAATCCAATACTGTAATATGGATGCATTTACACGCGTGAGTGAGTATCTTCGTAGGCTGACGTCGACACATAATTTTACGTCGTTTATTTTTTTTCAAATTACATACACGGACCGCTTTCCCAGTAGAGCCGAGTCTTGTCTGACAAAACTTGGTGAGCTAATTTTTTTGAAGTATTTGTGCTTTGATAAATCCCACTCGTTAAAACAATACTATGTCTATAACAGATTATAAAATCATTAATTTGTATCCTGAATTAATAAATATTATAGACCAAAAGTTAAATATAAATAAATATATCAAATAAATGCAATGTTAGTATGTATACAAATATATGCTATCGGAAAATTGTAAACGCCATTAGTTTTAAAATGAATCTAGCCAATTTCAGTTATATAATAACAAATCTAAAATATAAACTACGAAATGTTGTGCTTCATGTTTACATTTTTTATGCTGACTGTACAATATTATCAAAATATTATCTGTTTTATGCTTCAATTTCAATTAATTAATATCAATAAAAAAGTACATTTATAAATAATAATCAAAATAAATGGTGCAGTAACTTTCGATCATCGAATAATAAAAAAAAATATTATGTTTTAAATAATTTAACTACAATCAATATATCAGCTTCTTAAATCTTACGATATAGTAATATCATACTATATAGATAAATAAATAATTAAAAATATATAGATATATCTATAAATTATGCCACGAATCGACCTCCTAAGGAACAATATACTTGCACCTCATTGGTCGATGCGCGCGACATCGATAGGCGAAATGAATTCATCACGAAAGATGTTCTAAAAGTATCTGGCTAAAGAAAGTCACGCGTATTAACCAATGGGTGCCCAAGGACAATTTCCTTTGGAAACTCGTGTCTTTGTATGGTTTTTTATTTTAGTACCTTGTTCATTGATTTCCAAGATTGACAGTTGGTATCGGTTCTTTAATAGGTTTCGGCATAATACTTTACACGTAATTATTTGCACATATTTAATAATTGCTTTATAAATGTAACAATTTTACGAACAAAGCGTATGGTGTTGCCGGGTTAAATAATTTAAGAATAATTATATTTAGATAGAACTGCGTCCTATTAGGTTTCTTTTAGATGTTAATAGAAATTATAGCCAAAATGACATTGAAAAAAAAATATATCAAACCATATATGTATATACTATAGCCATGAATAATGTTATCATACCTTATGAAATCGGACTTAAAAAAATAGACATTTAATTAAATACATACTTCATAAAAAGTTGCGTTTACACAATATAGCTCAAACATGATAAAAAAATACGTGTAATGTAAACGCGCCACTATTAAAAAAAAAAGTATATTTTTTATTCCAGAAATATAACGATATTTTCATGTACGTAATATTATATGTTATTTATTGTAATGTTTAAATAAATGTGTGATTATTTCGATATTTAGTGCAAATTTGTTATTTTTTGTCCATTCAAGTTGTTGATCATGTCGATATTCTATTAAATTTATTATTAATATACGCTTTGAATTATATCATTAAATATAAGACTAAATGAAAAAAAAAACAACTTTGAAGAATTCTATATATCTAATACCATAAATTTAGTATAAAATGTTTAGAGTGCTGAATTTTATGCTGTAATTAAAAAATATTTCGGCAATAAGATTGCAAAGCTTGGATATAATTAACAGAACAAAATACAATGAAAATTAAAATTATGTATTAAGTGGAAGCTGCCATTTTTTTATGAGGCTGTTGGATGAAAGCATCATTGAAAAAAGAGAGATTTATATCAAGACTCCCGATTGAAACGAAGTTGCTTTGTATTATATATAATAACAGACAACGAAATAATATTAACAACGTTTGACAATATATAAATGATAAAAAAAAATGTGATAAACATCAAAAATATTTTTTTTTTAATATCAAACCGTAAATAATAGAAAGAGAGAGATAGAGTGACAATTTGTGTCACTTCACTGTAAGCCGTGTAAGCTTCGTTCTAAAAACTACTGGTTAATAACGGTTCTTTTAGTCTTTTCCTAAGCTAAAGTCTATTCCATATTTAAAATTCAAGCTTGTATCTTATTGCCGTAACAATATCTGTTATGAACATTCCTCTGATAGTTACTTTGTTGTTGGAATTAAAGTATGTGGTAAAGGTGAAAAGTGTTTTATTTCTAGCATTACCACCCTTCGACTTTTCCTTGAACCCATAAATTTGTAACAAATCTTCATAATCTGTACTAAACATTATATTGAAGTATAAAAATAATTGTTTAAGTTTATGTCTATTATAAACACTAGAAGAACACCCGACATTATTTTTGTGTGTCTGTTGGGGGGTAATATAATCAAAATGTGTAAAAAATATAAATTTACCACTTAGAGTTGGTAATAGGTAATATTGTTAAGTGTTAGTTTTTTATTATTTCTTGTACAGTGCCAGTATAACGACAGGCACAAGAGATAATATAGTTCCCTAAGTTCTTAGCGATTTGGTGGAACCGGGAATGGTTATAATGACTTAGTGCCAATATCTATGGGCGGTGGTGACCACTTACCATTAGGTGACCGATTGACCCGTGAGCATACCCAGAGCAAAAAAAAGTACAAATTTAGTATGAGCCAAAGCCAGGGGACTGCTTTTCTAATAACGCAATTATATTTCATCTTTGATTAAGGTCTATACAGAAAAATCGTATTATTTTCAAAAGGACAAAAGTTTGCTTTGAACAAAATAAACAGTTTACTGAAATAAAATATCTTTATTTTATAAAACAAAATAAAAACAAGTTATACTTGATTATCACAGCTGTCTAAAAATGATAAATAATATTCCAACTTCTTGATAACTTTCTTAACTTTGCTTAAATCTAAATTAGGTAAATGATTTTGGTTATGTTCGGGGAATTTTCTAGAAAATGTGCCTTTATTCGTACTCTTGTCATTTAAGTCTGTTTTATTTCTTTTAGAAAGTGATTTTGCATCTGCAAATATTTGAATGATATGAGAGAAAGTTGATTTATTGTAATGCAATTTATTTTCTTCACTCGGCCCTTGTAATATTTGTAATGTGTCATTTCTCATCACTTCTAAGCTTGCTTCATCTGTTTGTATTAATTCACTCTGAAAAAGATGGATTTCAATTTTAACACTATTTAATAGTATCAAGAAGATGAGTTAGATCTAAATGTTGGTTCTCAACAAAGTAAAGTTAGATTGATGTCAAAGGTGTTTTGGAATTTCAAGGCTATTTGTGAGGTGAATGAGCTTAGAGGAAGGAAAGTCAACCTCATCCAGTACTTAAAACCCATTGATTCTGAGTTCAACATCAGGCAAACATGACTGGATTGTTATGTATTTAACTAAATTTTAAATTTCATGAAAGGCCTGGTAGCAAAGGAAAAAATTGAGAGCAAAGTTCACTTAACCACATTGAAGCAGCATAGTAAGCTTCAAACCTTTACCTCAAAACGAGAGGGATATGTCCAGCAGTGAGATATTTACAGGTTGTTAACTAACTTTAGCTAGAGGGCCCAAAAGGCATTCTAAGCTATAGAATTTAACTAAGATTCCCTTGTTACAAATTCTTTTAATGAAATCAATCAATCAAACTCAGAAATAAGAGCTATAGAACACTTGACTTACTTGTAGACACCTCTGTGCAACAGATTCTACTGCCGATTCAGGATCCTCAAAATTATTATTGCAATTTAAATTAGTACATATATCTAGCAAATAAGAGGCAGTTTCCATTGGTTCTATTTCACCATTAAAATATCTCATGATGAAGGCATAAGAAGCTACAACATTTGCCATATTAAATCTTATAGCAGGCGATGGTTTCACTGTCTGTAAATAAAGTATATATTAAAAAATAGTATTTTCTTTACCATTCATCCAACTGTAGGGTATTTTTTTTTTGTTCTGTGTGTTGCGGACTTATTTTCAGTAAAACTAATTAAATTTAAAGACCGCCCAATGTCATAGACACATATTTTCATATTATAGTAAATAGAATAGAATACTGTTATTTTCATATACATTATATTAAATAGTTATAATGATAATTTTAATTTATAAAATAAAACTTACAGTGAGTGAAGTGAACTTTGGTACAGATTTTATTTCAGGGAATTTTTTTAAAGCTTCTGTTTCTTTACTTGACTCTTCTACATCCTCTACAAGTTTTTTTTCTTTAGTAAAGGACCACCATGGCTCCCATTGAGGTATTATAGTGCCAACATCACCTTGATTAAGCATGGCCTCAAAATCATTCCTCTCGTCTTCTGTTAATGCATTCCAAAGAGCATCTGGGTCGTCTAAGTTTAAGTCTTGTATTCTAGTATGTAAATCTATTTCAGAACCGTCGTCAGAGTCTATTTCTTCGACATTTTCGATTTCTTCTATTAGATCATCATTGTCATTCTCATGCATTTTTTTCAATATATCTATCATTTTGGCTTTAGCATCGTCACCAACTTGATGTGATGCTAGTTCCTCATTAACGCATTCTCTGTAAAAACTTTCCGAGCATCCTTCGTGTTTTTCGGATTTGTAGCACTCGAGTGAGCAGTAGAAAATTTCGCATCGTGGACAGCAGTACTTACTTGGTTTTTCATCGCATCTGAAATTTATATTAATATAGGAATTGTGATATGGACTAAGGACAGAGCAAGTATTAAATGCCTTTACAAACAAGATACATTTATAGTCTTGACTTACAATCCACATAACCTTGTTTGTTTTGATTCAGAAGATTCCTTCGACATTTCACACTAAATATGTTTACAATTTGATTTCTTAGTCAAATATTTTGAGGAGACTTTACCTAAGTTTATCGTGTTGAAAAAATTATACCATATTTTTAATAATTTAATTCAAAGCCGATAACTAAGTACTAGGCTAACTTGACCATACATAACAATATCTGTTGTCAAATGTCAGTTGTCAACTTGGCACTTTTAAGGTGTTAATTGAATATTTGAATTTTTACAACTGAAATTGTTTTGTTTATATTTTATTTTATGTTATAAGATAAAAAAACAATAGCTTAATAAAATAATTATAAAGAGTCAATTATATGTTCAATTGTAATCTATTACAAAAAGCATTTTACTATTTATTTATTAAGATATCATCTTTTGATTGTAATGAAGTTATGAACTTCAAATTTGTGATACTGACATTGGCATATTATAATTGTGGTATGGCAAGATATATATTAATTATTATATATATCTTGTGGAATTATTATTATATCTTGTTTTTGTTGTGACAACTTTAAAAACAATAAGCAAAAATTCAGTTTTTACTTGCTTACCAAGTAATTTTATTCGCTATGTTGCTTAAATATAAAAATGAAATAAGAAGTTTAAGCATTATTAATTGAGATATAATGCAAAGACTGAAGCGTACTGTTATTTTGTAATCCTGAAGATATTTTTAAAACGCGAAATGACGGAGCCAGAAATTGTGGATGACTTTTATGGAGTCTACCTTCTATATAACATTAATCCGAAATTTAAAGGACGAACTTATATAGGGTACACGAGAGACCCAAATAGGAGAATTATGCAACATAATCGAGGCACTTGGGCCGGCGGAGCTCATCGAACAAGTAACAGAGGTCCTTGGTAAATTTTTACATGTATCTTCTCATTGGCTTAGTTATTAAAGGCTAAAAATGTGTAAATTTAGAACTATATATAAGAAAAAAGAAACACATTTATACAGTATCTTGATAAATTAATTACTTATTTGTTACATTGCATTAAAATATTTGTTTAAGAAATTCCCAAATATTGTATAATTCTAAAAAAAATGTTTTGATTTCCATAAAGTATGAAACATTATTATTTTATTTTAATTTCTTATTTCATTATTTCAGGAAAATGGTTTTGATTATTCATGGTTTCCCAAACAACATCTCAGCATTAAGAGTAAGTTATTTAATCTATTAGTATTTTTTTTACTATCATTATTAAATTATATATTATTTTAACAATTCTTTTCCATATATATAAAACTTGTTCGCATATAATTAATATTTTATAATTTCTCTTAATTTCATATTTAGAGTTAAATTTAAAATTAAGAGAAGTTTACAAGCAATTAATCAATATATTCTTTTGTATTATTTGATATTTTTATTGAAATTGGATTTCCGTCTATAAAACTCATTCATTGTACTAATATCAATAAATCAAGTTATCTGACAATTATTGTGGTAGTCATATGAAATTGATACCAGTAGACCTTCTTGTGATACTCCAGTTCTTTTTTTGACTCAGATAAATATATTACTTTATTTGCTATATGTATTCCTCCTAAGGCCAAATAGTCTATTGTATTCAATAATTTACATGCTTAAGAATGTTGTATGTAGACAAATGGATATGTATTTTTCCCTAAAATCTAATTGTTCATTAACAAAAATTCTGGTTTAATTTAAAAAATAATAGTTAAAACTATTGAAAATATACTTTTCCAATATTTAAAAACTAATGGCAAATTTTCTATTTTAAATAGGTAGGTCAAATAGGTGTACTAAGAACTAAAAAAGCAAACCATCACCAATTAACCATTAATTATGTCCCTTGTGCCTGTACTTATACAGCCTCACTAGCCTTGCAAAGCAGAATACAACAATACATAATAATAAGTATTGTTTGACAGTAGAATATTTAATGAGTACTTACCCAGCCATACACTTGTACAAAGCCCCACAAAGTAAAACTACCAACTTTGCAAAAGGATGTTAAATTAATGTTGAAATTTTTGTATTAATTGAATTTCATTTTAATCTGTATAAAAATAATTGTAGTTTGAATGGGCATGGCAAAATCCAAATAAAACAACAAGACTGCAGCATCTCGACTTGAAAAGAATACCTCGAAAAGAAACAGAGTTTCAATTTAAATTAAGAGTTTTATCTGAAATGCTCAGAGTTGGTCCTTGGTATCGATTGCCTTTGGTGATAAGGTGGTTGGAAAATGACTACTTTGAAGAATTTCCAGTAAGTTTATAGCCTTTCTTTCTTTATCTTACAAAGAGGTTTATGATCTAAATTATAATCCAAATTGATAAGAATTAAGAAAAAAAAAAGTATTTCCTAATAAATTACTCACCTCATAATAATTATATTCTAAGCAAATATCAAAAATAGATATAAGTAGTTAGAGCATCTTTTCTGTATCTGTTAAATCAAACACTTAAAAACAGTTTTTTAATGTAAAATATTCTTATTTTTGTTATTGTCTATAGTCAATTGTTATGGAAAAGAGGAAAATAGTATTGTCCCTTAAAGTATGTTCATAGATAATTTTTATTTATTTTCAGCCTGAAAGAATACCTCCAGATCATATGATAATCTGTCATGGTCCAATAAAAAGTAGAAACCTCAAGAAATCCAAACCAAAAAATACAATAGTACCTACTATAGAATGCTTAATATGCTCCGAGTCTTTAAAATGTACTGAAAAATTGACCTGTACGAACCCCAATTGTAATTTAGTTGCCCATATATGTTGCCTGGCCGAAATATTTCTCTCTCCCGGAGAGTATATACCTATAGCTGGCCGTTGTCCATTTTGCAATGTTAAATTAAAATGGGGTGACTTGATACGGACAATGAGAGGATGTAATCAATTGACCACAAACGATGATGGGGTGGAAAGGGAAGTTGATGATGAATTGGATGAAGATGTAATATGTACTCAAGATAAGGGATTTGTTGATAATCCTTCTTGGTTCCTTGATTGTAACGAAGATTTATGACGTATTAAATATTTGACTAAAATATGTTTTTTGTTTTTATTTAATGATAATAGAATTACTTGACTCTTATAACATTATGTACTCCACTTCAGCTGATAGTCGAAACTAGATTTTTAAATTTCAGTTGGTCATCTTGTGGAATTATTCCTTGGGGAAAAAATATATCCCATATCGTCTTTTTAGTTAATAACATTCGATAACACTTCTCTTTTTAAATACATCTATTGAACGTAACATTTTAATAAGTGTGGATCTTATGAATTACCAGCTGTGCCCGCGACTTCGCACGCGTTCGAATTTAACACTAACAAAAACTTATAATATTAACTTTATTATTATTTTATATATAATTCTAAACAGACAGACAAAAATTGTAAAAATTTGTTTTTGTATATGTACCTTGTATACATATGCATTTAGTAAAAACTGGTTATTTTAATACTACAAACAGACACTCCAATTTTATTATATGTATAGATAAAACTGTTCCTGCTAATCTGGTAACTAAAATTGTACATACACTTTTGGCGATGGTGACTGCCTATAGAAACTTGAATATCGAATTGCCAGATGATATTGGAATGAGGAATGTTTGTTTGGAACACGCAAAACGCGCATTTCAATATAAATAAAAAACCCTTATTTAAATCTAATAATACTTTGCCCTTTTCCTGTATACGAAGAAATAAATTTGATGGTAACGTAAACTACAATTACTATGAAAATTGATAGATACGTATTATAGCTAGCTGTTTAGAGTGAACTAACAGTTTTTGCCTATATGACGTCACATCATGGCGGCCTTTGTTTTTGGTCACGTGGTATACAGATTAAAAAATACGACTTTAATTTTTATAAATTAATAGTCTGTTTTTATGATTCAAAATCAGAATATTTAAGTAAGTATATATTTTTTTCATAAATTTTAATTTTTACCAAATTTCATAATTTATTTTTCACTACCGAAACTGTCCTATTCACATTGAAGCAGCGTTGTGTGTTTAACTCAAAAGAGAGCCGAGGCCTTAGTCCAGTGGGAAATTAACTAACTAAAGTAACTCTTACTTTTAACTGCAAATCATTTCTTTTTTACTATATTCAGGTAAGAATATTTTTAATATGAAATCTCACTAATACGTTAACATTTATTAGACCGTGAACGCATATTTCATTGTTTTTTATTTATTTTTACTCTCTCGTTGACACAGATTACCTTTTTTTATTGAACGGCAATTATTTAGTGCGTTCTCAATAGCTTCGCGATTAAGTCACGTCTCGCTTGAATGCAAATACTTTCACTGCCTCAGTAACGGGTAATCGGGCATATAAATATTCAGTTTTGCTCGGAGAAGACGATAATATGATAAAGATCTTGGATTATTTACTATTCAACAGTAAATTGTTAAACTATGAATGTTAAATGACGATTCAAAAGTGCTTGTAAAAGCCGACTTGGATGTATTATGTTTATGGCTTCTGTCAATAGGTTGACAATTCTGCCAGTGTCAGGGTTGAAAAATACACGTGGTTAAAGCCGACTTGAATAAAGTATATTTTGATTTTGATATTGGCGAATGTCAAACGTAGCTGTCTCGCACACCAAGATAATATGGCTCTTTTGTTTTAGTTATTTTGTAGTGGTATACTCTGCCTAGATATATGAATTATCTAAGGTTAATAAGCTTGACAAGATTAATGGGTGCCATTTATATATCTTACAAAGTTTATAAGATTGAAATTAATTAATAACAGAGTTTATTTTGTTTTCGATAATGAATTTGCCTTATTTAGTAAGTAATGCATGTTATTATATTAGGTCCAACTTGAAGTTTATATTAATAAAAAAAAACACAGTCTCAACTCTTTTTTTGAAATTGCAAGATTCTATTTCTTTACTAAAGTACTTTAAGATATTTTTATTCCGTTAATCATTTATTGAATAATGATAATAATTTCAAAACAAATTCACCTTACACTAATAAGAAACGCCTTTACGCTTTTATTATTCGGCATTTTTTAATGATAATCTCTTTTATATTAATAGTATTCCTTAAAATAAATAAGTAGAAAGTTCAGCGTGGGAAGACCAGAATATACTTACTAGTTCTGTTTAAAAGCCAACGTTTTTTTTGTGGCTTCTCACTCTGATGTCATTGCTTTGATTTGGTCACAGGCACAAATGAAGTTTAGGTGCATGTCGTGCATCGTGCTGGTGATCTATCAAAATGAAAATATATTTTTGTTTCCAATTATTAAGATGTTGCTTTTAAAATTTATATATAACAGTTCAATAAGTTTAGACATATAATTTTAAACTTCACGGTGCGCTGGTACTCAACTATAATAGGTAGTAATTGTCATGGATTTTCTTTTAGTTTGAATTTATAACATTTTTTATATTTTCTTCGGTCACAATTTTCAGAACATGTGGCATTTTTGCGTAAAAAACGTAATTTTAAAACACATTATTTTTGTAGGTAAATAAATAGATGAAAAATAAGTGTGAAATAAAATATATTTTCAGTCAAAATGTGTTCATAATTAGTAAAATAAATTACTACATCTACCAGGTACAATAATAAATAACGATATAACACAATGTTTTTTACATGAATAGGTACACTTATTAAACAAATAAAGTAAATAGTTGATTGAGCATATCTTATAATAAATTTGACATATGAAATTAAAAAAGACGACCATAGATAATAAATAATAAAAACAATAATTTTACATATAACTTTAGGATCATTTTGTTACATAAGAAAAATAAAATTCATGCATCATACAAAAATAAAAAAATAAGTATTAGCAAACAACTATTGGTAAAGAAGATTAATTATATTATGAACATATAGCTATTATACTAGCAAAAAATCTTCGCTAGAAATAATTACAAAATTAAACAATTAAATGCATTTCATTTGGTATCAATTTGTCTATATAATAATTTAAATAATACCTAACTATTAGTTACAAATAAAAGATGGAATACAAATACTCAACAAATTCACGGCAGTCGTCAATAATCACTGAAGATGTCATCATCATCATCATCATCGAAGTCGTCGTCATCATCAGCTCCTGGCGGAACGAGTGCTCCGTTCAGTACTTCACTAATTGGCTCCTGGAAACCCATCGCTTTAGCCAACCCGTAAACAACTCTCATCACCAATAGCCTCGTAAAGTCAACTGGTGTAGTCTCCTTCCTTTGTAAGGTAAGCTGCTTCTCAGTCGGATAATCCATTGTTTTTTTCCTCATTTCACACAATGTAAACACACAAAACAGCATCAAGAAAAATACAATATGGCGCCCCATTTTAAGTTTAGTTCCCGCCAAAATTTACGTCAACTTTTTTTTTTTAAATAAATTGTTTGGCGTTGTCTTTAAATCAAATGCATAATTTGTAAGGTTTAATACGAGCTCGTAACCAACTAACGGGCTGTAGTCGCTCGAGCGAATGAATACTCAGTAGCGTGTAAGCAAGACTGTCACCGTCAGTGTGTCATTCCAATAAGTGTATGGATAACAGAACTCTTAAGACGTGTGGGTTTGATTATATAGTTTACTGTTACTTTGGTGCAAAGCGTGAAAACGTCAATATTAAGGTACACTAGTCCCATGGTGGTATTTAACTAAACCTTAATGACATGAAAATTTAAGGCTACTCTGCATTACGGTTTAGTCACCGAATGAAAATATAATGAAACACGAAAATGTTATTTTACTGATAAAATTTTAAAATTTGGTTATAGTTTTAAAAACTGTATCGAAACGATTTCAGCGTTTATCTTAGACCAACTCTAGTCGTGCGAAACACATTTTGTGTCGTACACATTATTTTATATTGTTAAAAAAAAACCTTTACAATTTGTACCGTTGCTAGTTACTTAAATAAAAAAAAAATACGGCAAAAAGTCTGAACATGTTTTTTATTATTTACGTATGCAGCACATATGCTTCGAATAACAAAAAATAGATATAGAATTGGTAATTACGTAGAACAATTTTCGGATTAAAAAAAAAGAACATGTTTGCATTTTTATTGAGGAAATAAACGTTACAATTAAACTATTATTACGAGGCCACCGATTAAGGTAAACCATTACATGGGTATCTCAATTATATTTGGCATCGAAGTGTTACTTTAGCATTAAATACTTCTGTTTTCGGCTTGAAAGATTTCTAATCAATGATACATTTTGACACACTTCTTAATTTGGTTCTCTAAGGCATAACACAAACTAGCTACTTTTTTAAAATTATATTCTACGCTACGCAAAAGAGAGCATGTATTCCGACGGTGTCTAGAAAAAAAAAATGACTTGCCACCGATATATTATGCTTCTAGCGGTGATGCATAGGTTTTGATCAAGCCTACTTGGGTAGGTACCATCGAATCAGGTAATCTAAATCTAAACAGCAAAACTTATGGTATACCGCAACACAACAACAACAAAAACGAAGGATGACTGAGTCAGTATAACTTCAAGCAAAATCGATATAACATTTTGGTTACCCATATTGGTGGTGCAATGTCGATGTAGTCTAATCACCAATTGATTAAAACTCTTTTTTTTTATTTAAAGGTGGAATAAGCTCCAATACCTTATTATAAATCGATTGTATTAGATACTCCTTACAATATATTCAATAAAATATGTCGATTCATGGCTAGTGGACTGTTTGTCACAAAGTGGCTCATTTACTTCTTACCAAAATACTTTTTTTTTTAATAACAACGAGCAAAATTCTAAAAATTAAGACCACAACAATTCAAATCAAGAGACAAAATTTTAATTAAGGTCACTGTTTTTATAAAGATGTATTTAATATTTATGTAAGAATACGCTTTACGGTTTAAATACCTTCCTACTTAATGAATACGAATGATAATGAATGTTTAAGGTTTTCCCGCGTATATATTTAACATAGTTGAAATAATAAATATTATTATTTCAAACTGAAATGCTAAACTTATTAATAAGTATCTCGTAATAGAGACGAACTTTAAAAATATGATTAATATAATACAAAGTAGTTCTACAAATTTCTAGAACCAGTACGAGATGTTTGGATATTTATTAATATGAAAAAAGTGTGTAAGTACCCTAAGGTCGGGTGAAAGTAATGTATCTGGCACGTAACCTGGTTCGATGACATTCTTAAAATAGAATCAGAATCGCATTCAGAATGTTAAATATCATAATTATAAGTACCTTATTAAACAGTAATATAATTATGAAAAATGTTTTATTCAAATCCTTTCAAAATAAATGTAATCACCGGTTACTTACTGATAAATAATTATAATTATAATCATTGATATTTGGTGGTGCTAGGCAGACGTATGTTGGTAAAGCCGTATCCACATAATGCGCTGGTCTTGTACGGCATATTTGTCGTCGGTTAAATTGCCTTTCCTATGAACCTTAGATTACATAAATACACATATATATCTACACTGAATGTCGTACTGCAAAAAAACTTAACAAACGGACCAACTTTATTACCTTGGTGTTTCGCGGTTGGCACTCGCCGAACGTCATACTACTTTACAACTGTGCGTGCACTTAGTAGCCAAATTATGGCCACTATTTTCGCGTTCTCAGTTTGACAGTCTAATTATGTCTATTAGACACAACAGTTTTAGCAAAGTTTTGAATAGGTGAAGTGAATAGTTTCGTTCAGAGTATTCTGTGGTTGGTTTCGATAAGGAAAACTGAAATTATATCGGTTTAAAGACATTTATTTCTCATAAAGAACACAAAAGTTCACTTATATTATGTTGTAAAGTACCTAAGACAATGCAAAATTTCGAACGTTAGGCAAAAAAAAAATATCGTTGCTGGTATTATAAACCTGTGTAAAATAATCACGATAAGCTATGATATATAAATTTAAGACTTTTAAAAAGATTACTTCGAAATTATTATGTACAGGTAAATGAACTTTTTACGTAGTGCATATCTAAATTTGTACAATAAGAATTATTATTTCTTATCTCATCGTGCGCCACCAACCTAGGGAACTAAGATTTTGTCTGTTATGCCTGTAATTACACTGTCTCACTCACCGTTCAAACCGGAGCACGATACAAAGTATTGCTTTATGACGGCTGGAGATGATGAGTGGGTGGTACCTACCCAGACGGACTTACACAAAGCACTACCACCAAGTACTAATAAAAAAACGAACTTTGGTACGAATTGTTTTAAATATTAAAAAAAAAAACGATTTTATCAGTTCTTCGTACAGTCGAGAAGGATTTGATATTTGGGCCAAAATTTCATTTTCATCCGGAACCAAGCCGAACCAAGCATTGGTTTCTGCACAATGTTTCTCTGCACCTTTGACACGAGAGGAATAAAAACACGCATACAAAACTAGGTGGTAGGTGGTGTATGCCCGAACCACGATTTAAACTGGTGACCTTCAGACACACTTTTTAATATATTAAACTTTATATTAATATTTGGATTTGTAGTATTATTTGTTTTATTATATTAATTCACGTTTTGGTTAAATTCTCAACCAAATTCAAAAGATCAATCGATTCGATATAGTCTATCAATTTTTATAGTGTGTTTTTAAGGAGAATTGAATAAAATTAATCATAAATTAAAATAATATCGATATTTTATGCTCTTATTTAACCTTAACCCACTTATAAAATATACTAAATAAAAAAAATGTATGTGCCTTTACGACATTTTATTGTGTGTGTTGACGTTTTGTTTTGGATATACACACAAAGGAATAATAAATTTACATATCTTGTGACAATTTTATGAACATAATCCGTCACAATCCAGCTCCTAAAAAACAAAGTGCTTTAAGCAAATATAATACGGTCACTTTTAAATTCAGAGATGCATCTCCTCTGTTTGTATAGTCTATTTCGACCACGAGAGGACAAAAGCCAAAATAACAACATTTGACATTGCATTGATGCGAATATGTAAAAATAAGTTTGTTTATCTTTATTCCTTCTTCGATCGGAATAGGTTGTATATAGATATTTTAAAGATCTACAAATTTATCATACAAAACTTTTTTGTATCTTAGATTTGGCAGTGTTTGCGTACAACTTTTCGGTCTACATAAGTATATGGAAATAATAAAATTGGAGAGAAGTCATATTTTGGAACTATGTGTGCAAAAATACATACGGAAAGTTATGTATATTATAGAAAATGCAACATCATAAGATATATTCCGCAGTTAATTTAAGATTCAGAGAATCTCTTAATAAATTTAGAAAAAACTGACCTGGCATATAAATTAACTGCCTCTTATTTTTGTATTTTTGATTAGATTATTTTAGGTAAATTATAAAATGAGTTCTGATTTTTCCAATTCTTTCTTTGATTGAACAGTAAAGTGCTTTAATATTTTTTAAAGAGAAAGACCAACAGTTGGAAAACAGAACAAAAAGTTACTGAAGTGTTTTGCTTTCATTAAATAGGCATATAGATAAAAACTTGTTAATCAATGCTGAGCTAATTGTGTATCACGTGAAACTATATAAATTTAATAGCCTCTAAATGCACCGCCAATCCTGAGAACTGAGATGTTATGTCTCTTGTGCCTTTTACACTGGATCACTTTACTTTCAAACCAGAAACCACAATACAGCAACTGGTTATATTTTAATATGTGTTATCTACCCAGATAGCCTTATACAAAGCCCTACAACCATTTGAGTCCCTATTGGTTATATTTTAATATGTGTTACCTACCCAGATGGCCTTACGCAAAGCCCTACGACCAGTTGAGTCCCAATTGCGTCAGCTTAGCAATTGAACTTAGAACCTCGGGATCTGTAATTATAAAATAGGTACAAATGAAGTCGGGATTAAAACTGGTATTACGAGAAGCGATGCGTATCTTGCAAAATATAATAGGCAGGTTCAATATTATACGTGCGTGAACTATTGGCATTTAGGAAGCAACAATAGCATATAAAGGTAAAAGTCCACCGCAATTGCGGATTATTATATCGGATTTGTTACGATAGTTTTTATTAGTGGAAATTGGCGCCAACATTTTATGCCCTAGATGTTTTTACATGACAACTAAAAAAAAATTTTTGTATTGTTTTCAGGGTTCATGTATGTATGTACTAATGTAGGTATTTTATGTATGTATGATATGTATATAAATGCCAAATTAAGTTTTTGTTATTAATATATTTGACTTAAATCCTTAAAAAAAAATGTGGTAAATATTATTTATCGTACTAATTTTAAAAAAGATAATAAGTTTGTTCCGGGTTCGATTCCTGGCCGAGGCGATATAGAAAAAAGTTCAATAGTTTTCTATGTTATCTTGGGTCTGGGTGTTTGTGGTACCGTCGTTACTTCTGATTTTCGATGACACAAGTGCATTAGCTACTTACATTGGGATCAGAGTTTGTGATGTTGTCCAATATTTATTTATTTATTTGTGATCATAATTTATGTACGATACATAAATATTATAATATACTAGTATTATAATCTTCTTTACATTCAAATATTTATGTAATTAGAACATTCCAATGTGTTTATAAAATCTCATGTTAATACCTATACATTATTTTGCGTGTGCTTTTCTGGATTTATGCAAAAAGTACGTCTAGATTAAAACATACAATGTTTTCAAAATATCCTTTAAACTTTAAATCTCCTTGGGAATGTGAAAGTTTAAGTTCCGCCTCGACAATACGAAAATCTGTCAACGTTTGTGTGGTCAACGTGTATTGGTGACGAGAACAAGAACTATTCTGTAATAAGATCTTATCTACAGAAAATATTACAATCTTGTATAATTGATCGTGACTCTTTGAAGAACAACAATAAGTTGTAAATACATAAATTGCCATCTACTTAAGAGGAAATCATAATAAAAATGAGCCGAGATGGCCCAGCGGTTAGAACGCGTGCGTCTTAACCAATGATTGCGGTTTCAAACCCAGGCAAGCACCACTGAATTTTTATGTGCTTAATTTGTGTTAATAATAATTCATCTCGTCATCAGCGGTGAAGGAAAGCATCGTAAGGAAACGAAGGTCTACAAATGACAGATTCTTTGTCCTATAGTTTAAGAATTGCATATAAATGCAACGTCCTAACTGTCACTCTATCGATTCATATCTGTCGACCTCCGTGGTCGAGTAGTGTGTACACCGGTTTTAATGGGTACGCTACTCTGAGGTTCCGGGTTCGATTCCCGGCCGAATCGATGTAGAAAAAGTTCATTAATTTTCTATGTTGTCTTGGGTCTGGGTGTTTGTGGTACCGTCGTTACTTCTGATTTTGCATAACACAAGTGCTTTAGCTATTTACATTGGAATCAGAGTAATGTATGTGATGTTGTCCAATATTTATTTATGATTTATTTATTATATCGTCTGGACATGGCCTTTTATATTCATTGTTTTAAAAGTTACTTTTGAATGAGCTTAATCAAAGATAAATTTTAGTTTTTCGTTTTTTTTTTTTTTTAATTTTAGATTTTTATTGACTATCGAACACTTATTCCGAAATTCCGGGTAGTGTGGAAAATAACTTAAATGGAAATAATGATACACAGTAAAAATTAAGACTTATCGAATTATTTAAAATTGAATAAGTTTGAGGTAGCAAATCGCTCTAAAATGTCTTCGATCATAGACATAACTTTTATTTTATTTAGAAGCATCAGGAGTTCCGAGGTTTTTGTTATTTACCAAAAACCCAAAATACATCAAATCTCCAATATTTATTCGGCTATAAGGCCTTTTCCACAAACTTTCCCACACTTGAACGTCAACAAAATATTCGAAAGGGTACTATTTATCAATGAAGAATCTTACAGAATATTGAATTCTAGTTCGTTTAAATATTTTTGGCAAATATGCAAAGTAACTTGTGATGGAAGATAAAGAAAGAAAAGAAAAATGATTGGAAGACAAAAGAAATGAAAAATGAGGAGGTTTGGAACATATTCCACCAAGCTCCTCCAATGCGGGTTGGTGGAATACACATGTTTAGAATTTCTTTGAAATTAGACACATGCTGGTTTCTTCACGATGTTTTCCTTCACCGCCGAGCGCGAGATGAATTATAAACACAAATTAAGCACATGAAAATTCAGTGGTGCCTGCCTGGGTTTGAACCCGAAATCATCGGTTAAGATGCACGCGTTCTAACTACAGGGCCATCTCGGCTCTCATTTATTATATTACTAAGGTACTTTGTATTCAAATAAGAGAAATATTTGCCTACGAAACTAATTAATTAGAAAACCTTATTTCTCAATTTTTTGGCGGCCTGGCCCTTAGGCAATTGCCTCCACGGCTTAATGATTCGGCCCTGGTCAGCGAAAAGTGGTTTTGATGTAATATGCTCGGAGTCATTGAATTCAAATTTGTGCTCCAGTAGTGCCATAATTAATGTATAATAGACAATGTTATGTTATATTAACATAAATCACACTTCTTCTTTCAATTGATTTAATGTTTTAAGTTAAATTATCCAAAGCCTTCAATTAATGCAATGAGGTAGGTTGTTTTATTTTTAAATTAAATATATTTAAAGAAAAAAAAAACAAAACAATCTTGTTTAAATAAATGCTCATTGTACGTAAAACCTTTGTTCCTGCGCCTGAACTCTTTCCCATGTTATCAAAACATGAGGTTAGGAGAATAGAGTGTTTATCTGTGTTTATCTTTAACCCTATTCTAAGGGAAGTAGGAAAAAGATAAACAAACCTAAGATATACGTATTTCATGCGATTTGCTAATAACTCAGCTATATTGTGCACTACTAAGAGTTTATGATTAGTATATCTTTATTTATAATACAACACTATTACATTTAACTATTTATATCAACTTTAATTTTACTTCCAAAATTTCGATAACAGTTTCGTGGACGTTCATTTTTTCGTAAATGCATAGTGAATATCACAGATAAATCAAGCTCTCGACCAACGATATCGTGTCCATTTGCTGTAATGTCAATGTTGTTTATTTGGCCTTTTTCTTGTTATGGTTGGAATAGAGTATATACACACACTCACACAAAATGAAAACTGATTTAGCTCCTGCACAGTTGGTTATTTACCGTTTAAAATGACCACTGTGATAAAAATTGGTCAATAAATAATAATTTCATATTATGTTAAATTCAATATTTTTTTGTCGTATTAAGGAATTACGAATGTTACTCTATTTTAAAATCATCATCAATATATATAAGTTGTTACTTTTGATCAGAATGTCGATAAATATAAACTTTACAACGTTTTTGAAGTAACGATAGAAGAAGAAGTAGAAGAAGCTATAGCTCTGAGGTCGCTTAACACAAAGTCCTACTCATTTTGATCTCTGACTTTTCGATCGGAATATGTTACAATTTTTAGTGTCACTTTGTCCTCCATTATGATAATAATAAGAGATGCAAAAAGAAAAAGGCAAACAACTTGTTCAACTGATTATTTGTCGAAAAATGTCAAATAATATTTTTTTTTCGAAAACTCGCTGCTAAATCTAAGTGCGCAGATAATAACATGAAACTTAAGGATCGCCTCCACACATTGCAATTGACAAATCGATTATAAGAATTATTTATTTTGGAAAAATGTATCGTTCTTTATGTATAATAAAGGTTAATGTTTTAGTTGTCGTTTATTTAAGAGACGTGAAAGTTTAACCTATAAAAATGAATTGTCGTTAGTTGTAACCTCAGTCTAGAAACATCACCAATTGAAAGTACAATGATAAACGTGAGTTCTTTATATAAATATTTATACTATTTAAATAGTGTCTTGTGGATTCCTTGAGATTTTAGTTTTGTTATGATTTATCTAAGCATTACAACCTTTTTTATTTAACAAAAGTCTGAATATTAGTAAGCAATAAAATTGCGACGTCATAGTAGCTACTAACTTGACCGGGCCTCAAGCGTTTATTAAATCGTATAAAAGATATAAATATATAAAAGAATAACAAAACTTCAACCTCGTTGTAGATTTTTTTAATAATAAAATTTCGTTCAAATGACAGCGATTTATCATTATTTATTAGTATCCATAGTAAAATATTTATTTATCTACTATGTTTTTTTTTTAATAATTTGAATTTAAATTTGGTAATAGAATTGAAAAGGAATCCATATTTCGAAATTCAAAAAGTTTGAATGTTCAGTCAGGTCTTAGGTCAAGATTAAAGATTCATTGGTTGTCATAGAAAAAAAAGACGTTAAAAGTTGCAACACGACGTGAAGAATCATTGATAAAAAAAAAGTTAGGTACGCGAAATTAAATCGGGTTTATTTGTAATGTCCGATAATTTTGTTATAAATACGTCGTTGCCTCTTTCCTTAAAGTCTACATGGATGTTATTTTAAATTCGAAACTTGTAAGTAAAATGTTTGCAAACCTACTTCGTACTAACTGCTTTCACCAAAGCGGATAATGCAAGTAACAGAAAAAAAAACTTTAGCGATGAGCAGCAAAAAAAAAAAAATTTAAAAGCGAAAGTAAATTCCTAAATGCTGTCACTCCATTTTTTTTCATCGCAGCAATTTTTTTTGTGATGTTTTTAGCATATATTGTAATCTAGGCCACAAACATGTCATCTATTTTAGTCAATATTTTTTATAGTATTCCAAAAACTTAATAAATATTTTTAGTTCCATAGATAGCGATTGTTTTGTTGTAAAAGTCGTAATGGACTATATTTTTTTAAATTATTTGTATTATAATTATCTCCTTGATCCAGTGGCTAGCTTGTTCAGGTGAGGTTGCGGGCCAAATCCCATATCGGGTCAATAATAAAAGGCCGCAGTTAGGGACTTACCATTGGATTATTTCCTTGCCTCAGAGAGCACTTTAAGTATTGGGTCCTGTATTTACTACTATTAGAATTCTTGTAACTTAGAAAGTTTATGATATTCCTCACAATAGTAAACCTCAGCTTAATCGAAAACGAGGGCTATTTTAGTAATTTATAACGTTTATGACACGATCCCGATTATTTTCCGATCTAACTTCAACCGAACCGAAACTGGATCATTATGTCAGTATAATTGAAAAACGTCTGAACGGCAAAACAATTGTCGCTTCCATTAATCAAGTGCGAGTCGGACTCGCCCAAGAAGGGCTCTGTACCCGTGTCTATAAAAACGACAAAAAATCATGACTTGAATGAGAGACCCCTTAAATATATATTTTAGTATCTGTTGTTATAGCGGCAATGGAAATACACGATCTTTGAATATTTCAACTGTCTAACTATCACGGTTCATGAGAAACAACTTGGTCACAGACAGACAGATGCGACGGACAGGCGGACGGACGGAGTCTTAGAATAGGTTTTACCCTTCGCTACGGAACCTTAAAACCGTGGCTAAAATCGGCCAGAAGGATATCAAAAGATTTGTTTGAAATTTTAATTAATAAATGAACAATATAATTTTATTAAAGAGTTTGACACCTATATTCATTTACATAGTAACCAAATTTGTGAAATAGTAATATCCACAATGTAGAAGAATGTTAAAGAATATTTAAATATTTACGTACCACATGTATATTTTTGTATACTTAACAAAGTGTAAGAAACGTTAAAAAAAAGTCACACCTTTATAGTGTGCTTGTAGCATAAAGCCTGTCGTCTATGTACTGTTAGGAATCATATTAGTAAAAAGTTGTAAAATTATCTACGACTAAATCTCATTGTCTTGGATTAGTTACAGTGCTCCAGAAGTTAGAATAGGTTCTGAGTTAATGATAACTTAATAGTAATAATATCTATTTTTGATTCATATTTAAGTATATATTTAAGAACTTAATGTTAACAGTAATAAATGACGAATTATAGACTTATAATCAGTATATAATGAATAAAAATTAAATCAAGATTTAAAAAATGAAAATGAAATGAAAATTACACCAATACTTCAGTGTTGCAATGAATTATTAATAATTTTAATATTTTATCACTAGTATTAGATATTTTTTATTTTATTTGAGAACACACAATGACTTAACTCATTAATTTTTACCAATATTTTACTAAGAGCTTGCTAGAGAAGTGTTATGTAATACAATTTTGTACTTACTTGTCACTGTTTAAAAAAAAGAAAGTGCCCTCAAGCGTCATTATGTCTGAACGCATTAAACTCGAAATTTACCAAAAGGAATTAGATACATTTCATAATTCATTAAAGTTTTGTGTAATTGGACTAAATATAAAGATAATTAGAACCATCTCAAGCTATGCTGGGGCCCTTGGACACCCTTGAATTTGGGCCCATTTTGGTAGATATTTACTATCATGTACAAATAATTTGCTTATTGCCAGGCTTTAAGTATAGTTTTAAATAAACGGTGCCGTAATTTTCGTAAATTCGTAGGAATCTGATTGGTTATACAATCTTAAGTATAGCCTTAAGATTATATATCTATTTTTGTCATGAAGAGCACGTCTATAGCTTTCTACTTTTAATATCGACTTTTGATAAATACGTTAGTTTTTTCTCACAAAAAAATAATTGTATAGCAGTCAACGTGAGCATAAACGTGTGAAACCAATTTTTGGTTCTTCGGGGCCCTCTAAGGATGCGGCCCTGGGCACGTGCCCCTTATGCTCTATGGTATAGATGGTAATGAAAATAACTGTTGAAGATATCGGAAAAGTCGGGAGCTTTGCTTTTCACGTTAACTAATAGATATATTATGATAATAACATTTTATAATGAAATCAATACTATCGCTTACGAACAAATTCGGTAACTCTTTTCTTCGTCGCACCGCCAAAAAATTGAATTTACTACCAGCACACGTGTTCCCCTTTTATAACCTGGGTTCCTTCAAACGAGGCGTGAAAATGCACCTTGCGTGCCGGCGCGTGGCGAGGGCGACTAGTGCAGTTCATTCTTACTGACTACTATCACTTATACTCTATTCCTACCGTAATAGGAAAAAAGTCAAATAAACAACGTTTGACAGCAAATTGACGCGATATCATTGGTTGACATGCATTGGCATGATTAATATTCACCATGGATTTGCGAGACTTATTAGTGCACAATAAGTGCGGAGTTATGAACAAATCGCATGAAATACGTAATTTCCATTGGAATAGGCTATATCATTAGGTGAAGTGGAGTCATATATCTGGCATCTATATATATTTATTCAGTTTTCAGTTCTATTCTACCCATTCAAAGCCGGTACAGGGTAGCTAAATAAATATGATTACAACGACAAGGATAACAGTCAGCCAGTGACGTAGGTAAGCTATGTACCTATTTAATGAAACGTAGAGAAGCATCCGCTAAAAAACATACCCAAAAACAAATCTTCATAATTAATTTCATCACAATATAAAATAATATCGAAGTGGGTTTCCATCTGCGCTTAGCTTTACTGACGTTGTGTATATTAAGTATATATTTTTTTATATTCATAATATTACAAGGTCATTGTATATTTTTAAGCCACAGATAATCAATTGTTTATCTTTATTTTTAAAAAAGTCGCGAATTGTTTTTTTCTATTTGTTTTCTATAAAGATTTAAAATTGGAAGATACAAAAAACACATTCGGTTTTTTTTATTAATCTGATTATCATAGTTCATATTATGAGCTTATGATACGTGTTGTAGGTTTGTCTAACCAGTCCTTGGACTTGCTGTGGTTTTTAAAGTCGATATATATGTGTCATCTTAGATGCTACCAGTCAGTTCGGTCGGGACGTTAGATCGATCAACATGCGGTCTTTGGCTTACATTTTTACGTTATTTGGATTGTCTGTAAGTCGAATTTTTGTTTATTTGCTTATTTTCGTATGCTTGGGAAAATTTATTGCGTAGATATATTTTTTTTATATGTTACATTAAAATATACTACGTTTTTATATTTCTTTATATACATTTATTATATGAAGGTATGTAATAATTATATTTTTCACAATATTATATTTTAATAAATTTATGACGTGTGAATACGCTTAATTTTCTCAGTAACATCAAGAAATATAATTATATTTTTTTAAATTATTATTTGAATGGGAAGGATGTTTTAAATGATTACCTTTGTGACGTGATTAATTATCATTTAATCTCATTTGAATACGAAAACTAAGTGTATGATGCCGATTTACATAATATGGTCATATTTTTGTGTATTAAAATATATATAATGTCAAAGTGCCTTGATGCTTATTGGTAATAAAAAAAAAACAGATTAAAAAATAATTTATTTAAACGGTGTTAGAGTAATGTTGCAATTCGAATTGAAATACCAAATTTTTATTGTAATGGTCATTTAAATATTTTCACTTTTTAAGCAAAGTAAGCATAAAGTAAATATGTTCGTTACCTATTTAGAGTAAATTAAGTAAGTAAGTTATTTGCTTTCTATGAAACTTTGAAATAAATATTGAATTACCAAGAGAGAATATAGACAAATAAAACTAATTCAACTTAATACATTTTTTACTGTAGCGGTATTTACGCAATTAAACTCATAACTCCAAGTGTAAGTAAGTTTGTATCGATATTTTTATAAATACCTAAAAAGAAGTATTTAATGATCATTGGTTTATATTGATGCTTGTTATATACTCAATTGTAAATAGTAACATGAGCCAAATTGAGTTAAATTATTTGCAGGCACTCCCTACAAACGGATCTACCTAAATTACACATTATATACAAATTTAAAAAGTTATCTCAATAAATACATTCGTATTATTTTAATTAAGATTAATTAGGCAGTGTAATCACTTAACTTAAAGAACTATCTGTGAATCCATGGCTGAAATATAAATATACTTTTTCTTTTATTATCAAAGGCTGAAAGCTTTTCAGCTTTCATACATTTATGTATAATTGTATTATCTCACTATTTATTATGTTTTTATACTTTATATACATGTGATAGTACAAAAAGGAAAGGTACTATTATAAAATCTGATACGGTTACATCTATTATCCGCGTTAGGCAATAATTGTAGGGTTAGTAAAAGTCGGTCAATGACCCCGTTTGATTTGCACTAAAGTTTAACCGCCATATATGGTGCTGTAAGTGTTAAATTATATAAAACAGGTTCTCATGTGAAAAACTTGACGTGACTTGTTTTTTTAATAGATTGTAAGAGATTTATATAGATGACATGTTATTCTCACAATGGCTAACGCGTTACGTCTTGGAATTCATTATAATGACTTATAACTTTAACCGGGATAGCTATTTTATGTGATTTCTTGAATAAAGTTATATAGTTATCTTCCTACTATTTTTCAATTTATTGTCTAATATTTATTAATCTATGTTTAAGCAAATAATAAATTAATTTGTTAATTAGTTATAGCATAAATAGAAGAGCGTACTATTATTTATTTAAATGTTTATTGACCACATTCAATTAAAAGGTACAAAAGACAAAGCCGAAATTCATCTCAAGTAATTTGACGCTAAATGTACTTTAATATTTTTTTTATTCTCATTTATTTCTCCCACTAGTGAAAACACGTGAAAAGCCCAACCATCAATTTCATAAACATTCAAGTGTTTAAGTGTATTTCGTAAACAATTTAACAGATCTACAATTACATATTAATTAGGCTTAGATGAATACATATATTATCTGTGTATTTATCTGTCATAGTGACAGTGACAGAAATCGATTTGCGCGGGAAGATTAAATATAAAAACAGCGGATTGATACCTTAATATGATATATTTTATTGATTATTTTTAATACCTACTGACTTTCCTTAGTAAAGTGGTGAAAGTTACAGTTATTTTATAGTACATTAGTTTTAATTTTACAAGTTTTTATTTAACTTCGCATGATAGTATTTGTTAGTAAAATCTTGATAATTAATTTTAAGCCTGTTCCACACAACCGCTCGAGCTGAAATTTTGCACACATATTCGATATCAACTTCGAAAAATTCGAGATTAAAAGAAATCTAGAAGTTAACTTTATTCGTTTTAAATCCCGAATTAAATAAAAGATTGTTTTTAAAGCTTTTTTTATTGCTATTATTATTATTATTATATTATATTTTTATATTATATATTGTTGTTTTAGTTGGCGGCTGCAAGTCAGGCGCCTTGTATAGAATTGAACGATGGCAACAAGATGCCGGTCGTTGCTCTGGGAACTGGTCGAGGGACTGCGAGTGAGGTATGATATTTTTTTCATCTAATTGTACTTAAATATAATAAACATAGCTTTAGTTACCGGTATATCAATACTTATTTAAATAGCGTAAGATGGCTATCACAAAAACTCAACATGGCGAGGGTATTTAATTTAATTAGTAAAAATTTCAAAATAAAATTCTACCACTTCAAATATTATAATCTTTTTTTTTATGATATCGGTAGGCGACGAATTTACAAAAAAAAACAGTCTTCTAATGATTAAATGGTAGATAGAAAAATGCCGTTGAAATGATACCCATGGGATATTTAAATTTCCTATATAGCACGCATTATATAAAAAAAAAATAGTGGCCTACAGTTTGCCGATATTTTTTCGACGCGTTCTCAGCTTTTAAATTCTATCTAGACTACAATATTAACAATTAGAGCTGAATCAGATGACTGTCTCACTACGATAGACGCAATGCTCCGCTGTAGTGAAAAGTCATGCTTTTATCAGATACGTTGTCATATTCATTATAGGCGTCACTCATTGATACATAGATAAAAACAGGTTTATGAATATATAATTAAAAATATGTATGTGTGTTTGGCAGTTAGGTAACTTTTGCTTAACCCGTAACAATAAAACGACCAGCATTTTATCGCTGGAAATTGAATGCTATTAATATTTTAAATGGAATATTGGATTGAAAAGGAATATTGGATGTTTCTCAAACATTTAAAAAACGGCTAGACGAATTTGGATTACATTTGGGATACAGATAGCTTTTACCCTAACTGAACCATTCCTCTGTCCTGTGTATCACTCATGATTCATTCTAACCTAACACATGATACCTAACAGCTGACCTCCCCCACCTCCTAACGTGAGAGCGCAGCCGTGGAAGCTGGCTTGTAATTACAAATCTAGTCAATGTTTTCTCCAAATGCATTGCAGTCTAACAGATGAATTATATATTTCGATGATGGCAATATTTTTCAAAAAAAAATATATAATATTAGTTCATTAATTCCAATAATGAATTCGAACTTTCGTAATCTAAACAAACGTGGCATATATACGATATACGATGCATTTTTATTTGATATACTGTCATAACTAATGACATTGACATTTCAATTTAAATAAAATATATAATCAATGAAGGTAAATAATGCTGTTTTAAAACCGTACCTTGAACTTTAAGTGTCTCTTTAAAAATAATTTACAATCTTTTTGCTTTCGCTCTTGACTAATTGCATTTTATAATAAAGTGACATTTTTTTTAGTTATGGCAATATTTCTTAAGAGATTTAACTAATTTTTTACCTGGTTTATTTCATATAGTAGTAATTAGAATCATAAATTATTGAGTGTTCTGCGTACTTTATCTTAAAATATTTATCAATAAAGTCAGTCCCAAGAATCTTGCATGCATAAGTTATGGCAATTCCACATAAATAAAATAAAAAAACTCATAAAATAAACAGTACCTAACTAGAAGTGATCAGACGTTATAAAATATTTAACCTTGTGCAAATAAATAACGAAATGCATTCGTAATATTTAAATTAAAAAAAAAAATACGCCAACGTATGTGGTCATTTAGTTAAGCATTTTTGTCAAATTTAAATGACAAAAATATAAAAAAAATATGTCGAACTTCAAACGCAAGGAAATACTAGAAATAAAAATTGCGATTCACTGAAAATTGCAATTAATGTGATGAACTTTCATCTCCTATTTTCAATAACGCTGTAACTCTTATTCATAAACAGAATAGAATCCAAAAATCTATAATAATATATATTTATTATAATATAAACATAAAGAATGGCAAATTTCCATTAAAAAAAAATGAAGGATGAATCGTCAAAAGTAAAGGCAACAAATGTTTTTCAATCATAAGCAAAAGTCTAACTTTCCATAATGATGATGTTTTGTCCAACAATTTATCCTCATAAGTGATAAATTTTCATTTTTTTTTTTAAACTGTCCTTGTCTCATTAACCTTAGCCTTAATATACAAACTTCACATTTTTAGCATTAGAATTGAATTTCTATTCACAAAGTTGATAATATTGGAAAAATACATGGAAAATATAAATATGATTGATTTTTAAATAAAAATAAACTTTATTCAAGTAGATCTTAAGAGCACTTTTGAAAATTAATTTATTATGCCTCCCATCGACTCAGAATATAGATTATATCGAGTAAAACCGGATAGAATTCATTCGTTACTTTTGGCTACCAATTAAATAAGTGCGTTATTAAAAACTTCACCATTTATTTCTAAACTATAAAGGAGTATCTATATAACAAAAGTTCACGATTGCCAAAACGTTTACGAGCGAGTTATTTTGCTTATTTTTACTCTGTGGTTATATGTGGGTATATTAAATGTGTATGTTATAACAATTACTTGTATATCATAATATAAAAAAATATAAATTGCAGGTGTTTATGCTAATCATATTTTATTGTGATTAATAAACAGTTATGTGTTATTGGCTCTCGTTGCATAGTCTGTAATGTTATAGGTATTTTATATGTAATTTATCGTTTATAATTATAAAAAAAAAAATAGAAAAAATTACACAATTAACTTGTCACTAAGCACTTTAAATTGACAACAGATATAGGTAACATTCAAAGGTGTAATCAACATTGACCTTCAAAAACAATAATGATACAAATCTTGTAAATTAAATTTAAATTTTTATTTCGTATCGTCAAATTATTTATTTAGTTATTACGTTTTGTTTTAATTTTATCCACTGCCGTCCGTCGTGATCTTATCTATAGGAATAAGTTTTTTTTTGTTCGAGATTAGCTCGTTCATGTAAGTGACAATCATAATCATCGGATTAATAATATTGGTAACGATTTATAAAGACGTTTTTATTTCGTTGTGTAATACTTAGTAATTATTTCGAGCTTTTTTTTATTTTATATTTTTCTAGCAAATGCACTAATAGCACTAGATCGCAAACTATTCTGCCAGTCGCTTAATTTAGAGAATACATAATTCATTCGTTTAATTATACTGAATATATTATCAAGCTCTTTTATTCTTGTAAATCTATGACAATGGCGTTAGGATCATGGAAAAAACGTACAGTTTAGGTTTCATTGCGAAATGTTTCCATTGCATTCAAGTTAGCCAAATTACTTTCAATACCATTTTTTTTTATGATATAGGTAGGCGGATAAGCAAATGGGCCACGTGATGGTAAGCGGTCACTACCTTCCATAGACAATGTCGCTATAGGAAATAATAACCATTCCTTACACCATGCGCCACCAACCTTGGGAACTAAGGTATTAGTCCCCTGCACTTATAGTTACTGGCACACTCATTCTTCAAACCAGAACACAGCGATACCGAGTACTGCAGTTTGGAGGTAGACTGTCTGATAAGTGGGTGCTATCTACCCAGTCGGGCTTGCAGGAAGCCCTACCACCAAGTAAAAGATGAAATAATAGAGTATAATAGTTGAAAGTTAAGTTGATAAGACTGAAATGATTGATTTATTAAACATATATATATGTAAGACTTTATATGATTTATTGACAGTTCAATGAACTTTGCTATTGAAGATAACTGTCTTGCCATTATTATTGTTTGTTGTAATTTGCGCTTAGAGGTCAATGTCCAAGTGTATTGACCATAGATACTGTACGAGTATATCAGAGGTATTGACCGAGGTATTATTTTTTTGGTATAGCGATATTGCTTCGAATTTTTGAATATATAATCGAGTTATTCTTTACATTAGTAGTTAGGTATGAGAAAAAATATACATAAACCTTTGCTTTATTGAATTCTGATCGATTAATCAGTGGTTTAAGATTTTGATATCCAATATCTCTACATGGTATTTAAACTTGAGCTCAACGGCAGTTCGAATCAGTTATTGATATGACGAAGTCTAAACTTATCTGAGTAACTAATACTTATTTACAAATTTAATTCTAAATAATTAGTAACACTACTAGATTACACGATGTGGTTTCAGCTGCATCTGAGAATGGAGCAGATATTAGGGAACTTATGGAATAGAGATTCCCACCACAAGAGGAGAAAAGCCAATAATATTTGACAGCAAATTGACGCGACATTTACATTGGTCGAGAGCTTGATTAATCTATGATAATTCACTATGGATTTGCGAAAAAATTGCGTTTTGAACGTCGAAATAAATGTTATCGGAATGTTGAAAGCAAAATGAAATTGTTGTATCATAAGTAAAGATATATCATAGAGAACTATTAGTACTGCACAATAGTGTTGTTAGCAAATCGCATGAAATGCGTAAATCAAAAGTTTGTTTATCTTTATTCCTACTTCGATTGGAGTAGAGTATATGTGTTAAGTCACGATATAAGCTATATATATTCAAAATTTCATCCAAATCCGTCGAGCTGTTTTTTTGCGATTGAGTGACAAACATACAAACATCAAATATAATATAAAAATAAAACGTACATACGTACGTACGTATGTAGTAAAAGTACGGTTATATAAGCACTTTTGAATCGTCATTTTAAAGAACTGTATAAAACGTGAAGGTACCACCGGTTCGGAAAAACCACCGTGGCGTATTAGTTGCGAGGGTTGATTTACGCTCTATTAATAGGGTAAAATGACTATAAAACTACTTATAATGTATAAATGCTTTAAGTATTATTTTTATAAGTATTTTAAATATCCATTAAAGTTCTCGTAGCAAGTCACTCTCGATCACCAATTTGTGTAACGCTTGTTTACGACAAAAATTTCATAATTTCAGTCCGCTTCAGTTGACGAAGTCCGTCAGTCTGTTTATTGGGCTATCGAGGCTGGATACAGGCATATCGACACAGCTGCTATCTACTTCGACGAGCCTCAGGTCGGTCAGGGAATAGCTGATGCGATAGCTAACAAGCTGGTCACCAGAGAACAATTATTTGTTACTACTAAGGTATGTATATATTCAGATGTTAAGTGTCTTTGGGTAGAGGACTTTTGGGTATATATAGATTAAAAAAAGATCCTCTACTCAAAGATTGCCAGTTTTAACAAAAACAGCACTTATTCTAGGTATGGTAAAGTATGTTACTGTATATATTTATGTTGATGCGAGTTTTTTTTTTATATCGGTAGGCGGACGAGCGAATGGGCCACCTGATGGTAAGTGGTCACCAACGCCCATAGACAATGGTGCTGTAATACATATGATTGCGCCACCAACATTGGAAACTAAGATATTACGTCCCTTGTGCCTGTAGTTACACTTGCACACTCACCCTTCAAACCGGTACACAACAATCCTGAGTACCGCTGTTTGGCGGTAGAATATCTGATGAGTGGGTGGTACCTACCCAGACGGGCTTGCACAAAGTCCTACCACCAAGTAAATCGTATCATACGATCCAATTATCGTGTCGTACCGTATCATATCAGAATTTGCCATACTGCATAGTACTGTACTGTGAGCTGTACTGTGCCGTAGAGAACCGCTCCTTCTTTTAAATTTTTCATCTTAAGCATGCTTCCTACTAAAAAAATCTTCTTGTATATATTTTTATAATGGAACAGAAATTTTGATGTATGGATTTATTTTCAGCTATGGAATGACAAACACCGAAAAGAACAGGTGGTACCCGCACTCAAAGAGTCGCTCGGAAAACTTGGTCTCGACTACGTTGATCTCTTTTTGATACATTTCCCAGTCGCTGAGAAGGTATGTCATCATGTTTATTATTAGGTTTCCCCCAAATTTTCAATAACGTGAATATATATCGTCAGTAAAAAGGAAGAATAACTTAAGCGCCAAACTGGTACTATTCGAAAATGAAGTTTAAAGTTTAGTGATTGATTAATTATTTAAAATGTAATAGAAAGGACTTAAAGTATATCCAATCAAATACCCGTTAAATCGCAATTCTGATCCTTAGGACCAGCCCTCCTATCACCCGAGGAGGCAATAAGGCGAGGTTATAATTTTAATTAAGGTTTTTGCACTACTACTCCTAGGTATAATCAAGACATTATTTGGGATAAGAGACGAATATTTACTAAATACCTATAGAAACTGAACTGAAGTTCATTCTTAGGTAATTCTTATACAAATTTTTAATGCAAGATATATACGAGATAACAAAGACATTAATTACAGTATGTGATGCAAGAATGATCATGATTCACTTAGTTTATTTCATCAGTTAAGTAATTTAAATGTAATAGCAATTTATTTCCTTATTAAAAAAAAGCAACAATACCGAGTAATTTTGAAGCGTCAATAGCGCAATGGTTTATAGGCCGCCCAGCGAGGTAAAATGGTGCAGGATCGATCCTGACCCCTTGGGTTATTGTCGCTCCCAATCCTGACACTAATGATAAGCTTAAAAGGAGCGGTAAATAGGAACATTAGTAACATTTAAATGGATATAAGTCGTTAAGGGGAATAGTGTTGTATATTAAAAATAAATTTATTTATCAAGAGCTGTTAGTAGAACATAGCCAAGCTATTAGCAAATCGCATGCAATGTGTTAATCTATGATTTGTTTATATTTATTCCTTCTTCGATTGGAATAGACAAAAGAATATCTACCTGATATATTGGAATTCAATAGAAGATAATTTACACAACAATAAGTAATTGCACTGGTTATTATTAAAGAAAACTTAGATATTTTTTTATAGATATATATTATCTTTATATACATATTTATGTTAGATTCTAATTGCTTCTTACAGGAGGACGGTTCCCCTGACGATGTGGACTATTTGGAGACCTGGCAGGGAATGGAAGATGCCAGGCAGCAGGGTCTGACCAGGTCAATTGGAGTGTCAAACTTCAACGCCACACAGATTGACCGTTTGATCGCCAACTCTAACGTCCGGCCTGTTGTCAATGAAGTTGAGGTACGAGTTTATTAACTGGTATAGTTTGTACACTTACAATAAATCAGTCTTGGGACAAGGGATCCGTTTCAATAATAAAATTCCGCAGATATTTTTAACTTTGCGTTTAATGAATTTAATTAATTTGTAAAAAATACATTGGTAAAGAAGGCATATCATTCGATACAAGATTATATAGATGATAAAAAAGTTTGGAGTTAATGCTTGTTGACTTCCAGGCAGGAGACATGACATACATATATAATTGTATTTATCTGACATGATTGTATTTTTAGATGTTGAAAAAGAGTAATTACTTAGTTTCTTGCCGGTTCTTATCGGTAGAATCTACATTCCAAACCGATGATCAAATGTGCTTCTAAAAGCCTACTTCAATAAAGTATATTTTGTTTTTGATTTTTGATTTTACATCACTCGACCAAAAGTTTGTGACACACCAAATGCACGTCTATCTTTACTAGTGTAATTATCGTGTATGCCATTAATTACTTGGGGGTAGGGCTTCGTTTCAGCCCGGATAGGTACCATTAACTGAGCAATAGTTAGTGTTGATGCTTTCCACATACTGTAACATCTGAGTTGCCAAGGTTTGAGGCGTATCGGCGATTTGGATGGTAATTATGTTTTAAAGTGCCAATGTCTATGAATGCTGGTGACCACTTATGATGCTACCACAAATTTGACTACCTATTTTCCGATTTTTTTTTTATGAATACTAATTTAAAGATCTTGTATAATCTTTACAGTTTTATAAAAAATAGAATGCTTTATTTATTAATATATTTTTAAAATGAACTAGTGTTTCTATTTACTTGTAATTCTAAATAATAAAATAATCTATATTATAATTAACTATTTTTTTATTTCCAGGTGAATCCAACTCTTACTCAAGAAGCATTAGTAAATCATTGCCAAGAGCTCGGTGTGGCGGTGATGGCGTACAGTCCCTTCGGTTTCACGGTCTCTCGGAAGAACCCTGACGCTCCTCCACCACGGTCTGATGACCCCGTACTCGTCGCAATGGCCAACAAGTACAAGAAGTCTACCAGCCAAATCGTCCTGAGATATTTGGTAAGTGATAAATAAGCGTAACAATAATTTAATAGGGCAAGTGTCTTCTCTTTCGTTGAGATTATTAATTAAGACTAGTGGGTATCCCGCGAAACTTCGCGTTTAATCAAAAGATTTTTAGGAATTTCGAAACCTATGACAGGTTTTGTTTTGATTGCATTTAATTGTAAGCTGCAAGTCACTCGTCTACATTGGGCGCTAAAATGATGAAAACTTCGATTAATGTTTGAATTTTATTTTAAGGGCTACGTCCATAATTATAGGTTTTGAAGAAAGGAAGAAAAGCTTATGCACCAAAATCTTATTCTTTTGGAAAACGAGATTTTCAGGAAAAACTTTAGTAGTATGTAGGAGTATATCTTGCACGAAGTAGTATGATGTTTTTATTTATTTATTTTTATTTAAAGACTTCATTGACATTCTCTGCCAGTCAACCTTTAGATCGAACAGAACACCATGAAAACGGTATTTAATAATTGACAATATGTTAAAATAAAGTCTTCCTGACCGATTTTGGTCGCTCTCAACGAAGACTGTGCAAGAGATATGCGTAAATTTTGTGAGCAAACACTCTCCCGATTCAATGTTTTGGTGCTTTCGAAAACACTGCCAATTTCCAAAGCTCGTGCAGTTATGGATAAATTCTTGACATAAAACTCAATACCTTTCATTGATTCGGAGCTTTGAACCCAGAACCTCGGGATCTCCAGCTTTATCACTTAGATACTGGACTAAGCTAGAAATGCAAATAGTGTATAAAATAACGATGAAACAAACACGAATACCATTTGAAGAGAATAGAGGCGTATGTCATTAAGGTTACGTATATTCATTCGTCGTTTTTCTTTCAGATCGACCGCGGCCTCGTTCCGATTCCGAAATCAACGAACAAGAAGAGAATCGCTCAGAACATCGACCTGTTCGACTTCTACCTGACCAAAGAAGAAGTCGAATTGATCAACAAATTCAACAAAAATATTCGCGTCATCGACCCCGTCGACTGGAAAGACTACCCCAACTATCCGTTTTGGGAATATTAATTTTTATCCTAAAGTAATATATTTAAGTGTATTAATAAAAATGTGACTAAGTAAATGTTTTTTACTTGAATAGTATACTAAGTTCACTTCAAAATTTGAACAATTTTCATGCGGAATTCATATGCTGCTCGAATGGCAAGAGAAATTCTTGACCAATGATGATGGCTTATAAGAACTAGCTGCACGTTCCGACTTCGCTCATCTATAATAAAGATTCTGACAAACATGAGATTTACGAAATTTTAGCCGTTTACGCTCTGAAAAGGAATTGTGTATAGTCTTCCGAGATAAATAAGCTATCTAACACTGAGAGAATTTTTCAACCAAACAAACTCTTCAGCTTTTTTTTTTTTTATTTAAACAAGCACACTTACAACATACATATTAAACATTTACAGCCAAAGCGACTATATTAAAATATCAGATATGTACGTCAATGACAAGTGCACATAACATATACAAATTACAAACAGTGTACAATTAAAAAGTCCACACAATAATTCAAAAATAAAACAAAAACATTACGCAAAAATCACAAAATAAAAACAAAAAACATCACTACATAAACTTAGGAAAACTAATTAACTTAGAGAAGAAAAAAAAAAATAGTCGACAACTTTTCGTTTGAATACATGAAACGAATCACAAAATGGGTCCAGACCTGGCAACTTTTTGGAAATTTCATTACAAAATCTTGCCAATTGCACCACGGGAGACTGGGATTTTAGCTTTGTATAGATCATCAGGTTGATGAAATAAACTTTCGATTTTTGGATAAAAATATGGAAACAGTTCTGCTTGTAGTGCAATTGTTTGTTATTTAAAATTGTGAAAGTAAAAGCGTCTGTCTCATATGAGATATTATTGATTTCGAGCAAATCCCAAAAATAAAAAGTCAATCAATATTCAATTAAATTCAAAGTGTACATACAGTTGCAAGTTGATACATGTTTATTATACAAGCAACAGAATTACCTTCTAAGCTTTATTAGAGTTTTTTTTTCTTTCTCTCTCGTGAGACCCCTGACAAATATTTCAAGATCGGTTGAAAAGTTCAGATGTGAAAGCGTAATAAATAAACAGACTCAATTTCGCATATATAAAACTACATATTTAGAATAAATATCACATTTTGTTTAGTACGTTAATATAACAGTATACCTCTTAAGTAGTCCTCTTGTAAAGGTGAAACTCTCCACCTGGGAGAGTTTTGATCCTGGCGCATATCATAGGCTAACCAACTCTACAAGTGATATTATAGTGTCAAGTGACGCTTCATTGATTTAGTGGGTTCAAACCCCGGTCTGATCAGTAAAAAAATACTGAGTTTTCATGGGAAGGGTTCTAGAAAAAAGAAGTGGCTTGCAAAGCACCGAAGCGTTGGTTTTTTGGGTTGTTATGGGATGAGGAAATAAAAAGTGGGAGCGCTCACACTTGAGAGTAATAAATGTAATCCTTTATAACTCTTTTTTTTATTAATAACATATTGTTTAATCATTTGATCGCTAGATGGCGGTATATGACCTTTAAATCGCGCTATCGTTTGTTACTTTTATATATTTTAGAATGTTAAGTTACTTTTTTCGTTAGATTGTTTTCTTTTTTGTATTTTATGTTACAATTTCTCATATGTACTTGGTTGGTATCAGCGTTGCAGAACTATCGATAGTCTGAATATCGATAGTTGACCTCGAAAACTATTCAGGATATCGATAGTATCGTTTTGATCAATACTATTGATAGCTCTCCGTGAGCAATAATATTGATTACAACAATACTATCGATACTAACGATAGTATCGTTAGCTCTCTGTAAGCAATACTATTGCTAGCAGCGATACTATTGGTACTATCGATAGTATCGATAGTTTTGGACTATCGATAGTTTAGGTTAAAAGTAATGTTTTTTGCAATACTATCAATAGTATTGACACGTGACAATACCATCGATAGATTATCGATATGCAACACTAGTTGGTATTCCAGATTGGTATTTTTATTAATACATTACCAATATGAATTTAAAACATCAAAGGTTTAACTAAATATCCACTAAAACATTTTTATATCATATAATAAAACCTTATTTAAAGGATATAGATAATATGTAAATATTAGGATAACGTATATAGAGATGCTCGTTACTAAAATAAATGAATAAAAACGAACATAAAAATATAATCAATTTATTTTGGAATTATAACATTTAAAACAATCACATTTTTATACATAAATTTTAATATTTCAAAGGTATTTGTATTAGACAGTTAAAGTCCGCTTAGCTTATAAACATTACACCATTTTAATTCGAAATAAAATTTAATCTAACCTAACAATTACATTTAAACATTTCGATATAATCCTACGCAATTAAAGATAATTTGAGGTATATTACTAGACCCCGTTAAAATGTCTCATTGACGTCACGATAGTGTATCATTTTTGACATTTAACAATCGAGTTTCAAGTTTGATCCTACATAATAGTTCTCATGTAATAACTATCGTAAAGTCGATGTGACAAAGTAACGATACATTTTTGCATTTGCTGTCCGATACGATAAATCTTTTATTTTTATTTTATTTGGGAAACATACAGTAAACAACACATACACTATATAACAATTAACCCGTGCACATACCAATCAAGTTTCTACTAAAAACTAATTAATGTATGCAGTAAACAAGCAATTCAGTGAGTTATAAATATTAATTATCTAAATTCAAAGATATGAAACACCAAAACAAAACAAAAAACCATAGCAAATATAAAAAATACCATAAAACAATGACTAAATTGACAAATGCATACTAATTTTCTCTTTAAATGTATTGAGCGAACAGCGATCGTATCATATGATAGATAACGTATCGTATGAATGTTTTCTGTATCGATTTTTAGTACTAGGCCATTCTAAGGTGATGTCGATTTAATTTAGCAAAATTCTTAGGACAATCGGGAGCAATGAATGACATTAATGCAGAACTTTTTTCTTAGTTAGTTTTTGCCTAAATGGCACAAGATTTTCCATTGACATTTCCCAAAATGTTATTACGAAGGAAATATATTATTACTTATTAAATTAACGCGAATAGTATCCAAACCCGAAATGGTGAATAGTAATTCGTTATATTTATATTTGAAATGTATATTTTACATTAAATATTTTCTAGATATTTCTAAACAATTAAAGTTATAAAGTTGTATGTATGATGTTCTTAACATTTTTGTATGTTTGTACCATTATGTATAATTATTTTTACTAATAAGCTTAAAGATATTATTCGGTTTGAAGTTGATAATATTTATCGTATCGGAAGCCACACGTAGCAATCACTACCAAATATTTCAAACTTGCTTAACACTAATTTATTAAGAAAATCACATATTTAAAATGCTATCCTAATAGTTGACGGTCAAAAATGTAAATATCATATTATTATTTAATTGAAAAGTCACATGGTACTTATGATAACTAATCAATGTAATTTAGTAAATAGAGCAGGACAACTGTTTGAATTAAACGGCTTTACATATAAGAAAGAGCGAGATGTACTATAATTTTAATTGATACTTATTTAAATGTCGGTCAAAAATTTTGAGAATCAGTCGATAGCAAGCTGCCTAAAGGAGCCATCGATGCCGAAGAGTTCATCGTAGTTGGTCGGCTTCCCGGGTCGGAGGCTTTCGTTTGCGATTAGAGCATCTTGCAACTTAAACCAATCCCTGTATTCGATTAGTTTCTCGGTCCATCTCTCTGTAAGGAATTATTTGATTTTAGAAACCAATTCTTCGAGACCCATATTTTACTTGAACGGCAGACACACAAGATCTTTTGCGAAGCAGTTGTTATATTTTAAGACTAGCCATGCCCGTGACTGCGTGCGCTTTGTTTGAATTTAAGCTATTTGGATATTGTAGGGTAATTTTATTTTTATTCTATATATAATTATAAAATAAAAGTAGCCTAAGTTACTCCTTATTACATCCGCTGTCTGCGTGTGAAAGTCCCGTTGAAAAAGGTTCAGCCGTTCCAGAGATTAGCCGGATAAAACAGACAGACAGACAGAAAAAAATGTAAAAAATGTTATTTTGGTACATGTACCGTGTATACATATGCATTTAGTAAAAATAAGTTATTTTAATATTACAAACAGACACTCCAATTTTATTATATATATAGATGTAGATTTATTTTTACCAATAGAATATAAATTTTGTATGTATAAATTTGCCTTATATGAGTTACTAAAAAATAATAAAGTCCTTGAATGTAGGCTAAAGAAAAAATAACGCTTAGGTAATTCATGCCCTATTTTATTAAGCGAAGCATCAGCAGCCGATTAAACAGTCGAGATGTCTGTTAGAACGCGTGCATCTTAACCGATGATGTCGGGTTCAAACCCAGGCAAGCCCCACTGAATTTTCATGTGCTTAATTTGTGTTTATAATTCATCTCGTGCTCGGTGGCGAAGGAAAACATCGTAAGGAAACCTGCATGTGTCTAATTTCAACGAAATTCTGCCACATTTGTTTCCACCAACCCGCATTGGTGCAGCGTGGCGGAATATGCTCTAAACCTTCTCAAAGGGAGAGGAGGCCTTAGCCCAGCAGTGGGAAATTAACAGACTGTTAATGTAATGTATAATGTAATGTTTATCAAGCGCCAAGACAGTATTTAAAGTAAATGGATCAAAGCAGCACTTTATAAAGCTATGTTTAATGTAATGTAATTAACTTAAATATTGTGACGTTGTAAATTTTTTTGTAAAGAGTTTGTACCGGCTAGTTTTCAATATGAAGTCAAGCTAAAATGATAAAGGTACCTTGAAGCTCATCCATAGTGCCACATTGGCCGCCGTACTCCTTCGGCAGCATCTCTTGAGGAACGTACTTGTACAGATCTTTTACTTCTTTGTGAATGAAAATCTATGAGAAATTGTGTTTTTATTATTCAAACGAATATTTACTTGGAAGTTTTGTAGCTTCTATATTTTAAAAAAAGTTCGTACTTATGAACGTGCGTGTGAAAAGTTTGGAGCAGCGTGGTGGAATATGAAAGAAGGTTTGGAGCCTTCTCCTCAAAGGGACAAGAGGCCTTAGCCCAGCAGTGGGAAATTTACGGGCTGCTAATGTAATGTTTTTGTATGTTGTGTGAAAAGTTCTACTTCTTCGGCATAATTAAAAATAGTTCTTATTTGCATGCAAATAATTAATTACAATTTAATTAAATATAATTACTTATTTTTCCAACACAACTATAACACTCACCTAGAAATACAAACAAACATTCACAATTTGAATTCGTGGTAAAATAAACATTCTAAAATAAGATAAAGAGTGAATGAGTGACTTGACTCTTCATTGGCTGTTTAGCGAGCGACATCGTCATGTAGCTTCTACGTCACTTAAGCGCATCATAAAAATTCCCCTTTTTTTTAAACGCCAAAGAGAGGCATAAAAAATTTAAGCCAGTTTGAATCTGGAATGGATGGAGATGTTTAGAATCAGAAGAGATTCTAAACATTTGCATCAGTTCCATCAATACCTTAAATGGGTATTTGGTCTTATGAGTTTTTCACATTTTTCAATAAGCGTCAATGTGCTTGAATAAGTTACTATGTTATAAAAATATATATTGAAAAGAATAAATGTAGTAATCCTTACTCGTTTCCTGATCTTCTCTTTCAGGAATGGTTTCACTAAATTGACAAATCTCTCCACGGTCGGTGATGTATTTATAATGTGGACTTCCTTGAGCTTTACTGGGTATGCTTCCTGAAATTAAAAAAAAGATACACACATTAGAATCTTACACTTGAAAAAAGAAGATGAAACTACTAACGATCAGTTAAAGATTGCTCTCGAGGTTACTCTTACGTACTTTTATATACCCTGTAAATTTAGTTTTTATATTTTGTAGAAAATTATTTCACCAAACTTTTCCACTACGGTTTGGTGAATGTGTCAGAATTTCGTCCAACCCTTGAAAGTTTTTCACGAGGTGTTCCTTCACCATGAAGACGAAATTAATAAATATAATATATAAAAGAGAATTAACAAATACTGACACAAGCCAATAAAAAACTTTGCGTGTACTCTGTCTCACAAGTACAAAATTTGTGAGACAGAGTACACGCATTATGGTTGATTTTCCAATTATTGTAAATATTCGCTATAGACCGTTGACAATTTCAAAGAATTTGTAAATAAATTGTATTCTAAATTCAACTAACCTGAACACAAATCATGAATTTCTTGATAATGGACGGTGACAGCCTGGCCAGCAGGCTCGGTCCCAGCACGGCACCATCCAGCACATAGATGTCACCAGCAACACCCACGACTTCCTCCACGAGTCTGACGTCACCAATCATTAGTGCCAGCTTCAAGGTGTCGGTGATTTGTTGGGAATCGAGACTTGGATAAAGACCTGTAATATTATGCGCGTTGGTCTTTTATTTATTAATTAGGTTTGCTAGCGATTTTTACATTTGTCACTCTTACATATATATACAATTAGGTATATATATGCTAATTAAACTAATAATTACTATTGCTTAATAACCAAAATCTTATTGCATGAATAAACTATCAAAAATCCCATCAGATCAGTAAGTCAGTAAGTCTTGGACTTTTAGTTTAAATACGTCAGGTTCAGGAGAGTTTTAACCTCACTGATCTAAGGCGTTGATCAAACGTCGTTTAATAAAGCGGCTAGGCTGTTAATTAAAAGTCTATTTCAACTAGTTGGCTAAAACATAGATGATATAAAGATCGTGATTAATACATAGTGCGATTGTGAGACTATTATGTAAATTACGTCGATGTTATTTATAATATTGTATTGTTGTATAAATGTCTAGGAAACGGTTCTTAATGTTTACACGTTTATATATTATTTTAAATATAAATAGACAAAGCTAAATGTTATACAATATTATATATACATACTTAAACAAACATACTAGCAGATAAACATAAGAAATATAAATTCATTAGTCTTATCTTTTTAAATATTAAATAATAAAAACAATTGTTTTTATTATTTAATATTTGTAAATTATGACAATTATTATATTTAAATCGGTTTGAACAAATTTTATTAATATATATTTTAACGATCGGCATATTCTCATATAACACTCAACTCTGCACAAGATTTAGGTTGCGGTGTGGTTCTCTTTACCTAGCACGAGATGAATTATAAACTCCATTTAAGCACGTGGCTTTGAACTCAGAATCATCAGTTGAGAAGTCACATATAGTCGCCAATGTGCCATCACAGTATAAATATCTAAATAATTATTACGTTCAGTATATAAAGAATAAATACATATAATTTGTATACAATGCGTTGTTCTAAGGACAAACCTTTATGTTTAAGTCATGTATGCGATTTACGTGAGACGATAGCAAATATCCTTATTTATAAAACAAACAACCACGAGAGTTTATAATCGATGGCGGTATTTACTTTGTGATGTTTATTTAATTTAAACTTTTTAAGTTTGTCGTAGTAATTCTTTAACATATTTCCGCAAGTATCGAATTTTAAGCTAAAATATTTGAATTATTGTAAAGTTTACATCTCAATTGATTCAAAAATAATACTCAAATGTGATTAGCATTTTAGATCAGTAGTGATATCCTATACCACCCACGTCGTATCTCAATCGTGAAATGACGTAACTCATCGTGTGACGCGACTTTGATACGTGTATCCTTTAAATTATATAATCATTATTGTCAATATCGCATATTTGTTTCTGATAATCATCTTCTGCTTTGGGATTTCATGTGGCTTCAAATAATAGCTCTATAGTTTGTTCATTGTTATTTTGGATGACCATATAGCTAATGTTAAATAGAGGTCATTATGTACTATTATTTTGCTCATTTAATTATCATAAAACTAGTTATCGCCAGAGGTTTTGCTCACGTTTGTCCTTTCTTGAATTCAAGCTTGCTTGATACCAAATTTCAGGAAATCCCGTTCAGGGTTTTGGACGTGCAAGCGTAACATACAGACAGACAGGCAGAGCAATTTGCATTTATAATATTAGTATATATGATGTAATAAATCAATCGATAGAGTCTAAACAATTATGTTCTAGTAAAAATATCATTGAGTCTAAAGAAAACTTTATATCGTCTATCGTTTTAATAGTCGTCAATTGTGTTTAATTAGTAATTTTTGTTTTTATTTACTTAAATTAGAATAGAAAATTAATTCTAAAATTTAAGCATAAATACGGTCTAATTTTTACTGTATTAATGGAGGTATTGAAACAATTCAACAGTTATGTCACAAATTTAAACATGACTCTTACGGCCGAATACTGAAACGTCCCTGAAATCAAACACTGAGTTGAGGGCAACTTAACTTTGAGTAGTTCCTAAATTTAATTGGTATTCTCAAACGTCATCATTCAAATTGAGGGCGTGATTAGCTGAGTGGTCCTCAAATATTTAATAGTGTTTCCACAAAGGTTTCCACAAACTGTTGTCAACAACTTGTCCCGCAAGCGTGTTAGCGATAATATATCTCTTAAGCAGTCTAGAAAAATTGTAATAAAGACCTATCAAGTAAACAATTATTAATCTCGTTCTATAGTTCTGTACAATTATTTCAACAGTCGGCAGAAACTGCCAATTATTTAAGTGGAAATACATCATAATATAATTAACCGCATATATCTAGTTATATCCAGTGACAACCGGTTAATTTTAACGTAACAGAAACGAGGTTTGTCATAGTCTGATATTTGTATCTTAGAAAGAAATATACAAGTTAATGACAACTTGAAGTTTTGAGTAACGAAATTCGTCTGACATTAAGTATCGAATATCGAAAGTACGAAATCCAGTTGTGAAAGTTGTACGGCAAGGCCGTTTTAAGCTAAGAACTCACCACGACATATTGTGACTCGTCTGCCATTTGGCGTGACACCTGGTAACGCGGGTCCTTGGCTGGAAATAACAAAAAAAAAAAAACTTAATATTTAGTTATTTTCCTATACAATATTTCCTTTGTATTCTATAGAAATAGATGTTAGTATTATATAGTTTGTGATCGAATTTATCTTAATTAATTTTTAACGATCGTGTTTATTATTGCGCACATCTTGGACACATTAAATTTTGATCGATATATATGTTTTATTATTAATATTGAAAACACTTACATAATAATACTTAATTCATTCTTAATGTGAGCAACGCCTGTAACGTATATATGTATATTGTTCGTTATTTTTTTTATAAATAAAAACAATTAGTATACACACTTCCACGGTAAGCGGATATTGTTATTTAAGATCAATGTATAACCTTTTCGTGTCTGTTTGTGTGTGTTATTTGTATGTTTTTTCTCTTTAGTAAATAAGCGTACAATATATACTTAGATTTTAAAAATCTTCGTGCTAATACCTCTTGACTTTCATACAAGATATATTATATACAGTTATTCGATTATAAATAAATAAATATTGGACAACATCACATACATTACTCTGATCCCAACGTAAGTAGCTAAAGCACTTGTGTTATGGAAAATCAGAAGTAACGACGGTACCACATACACCCAGACCCAAGACAACATAGAAAACTAATGAAATTTTTCTACATTGACTCGGCCGAAAATCAACCCGGGATCTCGGAATGGCGTACCCATGAAAACCGTAAAAGTGTACACACTACTCGACCACGGAGGTTGTTAAAATGAGCAGTAATGAGCTTTGTATTCTTTCAAATGTTTTAAAAGTATAACTACTTAGTTTCTTGTTTTGTTTTAATTGAATTTTCTAAAATTATGACCCAAAAGTGCTTGTAAAAGCCTACTTGAATAAAGTTTATTTATATTTGATTTGATGGAATAAATACAGAAGTTAAATTATATAATAATAATTATCTTTTTGTAAATAATAAACGATTCGAGCTATTAAAGTTAATGACTGGAACAAAAGTAATATTTACTATGTTTGTATATTGCCAATGTGTGAACACCACACAACATTGTCATATATATCTTATATATAAATATATCGATGACGTCATAGACGTATAAATATTGCAAATGAAATCGTTTGAAATATTTACGTAATCCATATTGCTTACTAAGATTACGCAGTTTATGCGCAAGCACACGTCCTTGAATCATGAAGGCCTATGCTCAGAGGCTGTCTCTTGAAAATCAATCTTAACACACATCACTTACAGTAGCTTTTGCTTTATTTCCAAATGCCTGGTATAACCGATATGACATTGAAAAATGGACTCTTCGGATTTGATTTAGAACTACTTTTGCAAGAAGTGAAGGTTAGTAATGTGTTTTATCGTGTGTTAATTTTTTAAGGTCAATATTGGTCTTTGTATTTTAACAATAACTATGTTAATAGCACGAGACACTGATGACGTCGTTTATTTAAAATAAACAACACTTCTATCGATGAATACATCCGTATATTCTTGAGTTCTCGCAAAAATCGCCAATGGCGTAAAAATATATCATATTATACGACTAAGGCACTTTATACACTATATCTCAATAATGGTTGGTGGATCGGAAAGATTTCAAGTGCAGCGCCGGCTTTATGTGTTCTCCAAGGTACCCGAACCTCAGTTTCTCAACACAAAATACGAGTTACATTTTTGGACTTATTCGAGATATAAACTTGGGTGCTAGAAGTCCGTAGCCTTTAAGTTAATATTTAAATGATCAAGTAATCCAATGTCGAAGAAAACTGGTCTCGTCTGGTACTCGTCCAATGGACCACCTGATGGTAAGTAGTCATCACTACACATAGACATTGATACTGTGAATAATATAAATAATTCCTCATTTCACTAATGTGCTACTAACCTTGGGAACTAAGATGTTATATATATATAATAATACACTGGCTAACTTACACTTCAAACCGAAACACAACAATGGTAAGTATTGATATTATTATTACAGACGGGCTCGCAAAACGCCCTAAAAGCAAGTAACTCTCGAAAATAAAAGAACTCTAAAAACGACTTTCCATTGTAATAAAAATGGGGAAGAGAATGTCATACTTACAGTTTACTTTTAAGGATTTCTCTTAACGCAGGGCTTGAAGCATCTCTGTTCGTGAAAAATTCCGGGCAAGCGGCACGCATTGTGAAGTACATGTCCAGCTTACGTTTGCACTTCTCCAAGGAGAAACTGCTCCCACGGAGAAACGTCATCAGAGGATTGTCCTCTATAAGAACGGAAACGAATATTATCCATTCATCTAACAATTATTCCTATGCATGTTAATGAATGTATTGATTCGATGGGCATTTAATGAGCCAAGTGACCGTAATATTAAAGTATTTTTTCTAGTCCCATTACCAATATTGATTAACATTTAAATTGCAAGGAGGAACGATTCTATGAACTGCAAATAAACCATGGGATATAAGACGTTTTGTGTCTAATTCTATAAATCTAGTAACGAGAACTCTGTCAACCAAAACAATAAAAATAATAAAAAATCTTAAAATCTCAATAACGATAAAAACTGTTACGGTTTTCGTATCTGTGTTATAGATATTAACGTCTCACTCCAGCTTAATACAGTTATAGAAGGTTAAAGAAGAAAAGAAATATTACAAAAACAAATAAACATTAAAAAATATTTCTTTCGTGTAAAGTAATATGAGGACATGCGCGAACGTGGTCCTTGGTGGTGAGTGTTATGTGTATGTGAATTTATTAAAACAGGCAACGAAACCAACAAACACATAACAAACTAAGGAGAGAACTCATACATGGGGCAAATATACAAATATTAAATTAACAAATATTTTAAATTAAAATTGTTCAAAACTTACCCCATTCGTTAGGCAGATGTGGTTCTTTCCTGAGCCATTCCTTGATCGCGGCTAGATCTCGGTCCCTTGTATTGATGTTTTCATTCAATTCGATCCTTATCTCCTTAGATAACTCTTCCGTCGGTTGCGTCAGTAGCTCCGATTTTATCTTCATTGTACTGAAATTAATAGTGATTACTGTTTAATTATATTAATAATTCATTGTTTTAATAATATTGTACCATTGATCTTATCAACATTACATTAAACACAAGCTTCCGCCCGCGGCTCAGCCCGGCTCAGCTGGAGGGGGATAGAGAAAACTGTCCAACTTTTTTGTGTTAAGCAGTAATAAACATCAAAACATTTACATTTATAATATTACTAGCCGTTTCCCGCTTCGGAGGACCTTACATAAATTTAATAAACCGGACAAGTGCGTGTCGTTCCCGCCTCGCCCACCGAAGAATCCGTACAAATTTATAGGTGCATATTAAAATAAAAATGAAAGTATAGATTATGAAAAATAGTCTTGGATATTTTTAAACAGTGCAAACTGTTAGGTATACACCAAAATTATTAGGTACCTAGGTATTATTATAGGTATACTTACAAAAAAGGAGGAAGGTTTTTTTTTTATTCAGTCATAAATCGAAAATGATACATCAAAGAAATAATTCAAAATCTATTTAAGCTTGTGCCAATAAAGCCCTTTCATACGATACCTCACATGATACGGTTAACTCTTTTCAAAATTTATACACATACATACATCGTAATTTAGCTTTTCGATGTTTGTCAATTCAATCAATCTTTTAATTAACGTTTTAAATATTTCTCCTTTCAAAATAGTTTTGGAAGTGATCTTCTAAAGGTATAAGCCACACTTGGTTCTATTTTTTATAATTTATGTGTCTGTTTGTTTTGGTATATTAAGGTGAAAGTTTGTCTGTATGGATGTTTGTTACCCGTTCACGCAAAAACTGAATAGACTTTCATGAAACTTTATAATAATATAGCTTTTACACCAGAATAACATATAGGGTATAATTTTTAAAGATATGGGGTGAATATACCCGACAAGCAACACCCGAAACCTAACCTAACGTTTTAAGGGTCAATAAATTATCTTTTTGTTTATTTGTCAAAGTTATAAAACTACAAATTATATATCAATTGTCCATACTACAGTAAGTTGATCAACAGGTACTGTTAGTAAAACATGATAAAAAATGTAACGCAAAGTATATCGTTTTGCCGACCGTACAATGTCACGTAAAACTAATAAAGATTAGTAAAAGTCTTATGTTGCCAAATATGATTGCAATTATGTTTCGTATCTGAATGACGGATTGCGTACATTTTATATCCTTGACCTTAAATTAATCGTACATGTGGTCACCTAGGCAATCATTATTTCATCATTCAATATTGAAGTATCATATACCGAAGTAATAGGTATTTCGTTGATATACGGTGACGTTAAGGCTGTATACACACAGCGGTCCGAGAACATAGGAACGAGTTCACACATACGACAGTATTTAAAATTCAGTAATAAAATCGATCCGACAAAATATTCATGGAATCTTTTCCTCACAGAAATATATCTCAGTTGAATCGACCCTGCGGACCAGTTCTACAAATTCGACTAGTCATAATATATTTTACTAATTATTAACTTTCTACTAATTAAATGGTTACTTGCCGGTTCTTCTCGATAGAATCTGCATTCTGAACCGGTAGTAGGTTTACTTGAAATAGTTTGTTAAACGACGATTCAAAAGTACTTGTAAAAGCCTACTCGAATAAAGTATATTTTGATTTTATTTGATACGAACCCGATTCAATTTCGATTCAACTTCGACTGAGTCGCAACTGGATCGTTGTATTTATAGAATAGGAAAAGGTGACGTTTCGATTTGTTTGCGATAGAGTTAAAAAAATAGTAGTAGAATTGCCCCAGTCAGGCTGCTCTAAAAACTGTCCTGTAAATACCATCTATGTGAATGTGCACTAAGACATTAGTTTAAATAAAAAAAGTTTTTTTTTTATTTTTATTTAATAGGACCAGTTGAGGTTTGACTTTTCGCTGACAGGACGATATTTTCACGATTTCTGACGACATCTCTTCCTTCCTTTATACGTCAGTCAGAAAGAGTTACGTAAAGAATGTTAAATCTAAAACATTTATTTTTGAAAAAGGAAAAATAAATCATTCTTTATGACCAATGGCGTTGTTTTTTTAAATATATGGTAATAGTCAGTCGCTGTTTTTATGTACTTTAAGTATTGCAAGTAGTCATTTACAATAAACTAGCTGAATCTACGGCTTTACCTGCGCAATATGTACAAAAATGCATTAGTCTAAGACTAGTAATTCTTTTCCGATAAAAACTTTCTAATTATTAGATACGAAAACGATAATTTAATTCTAAAAGTTTAAGGTTAAACGGACAACTCTTATTTAGATCGGTCAGAAGACTGCTACAAATTTCTATATGTTATTTTTGCATGCAAATGAAAACAAATTAATTCGATTTCTCTTCTATCATTGGTCAGTGTTGCCCGAAATAAATACTTACACGATCAGATTTACCATATACATAAATAAATCAGTGAATATTCATCGTAATTGTTAATATTATGGAAATTATTTATAACATTAAAAAATAAGTCTGTTTTATTATAAAATGTAAATTTTATACAAAGCATATAATATTCGTTATATATTAACCTTGGCTTCGTCTACATTCCATTCAAAACCAATTTTTACTATATTTTGCACTAAAAAAAATTAAATTCGTTTATAAGTTAAAGCTACATAACATTTTTAAAATTAATATAGATGACAAAAGAGTTTCGATTTAAATTTCACTCTAGTGTAATTAGGGTGTAATTAGTAAGTACTGCTATATTTAACGAACTTAATACAATAATCGGTTTGTTTTTTTTTTTTAATATTTTGTCTAAATCTTAACATATATTCAAGTAATAAATGTAAATGCTGTTGACTAAAAATATATAAATAAAAAATAAAGATTATTATTGAGTTTAAATTAAAACTTTTATTATTATAATTATTTGTGTACGGGAAAGATATATCTTGATGCAATTATATAATTATACACGATTAAGGTTCTTAGAGCGGTAGAACTCAATAAATTATACATTGAAGGCACTTAGTTTTTCGTGACTCAGGTGGATATTTATTTTAACTTGAGACTGTATTGTGGTTAGCTTCAAAATGGCGTCATAATTGTCAATGATCGAACATATTATCAAGTTTAAAGTTAGAGTTTTGAATAACCGGTTTTCCCCAAATTTGATGTAAGTCCAATATGTATATTTATAACAACCAAGCAACCCGTCTAGGCAACTTACACAACTTTTAGGTCGAAGAGTAAACTTAAAAAAAAACATTTTTATTTCGGGTAGTTGAAATTCTCGGCTCTAATATAGTATGTATGTATTATACATATAAACCTTCATATTGAGTGAGTCTGTTTATTGCTGAAAACCGCATTAAAACCCGTTGAATAGTTTAAAAGATTTAAACGGCCAGATGGCGGGATGCGACTTAATTTAATACTATGTGGACTGTAGATATGATGTTTTGACCGATTTTGGTTACGAAGGTCGTTCACTACGGCGAATACCTAACGCGGAAGATGTTATAATACTGGGCCGGAGATTAATCATCGAGGCCCCTAGCTAGGCACATTTCGGGGCCACTTTATCCTTTTCGAACTCGCTAAACTTTAGCCAAATCACAATAATTACATTATTAATAAAATTGTCTTTTGGTTAATTTTAATAATAATATTTTATTACTACATTGCGAAGGTACGCGATTACTATGTTTGAATTTATAAAAATTATGCTTCAACAAATTCATTAATAGTAAATTTTTAAACATTATTTCCTAAATTTTGCCGACCTGACCTAGCCATTGCGGGCCACTGGGCAGCCTACATTGCCTAATGGATAATCCAGCCTTGGTGTGCACATACAAATACTATTTTCTCTTAAAATCCATTGGTAATTTAAAAAAAAAAAATTTACAAACATAATCGGATTTGAGAAACGTAGCTGTATATTTAAATATAAATACTAAATGATCTTCAATTATCCGTGCTTATAAGCATAATTTGTAAAATTATTGCTATTAATATATTTACGATAACTTTGGATTAAATCTTTAGTCTCTGTTAGCCAAATAAAAGTAAATCTGTTTAAATATTATGAACGTTTGCGTCTTTTTTTTTTTATGGCATTGGTTGGCGGACGAGCATATGGGCCACCTGATGGTAAGTGGTCACCACCGCCCATAGACAAAGCCGCTGTAAGAAATATTAACCATTCCTTACATCACCTATGCGCCACCAACCTTGGGAACTAAGATGTTATGTCCCTTGTGCCTGTGATTAAACTGGCTCACTCACCCTTCTAACCGGAACACAACAATACAGAAAGCGTCTGTAATAAAACATTAGCATTGTTGTATATCTTAAAACTGCCTGATTAATATATTGATGGTAAACATATATTGGCGCGTCTTGGGGGTAAATTCGTATGCTGTGACGTCAAACGGCTCTCTTTGGCCGTCATATCCCCTTTATACCTACCGTTCTCTGCTCGCTTTGTGTTTGTGAGGATTAGTTGCGGGTTCGGTCACAAGGTGTTTGGAATAAAAAGTAATCTTTGTCCTTTGTGCCTACTTTATATCATATTTCATCAAATTCGGTTCAGCAGTTTGGCCGTGAAAGCATAACAGACAGACTCACACACAGACAGAGTTACTATCGCATGTGTAATATTAGATGTCACCGTAATTAATTACAGTGTAATTGTGAACGGAGACTTATTCATTATATTTTTTTTTTATAATGGATTATTATTAAAGTTATTTACAATTTTACGGTGATTTATATATTTCAATAATGAATATTATTATAATACTGAAAATATGAAAGACGTAGGTATTTATTTTAATAAGGAAACTTTTATATTTTCATTTATTGTACGACGTATTTTTTATTTATTTTTTTTTAGGTGTATATTAGTGTCCTGTAGAGGTAATTTTTTTGTCAGTCAGCTTGAATAAAAAAACTTGAATGCAATTATTTAATAATAATAGTGGTGGTAATTAGTGGTGGTGTTGATACACAATATAATAAAAAATGATGGTTCATTTTTATAATAAAATTAAAATTTTAAATTCATATTCATTTTTTTTTTTGTGGTTATCTATGAGTTCATTTATATATTGATTCATAAGTTCGAAACGTTTTTTATCTTATCTTGTCGAGTCATTGCAAAAGCGTCACTAGTATTAAACATTTAACTTAAACTTTACGATTTTAGATTAATAAAATATGAACGATTTTTTAAATCCCTGCCTTTTGGCAGGAAAGATTTTTATCTTAGCAAGGAATACCAAAGGTCTTTACGATCTCTATCTTTCTAAATATATATTTTCTACTACAATGTATTGTAATATATAATTACTGGTTTCTCTACATAGTATAAAACGAATTTTGGCGTCTTTAGGCTTATCTTGTATCGCAATGGTTTTTAATGCGGTTTTCATCAATAAATAGAATGACTCAAGAGGACGAGGAGGTGGAAGATAATAATAACTGTCGAATGTTTTGATAATTTTGAGTGAAAGTGAGATCACTCTCAGCTATAATCACAATAGTAGAAAAGATAACTTGACGTGTTCTCCGAGATACGGCGAGAAGTACAAAGATACGACCGATAAAATTCGATACTATTTCCTTTATTGTCTGATATAGATTGAGTTAGATTATATTATAATAACGTCTATAGTTCTATAATACAAAGGGTCTGACCAATAATTATTCACATATAACTTTGTGGAATGATCTAGATGTCTGAAGTTGGACACACGCTTTGTGGTTACTGCAGATGAAAATAAAGTCACAATCGTAGTGCGCACTCGGTGTTTTTTTTATGATACCGGTAGTATACTATTTATATTAGTAATGAGCCACCTGATGGTAAGTGGTCACCACCGCCCATAGACAATGGCGTTGTAAGAAATATTAACCATTCCTTACATCACCAATGCGCCACCAACCTTGGGAACTTAGATGTTACGTTCCTTGTGCCTGTAGTTACACTGGCTCAATTACCCTTCAAACCGGAACACAACAATAATAAATTCTGCTGTTTGGCGGTAGAATATCTGAGTGGGTGGTACCTACCCAGACAGATATATATAAATAAGTTTCTATTTTTTAATATAATGAATGCTACAGTACACGCATCTCTGAAATAACGAAAATATTGAACTTTATTTCGTATGTAACGCTTTCGTTGGGTTTAACGCGCGTAAAAATAACATGAGCTCATCAATTACGGAGCGGCAATTATACGGTGATTTTAATATTAAATGAACTGTAATTATTTATAATATGATCGTTATTATTAATCCGGTTCACTTACAATGTTTATCGAGGGACGTGTTATAGGGATGTACCTAAGACGCGTTTGAATAAGTTGTAGTGGTTTTGAAACAGTGATTATAGGTGATGGGGTACTTGGTATTTTTAAGGACATATTTGTGCAGAAGGGCTTATGTGCCACCTGATTGTAAATAGTCACCAACGCCACCATAGAATACCACCAAGTAAAAGTACTTTGGTAGTAACCAAAATCTAGCTTAATAATTATTTTATAGTTAGATTTGCTTATTCTTATATTTTAGTTACAGTTATTTTTTTGAGAAGAATTAGCAAAAGAAACTTAGTGGGATTTTAATCTTTTTATTTTTATTACTTTTTATATGTTTATTATTTTTTTTATTGATCATTTATTTTACAGAAGAATTACTAATATATTTTAATTTGCTTGATATCTAACATCGTCTAAAAATTTACTAAGTATATATATATCGAAGGGGTAAATGTATACGAAATATAAGTCTATTCGTTTCACGTTCGTAATCTCTTTTTTTTTCGATATTCCATCGACTATGACACTTTTCGGCTGTCACGTGTTCTTCTACGTCATACTGACGTTGTCATCAAGAATAAAAATAAATAAATTCTAATTAAATATTTTGATGCTTCGACATATATAACTAATAGATATACTTTACCATACAAACATTGCTTAGAAATAATATTCCAGAATCAACCTTTTTAATAAGAGAAACCTTAAGGGTTTTGTGTAACAATAAATAGCAACACCTTTTCCATTTCGTAAATATATATTTTTTATTCGATAAAAATAGAACAAAATCTATTTTTTAATTAAATGAAATTATTCTATTAATATAAAAGTAATCGAGAAGAATTACGATTTGCGCAAATGTATACTCTATTAGGGTGAGGTCGTTGCACCTAACGGCACACGATGCAACTTGCATCCAGTACCGTTCCTGACCTTTAATATAATTGGTTTTATTAAATATTTATGTGTACAAGTATCAAGACTACTTACACTATAAATGGCTATAAAACGACAGCTGTAGTAGGAACATTATTGTTTAAAATAAATTAATTATGAAAACCTATTTTAAAAGTATCATATATACAGTAAATTTACTAAATTTTATTTTTATTTTTATTTACTACTAGTCGTCGCGACTTCACTAGCGTTTTAGAGGGTTGGTCATCGTTGTTTTATAGCAAATTTGTTTAGTGGTTTGGCCGTGAAAGAGCATCAGAGAGATAGAGATACTTTTATTTGCATTGTCTGTAAATTTCCCACTGCTGAGCTAAGGCCGCCTCTGCCTTTGAGGAGAAGGTTTAGAGCTAATTCCATCACACTGCTTCAACGCAGGTTGGTGGAAAAACATGTGGCAGTATTTTCATTGCATATATAATATTGGTATAGATAGACGTGGAATCTAGAAATTGCGACCTAATAGCGTCCTACGTTGGAGTAACGATAAGAGACAATTTTGTATTGCTTTGAGAGGATGGTTTTGAGTTTGAATTTTGAATATATGCTGTTGACAAGAGATTCCTTCTCAAAATTCAGCTTCTGGACTCTGGAGCCAATCCTGTTTTTCCTTCTCATAATAACATTTAACATACAAAATGTGTTACCATCGGAACTGAATCAAAATCTTAAATTACAATTTTGAAGGATAGTAGGAAGTGGATCTATCTGTGGTAAGATTTGATCTAAACAGACAAACGTTGCATGCTTAATTTAATTCCCTTTAAAAAAGAGTCGGATGACAATCACCTACCATTGCATTGGAGAAGTCTCGAGATATCTGCTCTGATCCTATTTCTCAAGAATAATTTGCATTGGAATATTTACAGATGTTACTTTTTACTTTATTATAAAATATTTAGAATAACGTCGTATTAGTATGTATTTGTTTATTTCCATGCAGGATATATAAATTAACTTGTCTGCTATTAACATATCTATGTAAATTAGTTATTCGATTAACTACTTATTTTCCGCTCGGTGGAATCATCGTCATCAGAACTTTTAGTAGCATTATATTCGATATTAAATTACTAAATGTCAATAAAGTAAATTTAAGAATATAATTTAAAATCGATAATACTTAAATACACCGTTGAATTACCTATGTTACATAATTATTTCTTGACAAAAGTAATAACTATAAATAGAAATTTATGTCAAAAAAAATTCGACAGGAAAATCGCGCGACGATCTGCTATCTGACCGGAAAACTATCGTTGTTTTTTTTTAAACACGCGTCACGCAAATATCTATAATATTGTGACATGAAATTTGTACAATTATTTTCATTGTGTTTCATTTTTGGCTTTATTACACAAATGAATTCAACGTATAACGCACACGGTAGTCCTGCCGTCTGTTAGATTTACCATCCTGGAGGAGTCTCCTTTGAGATCGTATCTCGGCTCAGGATGTAGTTTGGTAATGACTACTTGTTTTAGTTTACCAGAAGACAATCTAGCATATTGACCAAATGATGGTACGTGTTCACCAGAAAATGCGACGACGCTCTGGGTTTCTTGATGTAATTTGCCTTTCCAGACAGACTTATAAATGAAAACTACAAATTATGATTATTTGAAATATAGTATCTTAATTGCATGAGATGAAATATGTACATCCGTACAACGCTGACCAATGACCATTGTTTGAGCTGTAACAAACGACGTATTAAGAAACGTAATACATTTTAACACGTCGCGTCTTGCCAAACATTGCAACATCTATTCAACACATATGAAACTGTTTATTTGCGTTTTATCTCGAGAATTGAATGAGTGTTTTGGAGATGAGAACTCTTTGTTGTATTTCTATATCAGAATTGTGTCTAGCATATGGGAATGATTGTACGTGGTCACCGAAACTGGATTTTGCGTTTGTGGTTATAATGGGTCACTCATACTTCAAGCCGGAACATTTCATATCCGATCCAGACAGGCGTAAAAATTAATAAATCTTTTAGGCAACTATATATTTTTAAAACTATACGTACAAGAAAAAAAAATTACACAACGAAACAATACATTTCTAAGGAAACTCACAATTATTACCGAAGGTATGATAATCACTATATATGTTGAAAAAATAATACTAATAATGAAAATTTTCGATAAAATTAAATTTAAAATAATACTTTACGTGATAGGTAAAGTCCATAATCATTGATATTAAAAAAATAAAAATAATAACAACTAAATAGTTCCTATTTCAAACTTTAACGAACGACCGAAGCGAAAACGAATCCATAGAAATTATAGCAGATAATATTCACGTAATGAGTAATGTCAAATTAATTATTATTACGATTGAAATAATTGCTATTTTTTATACTTTAAACTTTAATAAAGGGTAGAAAGATATATCGGTTGAGAGTAAACAACACTACTTATTATAATAATAGTTATTTACACTTGATATGAACGAAAGAACTTTTTTTTTGGTAAATGGGCATAAAAATTCATTTTTACCTAATTTACTTACTTTACATTGGCAAGTATATATAATTTTTATATCGTTTTAATGTTCAAGCTAAGTTCAAGCAAAGAAATTAAAAATCGACAAAGAAAATAATTTATACATTATCTGAATTAAAAACAAAATTGTTCTATATTTAAATTAAATATTATAAATAAATAAAAAATAGAACAGATTACTTACATGAGTCCGATGATCACAGATTAAAAATGAGAGTAGTTTTTTTTTTAATTTGTTTATACAGCCAACATCCACACAGCTGTAGCAGTCAGCTATTACTGACCTCGTATCGCCTCTCTCTGCTGGTTGAGAAATGTATTGCTAACTTGACTTTATGATTCGTTTAAACGTACAACGCTAATGGGGCAAGTAACTCGATTATTCATTTAAAATCTTATTAGAATGTGGAGAAAAAAGCTCTTATTAGTGATTTGGTTAATCAAAGTGTACACATACGTTATAATAAAATAATTAACTTTAATGGCTGAATACAATAATTGCATAAAATACCTGTTGCTTTAATAAAACGATAAATGCGTTAATATTCAATTATTACAACTAATAATGTATTTAATAACTAAAATGGTTTTTTAATTCACATTAAATATAAATAAATAATGACATACCACCTTATCAATTATCGAAATACACAATAGTCTTAGTAACATTATTTATAGCTTGTTCGATTTATCTAATGTCTCTTTCTATCCCATGGAATTAACATTCGATAGAAAAGAACATCATTATTCAACTAATCATCCTTCTAAACGATATTCATAGCTATAATCGTTGATTATTTATAACAATTATACAGTATCAGTTTCATGCAAGTGGTTATAATGTGTAAACGCGCCTTCACCTGTGATCAGATCCCAAAAAGTTTGCTCAAGATTTGGCAATTTAAATAAGAGGTCATTAATAAGAAACATGGCGTCCGTTACGAATTTGACAGGATGTATAATTATAATACCTTATTTAACCTATATTTTACTTAGTAAACTTCAGAAGTGACTTATTTTTAAATAATACTTATATTATTAATGTAAAAAAAAGCGTCTTTTTAATATAATAAGCAAAGATGGATCCGAGATGGCCCAATGGTTAGTACGCGTGCATGTTAACCGATGATTGCGGGTTCAAATTCAGGCAAGCACCACTGAATTTTTATGTGCTTAATTTGTGTTTATAATTCATCTTGTACTCAGCGGTGAAGGAAAACGTCATTAGGATACCTGCATGTATCTAATTTCAACGAAATTCTGCCACATGTGTATCCACCAACTCGCATTGGAGCAGCGTGCTGGAATATGCTCCAAACCTTCTCCTTAAAAGGAGAGGAGGTCTTAGCCCAGTAGTGGGAAATTTACAGGCTGTTAATGTAAGCAAAGATGTATCCATACTAATATAATATAAATGAGAAAGCAATACTTGCCGTCTGTCTCTAACGCTTCCACAGCTTAACCACTGAACCGATTTTTACAAAACTGGGTGAAGAGTAAGCTTTAGACCCTAGAAAGGAACTCTATGAATTTTGTATGTACCTCTCATCTCAGGCTCATGAGCATGACGGTATAGAAGAGCGGCATGTGGCATGACTCATACCGTTTGACGTTACGGCACACGAGTCAATCAGTCAGCAAAGGTTACTTCGGTTAAGGGATTTTCAATAAAAAAAAAAACAAAACTATAGAATGACTTAAATGGATTGATTTAATTATAACGTCGATTTTATACGACGTTAAGTATTCTGTATTTTGTGAATAAATATCTCATAGAAAGATCAACTTCATAGTCGACACATATAAATATCTCTAATCCCATAAGGCCTACAACGGCCAGAGACTTGCCATGTGCATCAGCTTCAATTTAACCGTGAAAATATAACTTATCAACGATAACGACTAATGTTCTGTACGATTATATTTTATTAACTGGCATGCGTTGGATTGCTTGACTCAAATTTTTGAAGTTATAATTAATTCTTTAGACGCTGTATTTATGTTGCGCGCCCACAAGTGACATGAAAACTACATGATTTTTTTATTTTTTTTTATTTTGGCTTTTATTTGTGCCAAGAGGGCGCAGATTATTTCGCCAATGTCACGTCAAGTAAGTATCAAGTAAGTGTCAATTCGCTCGAAATAGACAATTTCACGCCTTATATTATTTTACAATGAATATTTTATTACAAGTTAAATTGCCAATGTTTAGTGTTGATTTGTGATTTAGTGTTATAGTTGGAGTGAAAAAAGAAGAAATTATATTTATAATAATATAAAATTTATTATTAATAAGAAGATTATTATTATATTATTTTACATAACTATTTTTAATTACGCCGAAGAAGTAGAACTTCTCACGCGTACAAAAGTATACGCACCTTTTTATACAGTTAACCAGCCGTAATTCGTCAAATGTTTCAAAGCGGTTTCGTGTGATGTAATTTGTTGGAGTGGCTTTAGAGTACTGCCATCGAACTCTTGAAGTCTGAAACTTCTCTAAGGAGTATCTTATAATCCGAAAATGACATATGTAGCTACTAACGTCATGGCATGCTCAAACATACATTGACAAAGATTTTGTGCAATAAATGTGCTGTATATGTATTGATGTTTCGGATTTTAGGGGGTGTCGGCTAAGCCAGGGGCCGGATTATCCGACAACCCCGATAGTCCGAAATAATATATATTACACCGGGTCAACAGCTAGGTATAGAATTGTTTCAAATTTATATTATTACAACATTATTTAGATATTGAGTTCACACGGTTTCATTTTGGTTGACCAACATGTTTTATCTCGACAAAAAAATAAAAAAAATAATGGTAAGTTTAAATTAAGAATTAATTTGATTTTGATTTAAAAGAATTCGATTCGAACGATACGGCAAGCGCCGGTTACCTGGAGGGTATTAGGTGAAGTGACGAAGTGGCTGACAGCGGAAGGGTGCTGAGAGATCGAGCTTAGTGGCTGCCATTGGTAAGCCATCCAGCAGTGGACGAGGATATTGTGATGATGAAGATAAAAAACGATTTGCGTGAACGCGATAAAACAGAAGGAAAAATATGTGTCAAATGAATCAAAAGATCCTACAAATAACATTATTGCAATAATAACATTAAGATCGTAATCTTAGACCATACAATTATACATCATATTACATACTTTAGAAAAATTGAATAGAATACATTACAACATGTTGAAGTTTAAGTAACGCAATAATTTGTTAAATGTAGATTAATGAAATGCAGAGAACTTGTTAAAAATTACAAGATATTAATTATATAGTCAAGGTTATAAATATTGAAACCATCGGCTTCAATGTCTCCTCCATGCTGATCGATATTTTGTACCTAATGAGATTTGTCCACCGTTTCTCGATAAATAACCCAATAAAAATAGATATGTCATATTTGAATATATCGAAACACATTTCAAAATGGCGTACATTATTGTATTAAACAAAAACGACAACGATATTTCAAGGTCAGTTTAAGTGAAAAGTTTACGTGTTACGTTTCGAAATAAAACGAAAAATATTTCTCGATGCCTGAAATAAATAGTAAAAATATATATAGCTCTGTTATCTCAGTAATCTGCTCACTGTGTGGTGCTCATTTATATCAGTGTGAAAATTGTTCACGCTCAACATTCTAGTCTACGGTTCTTATGGGTAACAGTAAATAAATATAGTATCGCGAGTTCGATTCCTACTCTGATCAAGAAGTAGACCTTGTTTTTAGAATTTTTCCTTATAATATATAAAACAAATATTTGGGTAAAAGAACATTTTTTTTTGTTATGAGTACTCTCAGGTAATCTTGTTACATAATACAAATCTCTTCAACCGACATACATATATATAATTAGCTTATGAATCGAAATACCAATTTTGGTATTAATAAAAAAAAATCATTATTTTTCAAATTACAGGTTGGCGTAATAAATACAAAACAAATGAAATCAATTACAATATTAATAATTTATCGTTTACAAAAGTAATCGTTAAGGTTTTATATAATCGATTATTCTCAGGCCATTCCCTATTCTTTCATCCTCATTCCATGTATTTATTGATTTAATCCAGGAATAATTGAAGTCTAAATTCGCTGCGTTTTAAGTTGCAAATAAATAAATATTGGATAACATCACATGCATTACTCTGATCCCGATGTAAGCAGCTAAACCACTTGTGTTATGGAAAATCAGAAGTAACGACGGTACCACAAACACCCAGACCCAAGACAATGTAGAAAACTAATGAACTTTTTCTACATCGGGAATCGAACCCGGGACCTCGGAGTGGCGTACCCCTGAAAACCGGTGCACACACTACTCGACCACGGAGGTCGTCTAGTTGTAGTGTTTCAAATTTGTAAAAGTAAAAGAAGGTACGAAAGATTTTTCTCATGATATTCTTATTATTTCACGTCTGCGATTTTGATGGTCGAAATTATCCTGGAAACGAAGAAAATGAGCCAGATAACCAGACACACATGGTCTAGCAAGATCGCAGGACAAAGACGAAGGAAACTCTATTTCTCAATTGCGTCTAATTGATTCGATATCTGTTCAATTGAATTTCAGAAAGCTAAGAAAACCAATTGGTTGAGTAGTTTTGAGCTGTAGCTTGGAAGAAAGATTTGAATATGGCAACTGTTTCTTAAGATATTTATATCAATAATTTCATTGATATTTTTAGGCATAGATTTTTTTACCAGATATATTGGCAAGCATCGTTTTTTTTTTGTCAGAGAAATATTCAAGTGTAACATCAGAGGATGACTGTCTCTTAGATTTTCCTTGATTGTTTGTTTGTATAAGTAATGTGAGCGTCGTCCAATGTTATGTTACATTCTTATGTTTGTCACTTAAGAAAATAACATAAATTATATAGAATACCGTTATTTTTTGACATTTTTATGCGTTGTAAATTGACAACGCAGAGGGAAAATACAGGCCATTTTTAGTGGTATTTCACAATGTCAAGAATCGAACAATTCAGGCCATAGATTACTGAAATAACAGAGGCATTATGTAATATTTAAATAATTTATTTCAGACATCAAGGCTTCGATTTCGAGGAATTATAATTTATTAATTACAAACACAAACAGCAGACGTGTAACAGCAGACGTGACAGAAGTAAAACTTCGCATTAGAACAGTTTTTATTAAATAGAAAACAAAATTTTAAAAATCGATTGGAACATAATTCAGAGGCTTTTGATTTTTCTGATTCGGTTTCAACTGACTTCAGGTTCGCAGCCAGCCATGAGCAAATAATATATAGGACTCCTTTTTTACAAATTCAAAGTTGTCACTTATTGTCAAATGATAGAGCAGCGCTATTATGGTGGCAATAGCGTTTCTCAATGTTTCTTATAGCACAATTATCACTATTAAATGTCTGCTATGAACAATTAATCATATCGTATAAGCATAGGAGACACTTCCAGTAAAAGTATGCAGGTTTGTTTGAAGAATCTTGAGATTACGAGACTCGTATGAAATCATAACGAAGTTTGGCGAAATATTTACATTCTGAAGCATCTTATTTTTTTTTAGAAACTGGCTTTACTCCAAATATGTATTAAGAAAAAATTGCAATATTTTTATTATCTAAATTTTTTTTGGACAACATTTCTCTGCTACGCGGATAACATTGAAAATAAAACGACCTGTCTTAGATTTGACATTGAAAACAAAAATTGGCGGGTATTTTTAGCGTCATATTCGTTATCAATGTGTCAAAATCTCAGCTCCTATAGTTTCTTGTCCTGTTGAATATTTGTTTATGTTTGTGTTTAGTCCCCATTGTAATTTTTTATGTAAATATATTGAACGTAATAGGATTAAGCTGTAAATTGTTTTGTGATTGTTCTTATGTGTTTTAATAGCAAATATTTTTTATCTAATTATTTATTATTGTGTTGTTTTAGGTTATGGGTTTGCAAACAGTCTACTACTATTATGCCTACAAAATTAAATTTAGCTTGTTATCTTGACCGTACCGATCAATCTCCATCATATTTTCTCCATCACACGTGACATTGGCGAAATAATCCGTGCATTTTTGGCATAAATAAAAACCACAAAATGAATGGCTGAATGAATCGTAGATATGGGCTAGAAAGAAGTTTATCTATTTTGATAGGTGTGTGACGTAGTTATAACAATTATGATAGTCATTGTCCCATGACACTGTAGGACATTTCACGATCGTATTCCGCCTCCTATTAATGAGTACCGAGTTTGGTCTTTCAAAATAACACTTCGGTCAGTAGTCCCTCTCTCTGTCAACATTGTTAATTTTATCCATTTTAATAAACAAGAAAACATTAAATACATTAATTTGTAGATGAACAAAATGATGACGACTTGCGCCTTAATTAATTATTAGTGCAATGGCACTAAACCAATTCAACAAATTTATAAACTGCCAGGAGTTTACTTGGAGTTTACTTGGTGGTAGGGCTTTGTGCAAACCCGTCTGGGTAGGTACCACCCACTCATCAGATATTCTACCGCCAAATAACAGTACTCTGTATTGTTGTGTTCCGGTTAGAAGGGTGAGTGAGCCAGTGTAATCACAGGCACAAGGGACCTAACATCTTGGTTCCCAAGGTTGGTGGCGCATAGGTGATATAAGGAATGGTTAATATTTCTTATAGCGCCTTTGTCTATGAGCGATGGTGACCACTTACCATCAGGTGGCCCATGTGCTCGTCTGCCAACCAATGCCATAAAAAAAAAGTTTAGGTAATGTTGAACAATATATATAATATATTTTTTTAATTCAAATATGCGATTGTAGTTGTGCCAAACGTTTTGTTTTCTGACGACCTTAAATAGATACTTGATGTAAGGATCGGTAGGTATAAATTGCAGATTGTTCTGATAACAGATGAAACTTGTCATCAAGTTTAAAATGTTCGAATCTCTTATAATTTGTGAGAAATAAAATTATTAGTAAAAAAGTACCAGGATTTAATAAATCAAAAGAAATGCAAATCTATAATTAGTACATTTCCATATTCACATACCTTGACGGATGCACAGAATTTACATATTTATGACAATTAGACCCGACATTGTAGCAATGTTTTTATGTTTTTTGACACTATGTACTATGTACCTACCAATAAAATCCAGAAGACATGTTGGCAACCTAATTGCTTACAATATTAATAATTATTTTATATCTAATGTTACCAAGGATCATATGTATAATAAAAATAACAATTTAATTTATATTAACACTGATAAAAGTAATTTTAATTGAATTTTAAGACAAAAGAGGTCGTCTCTGGCTCAAGTATTATTAATACTAATATTAATTTACCTAATAGTAATTTATACTTGGATAAATTCCTAAATTTTAAAATTAGATATAAAAGGAATACAGGAAAAGATTTAGAAATTGAGTTATTCATAAACAGTAATTCCATTGATATTTTATGAATAAAAGAACATTGGCCTGCAAATTATCAGCTTATGTTTAACTTCAGTGGTCACCAAATGGCTGGTATGTTCAGTAGAAAAAAAGCTATACGTCAAGTCAAATGTCGTATGGCATCCCACTCTGGGGTAATGCAGCTGATATTAATACCATTTTTGCAGAAGAGGCTATTCGTGCAATTTATAACCTGGGCCCAAAAGATTCATTAAGAGGTAAATTTAAAGTAATTAAAACAATGACTGTCGCTTCTCAATTTGTTTTTGATAATGTTATGTATGTACGCAAAAATATAAATGATTTTCCCAGAAATTGTAACGTACATTCTATTAACACTAGGAACAAGAATAAACTTGTTACTCCAAGTACCCGATTACACAGGGTTAGTAACTCTTTTTTGGGGCAATGTATACGTTTCTACAACATGATCCCAGAAAACGTTCAAAATTATTCAATTACAAAATTTTAAAGAATCGTTAAAGAGCGTTTGTGTGCTAAAGGATATTACAACACTAATGACTTTTTAGTTGACTGCACACCTTGGGAATGAAATGATCGCCTCCAGGCTGTTTCAAATAAATAAAACATAATTATTATTGTACATGCAAAATGGAAAAAAAATAAAAAATATCCCGCTGAGTTTCTTTCGCCGGTTCTTCTCAGGTCCGACGTGCTAAATTCCGAACCGGTGGTAGATTTTTGACTATCAATAAGCAAGTGTAAACACTTCTATATTAAATAAAGATTTTTGACTTTGACTTTGACTTTGACTATCCATTTCCATTTGACCGAGTGACTTTTTAATTAATAAAAAACTACGTCCTATTGTTAAATGTACAGGTTTACATTTTCGCGATGTATATTATAAACTAGAGACCCACCCCGGCTTCGCACGGGTGCAATGCTAATATTAAATGTACTAAAGAATGTCTTACAACGTTCACTACATCCTGTAAAGGGCCATATTGATCTATATTAAATGCACATTTTTTAAGGCACTTAATTGGATAAGGATTAATGCTGTATTGCTTAAAATCGCTTTGAAAATAAGTAATTATTTCTGGTAAAAAAGTAAAGGATAAAAAAATGGTTTATCCCTAAGAGTCACATATACATATAAATAAATTAATATGTTTTCGAATAAAAAAAACTCCTTAAAAGCACTATAAAATCACATTTTTACCCTTAATTATATTATATTTGAGGCCGGTGTTATGTGGCGTATTGCAAGAAAGAAAAAAAACTAATAAATATTTAAAAAAAAACAACTAAAAAATGATTTATCACTATATTTAATATTATGATTTGGTATTTAATACATAATAATAAATGTAATTGTGCCAATCCTTTATAAAGTATTAAGATAGATTCACATTGAACTTAGTGTCATGTTTATTTCGTTCTGACGTTGACAGCAACTGTGTACAATTAGAACGCCTTACAGAAAATTGTAGACGAATATTATATAAAATACATAGATGTATTACGTCTCGACATAAGTTTATTATGAAACTGTCATTACTTATTCATATAAAAACCCATAAATTAAAAAAAAATCTACTAATCATTAACCATTTAAAACATATTTTATCATCGACTAATACAGAATAATTAATATGGTTTTGGAACATTTTATTATTTAGCTTGTTCTTATGGGCACTTACAAACAAGTAAGTATTTTATAACCATTAGTATAACGGGTATCTGTCATTTATCTATTTTCTTCCCTGGTAATAAAAACAAAATAAACGAACAAGACGTCATGATGTTTTTTTACCCATATTCTTCCTTTTAAAGGGTAAAGAACTTACACCATACATCCTTGTCTTCTGTATTTTATAACAGTTGACTTTAATTATTATTTTATTTTTTATAAAGAGAATAAAAAACTAAAAATAAAAAAAAAAATATACAAAACTTAAAGCAAATTAAAATTAACCGTCCATACAAAATTATCGTGAGAAAATGATAAATATATTACTATGTTACGGGCGCCAATTCCCCCTTAATAATGTATGTTTATTTACGATCCTACTTATGCATTGTTAACAAGCGTTTAAGAAGAAAAAATAGTTATACCTTCACCCTCAAAACATTTGTTGGTGAAGTAATTAGTATTTAAAATTAATCAATGGATAGCTGTCTAAATGATCCATCAATGCCAAATAGCTCATCGTAATTGGTTGGTTTCCCAGGTCTGAGGGCTTCATTGGCTTTTATCGATTCTTGTTTTTTGAACCATTCTGTGTAGTCCTCAAGTTTCTTCATCCACGCATCTGAAAGATTTAAGAATATATTTAGATAAGGTCCAAAAGTCGTCAATATAATATAAAAAAAGCTATAATAATATTATAAAAACTATATTCTCCTTAAAATAAAATAACCATAATGCTCCTTTTGCATTTACCCAGCTATTGGAAATTAAGGTCTGTGATTAGTATGTTAGTATCCTCGTAGCAGAGTCCTAATGTACAACATAATCTAAGACAAAAAATGTTTGTATGAATGTTCTCTATGCTTTGGTTCAGGGGCTACATAAAAGGTCCCAGATTCAAAACCCAGGTCAGGCCGATAAGTTTTAGAGATTGTCCATCAAAAAATTCTCAGTAACAGTCTGGAAAGCACGTATAGCCGTTGGACCTGCGCCTGAACTCTTTCCGGTCGTATTGGTCAGATTTGCGGTCCCATCGGATAATGAGAGTGAGAAAATAGAGAGTGCACCTTTATTTGCGTATACTATTGTATACAAATGTGTCCCGCGTAGTTGGCTGGTCTCCCTTGAGGTTGGTTAACTCGTAAATAATAAAATGAATTGTAATTACCGTTTACTTCATCAAGGGAACATCCGTTGCCACCATATTGTTCCGGAAGCATGTCCTTGGGTACGTGTTCATGCAGCGTACTTATGTCGGAGTGGACGAAAATCTTAACCAAATAAAAGATTGAAGTTAGAAATAAAGTTCAGAGTCCATCTTATAAAATGGAGTCTACATACAAAAGCCGTTGATACAGGTCGACCCAACTAGTCACTGGTTGGAAAACTTTGTCAGTGGCGCGAAATATGCAACTTATTTAGGCAGTTAATGGTTGCAGTGATTAGAACGCGTGCATCTTAACCGATGATTTCGGGTTCAAACCCAGGCAGGCACCACTGAATTTTCATGTGCTTAATTTGTGTTTATAATTCATCTCGTGCTCGGCGGTAAAGAAAAACATCGTGAGGAAACCTGCATGTATCTAATTTCAACGAAATTCTGCCACATGTGTGTTCTACCAACCCGCTTTGGAGCAGCTTGGTGGAATATGCTCCAAACCTTCTCCTCAAAGGGAGAGGAGGCCTTAGCCCAGCAGTGAAAAATTTACAGGCTGCTAATGTAATGGTTGCTTAACTAGAGTGTCATTGGGCAACAGATTGCGTAACCGTGTATGTACATTGAAAATAGAGCAAACAATTAATATATTACCGCTAAACATTATATACACAGGATGTTAGGATTGGTTCTGGTTTGAAGGGTGAATGAGCAAGTGTAACTTCAGGCACAAGGGACATAATACTTTCAAGGTTGATGGCACATTGGCGATGGCTACATACGCATAAATTAATAATACAAGAATTTCTTTACGAACTTTACGAAGTAACGGATTACATATACAATACAAGAAAAAAGAATGAACTTGTAACATACTTTCCGTAATAAATTAATAAATAAATCTTATTATTCAGGGCTTCATCACACTAATTATTGTGAAAAACAGCATTATAAATCTTTTTATTTGAAAAGAGCAACTATGCGCTTTTTGCCGTTCTTTTCGCTGGAGGCTGCTTTCCGAAACAGTGGTAGTGTAAATATTGAAGATTCAAAAGGCTTCATTGTGAAGTTTACTTGAATAAAATGGATTTGATTTGATATAAGGAATGGTTAATATTTCTTACAACACCAATATTTCTGAGCGGTGGTGACCTCTTATCGTGAAGTGGCCCATTTGACAGTGCGGCTGCCGGCTACCAATATTATAAAATTGCCTTGTACTTATTACACGCGTGACAAGTTAAATTTCTTCGGAATTAAACGTATTCATAACGCGTTAAAAGAAGTATAACTTCAGAAATACTATTTTGTTGCCAGTTTTGTTTGGTCCGCAGCAATTATCTGTGTTGCATGATTCTGGTGTAAATTTTAATTATAAATAAAAAACAAATCATTGCAATGCATAGCTAGCATGAGCTAGCTTAAGATATTATTTAGACATAGCAATTGTAGTGGAGCAAAGGCTGCTATGTGGTACATGCTAATATTTATGATATCCTAGTCATAACAACAGTGTTTACTACGACTGCAGGCAAAGTGTACGCGTATTTTCATTCAAACATATCGTTTGCAGGGAGATATGGAATGGGTTGAGGAGGAAACGGGAGGAAATGACCGATTTGCGGACCCCACACTCGCGAGCTTTTTGTGAATTATGATCGCCTGGTACCATTTGTTTTGATAGCTGTATGCGGTGTATTGATTGGTTCAATGTTCAAGTAAACGATCTCTCTCGCTTTTAACGCTTTTTTCTATTCGTTGTTTTTATTTAAAACTTTATCTAGTGTAGGCAAACATTAAGTATGTATTAATTTTTATGTTATTCATTGTAAAAACTTACTAATATGATTTATGACTATAAACATAAACCATAATAATTACAAATAATAAAATATTTATTTAGGTTATAATTTTATAAGTAATGAATATTGAAAAATCTACGAGTATTTTTGTAACGTTTCGTTATCATTGGTTGGAATATCCTATAACCATTAGTAGATTTTTATTATGTAAAATTATTTCTTAAGTGAATCTCGATTTCTATTTTCCAGAGACGATAAAGCGCTAGGACACTGCTTTGCAATGGATGTGCGGATGTGATTCACCATAATTCTACGAGTTTATTATTGGGATTGTATTGCTTAGTACACTTTTATATTTTAGTAAGATTTGTTTGTAAATATTATTAAAATAAAGCATTAGTTCTTAGGCTATTTCATAATAATATGTGTTTTCTCACCCATCAGTATTTATATTATTACAATTAAAACGGAAGAATGATTTCGCTAGCATCTCTAAAGGTTTATAACAAACGTAGTGTTAAAAATTTTATCGGTAAGAATGTTTAAACTATGAAGTAAGCGATATCGAGTGTTTATGTATCCCTGGTATCGCATGTTTTGGTTTTCGTTCAATCGACGCTTGCTGCTCACAGACTTCATTCGTTTTATGATTGCCTGGTACTGTATGTTTTGACTTTAGAGGGGTGGTCGGGATCGAAATCAATACGAAACTTTTTTTAATTGTTGTTTATGAAAAATACATTATTATCTGAAGTAATTTTACTATAAATGTGAAAATTTGATTATTGTTTTTTACTAATCTCGCAAGCCTTTGGAATAAAGATAACCTTAACCCAACATAGATACCTAACGGCCCTCTTATAGTAATTAAGGATCAAAACTTACCCTGTTCTTGATTTTATCCTTCAGGAATGGCTTGATGAAGTTTATTAATGCTTCGATAACCGGCGATGTATTCAAAACATGGACCTGTTTTAGCTTAATAGGATACGCTTCCTGAAAATACAACATATAATTGATAAGTTCTATGAAATCGCAGGGAAAATTCTACGAAATCGCCGTCGAAATTAAAGTTTTCGCGCCGTCGGAAATCAATACGTAATATAATAACAAACGAATAATAACTATGATGAAACTCAGTAACCAATAAAGCGGAATTAATAATATTTCGAGTCGTGTTTCAAAAAAAAAGATATTTTGTTACTTGAAAGACAATTCCCAGTAACTATAGTCTTAACGATTGGGTTAAAATTTAGTTCGGTTTTTGTTGGCGTGAAGGGTTTTGTCTATCGAACGCTGATGGCATTCATTCACTAGTCTATTTATATAAATATTAAACCTTAGTTCCCTTGGTTATGCCATAACTTGAGAATGTCCAAAATATCGGTAATATACCGACTGCATTTATATATTTTTTAAAAGTATTATAATACTTTATAGAAGGTTCCTAAGGAAAGAGATAATACATATAACATGTACAGAAAATTTTAAATTTTTAGAAAGCTATGCTTTGTTAGCAGTTCACACAGTTTTATTTTTTTATTATTTATTCTAGTTGTACAAGATAGCTTGATCTTTTTGATAGATGTAAATTTTTCTGATCGACATAACTTTGCAATGACGAACATATTATTTTCTTTATTTAATGCTTTTAAAAGTGGTAAAAAATAAAAATATTTAAAAAAGTCATATAATACAAAAGATATTAAAGATTCAAGCGTTATCCGAAAATATTAAAACTTTTTATATTATATATTATTGCTTCAAAGTAAAATTTACATAGAAACACTGAAAATAATTGACGCTTGTACAACGTTGTATCGTGCATCGATCGGACGGTAGGGACGCGAATAACACAGACAGTAGCTACTACAAATATCGATTACAAAAATCCTTATTAAAGATCATTGTTAAGTTATTTTTACGAACGGGGGTCCATTTAGTTGGGATCTCTTTAGCTGGTATAACTCTTTTTAGAAAGATAAGCAAAAAAAAATTTGTATTTTCTGTTTCTCATCACTAGCCCGTCTGTCAAAAATATCAAGCTAACTTGAACAGTATTGAATATTCATAGCTAAGACGGGAGAATGTATGTCGGACCAGCTATTTATCCCTTTCAGTAGAATATTAAAGTATTATTTTTATGGCAATGTTATATTCAAAATATGTTTGTATTCAACTAACCTGTACGCAAATTAAGAACTTCTTGATGGAAGATGGTGATATTTTCGCTAAATGACTCGGCGTTACCACTGAAGCGTCCAGTATGTAAATATCACCCCCCACTCCCTCCAGCTCTTCTATAAGTCTGACGTCACCAATCATTAGTGCGATTTTGAATATGTTGTTTAATAGCTCGGGATCGATGTTTTTGTCAAGACCTGAAATTATATAGGAGAGGATAGTTGACGTAACTTTATTTTTTAATTACTTAACAATAAATAAATGGAAATTATGGACAAGGCCTAAGGCCTTGTCTCCCTTTGAGGAGAAGTTACTAACATATTCCACCACGCTACTCCAATGCGGGTTGGTGGATTCTCATGTGACAGAATTTTGTTGGAACTGAGACACATGCAGGTTTCCTTACGATGTTTTCCTTTACCGCCGAATATTACATGAAAATTCAGTAGTGTTTGCCTGGGCTTGAACCCGCAATCATCGGTTGAGATGTACGCGTTGTAATCACTGGACCATCTCGGCTCGCGTGTTGGATGTAGATGGAAAATAAGAGAGTAAAGTGTCTCACTCAAAATCATCATAATTCATAAATCATAATTCGTGAATACTACCTCTAAATTATAAAACGTAAAGTATCCTTCGAATTTCAAAACTCTAATTTTATTAATATTTTTAGGCTGTGGGTAAATTTGTTGGCTTAGATATCTATATACAACAATTAGTTTGGACGGTGCTTTTATAGAAATACTCGTGTAAAATTACTTAAACATAAAGGTAACGAATTATGACGATTAAGTAATGAGATTATAATAATCTAAAATTATAATACATATCTTTATTGTGCAATTCAGCCTCGGTTATTGTACACTAACTGTGGTTTTCCCACGTAGAACATAGAATTGGTGTTTAGTATATCAAGAAAATTTGCCATCGAACTGACGCAATATAATTTGCCGAGAGCATGAATAATCAGTGGTATTTAATGTGGATATGTGCAAAAAATAGCGTTTTGGACGTCGACGAAGCTCTTATGGGACTGGAAGTAAATTTATAGTAGATATAAATTGAATGTTTGTTTATTATCAAGAACTATAGGAGCTGTATGATGTAGCTGAGTTATTGGCAATTTGTATGTGTGCCGTATATGCACATAGGTATTAAAGTAAACAATTGATAAAGCTCACATATTCTATGACTAATATGTTTCACATCTGTGTATCTCTTACTCTTTGATATCATGTATAAAAGTCGAAACATTGCATATGTAAAACAGTGCGTCACAGTCCGTATAATTGTACCGTCTCGTTAATAAATCGTGAACCAGTTAGTGACTTTTATTATCCTCAACATCAGCCCAGCAATATATGTAATACGTAAATTAACGTTACTTTACCAAAGCACGTCTGTCTAAGAAGCTTCGTTCAACAATGTTCAATGATATAAAATTATCTGATATAATTTACGCAAAAAGTACAACAACAAGGGGCTTACTCTTAAGTAACAGTAGGTACTTTTGACGTTTCATAATGATCATAAATTCTTTACACATCTCATCTTGCACTTAAAGCGCAAACAAATTATTGTGCAAGGAAAAAAACTTGAAACTCATTGTAGATGATGAAAAAAATCGGCGTATCACTGGAATCTATGCTTGAGTAAATATTTTTTTATTAAAATGTATATAGTATATTTACCACGACATATTGTGACTCGTCGCCCATCTGGTGTCAATCCTGGTAGTGGAGCTCCTTGTCTGAAATTGCACAAATGATAACAATTACTTTTTTATTTAGACATACCTACATACAAACAGCTGAAGTTCAATGCTAATTAAAAAATAAAAGTCATCATCATTCTCCTGTCCTTATCCCAATTTTACTTGGGGTCGGCGCAGCATGTCTTCCTCTTCCATACTCTGTCGGACGTCATATCATAAGTAACATTCTTTCTAACCATATCGTCCTTCACACAATCCATCCATCGTTTCTCTAGTCGTCCCCTACCTCTATATCCATCCACATCCATGCTCAAGACATTCCTCACAACAAGGTCATTCCTCAATTAAAAAATAAAAGTAAGTTTAACAAAAATTTCTAATTTTTGTAATGATATTCTTTTACGCGGCTTTCTATTGTGAACTTACGGTTTTGTATAACGTTATTTGTTTTTTTTTTGCACGCGGGATTTTTAATTACAATTTAATTTATTGTCATTTATAAGTTTATTACATTTTGTCTGGTTTCTACTACTATTTTTATTCATAAAGGCCGTTGTAAGTTTAAATTTTTGCCCATAAACACTGACAATACAAGAACTATAAAGCACTCCTCGCAATGATGAAGAAGAAAAAAGACACATTTGTGCCTGTACACTCACTAAACTTTTAATTTGGAAAACATAAGTACCAACAATTCTTGATTGACGGTAGATTTACTTATGAGTGTCACCGTGGCAGTTGTGCTGTCAGTCACACAATCAGATCTCCAAAAATACTTTGTCTATATCATTTGGAGTATATTTTTTTAATATTTATTTTTCCTTAATTGCATCCCTAAATATAATCTGTACTAATATTATAACGTGAAAGTAACATCTTCACTTTTAAACCGCTGAACTGATTTACATTGAATTTAAAGTGGACGTAGTTTGAGTCTCAGTTTGAGTATATTTTATTTACCCCTCGAGTGGGTAAAATATGGGTGACGCGCGGGTAAATCCGTAGGTTCCGCTAGTAATACAGAAAAATACTAAATTATACGTGTAAACAGACGGATTTACCCCAAAAAAAGAATTTCATACGGTTTTTTGTATTGATATGTGATCTTTCTTAATCTGCATCTAGTCTAGGTCAGCCTTGACATTTGCACGAAATTTTACAACAAATGTTAGGATAAAACACATTTTCATAATGTTTACTCGACAATTTAAAAATGGAATGGCTGTTTAAATTTATTATTTGTCAAAGCGGTCGTTTACACGTTTTACGCAATCGTAATAGTGCGTTTGTCGTGCCAGTGTCTCGGTGAAGGCGGTCACGTACCATCAACCGTGCCTATCTAACGGCCGACTACTGAAACGTCACTCAAAAAATCATTCAGTCGGCAGCTTCTAAATTTAAATGGAATTCTCGAACGCTAATGGTTATTTATTTGGATTCACTAAGGGTAATTTTGTGCATCGTCTTACTTAATTTAGAACTATATGGTAGCTTATCAAAGATACAGATCAGATACTAATAATCAATTATGTGGCCAGACGTATTAAACATTAGGCAGACAAATATAGATCCAGTGCCGAATAAAAAAAAACGTCACTGTACATCTTTTCATTGAAATTGATAAATGATAAGAACTAAAATGGCCGAAATTTACACCATCGTAAGATAACATGATTTAAGTTAATGACAATTAGAAACGCAAATTCTGCTTCACTTAAGAGAAAGTTTGAGATTTATACCATCGCGATGTTCTAATGAAGGTTGGTGGAGTTTCCGGCATATTAGAACATTGTGATAAAATTGGAAAATGTCCATGGGCAGAGGTAACTTACAACCAAGCCTTGTCCTAAAAAAAATGGCCGTTTGGAATCTTAACTCTTATCTAAGGATATCTTATGCTAATATATATGCATACGCTTTTCTTGTTATATCAGCTAGTTCTGGTCTGTTGATGTCTCGGTTCGTGAAGAATTCTGGACAAGCAGCTCTCATCGTGAAGTACATGTCGAGTTTCCTCTTACATTTCTCCAAAGAGAAGCTGCAGCCTCGGAGAAAGGTCATCATACGACCTTCATCTATAAGAAAATTAACGATTAAAACTTCCTGTATGTATTTCTATCTCGTTTTGGCAAGTGGAAGCGTATATTTTTATTTCAAAAAAATATTTATGTGAAATATGTATATATACATTCATTACTATTGTAAATTATTCATAATAATCCATGCCGTATTTATAACAATGGGTAATTAAGTTATTTAATTGCATTTTAATCATGATTTAGTTGTTTTCAATTACGTATAATTTTTAATATATTTATGGTATAGACTTGGATGTATCGCAAGTGTGTGTGCTCAAAACCGATGCATTATCTATTGGCTCTCTCTTATATCCTAATGGAACTGAAACCAGACTTGGTTGAATCACAGGTATAAAGTAGGAAGCTGGAGGCGTAGCCATAGAAACAGATCACGCTGAGGTACGAAGAAGGCGCAAGAATGTGGCATTCCAAATATTCTTGTCAGAAAAATCTTAAGACTTTTTCCTGAAGCGAAATGAATTTTGTACATCTGCAAGATCTGATCAGTCCTTTAAGCCTAGACCAACAAACTAGTTATATTTATGATAATAGGTATTATATTAATTATATTCAAGTTAGCATTTTATCATAGATTCTTTATAACACTTTCTAAATGAAAATAATCGACAGACTCGCCTTTAACTATGAGCTAAACCCAGGAAATAAAGCCAGATTTGCTTGATAAAATTTAAATTAACTCAATCGAGTTCAGTTTATTATGAAACGCCTGTGTGTGTGTATTTTAGCATTGGTAAGTAATATTATTTATATGAATTTGTCACAATTATTTGATTTATTTTTAAGCCGCATTAAGTCTGAACTCTTTCCGATGGTGTTGGATTTGCCGTCCCATCGGTACCCCCATCCCATCCCATAGGAATTCAACACAAGATTATATTAAAGATAAAAACGTGTATTTCTAGGCAGGATATATAACAATTTCACTGTACTTTACCGGTATACTCTTTGACTAAAATGGTGAAAAAGAAAAACTGCTGAGTTTCTTGCCGGTTCTTCTCGGTAGAATCTACTTTCAGAACCGGTGGTAGTTTAACATTTAATTCAACACTCTAACATGACGATTTAAAAGTGCTTTTATGAGCCTACTTAAATAAAGAATATTTTGATTTCGCCCTAAAATATATCCTGCGTGGTTTGCTAGACTCTCTCCGCCGTGGCCAAAATCAGTTACCTATCAACATTACGTATTATTACTGTTTGGCGATAGAAGAAATAACACAAGGATAAGATAATTTTTATTCTGAAAATTATGTACACATATATGATTCAAATATTTATAAAAAAAATATATAATAAAACTATATACATAGATTATGAATTTGACTTATCCAGGCGGTCTTTAACAAGCCTTATACTGGTCTATATTTTACAAATATGTAATCGTATAAGTCCATTGATATTTACTCACCCCACTCGTCAGGCAAGTGTGGCTGCTTACGAAGCCAATCCTTAATGGCAGTGAGATCTCGATCTCTCGTGTTGACATCTTCATTTAATTCAACGCGAATTTTCTTCCACATCTCCCCTGTTGGCTGAACTAATGTTGCGACAGACGCCATGATGATCAACTAAAAAGAATTAACGTCTTGATTATGTATATATATAATTATATTGATAAATTTATATTAAATTGTAATGTTATTATCTATAGTTATTATATTAATGCGAAAGTAAATCTGTCTGTCTGTTAGTCTTTCACGGCCAAACTAAGCCGCATTTGATGAAATCCGAATGGAACAAACTAGATTTTTTATGCCTTTTTTTATGCCTAACATTTAACGACCGATCTCTTAAACGCAAGTGAATGCGCGAGCGACGACTAGTAGTTAATAACTCAATAACTATTTAGAGAGGAAAGTAATAAAAATAGATATTTGTATTATTTCTAAGCATAAACTTTTATTTTATAATTTAATTTTTAATTCTATTCAAATTTATTATGTCAACAACTATATAAATAAATTAAAATAAGCCAATGGTACAGTGGGTAGAACACGCGGTTCTCATGCGAGCAGCGTGTTCTTGGAAATAGCTCAAAGCAATGTTTTTATTTATTTATTTATTTATTTATTTAAGATTCACCAGTGGTAAATACATCAACACGTACAAAGGTATACAATTTTAATACAACTTAAAACTAAATGCATTACCTATTAAGGTGAATACCACTTGCAAAGATAAAGTTGGAGATGACAAACTTACAAATAATTAATTGTTAGTAAATTAAGGTTAAAAATGACAAAGTTTTTACCGTATACGTACACATACATAGTCTTATTAGCAAAACTGAATCGATACTTGGAGAGATACCTCACTTTTATTTTTGTTTAAAAATATCTCAGTCGACGTGACGTGACGTCTGTGTAGTTGATATTTTCCTTTTTAACCGATTTCAAAGTAAGTAAGGGGGAACTCTATTCGTCCAGTATGTATGTTTTTTTTTTTATGTCAAAAACTACTGATCCTATTTACGGCTTGGCGGCGTGATATTAATTCGATCCATTATCGAAATATAATTAATTATAATTATTGAAAAATGAAACAAAAAAATATGTGTCTATAATTTCAGTAACTTCCTTCCAACTGTTAAATTACTTAACTCACTAAAAAAAAACTTGAATAAACTTGTAATAATAAAAGGTACCTTATTACATTCAACTAGTAAAAGGTTTCTTAAGCGGAAGATATTTGCAATCGGCGCAAGCGCAACGCTGTCGCAACGTAACAGACGACATTCCGTTATTTGGTTCACTAAACCTTTTTTAGAACTTCGAATAGAATTCAGTTTTCTATTAGATAGAGTTTCTCGCGTATTAAATGTCTATCGGCCTTAATCATAAAATCTGTATAGTGGGTGTTTAATTAATACATTTTTATCTTTCTTGATTTGACATTCTAAAGAAGGAGACAGCATTATTTTTAGATCCTTTTTACATAGTTCATCCTATACTCTATTCCAATCATAAGAAGAAAAAAACCAAATGAACAAAATTTGACAGCAAATTGACGCGATATCATTGGTCAAGAACTTGATTGATTTATGATATTCACTATGGATTTGAAATGGCGTTTTGAACATCGACGAAACTGTTATCGGAATTTTGGAAGTAAAAATAAAGTGGAAATAAGTAGATAAGTATAATAGTTTTGTTTTATAAATAAAGATATATTAATCATTAACTCTTAGTAGTCAACATAGCTGAGCTATTAGCAAATCTCATGAAATACGTAAATCTAAGGTTTGTTTATCTTTTTTCCTACTTGCATTGGAATAGGCTATAGACGGTATGCCGCTCCATGTTAAATTGTCAACGTGCATTAGTATGGGTGACGTTTCTGAGATGTATTAGTGTGCGTGAGATTACTTATGTAATATTTAAGGCAAAATGAATACAAATTAGATTCCATTCGTTAATAAACGACGATAATTTAAATTAAAGGCACGATTTCATGAGTAAACTTCTATCACCTCCCTAAAAATTTAAGTAAAGTCGTTTAAGACGGCAACTATGTATTCTTTTGATTTTTAATTTTAATTTACGTATTCTTTGGAGAACTAAAAAAGATTGCTGTACAATAAGATATTATTATATTTAACTAATAATACTTGAAATCAAATACATCTAAAATATAAAATTTAATAATTAGTCATTGTGAGGAAGATTTACGTACCTATATGTTATTTATAGAAAATGTTTTTGTTCCATAAAATTCAAAATATTATAATTCTGCAGAAACATTACCATTCCATTACCATAAATGACAATTCATAATCTCGGTACAAACAATGGTTACGTAAACTTAACCTTCGTCAGACTATGGTTTCAAAACTTTCGTCCTAAGAAGCATTTTGTGAGGTTGCGTTGAACGGCTCATCCGTCGTTATGATAACGTTCCGTTGTCGTGCGCGGACATTTTTAACATTATACTCTTACAAAAAAAACCTAAAATATATCTATTTTTCTTTAAGGGGTCGATTAGGTGTGATTTTAATTCAGGGGGGCTCTAATAAATGTATCCTACTAATATTATAAATGCAAAAGTATTTATGAATGTTTGTTAATCTTTCAAGCAAAAACTACTAAATTGATTTTAATTAAACTTAGCAGTTATATAGCTTATAAATTAGAATAACACATATGCTATGATTTTCAAAGATATTGTGTAAATTGTTCAAAATATAACGATAAGCGTTAAGTAAGCCGGAACATTTTTTGTCACCGGCGAGTACTGTACTAATATTTTTAATTTATTATATCGGTTGGCGAACGAGCAAATGGGCCACCTGATAGTAAGTGGTAACCACCGCCCATAGACAATGGCCCTGTAACAAATATTAACCATTCCTTACATCACAAATGCGCCACCAACCTTGGGAACTAAGATGTTACGTCCCTTGTGCCTGTAGTTACACTGGCTCACTCACTCTTCAAACCGGAAAACAACAATACTGAGTACTGCTGTTGGGTGGTAGAATATCTAATGAGTGGATGGTACCTACCCAGACGGGCTTGCACAAAGCCCAAAATTGATTTATATGTTTGAAGCCGGGTTGATTTATAAGTCTTTGTGTTATAGTTTAGGTTGGAAATTGATAACAAGTTAGTCAGAACATTGTTTAAGTTTAAACATAGGTACCTCAATCAACAAAAGGCATCCAAAGTTTGGCGGTACCTTATTCGGATAAGTTTAATGACTTTTTCATACCATATAAAAACATACACATGCCGACAAGCCTTAAATTAATAGGTATACATATATACTCACAGTAAAAGCGTAAATAGTTTTATCCTTCCAAATGCAATTTGTAATTTAAGTAAATGATAATAAACTTTAATAAAGATATATTTTACCAAAGATTATCTCCTGACTCGTTTTCATTTTTGAGACCATTCTCAAAGGTATGTAGAAGATATTATAGCATAAAAGTATATACAAAAACACAGGTCCACTCCCGGTTTTTGCATATAGAATGAAGAAAGTGAGAGAATTCAGGCAAAAGATAAATGGTTTGCGTACTTTCCGAGGCAGGAGAGTTTCAACACTGCACACTTTCAAACTTCGGGTTAAAGAACTTTAATCTCATTGCAACAATGTAATTTAAATGATAACATATAGCTAGAACAATAATAGAGCAGAGAAGATATTTTAATGATTAATAATGAGGAATCAAGAAGAATATGCTTATAATATATAAACTGTATTTTTTTTTAAATTATTTGAAGGAAAACATCGTGAGGAAATCTTACATGTGTCTAATTTCAATGAAAATCTGGTACATGTCTGGTGGATACATTAGCACCAAACATTCCCCGCAAAGGAGGAGATCTAACCCCAGCAGTGGGATATTAACAAGATGTAACTTTACTTTTACTTAAGTGTATGCTCAAAGGTTTAATTTGCCCAGATTTGTCAGTAGGTAGTTAAAGACGCTACTAAGAATTCCTCGACAAAAGAACTTTAAATACAGGTTTTTTTTGGACCAACACGGGGTTAGAACATTGATTCTACGGATCGATAAGCTAGTCACTAGATCAAAGAGATAGTCGAGGTACCGTTCCTACGAGAGCACTGATAGCTTGAAAGTAAAAAAAAAGTTTTACGTTACGTTTCAATCCATTCGCATTACACAAGTAACGTTGTTCATAATTTATTTAGTTGCTCAACCATGAATAGTCTCTTTTTTATTTCAACCTTATTGTTTTTTCTAGAGTTAATAATGTCGCAAATTGTATTTGGCGTTACGAGGCTCATTACCTTTAATTGAAATCTTTTTTGGTAGCGAAAGTATTTTGGTTACTTGATGATAGGGATTTTTGCAAGCCCGAGGTAAGTAACCACTCATCAGATATTCTATCGCAAAACAACAATACTCAATATTGCCGTTTTCGGTTTGAATGGCGAGTGAACCAGTGTAATTACAGGCACAAGCGACATAATTTTCCAAAAGTTATTATATAGTTCTCATTGAATATGATATGAGGAATAATTGATATTTTTCCAGTAGCAATGTCTGTAAGCTGAGGTAAACATTTACCATCAGGTCTACCAAAACATAAGTATAACACGAATCATTTTCAATTTTATTGACATTATATATTACAATGAGAAGATAGATTAAGATATATTATTTTCTCAAAATTAAGCACATGAAAATTGAAATAATACTAGTTTTTTTAACGGATTTAATCGCGTATATTAATTATTTTATTTTAACATCCCGACGTTTCGAGCACTTTGCAGTGTTCGTGGTCACGGGCAGACTAAGGTGACATTTGTCTGTTCGAATTAAAAAGAAATATTATTTACAACTACCGCCAACGATTTCTTAATTGGTATCTTGAGTAGCGTTCCGGTTGCACGCAGAAGGCACTAACTGTATCTTTAGGTCTTGCAGTCTGTTGGATTTGGGATTTTAAATTTTTAATAAGTGGATCCCAAGTGTTAGAAAGTCTCCAACCATCTTCTCTATTGAAGTTCGGATGTTTTTGAATTTCAATAGCCTCCTCATATATATAAACTCGAATGTGACCACACTCATATATATAAACTCGAATGTGAGTGTGGTTTATCTTACATAGGTCAAACAAAGAGAAGCATCGGTACTAGGGTCAAGGAACATATAGGAGATGTCAAAAATAGGCGTTTGTTTCAGTTTGTATAATTGTTTGTTTTAAAAGGAAAATTAGTACGTTTTTCTAATTTATTTGACCAGAAAAAAAAATAGATGCAATAAAATGACAAATACAACTAAGTATCAATGGAATTTTTATTCCAGAATTTTCTTCCAAGATGTGTTAACAATGTATTTTTCCAGCGACGAGCAAGAGTTGTATAAGCTCAAAATTAAGCACATGAAAATTGAAATAATACTAGTTTTTTTAACGGATTTAATCGCGTATATTAATTATTTTATTTTAACATCCCGACGTTTCGAGCACTTTGCAGTGTTCGTGGTCACGGGCAGACTAAGGTGACATTTGTCTGTTCGAATTAAAAAGAAATATTATTTACAACTACCGCCAACGATTTCTTAATTGGTATCTTGAGTAGCGTTCCGGTTGCACGCAGAAGGCACTAACTGTATATTTAGGTCTTGCAGTCTGTTGGATTTGGGATTTTAAATTTTTAATAAGTGGATCCCAAGTGTTAGAAAGTCTCCAACCATCTTCTCTATTGAAGTTCGGATGTTTTTGAATTTCAATAGCCTCGCGTATCATTCTAGGAATGAATCTGTGTTCTCTAGCGAGGATCTGTGGTTTATCAAATCGAATAAAATGGTTGGGTTTATCCAGAGCATGTTCACAGACTGCAGACTTTGAAGAACGCCTATTTTTGACATCTCCTATATGTTCCTTGACCCTAGTACCGATGCTTCTCTTTGTTTGACCTATGTAAGATAAACCACACTCACATTCGAGTTTATATATATGAGTGTGGTCACATTCGAGTTTATATATATGAGGAGGCTATTGAAATTCAAAAACATCCGAACTTCAATAGAGAAGATGGTTGGAGACTTTCTAACACTTGGGATCCACTTATTAAAAATTTAAAATCCCAAATCCAACAGACTGCAAGACCTAAAGATACAGTTAGTGCCTTCTGCGTGCAACCGGAACGCTACTCAAGATACCAATTAAGAAATCGTTGGCGGTAGTTGTAAATAATATTTCTTTTTAATTCGAACAGACAAATGTCACCTTAGTCTGCCCGTGACCACGAACACTGCAAAGTGCTCGAAACGTCGGGATGTTAAAATAAAATAATTAATATACGCGATTAAATCCGTTAAAAAAACTAGTATTATTTCAATGTGTAATAATCGCGAAAATCTAAGACAACATCACATGAAAATTTTGTCGTGGTTTTAAGTGGTTTAAGCCTGGGTTTTGGACCCTCAATCTCTTTACCTACTGGGCTAGCTCGCCTCTCAGTTTTATCAAAATTGGTACACTATAATTACATTCAAATTTTACGTCACATATCGAAATATTTATTCAATGATTACAAATGAATAGAACAGTTCACGTATCTATAGACATAAGATCATGACTTGAATTTAAATAAGTTTAACCTTGTTGGTCCTGATGTCAAAACCGTGCTTAAAAACAATGCTCAATGAGATATAAAGACGTCATTATTAACATTAATATTAATATTACGTATTAAAATAATAATAATCTTTATTTTATAAAATTCTGATGTATGTATGTCGCTGAACTCCAATTAGCGGTTGGAGAGTTAATAATTTAATCAGTAAGAAGAGAGCTATCCGAACTATTTACAATATTTGCTCTAGGACATCATTACGCGAGATTTTTAAAGAAATAGGTGTATTAACGGCTGCTTCACTATTTATTTTTGATAATATAATGTTTATACAGAAGAATATACAAAAAGATTCCATAAAAGCTGATAAACATACTACTAATTACTTTTTTCCGTTTGCATACGGGACAGAGAACGTTTTTGGGCAATCGTATACCCATATATAATAAGATACCGTAAATTAAAATCAATTAACCATTTCAAAAATTTAAAAGTTTATTAAGAGTAAATTTATAAATAAATCTTATTATTCATTAAAAGAATACTTTTTAGAAAAAAAAAACCGCCTGTATTAAGCCTCGGGTTCAATCACAGGATACTATTTGTGAAAAACAGCATTGTGAATCTGTTTATTTTAAAAATGCAACTATGCTAGTTTCTTGCCGTTTCTTTTCGCTTGAGGCTGTTTTCTGAAACGGTGTAGTGTTTTAATATTGACGATATATCGTGAAGTTTACTTGATCAATATACATTTGATTTGAATAATTTTGTGGGTATTTGAGATAGTTTACATTGGACCTGGTGTCACCCGGTAACCTAGTGGCTCTACGATCGGGAAGGAAAAAAAAACATTCTTATTTTAGTCCTATGATATAGTGCACTATAAAATCTTTTCTTTTTTACATCTGTACCAAGAATAATCTGTACATCTAAGTAGCTATGATGATCGACTTTAGTACTTGAAATTTAGCTTCTAAATAAAGTATATCTCTATATTTTTTTTCCAAAAATGAAGTCGACAATCTGCCTGAGAAAATAAAGGGAAATGTGTGCTCAAGTTTTTCAAATCAATTCAATTCAAAATTGTAATAAGCCTATAGCTCGAATGTCACGAATAAATAAATTACGATATAATATAAACTGCAATACGAAAAGCAGACAGGAGTTTCGACACTTTTACTTGGTAAAAGGACTTTGTGCAAGTCCATCGATACCCTAGACTGTACGCACCGCCTACTTCACTTATTATACGAAATAGACAGCCGCGAAATAGCAATTTTGGTATTGTTGTGTTCCGCGTGCTGTGAAGTGTGAGTGAGCCAGTGTAACAACAGGCACAATGGGTATATCTTAGTTCTTAGCGTTGGTGGCGCATTGGCTCATAAGCAGGAGAGTTTAATATGACATATATTACCAATGTCTATGGGCGGTGGTAATAACTTTATATCTTAATAAACTTCCCTTGGGAAATATTCGGTGTAATTTATTTATTTAACTCTTATAATTAAGCGAACAAATATAAATACAATTTTTTTTTTTAAATAAAATATTGCAATGCCCCAAATTAAGGACTTACTAATATTTCTATTTACCCCTCAAAATTAGACACAGGTAGGTTTACTCACGATGTTTTTCTTGAGCACTGAGCGCGAGATTTAGCTTTGAAACAGCATCTTATCGATAAAATGCTCGCATTTTGACCAATGAGCCATCTTGGCTTCAATATAGGGGGTTAATAGAAATATTGGTTAATCCTCGAACAAGGGTTTGCAAAAGTTGGCAGATTTTTTAAAAGGGAATTATCAATATTAATGATTATTAAAACTCTGATTTTGAATTATCATAATAATTATAGGATAAAATATTTATACTTACTTAGTAATTTAAAATTCACTTAAAACCACGAGATATGAACACGCGACGCGCAATGCACGCTCAGACCGAGTGAGCAGCTAAGTCTAACTGAAGGAACAATTTGACGCTAGAGGCAACTTGCCTGTGATCTTCAGACCTTGAAAAGGTTGCGACATTGATACTTGGATGCATAGCCTATGTAAAACAACAGCTTTATCACAGTTTTTTATAAATCTGCATTCTGGTTTCAATCTGGTTTGTGACATCCAATGCGTTACAACAATATGTCCCATAGATTTTAGTATCTTCTTAATCCGCTTTCATTAAATATATATTATAAAATAGTCGTGCAAAATTGTATTTCATAATCGCTAGCAATTTTTATTATACATCGTTATGTTATAGGATTATATCAACTAAAATCAAATGAAGCGTTTCTTCTTTAAACGTCGTCCGATAGAGTTCCATCGGTGGTAGATTTTTGAAATGTTTCAAGGAGACTTTGTTTTTGAATTTGATTTAGAGTTAGGCTATTATTTTGACTATTGTTTCTAATAATTAATATCATAGATTATTCAAGCTCTCGACTCGATGTCATCCACAAAAATTGACATCGGTCAATTCGATGTTAAATGTTTTTTATTTGGCTTTTGCCCTATTAGAGTTGGAATAAATCAAATCAAACCAAATCAAAATATACTATATTCAAGTAGGCTTTTGCAAGCACTTTTGAAACGTCATTTAACTCAGTAGTTCCTCTTTTTCAACATCTAAAAATACAGTCATGTTACTTGAATACAATTGTATATGCATATAATATATCCTGCCTTGAAGTTAACAAACATTAACTTCACGCTTTTTATCATCAATATAATCTTGTATCGAATAATATGTCTTCTGTACCAATGTATTTTTTACAAATTATTTGAATTTATGAAACGGCAAAGTTAAAAATGTCTGCGGAATTTTATTATAGAAACTATAGATATCGTAACTCAACTTATTTTTAGATACTATGTAACTTTTTATATTTATTTATATATATTCTAAATGAAGGCTGTTTATAAGCAGTAAACGAAAATAACAGAGAGTACTGTAATAGAATTATTGTTTTAATGTTTCTTTTTCCTCAAGCTCAAGTTTGATTATAATTGACTGTAAATTAAATGGTACGTCATTTTCCAGTTTCCGTTGAACAGTATCGGCGGGTTTTTTTTTTAAATTACACAAGATAATTTGAATATTGAATGACAACTAAACAATAGTTAAAAAATAAATTACTAAAGCTAAGTATGGATTCAATATCTTCTAAGTCTTTTTATTTTATTTTATTTTAATGTTTTTTTTATGATGTTTCGTGTCATTTTCGTCTATTGTGACTGATTTTGAGTAATCTTTTTTTAGTAAATTGTTTTAATACGATAACAAATACTTAAATTGAAAAAAATATATATACATAGTAACTTTATGGAACGATTATTTTATACCTAACGGGCACCTTTGACCGTCACACAGCAATTAGTAGTCGTTTTAGTGCTATATATGTATCCTGTAGGAAGCACTGATTAAAAATTGACATACTTAGCTTCCACGATGTATGGGTTTATCATGATAGTTCTGCTCTACTTTCGGAGAAAAAAAACTGTCCAATCTCTATATAGTTTACTAATTCCTGTCCGTGGCTTTGCCCTTGTTTGAGGAGTGGGAAGGGGTGGTTTGGTATCCTATATGCTCTTTCAGACTATAATCTATCTCTATGCCAAATTTTATTTGCCAAATTTATTCACCTTTTTGTGACGTTTTTGTATTCAAGCTTTTGCACCGATAATATTAGTAAAATAATGCTTAAAAATTAATAATTAGTTATATTCATAATGAAAAATATTCTCAGAAGCTACGACTAGCTAATAACAAAAGTAAGCCTACATAATAATACTCTTGTAGGTACTAATTGATCATTCGATTGAAAACTAAAAGTAAACGGGAAAAAGCGAGGCAAGGAAATCGGAAAAACCAAGGGCGCTAATCTGTAAAAATAAGACTTATATCATATCTCACGAGTAAAATATTCTTAATCAACTTTTTCGATGCGAGTATCCCTTTTATGTTTTTTTTTTCCAAACCGATACGACTTTGAAACCTTCAAGAAAAGAACGTATAGTACGTACGAACGTATAGAACGTAAGGAATGAGCCTTAAAGGCCGGCAACGCATCTCGTAGCCCCCCGGTGTTGCAGATGTCCATGGGCGGTGTTAATCACTTTCCATCAGGAGAGCCTACTGCTTGTTTGCCACCTAAAAAAAAATTATAACTCAATATTTAATTATATTAATGACAAAAAAGCGTGGTTTTAGTATCTTTCAATTTCTAGGCAGGAAATGTATAAATTTAATTGTACTTTATTGATATACAATCTGTAATAAAAATGGTGGAAAAGAATAACTACTAAGTTCTACTTTCCGAACCGGTGGTACCCTTACATATAATTCAATACTGAAACAACGATTTAAAAGTGATTTTATGAAACTAATTTAATAAAGAACATTTTATTTGATCTGAAATTATTATAGTCGCATATTCATTTGTATTTGGAGACTTTATTAATTCCTCAAAAGAAATACATATATTTCACTTACTGAGAAACTATGTAAAATAAAACAATTATAAAAGAAGCGTACAGAGATAACAAAGTAAAGATAAAATAAAATATCACACAAAAGAGGGTAGACAGATCTTACAAACACCGTATACATGCATGTTACAATTATTAACTTCATAGATTAATAAGTACCAGAAGTGGCATTGATGGATATTGTTGATATGGAAGTTAAGTTTATAATGTTAAACAAATTACCTAAGCCGGTATATATGTGTGTATATCAATAAATGTTAGTATGTTTTGTAGTGTAAGTGCATGAAATTATTAATATTATTATTTTTTATTCTATTTAACTTTTTTAATATTTTTTATTTTTAGTTTTTTATTATTATTTTTTTTTATTATGTTTTTTAAAGTAAAATTAAATTAAATTTTGGTGTAAATAAGTTATATTTTTTGTTTTAAGATATGAAATTTGAGTAGTTTTTTGAAACTTAATATTGATTTAGTCTCCTTTATTTCCTTTGGTAAAGAGTTATATAGCTGAGCACCATCATATTCAATGTTCTTTTTACCGTAATTTGTTCTAGATGGGCGTAATATTAGATTATTAGCATTTCGTAATTTAATTTTTTGCACTTGTAATTTTTTAGTAAATGTTATCTTAGTATGTATGTCCCGGTTTAAAATTTTTCGTACTAATATACATGTATAATACTTGTATGTTTGTTTTATATTCATAATTTTTGTGTCCGTGTAAATCTTTTGTGTTGGTGTCCGAAAACGATAGTTAAATAATATTTTAATTAATTTATTTTGAGATTTTTGTATTATATTTAAGTTTGAATTAGCTGCCGTTCCCCAAATTTCTATCAAATAGTCAATATGCGGCTTGATTAGGGAATTGTAAATGATATATCTTACTTTTCGCGGTAAACATTTCGTTATACTTCGGATAGCTCCTGTGAGAGAGATTAATTTTGACTTAATTTTTTGCAAGTGTGGTTTCCAATTCAGGTGATTATCTAAAGTTAGACCCAAATATTTTTCATGCGTTTTTCTCTCAATAATTTCATCGTTTATCATGAGTTGAAAGTTACTGTCAATATTTTTGTTTTTCGCGGAAAATATAACATATTTTGTTTTTGAGGTATTAATTGTTAGTAAATTGTTTAGAAACCAGTCACTTAGAGTATTTAAATCATTTCTTACTTTAGGCAAAATAGCGTTAATAGAGTTGCCAAAATAAAAAAAGGCTTGTATCATCTGCATATAGAGATATGTCTCCATGAAGACCAATTTGGGAAATATCATTTATGTATATTAGGAACAACAATGGGCCCAGAATTGATCCTTGAGGGACGCCATATCGAATAGATTTTGTGGAACTTTGGTGTTGCCCTATTTTAACAATCTGTTTACGGTTATGTAAGTAAGATTTTAATATTTTAAACGCGTTCCCCGTCACACCAATATTAGAAATTTTTCTCAATAGTATTTCATGACTGACCGTATCAAATGCCTTAGTTAAATCGACGAATATACCCAAACCTATTTGCTTTTTATCTATTTTGTTTTTAATTTTAGTAATGAGATCAATGGTTGCCGATAGTGTGTTTGAGTGTCTGCGAAAACCGTATTGCTGTTTATAGAAGAAATCGATAGAATTTAGGTGATCTTCTAATCTAGAGTAGATAACCTTTTCAAAGATTTTGGAAATAACGGGAAGTATTGAGATGGGGCGGTAGTTACTGGGATTCGATTTACTTCCAGATTTATATATCGGGGTAACTTTTGCGACCTTAAGACTGTCTGGAAAAGTTCCTTCGTTAAGGCATCTATTTAGACATAATGTTAATTTATCAGCTACAATATTTTTAATGCATTTTACAGCTTTTGTGTTAATACCATCAATACCAGAACTAGTATTAATATCAAGATTATCAATAATCTTAATTATTTCGGTCGGTGTAATAGGTGACATCTTATTTAGCTGAATTGTACTGTACATTTCGGACATTTCACTATCGTTTTCTGAAATGAGTATCGATTTTGTCCTCAAAGAACAGTTCTTAAGTTCGGATATAATTTTGTAACTAACTAAGAAAGTGATCGAACTAGTTATGTTGCTATTTAAATTTTCACGACTATAACATTCGTAATAGTTCACTGAATCGATGTACGAAATAACCGACGCAATAATATCTTGCAGTTCGTTCCAATTCCTCGGTCTGATTCGTTCATTTAATACTATTGTATATCCGTTCATACGTAAAATATTGCTGCCAAAGGATTTGTAGCTTATGGAAGAAGTGCTAACTCGTCTGGGTAAGTACCACCCACTCATCAGATATTCTACTGCCAAAAATACTCAGTATGGTTGTGTTCCGGTTTGAAGGGTGCTTGAACCAGTGTAGTTACACAGGCACAAGGGACATAACATCTTAGTTCCCAAGGTTGGTGGCGCATTGGCGAAGTAAGAAATGGTTAATATTTCTTACTGCGCCATTGAATATTAAATAAATAAATATATCCAATATTTATCCCAATGTAAGTAGCTAAAGCACTCGTGTTATGTAAAATCAGAAGTAACGACGGTACCACAAAATTAATTAACTTTTTCTACATCGATTCGGCCGGGAATCGAACTCAGAGTAGCGTACCCATGAAAACCGGTGTACACACTACTCGACCACGGAAGTCGTCGTCGCCATTGTCTATGTTTGGTGACCACTTACCATCGCACATATGCTCGTCCGCCAATGTATGCTATAAAAAAAACGATCGAAATTTAAAATACCTCAAATAATAAAATTAATGAAATGAAGATTCTTTATCGGACTTTATTTTATTTTTTCAATTGAGTTTCATGAGGAAAGATTATTTGCCTGAATTGTCCAAAATGCTTGAAGTTATAGAGTAACGAAATAATCAATAAAGAAGTGAAGTAATTAATTACTTTTATCCTTTTCTACAGACGTGTGCCTCGCGGGTTACATTAATCTTAAGTTTTATATATTTGCTCCATTTTTTTTTTAAAAGTACGACATACAGTCTACATTAAAAGTACATTAAGAATTTTGTTTGCTGGGCATTCTATTCTGATTTCAACATTTGAATTCGTGTGTTGTTGCCGTTTTGTCGTTTTTTTTAAAACTGTTTCTTACATTAACTCACTGACGCAATTCGTTACTCATTGTTTCGAAAGTAAAAACTTATTATATACCCGACCAAATGACGTACAATCCATAGAAAAATGTATTTTTTTTTCGCATACGATCTATAGCCTAAAATGAACTTTTCATGGTAATTATTGTTTTAAGTAATTTTTCGTATGATTTATTTTATGCAAAGTCTATAACTACTATTATAATGATTTATTTCTGTTTACGCGTTGGTGAAAAAGTCATTTATTACTTAAACAAAGGGCGGGTGTAACCAAGTTTTAACCTGTTTTGAAAACTATTCATTTGATTTCATAGTGTGTAAGTATACCTAATAATAATAATTTCAAGTGTTTTGTCATAGTGGAATTACACCGGATCGACGAACAAAATAATAAAAAAAAGGATAGATTATGAAAAACTATGACAAAAGACATGACATTGCTTAACTCGCTGAATCAAAGAAGATACTCTATGGGTACAAAAAGAGAACTCAGTTATAAATTATGGGCAATGCTGCTGCCATTAATAAATTTCATATGTAGAGTACAACGATCAAAAGTGTACGTAAAACGTACAATATTGATATCAGAGATGAACTCAGTTATTTGGATTTATATTTTATCGTTGCGTACAAAGAACTTGTTGTCCTCCCATTGTTCGTTTATAATTTGGTGTTATTGTTCCACTTTCACTTCTCTATTCTGGCCCTTAGGTTTTCTCTTGAAGAGAAGGTTTTGGATACTAAATCTTATTCTGGCCCAGAGTTTTTCTCTTGAAGAGAGGTTTTGGTCATTAAAGCTGGTCCAACCGTGCAGTTCAAGCCTAATAAGTCTTAATAAGCTTAGGTTAGGATAAATTAAAGTAATAATGTAGCCTTAATAAACTTAGGTTAGGATAAATGGAAATAAGTACGTATTTCCATTGAATACTGGAGAAAAATTAAATACAGATAGCATTCTTGCCGCTATTCCACGCAACAACGATTTGGAAAGACTTTTTTTAGTTGAATGTGTGTACATTTTATTACGTTTCGAAATATAGTCATATTGTTTTACACGATATGAAAATGAAACATAAAATAAGAAAATCAATGTGTTATGTACGTATATCTCGCAAATATTACAATTTTGAATTGATTTGTAGCAGCGTAACATAAATAGTTGGAAATTGAAAAACAAGACGAATTCAAAGACAAAGAAAACAAATCAAATTATATTAATAATACTTTATTCAGTAAACCGATAAACATGACAATATAACAATAAACAATAATGAGCAATCTACTTTGGTTGATATCATAGCATTTTGTCAAGTATCAAATGCAAATAGAGAAGTGCGACAGTGAGAAGATGCTATATAACCCAGACAAGTAAGAATTGATAGTCCTATAATGGCACTTTGTGACATATACGAGACAACTTAACTTGAATGGGTATTATTTGGAGAAATAATTATGCATGGAGTCGCTGTCATTAATTGAACTAATTTTAATTTCACTCGAATGATTGAATTTAATAAATTATGTCTAAATATGAGAAACATTAGAGGTAAAAAGGGACAACGATAGCTTTTCTTTTGATCGAATATATCAATTTCACATTTAAGTATCTACGTAATATAATATCTCTTTCTAACAAGGGTCAATACCCAGCAGGTAAACGAAAATTTTCAATTCTTTTGGAAATCGTTCAATTAATTATATTAAACTCCATAATATACTTGTTATTTCTAATCTATGACTAATTGACGGAAAGATCCATCTATTCCAAAGAGTTCGTCATAGTTGGTAGGTTTTCCTGGTCGGAGCGCCTCATCTGCTTTGTACTGTTCTTGGTCAGCGAACCAGCCTTTGTATTCTTCTAGCTTCTTAACCCAGGCATCTGAAAATTTAAATATTTTTATCATCGAGCTGGAAGGGGGGATAAAAAAAGAGTATCCATGTGCTTAATTTATGGTCATAAGTCAGATTGTGATTGAAAGCTAATAAAAATATCGCAATATGCATAATTTATTATATTGCATTCCACTACATGAACCCCTAAACCTCATAGAAAGAGCATGGTTTGTATATGTTAGGAAAATACTTTATAGCCCAGTAGCTGGTTATCTATGGTTGTTGTAGTACGCAGGATTTTAAAGCGAAGTATAATATTTATGTCAGTTGACTACAGACAGAACAAATTATGAATTATACTGAGAAACGCTAAAGTATGAAAGTCAGAAAGTCTATATCTATTTGGTTCATTTCTTCTAAATGCGGTTAATTGTTAGAAAATCACAAAATGTGGATGCCCAATAAACTAGAACTAAAACTTGACTCACCATGAAGGTCATTCATGGGTCCAGCCTTGCCGCCATATTCACTGGGAAGCATGTCCTGTGGTACATACTTGTACAACTCGTTAACATCGCTATGGATGAAGATCTGGAAAATATTATTAGAATAATTTTATTTATGTTGATTTACAATCAAGAGCTGGCAAAATGTTATAATTAAATAAATTATAAACATACAGCGAGACAATATCAATTAAATATCTAGTTTAATAATAAGTCGAGTTTTGATTATCTATTAAATTCTTAGCCACTGAATGGCTTGTCAAAGATCATGTTAAGATCATTACCCTTTCTCTGATCTTCTCCTTGAGGAAAGGCTTCACGAAGTTTACAATTTTGTCCACCAGTGGCGATATGTTGATCACGTGCACTTGCTTTAACTTGACTGGGTACGCTTCCTGTTTGAATTATAATGTTTTATTAGTTTTCATTGATAAATATTTTTTTATTGTTCCGGTATTGTTTTTAATGAAATAGTTAATTATTCGAGTGTTTAATTATTCGATTGCTAACATTCAATAAATTATGTGAACTTATAAGCAGTAGTATTTTTAATAAATTAATTATATATTCGATAGAATTATATTAAATAAATACTTTTAAATAAAATACTATAACAATTCATAAATACTTTAACAATTCATGTTTCTGGAAACAAAATAAATGATGTAATAGATGTAGATACTTGTGTCTTACTTACCATATTGTAATGTTATCAGATAAAATTAAAATTAACTTTCTCACCTGTACGCACACTAAGAATTTCTTCACCAATGTTGGTGTGAACTTGGCAAAGTGGTTGGGTGTGGCCACAGATGCGTCCAAAATATAAATATCACCAGCAACACCTTCCTTCTCTTCAGTGAGTCTCACATCACCCAACATAAGGGCCAGTTTGAAGGCATTTGCTACGTTTGGTGTCTGGACATCTTTATCAATACCTTGAAGATAAAATCAAACAATTAGAATCAAAGATGAAGTAATATTTAATATAAATTTGTACACAAAAAAAAATTAATTTTGGTCGTGTTATTAAATGACTAATAAACTTAAAAATTTACTTATTTAATAGAGCTTTTAAGTACTTTAATTAAATATTGTATTAAATAAATTTATATACCTCTCATTAGGATAACTCGACGACCATCAGGAGTTAGACCAGGCATCGGTGGCATTTGGCTAAATAGAGGATAATAACATTTAATTTAATATATTTATCGGATTTTTTGGTAAAATTTTACATTGTGCTTTTACTTATAAACAAAAGTTTAAACCCTGCTTTAAAAGTTTCACTTTTAAAAGATACGTACTTTTATTCCAGTTTTCTCTCTTTTGCGAGGTGAATTTTCAGAAAAAAATATATCTAAATATCGAAAAATAACGAACTTCCTTACAAACTCTCATAAGTTTCACCCTCTTAGGTGATAAATTTACATAAAGATATATCTAGCATAAGTCTAAATACCAATTTTCATTCATTTATGATTTATTTTTATTCAAATTATAATTGTTTATACAAATTTAAATCAAACGACATGATTTACTCACACAATCTTAATTATTTCCTGTAGCTCGGGGCGAGTGACGTCACGGTCGGTAAAGAATTCTGGAACTGCTGATCTCATGGTGAAGTACATATCCAGTTTACGCTTACATTTCTCTAGAGAGAACTTGCATCCTCTGAGGAAGGTCATGATACGTTGGTCATCTGGAAAAATGCGTAAATTACTGGATTAGATAAACTATCGTTTTTAGTAATGTTTATTGAAACTTCTCTATGAACTATAAATATTTATTCTTTTTAATAAACAAGACTCAAAAAACTATTAAAGATTATAATTTTATAGGTTAACATTACAATATATATTAATCCAACTGTATTTTTGTTCAACTTTCAATTTATCATAAGATCATTTAAACTTACCAAACTCATCGGGTAGATGAGGTTCCTTCTTGAGCCATTCCTTGATGTGAGCAAGATCCTGTTCCTTTGTGTCGGGGTTCTCGTTTAACTCCTCACGGATCTTCTGCCACATTTCACCAGTTGGCTGTTCTAGAGTCATTTTGGATTCTGGTTCTGTAAAGAGTGAATTCTGGTTGTTATAGTGTGTTTATTAATTAATACTATTACTAGAAGGCGGCGTATGGTCATTAGCTATCTAAGACACTGACGATGTAAGAAAAATATAATAAATAAATAAATATTAGACAACATCACATACATTACTCTGATCCCAATTTAAGTAGCTAAAGAACTTGTGTTATGGAAAATCAGAAGTAACGACCCAAGACAACATAGAAAATTTATGAACTAATTGAATATAATCTATAGGTAAGTTTAAAAAAAATAGAATTAATGAAATGAGAGGGAAATATTAGGATCACTTGTTTTTAAATTCCATTCCATATATGAAAATAGAACCTAAAATAATATTAGGAATAGTACATATTTTAATATAAATTTTAAGTTTTATGCTTAATGTCATACTTCAGCTTCTAATTGTATGTTGCAAGTAAAACAGACCGTTACTGTGTGTTGTGTGTTGTAATTTTTATCAAACTAAACCGCAGCAATAACGTTTCGTGGTCATAATCATCCATCATTATTAACATTTCAACGTTTATAAACCACGGTCTAAATCACGCTAACCCGAAACGATTTGCCCACTTTCTCAAAAAACAAAATTCGCCGTTCATGCACCGGAACGTTCGTGCAAAAACACCTTTTCAGAAGACTTTCACCAGTAAGGAAATGATTTCGGTCACGAGCCCGAGAAGCGCTCTGATACGCAAACAATTACGGTAATAGAAATTCTGATGTTAATAGCGTACAAAATTATTTTGTGGTCGGTTTTATAATTATCTAAGTTGGATTTAGATTTTTGATGATTTTGGAAATTACGGAATTATGGGTGTAATTTATGTTTGGGGATCTGTGCGTGATTTGAATGATGATATTCATTATTTTTTTAGGTAATCGCTACAGTCATTGTCTACTTTCACCAACTATAAAAGAATAGTTTTCAAAATTTTAATTTTTTTCGTTCCAAAAACGTTTAGGTCGCAAGCTAGCAATTCATTTGTACAACATATCAAATGAAGAGTTCATGAGAAACATGATAATATTTTTTCTAAAATATTAATAAATCTATCATCCTAATATGAAAATGGTGAAAATACTTTACATTGTACATTGATATATTTTACATCAATCACATTTAGCCGTATTTAGTAGTTTGTCAGAGCCCTCTAGTGTAATTGGTTAATATCACAAAAAGTAAGACGTCTAGCTTTGATTGAAGAAAGTGTACGCGTAAAGATCACTAGATAGCACTGGCATTGTATTTAATAAAGTCAATCATTAAAGATTACCAAGTTAGTAATTTAAAGTTAGTAATTGCATATTTGTCTGAGACGATCATTGCTTTTGTTTGATTGTCTGAGCAAAATTAATTAAAAGGCAAAAATTAAACGGCTTTTATATAGACGAAAAATGCTTTTAGTTCATTATAACTTAAATGAAGATATTTTATGGGACAAGCATCTTATAGGATGCTTGTTTTTAAGTATTTACTTGGAGTTAGGGCTTTGTCCCTGTGTAGTTATCACTTAGATATTCTACCACCTAAAGCAATACTTAGTATTCTTGTGTTCCGGATTGAGGGTGAGTGAGCCAGTGTAACTACAAGCACATGGGACATAACATCTTAGTTTACAGTGTTGGTGGTGCTTTGAAATGTAAGATTTCGTTGATATTTCTATCAGCGCCAATGTCTATGGGCAGTGGTGGCCGCTGAACATCAGGTACATTTGCTAGTCCGCCTGTATCATAAAAAATAACAAGTTTAATATATCTATATATTTTATATTTATAATAAAAAAGTTTAGTTTTATGAAATTCAAATACTAAGTGAGATCTCGAAAATTATGCCTTTTTTATTGCTTTAGCGGGGTATTAGCTACTTTACTTATTATTACGTCCATCATATATAAATATATATGTATGTCTTAACGTAACAAAAAACTTAATTTTTTGTTCAATTAAGAAAAAACGATTTTATCAAACGAGATTTTTTCTTTGTTTATTTTTATCTTCTTGTTTTGGAATGAGTTTGATGACGCTTAAAACAAGTTCGACAAATATTTAATTTGAGTGCTCGCTGTTCAATATGTTGTGTTTAAGCGAAACGCTTTTGAAAGGCTAAATTGGTAAATTGGGTAAATCTGACCATACTTGGCATTTAATTGGCAATGTCAATATCGATCATTCCAAGACTGTATCGCTAGTGTATTTCCAACTCAAAGTTGAGATATGTCCCACAACCTGCAAACTTAAAACTTATCTGATGTTAAGCGGTCACCAACGCCATAGATATTGGCGCTGTTAGAAATATCAACCACATCTTACATTGCCAAAGCGTCGCCAACATTGGGAACTAAGATGTTATATCGTTTGTGCCTATATGGTTCACTCACCCTTCAAACCGCAACAAAGCAATACAAATGATTGCTGTTTGACGGAATAATAAATAATTTATGACCACGGAGTAAGGAGTAATACGGGATCTACCACTGAGTCAATATGAGTAAGGAATCTACCACTGAGTCAATATGGTCATCATCATAAACTGCATTTGTTTTTATATTTACGTTTAAACTAGAAAGTAGAATCTTATTAAATGATTGTCATTAATTTTAATGAGTCACATTTAACTTCAACTGAATAAAATATCGTATACTTATTATTTATTTTTATTACAATTACTTTTACTTGTATTTTAATGATTTCGTTTCTCTCGTTGCGTTCCAAACACTAGTCATTTCTAATGTATACTATTTATTATGTGTAATAAAAAAACGAGGCCGTGTACCGTAGCTAAGTAAATGTTTATTTATTTACATTATATTTTTGTACATACATTTTTTTAAATATTTTTACGTTTCGGTATAACTGCACCTGGCGTAAAACGATGAGCAGAGTAATAAAAAATGGTATAACCGTGATTATAACCCATATACATGATCTTATTAGTATTAGAAATGTGAAATTCTGAACCCATCCAGGGTTCGATCTGGAAAAGCACATAGGTGACTTTTAGTTCTGGAAAGATATAATTAACACCTGGAATATCTTTCCCCTTCCCCACGCATTCGAAACCGTGTGTACAAACCAAGTCAATGTAAAAGATATTCCGTCGCATTTAGGTGATCTAATTTTTTTTTGCAAAATTTACGGGATGCACGAATCAATATAAATAGTAAACTAAATAGTACGCTATCTACCATATCAACCTTATCTGTACTTGGTGGTAGGGATTAGAGGGTATCACTCATCGTAAATTCTACCGCTAAACAGCAAACAGCAATAATTCGTATTGTTGTGGAGAAGCCAATGTAATTACCGGTACACTGGACATAACACCATCATCATCTTAGTTCTCAAGACTGGTGACGCATTGGTGTTGTAGGGGTTGATAATATTTCTAACAGAATCATGAGAGATGTCTATGGGCAGTTGGGTCCAAAAATAAATATAAATATAAATTCTTTATACACAAAGATATCTTTAAAATAATGGTCATAAGAGAGCATTAACAGTTAGCAAACAATTTCGCCAACGGTTCAATCTGACCACTATTCATAGTAGCGGAGTCTGAGTCGTACATTAGCTTGAGTCATTCGTAGGCTTTATCATATTCTACCCGTGGCTTTGCCCGCGTGTTCAGTGGACGGTCGTATGTTTTAAGTATAAAAAAGTATCATACGTCCTTTCTTGGGGTTCGAGTTTGCTTCATACGCACTTATATATTAGTATAAATTTGTAGGTGGACTGGCAACTGGGTCATATGATGGTAAGTACCGCTGCCAATAGACGTCGGAACGGTAAGAAATATTAAGCGTTCCTCGTGTTACCATTTTTTTTGACTAAGAATATACGATGTAAATTAACGCGACATCAAATTGTTTCTAAGGTTTAATCATTGTGCACAAGGATACAGGTTTTTATTTAGGTCATAATGACGGATTGTCTTCGAGGAAAAGTCTTGTAAGCATAAAAAATACAACGGTAAAATGATTATAAGATCTGCCAGAATTTCTGTCAGTAAGACCGAAATTAGTGTTGTAAAAACTTTGTCGAAATGTAAACATTTGGGATATAATATCATTTAGACTTAGTGTAATCGGATGTAAGGTCGAGTGATTTGCGGCTTTGCTGGAATAAGGATGCTTTCCTTGACATTTTATACTCTCGAAAGATTTGTAAATAATTAATTCGAGATTGTTTTACAGATTTTATTATTATTGCTTTTAACTCTTCAACGCTAGTTTGGAATATCTATAGAAAACTAACTATAGAAAAAACTGTAAGAAAAAACGAAGTCTTTTTCGTGGCTATTTCTAACAATCACAGACACGTATTTAACAAAAAAAGAACACATTACTTTAAATAAAAACTTCTTAATAAACCCTGACAATATTTCAAAAGATTTTTAAAAATAGAATCATTTCCTCCTCATTATTAAATAATTATATTTTTGTAAATGAATTCGCATATTTCTATGCATAAACGAAGCTAATATATTTGTGCATAACGCAATTATATGCAGCTCAATAATGCAATGCAACTGTATAGTATAATTATTCACATAACTGGTATCTCATGCAGTTTCTCCGCCGGGCCAATGGCCGGAAAGTGACTCACTATATCAATCCTATCACGTATATATGCCAATAAAAAAATAATTGATTTCCTTCAGTCTTTTCACGTAGGAATTCATAACGTTTCTTAAATGGTATACGGTAGATATTTTTTTGTATTAGTTTTTTCGTTTCTTCTTTTTGTAAGACGGTTTAATGATTTTTCTTTAGAATTACGTTTGGATGTCGGAGAATTTTTTTGTACAATTGAATTCAATAATTTTTATTTATATATTAGAAATGATCGAATTTAAAATTTAATAATTATTTTTAATATTGAATATATAGAAGAAAAAAATCAGTAAACGTACTACTTACTCTGCAGTAAGCAATAATGATTTTATTTTTCATTTGAAGTAATTTTAATTTAAGGAATTAATTTACCGTTTCGAGATTTTAAAGGATCATTTTTGTTTAAAATTTCGAGTAATTTATCTTATGGATCTTACCTAAAAATCCATTAAAACACTGTAACACTAAATAAATAAAAAATAAATATATATTCACCTTTGTAATCAAATATCAAGTTACACGCCAAACTTTCAACGATGGACACACTCTCACTTGACCGCAACGTGTTTGTAGCTTCAATATAAAACCTTTTTGTTAAATATTTAAAAAAAAAAACAGATTAAGAATAAATTTTCTTGGTTGCACGTCTACCGCGCCGTCTCAAATGCGATGAAGATACTATACAGTTCGCTTATATTATTTCGTTACGCGTTCTAAACGCAATTACGTGAGGGGAGATCGTATAAATTTTAATTTTCAAAAATGTCGACTCGCGCTGAACATCGAGTTATAATTTTATCTTACTGAATTACTGATTTTTATCTTTAATAAATTTTTAATTAGACTTTTCAGTGAATTAATGTCGACGTTGTTTATACATCATTGTATTAGCAACAGATAAATAATACAAAAAAATTTAATTTGTTTTTTTCAAATAGGATAGTTTATATTTATATATATTTATGGTAAATGAGTTTTTACTCGTTTTAAGTCAACTAACATTTGACAGTATTCTTTATAATACGTCTAATTATTTGGTTCGTAAATGATTTCATGTTTATTAACTAATTTTATATGTATATATAACAATTAAAATTTGTAATAGTTTTTAAAAATGCTTACGAATTCAAAGTAATTTTAAGACGTCCATCTTGAAATTATTAATGCGATATGCTATGAACTAATTAATAATTATATGGTTCGTTTGCCTTGAGATATAGTTTATTATGTCAATGTAGTCATGGATAAATCTTGATAATCCAGTACATTTATGTAGGGTTATCTAATTATTATTTTTTTGGGTAATGGATCACCTCTTCAAAGTACGGTAATCTCCATCTAAATACACAGCAAGAAATATATTTGGTATCGTTTTATGTTTGTTATAAATGGTAAGTGCACCCACCCAGATGGGACCGGTCTGAAGTCCAACCAGAAAAGGCAGTTCGAAACCCTTGTACTTATAACAAACAACTTAAACGTTAATATAAAATAGTACGCGTAACACAATATTATTTTGAATTTTTTCAACTGATCTCCAAACTTATTATTCTATAAGATAAAATTTGAGGCTTCACCACATCCTGGACTGCGGTTCAGTAGATTGAAAAAATACAATAATATAAGGGCATATAGAGCTTGATACATCTTGTAGGTACTTTAAGTAAATACGTAAGATTAATGATCCTCTTTGACATTGTGTTCATGCGCCATCGAGTCGATTGAATTGTAATTTTATCAAAGTAAAATAAAGAGTAGGGTGATTCGTATCGAGGTAATTGTGTGACAAAACATTAACAACAAGCTTACTTATTTGGTAGTAGGGTTTCGCAGGAAAGAAGCAAGTCTGGGTACCACTTGTTGTACCGCCGATTTCGGTTTGTTGTGTGTGTAAGTCTGTGTAAGTACAAACACACATATTAGACCCCATTGGTGATTTAATGATGAATAGCGTCAATTTCGGTAGTGACCATTTATCACCCGGTAGAGCCAAGGAGGCCCAGTGGTTAGAACGCGTTCATCTTAACCGCTGATTGCGGGTTCAAACCCAGGCAAGCACCACTGAATTTTCATTTGCTTAATTTGAGTTTATAATTCATCTCATGCTCGGCGGTGAAGAAAAACATCGTGAGGATACCTGCATGTGTCTAATTTCAACGAAATTCTGCCACATGTGTAGCCACCAACCCGCATTGGAGCAGCGTGGTGGAATATGCTCCAAACCTTTTCCTCAAAAGGAGACGAGGCCTTAGCCCAGCAGTGGGAAATTAACAGGCTGTTAATATTGTTAATGTTGAACACATTATGTTCGTCGGTCTATTTGTTTAAAAAAAAAACGACAAATGTATTATGAAATCAATTTCCCCATCGATTTGTTAAGGACTTCTAAATTAATTATGAGAAAGCATGATGTCCAAGTAACCGCCGCATTACTTTTGTTTTTATAAATGTATTTTACATAACGGTTTATTTTTGTCTTATGTATGTCTTGTATTTTGTTATTACTATGTCTTATTTGTAATGAATTTCAACAACGGTTTGTTAGCAATTATAGTACGTTTAAAGTAAAAAAATTCATTGCATTTTTCTATATTAATCGTATAATACAGCTACAAATTGAAACACTTTACGGTTTTTAAATAAATACAAGACGTATTAGAAGTACTTGTGAATTTTCAGCTCAATTCTTTGCGTGTTTTTAGTTGCAAAAAGTGACACACTTTTGTTATATCGAATGACAAATTTCTCATTATGGAAAGAGATAGATATATGTCTGTAATGAGGTTAATATTGTAAAGTACATTAATTAACTTCGCAACGTCATACATTTTAACGGTATGTTTTATCTCGCTGCATATATTTTGTGTGTCATAAGAAATTTGCAAAACAAAAGATTTTAAGCAGGCTGTAATTAAAACACGTTGAATATTTTGTTTTGATTACACGAAACTGTTGAATATCTGTACTTTCTATTAGAAAATCATAATTACAAATGTTTTAAATTTTGATTATCTTCATTCATGTTTGGCCTCTATAGTCTATTCCAATCGAAGCAAGAGTTCCGATTTTGTGAATGTTTCGCTATAATGTGTTCTAATAACATTTCTTGACTTTATTTATAATACTACACTATTTCCTTAACTATTTATATCCACTTTAATTTTAACTCTAAAGTTCCAATGACAGTTTCGTCTGAATACCTTTTTTTTGCAAATAAATAGTGAATATCGTCGATTATTTGAATTCACGACCAATGATATCGTATCAATTCGTTGTCCAATGTTAATTATTTGTCATTTGTCCTCTTGTGGTTGAAATATGTTAGACTTATTTAAAAGGTTGTAGAAAGTACTACTTAGGGTTTACTAAGTTTGAATGTAGTGTATTTTGATACTCACGAAGTGCTTGCAACAAAGATGATATTCCTGAATAATTTCGGCCCGGCAGCCATTCTTAAGGGAGACCTTGACTACGCAGGAAATATTCTAGTGCACAAGTATGTGCAAAACACAGATGGACTCTCTATTACCTTACTCTCATAATATGATGGGATGTAAAATCAAACACTAATCAAATTGATTTTATATTCAATATTTGTGATTTCTGTTATGATAAGTACTGCAATTTTATTGTCACTAGATTTAGCCAGCGGTTTTGTTCCCATATCGGGAGGGAACTGGTGTTATGATGACATTATTTTAATATTAACACGTATTTTAAATTCACTCTTGTTACGATAAAGGACCAAATTTCAAACCGGTAAAACTTGTTCCTTGCGTGTAATAAAATACTGTCGGTGAAAATATTGAGGGATATGTTTTCATTGTACATTCAGTAGGGTTTTGTACAAGCCTATCTGGGTAAGTACCACCCATTTATCACATATTCTATCGCCAAGCAGTAATACTTAGTATCGTTGTGTTCCTGTTTTAAGGATGAGTGAGCCAGTGTAATTAAATTCATAAGGGACACAACATACCTCGCAAGGTTGATGGCGTATTGCCGATGTTAGAGATGATTAATATTTCTTACAGGGCTTATGTTATAAGCGGTGGTGACCACTTACCAATATAAAAAAAGAGCGTGTACGTAAAATATGAACAGTCAATGTACCAAATCGCTATGTCGTTCATAGAGGTTTAAACTCTTCACTACAGTCGCAGATATCTTAATCGTATTCGATTCAGAGGGATATTATATAATTTTATCCATTGACTGCCTCGTTTTCTAGTGGCTAAATATAAGGCTACAGATCTCGAGGTCCAGGTTCAAACAGGTCGGGCACGTACAACCGTGGATACGTCTTACCTCTTTCCAATTGTGTCGGATTTTCCGTCCCAATGGATTATGTAAGTTTGGAAGAGAGAGTACATTTGTCTGAATACACACTTGTACCAGCTGGTCTACCTTCAGGATCGCTTTGGCCGAATACGGTCAGGACGAAGATCGAAAGACTACACAAAAACTATTCAAGCGTTCTTAACAAATACTCGTTGACCGCGATATTGAAAATTATAAATATTAAATTCAACTAACTAATTTTGTCTATATCTTTAATATAGTTTGTAATTACAGAGAGTACTGTAAAAAATAATCATTGTTATTTCACAATTAGAAACCTACTTCGAGAGATATATTATGTTACTGTAATATAAATTCTAAATTAATATATACAGCTAGATTTGATTACAGTAATAATAAATACTGTTTTATGTTTGTACCTTAAACACGATTTTTATAACACGTTTAATTGGACGCTCAAATGGGCTACCTGATAAGAAGTGGTCAAAACTAGACATTGGCTTATTGAGATTGGCGCCAAGAATAATTTAACCATTCCTTACATCTCCAATGCGCCACCGCCCTTAGGTACTAAGGTTGTCCCTTGTTGTTGTTAAGCTGGCTCACAAACACAAGCCGGAACATAATATACTAAGTATTGCTGATTGGCGAATATATGATGAGCAGGTGATATCCAAAGAGCTTTGCATAAAGAAAAAAAATCACACGGACAAAGCCGCGAGGCACAGTTATCTATATAATGTGAAGTCTCATTAAACAATGTTTTTTTTTAATTGAAATACTTGGTAAAGAAGGTGTGTGCGATTATTTTTATAGAAACGAATACTTCGCCCCCCGGAAGGATGCATTTAATTTGCCAAATCAGGAAGTCGGCGTTACATAATACATATATATGAAACGGATACATTTTCGAATGAATGAATAATTGTATCCCTTCCATATGATATATGTCTTCGGATAATAATAATAAAATGATATTTCAAATGTACGAGGGAAGATTATTCGAGAATTTATATAGGTACTTATGTTGCTTGTAATGAATTGCATCGAATTAATTAAAATATTTTTATTCTGTTAATTAACACATCGTTTACATGATCTCTTTGGTTTCGTGACAGATTCTGAGATCCTGAATTTATACTCCAACGGGCCAGTAAAAAATTTAGAGGTTTTTCTGACAACAGGCAGGCAGGAGTCGGTATTCGTGTTTGTCACTTTGATGGTTTAATGAGTTGTATAAACTTCTTGAAGTGCCTATAACCATGTAACTATACCAGTGATTGGCAAATCTATCACGTACCTTTATATCTATTCATCAAATGCTTATTAGGCCTAATTTAAAAGAATATATTGAGGATTCGTTTACATTTAGACATCGTTGACTTAGCTTTTTCTTTACACAACTAGATGGCGCTGTACGTAGTTACATCGCGCTAACGTTGTGCTCTCGTGAGAGAATAAGAGCTTACGGTACGTTAGAAATTCAATGTCTATGTGGCTTGGTGACCACTTATCATCAGGAATTTTTGAAGCGCGTTATTTTAAATAAGCGCTGTATTAACAAGTAAACGAAATAGTCTTTTAAAAATCAAAAACAAATAAAAGTTTAAATATGTCGTTCTGAAACACATGTTAAACTGGTTAGTGGTTACATATTTGAAGAAAACGTAGTGTTAATAAATATATTTTTGCTAAAATATAATATAGTATATTTAAATACATATATACATTATCGAGTCCTATAATTACTCTTAGTAATAAATTTCACTGTACAAATCGAGTTTTGTATGTACGGTGTCAAAATATATGTAACGTAACAGAAAGACTTTTCAAATCCTTTCCAGTAGTTTGATGAAATTCTATAAAATTGAAAATATTCAGTTTTATAGAATAGAATAAACTTACGTTCTGGTATAGAATAAAATTTTATTTCGACACGTCGAAATTATGATTTCCTGTAAATGACGCTTTTCGTAATCAGAGCCTTATGATCTTGGATTTGAAATTGGTTTTGTGTTTTATCGCTTGAAGCGAAAACTGTACGGCCAATCTTAAGTGATAAAAAATGCATTTTTAATACGTTGAAATGTTCTTAAGAGTTGCATAAAAAAACACGTTTTAACCGAAACTTTCGAAAATCTAAGCGCGTCATAACTACCCTTAATCAAATTTCATAGAATTTCATTCTTTATTCTCATCGATATAAAAACGCTTCTCATATAAACTATTTTTTTTTCTTATAAGTCTATACAAAAATAATCTTTATTTATGTTAGCAATAAAATCGAAATTCGTTTAATATTCATGAAGTATAAAACTTTCACGCTTACAGCAAAATGAGCCTTATTATTATTTGGAATAAAATCTATATTCGGTATAAGGCGCTATTTAACTACGATGAGATTGGCATAAATGGCATAGCCACAATACTTAACTTAGAAATTCCTAATGACTGTGAGTCATCATGGATCACACCACCGGCGATTATAGCACGTTTCCATTGAACGGGACGTTCAGTCACGTCAAATCGAAATTAAAATAGACTGCTCAAATCTATCACCAGAAAACCACAGAACTAGAAATAATAAGAACTGGCGAAAGAATTACAACAATTTTTTCGTCGGTAAATTAATATTACAAGTTTAATAATCCATTGAAATGATATTTAATTTGATTCTATATCCTATAATTTGTTTATTAAAATAAGATTGTATAGTGGAAGGGTAGGTATTACGTATTATAACAAACATTATTACGATTGACTGATGACGACAATAATTCACTAAAGACTTAAACAAAACGTAGAAAGGTACTGAAATCATTAATATATCAAAACGATTTAATTTTGTCTATTAATAAAATCGTTACAATTCACGCATCGAGTAATTTCGATTTATATGAGTTTGAAAAATGCAGATTTTTTTTAAATATATATAGCCTGATTGCTTTTATTTCGTCACCATACTTGTATTTCTTGTTTCGTATTTATACTTGAAAAATAATATATTTAATAGTTCCATTTTAAATCCATATTTGACAGCATTAGTTTTTAATAAATGCGACATGCTAATAAAAACAAAAAATAATACAGTATTCCTAATTATTTTAAATCCTACTTACTTTATAAACGTTAAAGTTTCTATAACATGCTTGTTAGTGAATAACGCAAAAACGGCTAGACAGATATGGATGGAATTTGGAATAGAGATAGCTTGTACCCTGACATAATACTGAGGTTCACATTTGAACCCGCGTTCGAAGCCGTTAGCGAAATCTAGTACACAGATATTCATTGAACCTAAGCTCTGTTACGTTACCATGGAAACGGTGTAATCCTTACAATGTCGTAACGTTGCGTGTTTTGATGTGCCACAAATAAAACTTGAAAAGAGCACGCGCGTATAAAACAAAAAATAATAATAATCGTAACAGCTCGCCAACAATCACGAACAATGTCGAAACGATAACGAAATATACTTCATGAATTATTCTCAAATACGACTAATTGCTACCTTTGCCTAAATTACATTTCGCTATTAAAAACTCAGAAAGCGACAAAGAAAGTACGATTCTATGTATAAAATATAAAAGGTATTATGTGACAAAAATGTTTATTCAAAAATATATTACGTTTGTATACATTTAAGAGACTTTTTAACGATATTTATTTTATGCTTAGCACGCTTTGTATCGTATAGATTTTATATAATATAAAAATAAAAACATTTTATTGTTCATGAATGACATTTACGCAAAGAATAAAAAAATTAAGTATGCTTTTATTATTTCTTATCCAAAAATAAATTAAAACGGACATTGATAATTATTTTTAATATATTTCAGGAAGTCAGGCTAGTAATTGGGTTACCTTATCGTAAGTCATCGAACTCGACTATGATGGCGATGAAAAAAAAAAATACTATATACAGTATTTTTATATATTATATATAACCATATATTATTTATATATTATTTTAAACTGAAAAAATAATGTCAGTGTGGGCCACGTCTTCCAAGAAAACGACTAGCTCGAAGTCCAACGAAGATCTGCTGATGTTTAGTAAAAATATAAAATAACGCCACAATTTATAAAAGTAAAATGTAAAAAAGGCACGGGCAACTGTGAGCCCGTGGATGTTGTATATTAAAAATAAAAAAAAATATGATGGCGCTGGAAAATCAAGACAAAATTATTTTAGTTTTTTCGACTAGTCTTACAAGCGCGTTTGAATCATCGTTTCACAAGATAAATTAAGTTTAAAGCAACCACCGGCTCGGAATGAAGATTCTACCGATAAGAACTGACCAGAAACTCACTAGGTACACTTTTTCATCGGTTATGTAATAAATAATTATTTAATATAACAGGTACAATAGTTTATCTATACAATTATACATATATTAAAATTGGAGTGTCTGTTTGTAATATTAAAGTAACCGCGTTTTACTAAATGCATATGTATGTATACACGGAACATATACCTAAATAACATTTTTTTACAATTTTTGTCTGTCTGTTTGTTCCAGCTAATCTCTGGAACGGCTGGACAGATTTTGACGGGACTTTCACTGGTAGATAGCTGATGTAATAGGGCGTAACTTAGGCTACTTTTATTTTAGAATTATATGTAAAGTCGCGCTTTTTATTAAATTCAAATGCGCTCGAAGTCGCGGGCTCAGCTAGTATAATATATATATGGTAATAAACGAATACTAACTCCATGTATCGTTATCATCTACTTTTAAAATTTACAAATTATCCACCTATAGCCTATTCCAATCAAAGTAGGAATAAAAATAAACAAACCTTAGATTTACGTATTTCACGCGATTTGGTAATAGCTCAGCTATATCGTGCACTACTAAGAGTTTGTGATTAATATATTTATTTATAATACAATTATTTTACACTTTGCTAAGCTGGTTTTAAGCTTGTTTAAACACTCCTTTCATTTTTGAGATGAAGGTTTGAAGATCCTTTCAACAAATGCGAAGTGGATACTCATGTAGAAGATTTCCATTACACCCATGATGTTTTCCTTCACCAGCGACTACGAGGTCAATTATTAATTATTAGATGTCGCCCTCGGCTTCGCTCGCGTTTTAAGGGTTGGTCGTCAGATGTTAGCTATGAAAAAGTAAATTATGTCCTTTCTTGTACTTCAAGCTTACTTTACACTGAATTTTATCAAATTCGATTCAGCTGTAAAACGCAACAGACAGACAGACAGATTTACTTTCACATATATATTATTATTTTAGATTATGAACACAAATTACGCTCGTGATAATTCAGAGGTGCTTGAACCAACAATATTCTGCTATGATTCACGTGTTATAGTCACTGGGCCATCTCGGCTCTATAAATATTAAATCAGTTGCTTTTATGCGAGTCTTACGACGGAACTAGTAATTGACTCTTAATTCCCCTTAAGATTAATTTACTTATATATGTAACTTATATGAGACTAAGCCAACACTAAGGGCTATTTGACACGTGTGTTAAATTAAATAGCCATTAGGTAAGGCTTTTCGCAAGCTTCCTTGGGTACCCAATCATCAAATATTCTGTTCTAAATAGTAGTACGTACTATAGTTAATTATGTTTTGATTTGAAGATTGAGAGAGCCAGTTTAATTACAAGCACAAGGGACATGACATCTTTGTTCAAAAGGTTGGTGGTCATTAGTGATGTAAGGAATGGTTAACATTCTTACAACGTCATAGTCTACAGGCGATGGTCGCCACTTACCATCAGGTGGTAAATTCGATCCGATACAATACAATACAAAACAAATCAAACGAAAAGTATTCCACGCTTAAATAATTGAACCTCAAAAGAAATCTTTGCGGACTTTCGTCACTAAGAGTAAAAGTTTTCTATTTCTCTTACAAGTGAACGTTTACACGTCTGAATTGTTATTTAATTGTTACATAAAATACATTAATCATAAATACAAAATTAAATTCAATTTCATTCAAGCTGTTACCATTTTTGGTTTATTTCAGCGAACAACATTTTCTAGAATAGTTGGTATAAATCATTCCAAACAGAGTAGGGGCGCCATTTTGTTAGTATTAACTCGGGACTTGTTCAATAGGAAATATTTAAAAAAGAATTTCAATGTAATTATTAACCACTACATAGTATAAAACAAAGTCGCTTCCCGCTGTCTGTCTTTCCCTATGTATGCAGAGATCTTCAAAACTACGCAATGGATTTTGATGCGTTTTTTTAGTAGATAAGAGTGATTCAAGATGAAGGCTTATATGTATAACTAGCTGACCCGGCAGACTTCGTACTGCCATAATCGATAAATAAAAAAGCTAAACTTTCGTATAAAATAAATTTTCAAACAAAAAATATAAATTCGTAATTAATAAAAAAAATGCTTGATATAAATGAGGTTTTATTATTATTATTTTCAATTAATTACATGTGTAATTATATATTACACATGTAACTAATATATAATTAATGTACTTTAGACTTCACAGAGTTACAATGTTCTACATTAATGTAAGTTTCAAAAGCTTTGTACAATATTGGCGATTATGGCACAATCCAACGATTGTCTACATCAACATTTTGTCCTTTTACCCTCACAACTACCAATCGACCAATGTCCGCAACTGATCGCTGACGATACAATGAGTATCCATCATTTCCCGTGATGGTTTCAGCAATAAGGTCTCTTAGGAATCGCTTGGAACACTTGCTGTCGACCATACAGTTGAAAACTCTGCAAGGTATACACCTTGCAGAGTTTAGATACAGATAGATACATGGGTATCATGTGTTTGGTAACTACTGCATGCAATTTTGGGTCAACTGTTTCATATTATCATTTATAATTAATGTATTTTTCTGATCGAAGCTGTCTTTGGTTCAAACGGATGTATGTCAATCGTTCAGTCTCAATTTTGACATGCATGTCAACTGCAAGCTGATGGAAAAGCACCTCAGAATATGATAGTAATAATATTAACTTCACCTTCACGGATATGAATAGAAATTCATAGCAATAACTTTTTGTGGGCACCTGTTTGGCATCAGCGCCTGTTACTTGTGTAACCATTTCTATATTAAAATGGTATCCATCTTCCCCCTGCCAGACGATCAAAGGAGATTGTAACACATCATAAGTCCTGTGTGTTTCAGATACACGTTTCATTATGGCTTTCGGATGGCATTCGATCCAATGTTATTTTGAACATGTTTACTAAATTGTTGTTCCGATGAAGAAAATATTGTAATTGATACTCAATGTTTATTGAGCACTAAACATCGATGTTAATTGATGACATCGGTGTTTTTTTGTAAACTTTGCGTGGTCCTAAAGGGAAGAAATTATTAAATTTGAGAAATAGATGTAACGATGTTTTAAATAAAGCAAAATCAATTTTAAAACATCTATGTTTTATTGTCTAACATCGATGATCATCGAAAATCAATGATAATCGACCATCCCTATTTCTAAGGAAAAACAAAGTTGTTTTTATTAAATTCCTAGCATTATTATCATACTTACTCACCTTTTAAACCTTCCCTGGAGTTCCACAAATAATTCAAGACCAAAATTAGCCAAAATTAGTCCAGCAGGTCTCGAGTTTTAGCGAGACTAACGAACAGCAATTCATTTTTATATATATAGATACAAGCATAATATAGCAGAACTGATAATCATATAAACACTGATAATTTTAAAGGTTTCTAATGAGATGTCGTAAATAAACACATTTTTTGCGCTTACATTGCAAACGCTGGCTGAGCCTTACGAGATAGATATACAGCATGTAATTTAAACGAATATTTTCGAAGATATTACAGATTTAAAATGCAGCTATGTGCCTGCATTTTATTGTCTAATGACAAAAAAGCTATGAACGCTGTATATGAAGACATTCTGTAGTATATTTAATATTAGGATTGCACCCGTGCGAAGCCGGAGCAGCTCAATAGTTGTATAGGTATATAAAGCTGAGTATATAACTCGTGAAATGCTGACAACTGACTTACATAATACGCCATTATGATATGTGTTTCTTATAAATTTTATGTCGTATATCACATTATGACACTCCATGCTCGTGTTCTGCGGTGAGTTTCTAGTTTATTTTTAAAGAGTAGCTGTAGAAGCAGACTCTCAATGTAGTTTATAATTTGAATTTGTGTGATTATGTTTAAGCTATTATTTGCTTCTTGCGTCCTCTTTTGTATTATATTCTGTATGCACTTATTTTGTTTATACGTGTTTTTCTATTTCTTGCAAATCATATCAAAATCTAAGACACATTTATTCATATAAGCTCTTATAAGCATTTTGGTGTCGTTTATTACATGAAAAATTAAATTGAAATCTACCACCGGTTCTAATGAGGAGATCCAGCATGACAGATGATGCAACAGTATTTTTTTTCATAAAGTAAAAAATCAAAAAGAAATATCCGTTTTTATTAAAAATCGTGGTCACTCTATATTTATTAGTGCGAATCCAATTGCGTGCTCATATGGACTGTTACCATTTGACGTTCCCATTGTTTATTTATATCGTCGTATTTAAATGAATTTGAGACTTTAATACCTAAATATAAGGTATATTTTCGCTTCGTTTTTAAAACAAGATATTGCATTAGTCGTAAGGATGGGTGCTTCTGGGGCGAGCCCTTGCTAGTAATATGTAATTCACAGTTACGAAATGTTTGTTTTGTTGTATGTTGATTGTACGCTAAGATATGAGGTCTACATATTATGTCATAAAATTTAGATAACTAATTAAAATATATATAAGAAGACGTATTAAGTGAAAGTAACACAACCTAATTTTATTTAATTTTTTTCCTTTATAACAGTTTCTCTTGTAACTAAAATTACTGTTTAATTAAAATGCCTTTATACTGGGTGGTATCTGTTAGCGTTTATGAAATTTAAAATCAGAGAAATACACAAATATGATTACGGAGTAAATGTAACCAAAGCGCTGTCTGATAAGAGTATTAAAAAAATAGCTTTATTTTGACATATCGAATTGAAACTTTGCAAATATGTAATTTTGAGCTGATCTGCCGAGATCTGAGCCAGGAAGTGATTCATTGAGCAATCTTCATGGGTTCGAGTTTGCTTGTTTTTTGACGAGGCATGTATACGAAAAATAGCATGTATTTTAGTTTTTTTTTTATTTATTTAAATCTGCAGGAGGATAGGAGGATAAACATTAAACAGGCCAATTGTTGTCGTTAAGTGTTCTTTTGATTCAACATATTATATTCTCGTGCAATTATAACGGTTTTTTCGCACTTCAAACCCAAATACAGTTATAGAAAGCATCGACATTTAACAGTTGAACGTTGTCCCTTGTCGCGATACAATAAATGGTTTTGTTAATAAACGCAATGTACAGTATTTTTAATTACTAGATGAAAACCCGGCTTTGCTCGGTTAAAATAAATAATAATACACATATAAATAAATACAGTTTATTATTTATTAATAATTTATTGTGAATACGTTTCCATTGAGTTTCCGTACAAGTGCACGAAATTATTATTTGGAACACACTGAACGCACCCGTAAACGTCAAACATGGCCAAACTGCATGACATTGAATTATATTGATTTTAAATCGAAATATCTCGATAATATATATCCATATATTAGACTAAAAATCATTATTTTTCAACGATAAATTGCGAATAGGTTTTGATCGGGTCTATCGGTTAGCATTAGCATTAGCATTAGCAGCCTGTAAATTTCCCACTGCTGGGCTAAAGGCCTCATCTCCCTTGAGGAGAAGGTTTGGAGCATATTCCAGCAGGCTGCTCCAATGCGGTTTGGTGGAATACACATGTGGCAGAATTTCGTTGAAATTAGACACATGCCGGTTTCCTCACGATGTTTTCCTTCACCGCCAAGCACGAGATGAATTATAAACAGAAATTAAGCACATGAAAATTCAGTGGTGCCCGCCTGGGTTTGAACCCGAAATCATCGGTTAAGATACACGCGTTCTAACCACTGGGCCATCTCGGTTCTATCGGTTAGACCTGCATGAAATGATTAATATACTTTATATTGTAGTTTCCTCCGGGCGCTTGGTCCACGCTCGATACTGGGGGTGCAGTTGTTAGTTATAGATAAAAAGTTCACTATGTGCTATTTCATAGGACACATATTCCATTCCTGTGCCAAATTTTACTCAGATCAGTTCAGCCGCTTTACAAATATCTATCCAAACTTTCCCCTTTATAATAGATTATTATCTTAGTTGAATGTAAAATTATTTATCTTTTAACATTAAACGAGAAATTCTTGCATATTTCATTTAAATTTATTTCGTGTAACTCGGAAACGGCTGTAATAAATTGTCTCAAATTTTGGTAAAGTTCTGTCAATTTATTTGTTATTTTTTCTTTAGCTTCAATTAAACTCGGTCGTTTTCACCATTAAGGACCGTTTAAGCGGAATACGGTGGTCGAACGTGCGTCACGATTGCACCGACCGGCTTCGACCAGATTGAGTTCAGTCCTCGTACACAATTCTACGACGATATTCTAGTCACATGGTCGTATTTAAGGAGAAGGATTCAAAATCAGCTGTCTCTAACGTTTTTTCTTTATATCGCTCCAAAGTTGTCCCACAAATTTAATTTCCGACAAGCTTTATCAGATCTCCAGTATCGACGTCGATTTTGTACGAACTTATAAGCCTAAATGATGTATGTGAGGTGTTCTGCGGAGATCGACCCAGTGGGGTAGGAGACACATTGTTGCCGTCTCGTCGGCAGTTTATTTCTTTATGCTTTATTGCACGAATACTTAAAACTACATAATACATAAGGATTAACATTTACAAAAGTTGCATGAATGCAACAGGTGGCCTTATGGCTAAAACAGCGATCTCTTCTAGGCAACCTTTGAGCAGAGGACTGGTTGTAAATCTTTAGGAAGGGGAATACAATAACTTTGATAAATCATATACTGCATATATAATATAATAATACATATAATAAATATAAATAAATAGGTACATACCGATATAATGTAATACAAAAGTAATTAACAAAGAGAAAAAAAGACGAAGAAACAACGACAAGAACCTTGGATATTAAAGCGACTAATAAATGTATTTATCATTCTTTTAAAAATAGCTAATGACTGAGCGCTCCTTATAGCTAAAGGTAATGTATTCCAAAGTCGAGCATCTTCAACAGTAAAGGACTTAGAATATTAAGAAGGAGAGTAGGGAGGAATGGATGGAATTAAATTTTCATCCGAGTGAAGAGCGCGCTTATGAGTCTCCCTTAGGAGCTTGAATTTCAGATAGATAGATTTCGTTCACACTAAGTGGCAAAACGTCAAAACACCCTGACCCGATGCTGTTCTCGGATCCGTCTCAACTTCAACAGGTTCTTATAAATTGATCAGCTGCCTAAATAGACGGATATCCCATATCCATCTATTTAGACGGACTGAAGAAACAATGTACCTTGGTGAGAATATGATGATTTTTTGATAATTTTCTTTTCTTTTACTTAACATAAACCAATCATTTATTGTGTCATTGTTTTAAAAAAACGAAATTCGCAAGTAATCATATGTTTCAGAACATAAAATTATATTCTAAAAGAATCGCTGTTACGTCTATAATTAGAAAGTACGTACAAACATAAAATGCTAAAATATGTTTTTATTGTTTTATTTAATGAGTACGTCGAACTCTGGTAGATTGTAAATATGTACGATATAATCCACACTATTTCGTCTACTTGGACTAATTTCATTTAATTTCTAATGTCATACATCCGTGCGTGGGGGGGGGGGGAGAGGGGGATAAAACCGACTCGTACGCCTTTTAGGGATATGATACGACGCTCCCTTGTGTCTCCGTGGCTTGTACACAATACCTTCGTGACTTTAGTTTATGTTACACTAGCTCACTCACCCTTCAAACCGAAACACTACAATACTGCTGTTTGGCGATAGAATATCTGATACGTGGGTGGTACCTACCCAGACGGGCTTACTCAAAGCTCTATCACCAAGTAGAGCTCCTTTTTAGTCGCCAGTTAATCAATAAACTTGCAACGTTTCAAATAGGAATGTGTGAAATTATTTTGCTAGTTTAATTTCAATGAAATTCTGCCACATTTGTTTCCATCAACCGGCCAAGCTGTCAAGCCAACAGCGTGGTGGAATTAGATCCAAACGTTCTCCTCAAAGGGATAGGAGACCTTAGTCCAGTCCGGATACATTTACAAGCTGTTATTTTACTTTTATTTAAAATAATCTTTAAAAAAAATATTTATTAATACAGACTTTCTGTTATTTGCCAAAACATCTAATGCTTGAAAAATTAAAATAGTTAATGATAAAATAATTTATCTCAACGATTCGAAGATTATAATCGTTTTCATTTTCTGCACATTTTCTTAGTTTTTGGAACACCATTTTCGTTCAAGAGATTTGTAGAGCAAGGTGCTCTACCTTGTTGCAAGGGTTGTAGCAAACAAACTGTTTATTACTACGGTTTTGTAATTAGTGTGAACTAATTATCTGAGAGAACAATGTGTTTCAAACATTCATCATGCGTACCCACTGATAAGGAATATGTTCTATTACGTTTATTTTAAAACTAGCATTTAAGAAATTTAAATCGCTTGATAATTTTTTTTAATAAGGGTTATTGGTATAAGCCCGGATCTAGTGTTCTTTGACCTTCATGCAGGGTGAATAATAATTATTTTTTATTTTATTTACATACTTATGTAAAGTGGTACAAATGATTTTTTGATAGGAAAATCGGAAAAATATTTACTGGCTTAATCCGGGCCCTAAATCAAGGACTTCAGAATCGGGACCTAATTGGATTACAGGCGACTTGACTTGATTTGAGTTCTTGTAATATCAATATTTTTAACAAATTCCTGAGCCTATGCAATAATTTGTCGAAGACAAAAAAAAAAAAAAAAAGAAAATATAAAAACTTTTTTATAAATACTAAATCCTTCGATAATTCTCGGACTTAAATTATCATTGTAATAATAGTAACGTTATTAAACGGGATCGTGTTTCTTGCTTCGGTTAAATCAGATAGTGGATAGAAAGTGCAGCAGCACTGTGGTTACCACTTTTACTGTAGAATTATTTATCTCGCAAGTTATGCTTTGTACAGTTTTCGAAGAGATTTGGACTATTATTATTTTAACATTAAACTGTTACTAACATTACATTCCACTCGCTGGAGATTTGTGATCGTTTTTTTTTAAATTTAACATTTTAAGTACGACAGTCGCTTCTTTGATACTCATCTCTTGGGATGTCGACAACGTTACTCTAACTCATTTCCTGTGAGAAAAAGGAATAATGGAGAATTCTTCGAAAGATAGATTTTATTTCTTAAAAAAAAATGCGTTTAATTTAGATGGTGCAAATTATTTCTTTATAGACATTTTAATCATAAAATAAAATAATAAATTAAATGTAGCTGCATTTTCCAGAGTACTTCTGGCTTGAAGAGAAAATCAGGGACAAGTATGCACTTGAAATTAACATGTTAATCTAACTTAATTAAGCCGCAATTATTTTTCAAATACAACATAGAGTAGCTAATGATTGGAACTGGGATAGCTTGGATTCGCTTGGCTTTAGTTTTCAGGGTAAAATTTGTATAATATTCAACGTTTATGACGTCACGATTCAATTTAATCGTACTACTTAAGGTTCTGTTTGAATACAGTTATATATAAACGTTGGATCGGGATAATAGAGATTTCATCAATTATCTCCTTTAAGTGAAGCTGTTTAAAATCTACATAAGCTTAAAACAAAAAGTATTATAAATAAAAAAACAGAATAATATTTGTTATAAAGTACAGAAAATCTAATCTATGTATAAGGATTGCGTATAAATTTTTTGTATTAATATTTATTATCATTTATTCAATTTAGCATTAAATTTGAGTAGTTTTTCTTTAATATTTGGAATTTTATAATAGTTCTAATAATAAAAGTAAGTACGCGAGTCATTATCCGTAAATGACCTACTTACGGGTTAATGCCTCTTCTCTCTTTGAGGATTGGGTTCAAAGCTAACTGAACCAATACGAGAAGGCAGGTAAGCATAAGGCAGAATTTAATTGAAATCAGACACAGGCAGACTTCCTGACGATGTTTTTCATTACCACCGAACGCGAGATGAATAGTAGTACAAATTGCCTACAAACTCAAACTCAAACAAATTCAAATTCCTTTATTCAACTTAGAAGCATTATAATTACTTATTGATAGTCAAATTAAACACTACCACCGGTTCGGAAAAGGGAACACCCTGACCTGAGAAGAACTGGCAACGCCAATGGTTTCAGTGCTTGCCTGAGTTTGAGCTCGCAATCGTCGGTTGAGATTTAAGAGTTACAACCACTAGGCCATCCGGCAATAAAATAATAATAATTGTTAGAGTAAAGTAAGATTAATAAGGATGGCCTTTTTTGTTGGACATAAGCACCAATTTTTTTGCTGCTTAGCGTAATTTTCGGTAACATAAGAAACCGTAATTTCTAGAAACACGGCTCGCCACGCTAAGTTTGCCTCGTTCGCTCATTAAGCCTCGTTTGCATTATACTAATTAACTTGAAAGACGTTGTAGTGTATTTTTTTATATATTTTATGAAATGTTACGTCGAACATTAATTAATTTTGTATTTTCATACACATTTCACGATGTTTTTTTTATTTTTATGTTATAGGTGATAACGAGCAGGAGGCTCATCTGCATCACCGGGTGCTTGCAGGTGCGTTGCCGGCCTTTCAGGAAGGAGTACGCTCTCTTCTTGAAGGTTCCCAAGTCGTTTCGGTTCGGAAAAACCGCCGGCGAAAGCTGGTTCCACAGAGTGGTTGTGCGAGGCAGAAAATTAATTAATAATTAATTTTAAGACCACATTTTTATAGTGTGACATTCTTTGGCCGTTACTCCTCTTGCTCTAATCCGATAGGAGCGGGGAGACTTCACTTGCAGGACAAGCGTCTTCATTACTTTTTTAATTTATTTATTGAAAAAGTTACACCATCAGCTTATTACTAAGCACTTAAAATTAACAATATATATGGGTATCATTCAAAATGGTCTTTAAAGCTCTAAACAACATAAATCGAGACAATCTGGTGTAAATAGTGTCAAAATTTACACTCTGCGCTTTTACAGGGGATTTCTCACCATATTTGCTATTAAACATAATTTATTTTATTTCTTTAAAAATATTGTCGCAACGTTCTGTATTCAAATATCTCTTGAGATATATATATATATATATATATATATATGTAAAAAAAAAGTTAAATTTCGGCGAGCCGTAACTGGATAAGCGTATTTTCTTATTGAAGCGATTGATTTTGTTTAATCATGTCTTGAACATTACTGTTTTCACAAGCTTTTATTTAACTTTAAATATTTATTAGTTTAATTAGGTCAACTCTGTTTAATAACATAACCATTATCTCTTATCATAAGAAGTTTAAAATATAATGTAAATGGCTCCGATTCAATGACAATACATTTTTAAACATGAGCTTGACTTTGTTGTCTTGTCTTGACTTTTTTGTCAAGAGTATAGACATGAAATTTCTTTGTTTGTTTGTCTGTTTGACTATTAATAAATTGAAATGTAATGTTAAAATAATTTTATGAATATTCAATTAAATCACTATTTAAAATGAGGTCATTACAAAAAATCAAATTCGTCGACAACGTTATTTGGTACAAATCAACAAAATTGTAAAGCAGCGAAATAGTTTAGGATATCTTTTATTTGTACTCGTCGGCGACTCAAGTCTCGTGTACTGTTGAACGGAAATCTATTTCAAATGACTATCATTCAATACGAGTGAAAAATTTATTCGAGCGGAAAGAAATTTAAACGAAGCACACTAATGCATGTGAACCAATTACTCCGCGCTGTTTCATTATACGCTGTGAATTAAATTTCACTAGCTGAAATAAATCAGAAATGAATTAGGTAAACTGTATAGTATATACGAGTTTAATATACAAGCCTTAATTTAACGTATCTACAATAATATTATAAAGCCGAGATGGCCTTGTGGTTAGAACGCGTGCATCTTAAACGATGATTGCGGGTCAAAACCCATGCAAGCACCACTGAATTTTCATGTTCTTAATTTGTGTTTATAATTCATCTCGTGCTCGGCGGCGAAGAAAAGGGAAAACATGTGTTCAATTTCAACAAAATTCTGCCATATGTGTATCTACCAACCCGCATTGGAGCAGCGTGGTAGAATATGCTCTAAAATCTTCTCCTCAAAGGGAGGCTTTAGCCCAGCAGTGGGAAATTTACGGATTTTTAATATAAAAAAATGTAATAATATTATAAATTATTATAGATATTATCAGACTGTCTGTTGCTTTTTACGGACAAACCATTCAAATGAATTTTGGTTTGTAACAAGCTTGAATCCCAAGGAAGGACATAAGCTAAAACCTGACGAAAAATACTTAAAAAGTGAGCAAATCTGAGGGCGACAACTAGTAGAAAATAATTCATCAACATTGTACCACTTTCGATTCGAGCCTCAGAATTGACGTCATTTGATACATTTAATACTGAAATTTTCGTATAAAAACTCCGGTTCTTTATAAACTTTAAACATACTCGACTATCTAGTCTGTGTAACTGTTAACCGCGCTGTTAAAGAAGCGGCCTTATTGAGGCTTTAGTTGTAATATTCTAATTTTTTATGAACTCAAATAAGAAAATGTAATTTCATTTTAGTTGTGAAGTTTAACTTTATATTCGAATATACATCTTCAAGGGATAAGCGTGCCTATTATACTTAGTTCTGTTCAAAATGTTTGTTTTTCGTATAAATAGATGATTAAATAAATAAATAAACATACTACATATGGCAATTCTTTGATATATTATATCTTAGAATTAAGGCCTATTACTCGATACAAGATTATATTCATGATAAAAAAGCGTGGACTTGGTATTTGTGGATTCTATGCAAGATATACTTTCTACCATATACCAGTATTCCCAGAAGACAATGCCCATATTATTTAAATACAACTAAAATTGCCTCAACAAAACTTAACAAAACTTAAACTGTAATATACTTTACTTGGTGGTAGGGCTTAGTGCAAGCCCGTCTGGGTAGGTACCACCCACTTATCAGATATTCTACCGCCAAATAACAGTACACTGTAGTTTTGTGTTCCGGTTAGAAGGGTGAGTGAGCCAGTGTAATCACAGGCACAAGGGACATAACATCTTAGTTCCCAAGGTTGGTGGCGCATAGGTGATGTAAGGAATGGTTAATATTTCTTACAGCGCCTTTCTCTATGGGCGGTGGTGACCACTTACCATCAGGTGGCCCATATGCTCGTCCGCAAACCAATGCCATAAAAAAAATACTATTGTATTTTCGTTACTTATGGGAATTAATAATTATCCTTGTTTCTTTATAATGCGAGTCAGTCCCTTTGGACTTATTGTCTCAGTTGCAAATAATAATATTTTACTCGTATATACCGTCATATATACAGATACTACGTGATACATTTTTCAAAGACATTATCAATATTTGTAACCAATAGAATATCGACCATATAATAATACGCAATAAAGCTTAAAATGCAATGTTCTTTGTAATGTAATTCGTTGTGTTAAGATACGGATTTTTATATTAAAATGAAAATATAGTTTGATATATATGTTTACATATTTGATTCAATAAATTATGAATGAAATGAAGGAAATAGAATATCGACCACCATTGATACCGTTCACATTATTTAACAATTTGTGATACAATCGTTGTATCAATAATAAATATATATTTTGCGCAATTCAGAACTTTTGTGGAATGGCGGCAAGAATGCTACCAGCATTTCCCCGTTGTATCGCAATTCTGATCTGTGCAAAAAATAAATCAGCCCTCCTATCACCAGTGGAGGCAGTAAGGCGATGGTTATACTTTTAATATAGGTTTTTGCACTTTTACTCCGAGGTCTAAGTGTTTGAACTGCAAATTGGGCAAAGAATACAAAATATAATTAGAATCCCCCACTCCTTCGGAAATTGAAGAAACCCAAACAAGCAAACCTCAACTTTAAAAATAAAGGCTACCAAAGTTATCTTGTTTTGTTCGAAAAGAAAAAGGTATAATTTTAAATTGAATTACACTGGGTCCCCAAACTAACAAAACCTGCAACATGGGGTCAGTAAACTACTTATATAAATGTAACTAAGAAAACTACATAAGGTTTTCGGTGAATTTATTTTATAGCAAAAGTTTTTTAGTTACTTTACACGTTTTACCGTCCATCGTAAGATAAATTGTACGATCAAATTTATGAATTAAAGTGTACCTACTTGGTAGTTCATCCAGGGATCGGATGGGGATTTCTACATTCAATAAATTGTTTTAAAGATAATTTCTGAACACTGTATACCAATTTTCAGCAATTTTAAGGTTATGAGTTTATACGATGTGCTAGAATAAATTATGTCTCAACACATTATTTTGTAATTATGCTAATTGCAAATCTTAGTTGATAAACCACATAAACATTGTGGACTCAAATCCTACAGAAACCGCCATTGATTTGGGCAAGGCTAAATATTTACCACATGTTCAAAAATAGGAAAGCAAGTGTATCCTTTTCATTTATATCATAAATTTATAAATAAAAACTACGTACAATACGGTATCGTAGGATCGACTCTACTAAAATCGCATTGACAATTTTCATGTCCCGACGTGTATCGTACCGTGTGACGTGTCCTTTTTTATGTAATAGGTAGGCGGAAGGGCCAATGGACCACTTGATGGTAAGTGGTCACCACCACCCATAGTCATTCATGTTGTAAGAAGTAATAACCATTCCTTATGTTACACCAATGTGCCACCAATATTGGAGCTAAGATGTTATGTCTCTTGTGCCTGTTACACTGACTCACTCACCCTTCAAACCGGAACACAACAATCTGATGAGGAGGGGGTAACTACCCAAACGGGCTTTCTCAAAACCCTGCCACCAACTAATATTAGCCACGATAATATATTATGACGTGATTACTTGATTACAGTATGTAATTGTCCCCCCCTCCCTTCCTCCTTTTTATTATCTACTAATGATTAAGATTTATTTTTCAAGTGCATGCGCCTTAACTTTATTAATAGCATGGCGCCACAGGCCAACCAAGTCCCTAAGGCATGAGGCGTATAAGTATTCCTCGTGAAGTACCTTCTGCATAATAACTGTATGAATAATGCAAGGCACAAATCATTATAATAAACATTTTTTTTGCGAATCAAAGTTGAATGTTATTATAATAATTAGAGTTTATTCTTGTACATGTTTTTATTGTTCAAATATTATAAATATTTACCCTTTCAGTCGGTACATAACAACTGAGTATTGCTGTTTGGCGGTAGAATATCTGATTGCACCCAATCGCCTACCCAAACGGGCTTAATTAAGTCCTAAAACTACCAAGTGACGGTAATTTAATGCTTTCTCATATAAAAATACATTCGATTTTAGATATTTGATTCATGAAGTACATTTAGGGGTTCAATGGTATAATCTGATGTACTCTTTTAGAGAGCCAAATCTGGAGGTACCGCCCACTCTTTCGTCTATATGTCATAGATATTCTACCGCAAAGCAGTAATAATTAGAGTTGTTGAGTTATGGTTTGAAAGGTGAGGGACGCAGTGTAAAATTAGGCACAGGGGACACTGGACACCAAACGCTAAAATTAAGCTTTAAGTAATGACTTAAACAAACAACAAATACAATATTATCCTCTTATTTCTTCCATAATTGCTTAAAACTTTAAAAGCTTTTAAAAGATTGTAAGTATTACTTAGAGTTTAGTCAAATAAAACAAAAGACGGTATTACAAATATTTATTGCATAAAGTAAAAAATATACCATTAGGAACTATAAATGTTCTGGTCATGAAGAATCAGGATAATAAGATCCAATATATAGATACTACAAATCAAATATAACATAATATTATCTTGTATAGTCGTTTTGTTCTAACATATTGTCATTTATGTTTGTTGTCTCATTCACATTGATTTTATTTAAAAGTCGATCAGATAATTTATCATACTGTGAATAGACCTTAATCGGTAAACATTTTTTCATATTCAATAAAATATATGAAAAACAATAAATGCCATTTCTAGCACATTCGTCGATCTATGGATAACAGAATGAAACGTCACGTACAATAGAGATCCCAAGTTTGTCAAAGAAGTAAAAACTAACATATCACACATAGAACTGTTTGTCTGCCACTTTCAAAGTCCTATAATCACCGTGTATTTCTTCATCCAAATCACCTTGTCTATGTAGTGACCTGCATGAATGTGTGCGTGAAAGCATGTCGTACGATGCATTCCTGTGTAGATTCCGGACGCTTTTGTGTCGTGTACGGTATTTGATTTCCGGTTTTAGCTCGGTCTCATAGTATTTACGCTCTTCTAATTGCAGCCACTTAGAGTTTAATAGCAGCTTTTTAGTCCATTCATCTGCAATAGATTAAAATAATGTTGTTTAAGATAATTAGGGGGGAAATAAATTAGAATTGTGGAGTTCAATAAAATTAATTACAACGTCATTGTTAGTTGTTTTACTGTTACTTCATTGGATAGTGTTAATGCATTATATAATTACATACAACTCATAGTCTAAGTCTCTAATGGGATATAATTTTGTATAATAATTCCTTATGGACGTTAGGAATCACTAAGAGAGAATTTAAAAGATATATCCTCTTAGGAGGTTAAATCGGGGATGAAAGTTTGTATCGAAATTCGTCTTATTAAATTAGAAACATATATATCTAGCTTCTGTTTATTAGTTAAATACCAATCTTACCGATGGGATATTCCATCGGGTACAAGGCTAGTTTTATCATCAAATAAATATATTAAATACACTTGTGTCGGTTCTGATTTCAGATAAAGGCTCTCACCGCTTTTCTTCTTTCAAAGCTGCTCTTTTGAAATACCCAGACATTTTTTCATAGACACAAGGGCATAAATTAGGTTATATATGTTATTATTTTTTACAGCTTGACTTTGGGATAAAAATTGGGGGTAGTGACAATTAAGTATCTGTTTTAGTTTTCTTAGGATAATAATGTGATATAATATAATTATGATTTTAAAAGAAATTGCTTGCGGTTGCCACATGCCATATAACACTACCATGTTTAATTACACTAACCATTCAAGTCCTTCATAGCTCCAGCCTTACCACCATATTCGTACGGTAGACCTTCAACAGAGAAGAAGTCCACGCCCATTGCTTCGTTGATGTGTTCCGCGTGCGAATGAACGTGGACAATCTTGCGTCGCCATGGGTACAAACCGATATGCAGGAGTAGAAGCGACATGGCCTTCAAACGATGCGTGTTAATTACGTGTACTTCGGTAAACCGGGTAGGGTAAGCTGTCTGAAAATAAATTAACCAATAAAATAAAGTACCAAATTGACTAATAAAGGGCGAAATTAACTAATAAAACGCCAACATTGCCAGTTTTACGAAAGTAGAATTAAGCTGGTGATATTTTCTTGTCCTTCTGTCTTACTCTAAGCTTATATTATATCTTTTTTATGATATAGTCAGGCGTATGTGCAAAGGACCACCTGTTGGTTACAATGACGCTGTAAGAATATTGATCATTTCCTGCATCGCCAATGCTGCACCATCCTTAGGAACAAAGATACGTTTCTTGTGCCTGAAGTTACACTGGCTCATTCAAGCCGGAACACAACAATACCACTGCTGCTTGGCGGTAGAATACATGATGAGTGGGTGACGCAGACGGACTTGCACAAAGCCCTACCACCAAGTAAAATTATTTTGATAATATGTTTAATTTAAGTCATTGTTAAATTCATACTTGGCATTGATTGTTTTTTTATGCCAATAAGCCAATTGGCTTGACCAGATTGGCTAACATCATCTCAACGATCAGTTAATTATATAATTAGCCATTGTTATCTACTATATACTATTTATAGGAGCACTCTGTTAGATAATGAACTCATTATCTTATTTTCAAGGGACGACAATCAGGTTAAATGACTGACATGACATGACATGACAGGTACGTGCCTTGCGAGGCGCGGGAGTGTGAACACTACCAATTCCTAAACTCAGTACTTTTATTTTTACCGGACAACGTTTTATTGATTAGACGTGGATTTGAATCCCGGGCCAAAGTATTTGCATTCAAAGCTGGAGCAATAGTAAGTGCCTATATTGACATCAAATATTCTCCCCACTACGAGTTGCTTATGAGATGAGATGCAATGTAAAGGACATTTGTAATAACGAACAGTCGAAAGGAATGTCTTCTAACTTAATGCTGGAAATCTCATTTAGTTGAAAGCCATTCCGAGAAAAATCACTTACAATTAAATAATATTATTATTATTTTTGGCGCCTGCGAAAAACTTTTAGCAAAAGTATATTGTGACAGGAATGCTCGTGACAGAAACACAGGAACATAATTAAAACTTTTGCTTTTATATAAAGTTGCCTACCTTCATACACCGCATAAAGTCTTTCCAATATGAACCTCGGAAATGATTTTTAAGATGCGATGGTTGCAAATCAGAAACATCTATGAACACTATTTCTTCTCCAGGAGTTGGATCTTCACGTAATCTGGGAAAAGGATGTATTATCTATAAAATCTTTCAATGTTCTAATCTTTACTACTATTTTATAAATGCGAAAGTGACTCTGTCTGATACCTCTGCACAATTAAACCACTGAACAAATTTATATAAAATTGGTATCCCGGGAAAGAACATAAAATGGGTAAAATGTGGGTGACGGTTTGTGCGCTATAGATAAAATTTAATAAATTACGCGCAGATAAAGCCGCAGGTTCAGCTAGTAAGATGATATCTTTGTAGTCGCGCTTGTGAAAGTTTTTACACTATAACAATGAGACATCTTTAGTAAGCTGGAAAAACTTTGATAATAAGGAAAGTTTTACTCTTTTGTAACGGCGACATAAAGAGAAGAATACGCTACTCTTCAAGTAACTGCTTATACAAATATTGTTATTGCAAGTGTGGTCTTGTTACAATTCTTAACCTACTTACTATGTACACTTTTCTGATTTTTTTTTTAAATTATATTGAGTAAAACCTTTGTAGATAGAAATTTAATACTTGGCGTTAATGGTACTTATGAAAATGTAATTTTACATCATTTATGAATGTGTCGCATGTTCAAATCTTAAAAAATAGAAGGTTTTATATTCGGAATCTGTGCTATGTGTGTTTGGATGTCTTATGAATAGACGTTTATCAACGTGTCATTATTCTCTAAGTGTCAGATGGAAAAAAATAATTTATATCGTTTAAATACACATGTAAATATAAAAGTACTTGAGAACTACATTGTCCAAAAAAAAAAGATTTAAATTAGTTTTAGTGTTATTCGATAATAATTTTACAAGAACTTCTGTGAAATTACCAAAATCAGATTAGGGCCTTTTTATTTGTGAAATGTTGAACTGTGCCTTTTTCAAAGAAAAAAAAATGAAATAATTGCAAAAAATTAAAAAGATAACGGAAGCTTTGGGAAAAAACTCGTCAAATATTTTTTTATTTTTTTAAGAATTCATTTAGGAAATTAAAAAAAAAGGATATATAAACAATTTTAAATTACCTTATGTCTAGTATCATAAGCCACCTCGCCAACAAAGCTCTTGCAGACAAAGGCCGGTCCAAGGCCGAGGGCGCGGGCAAGCAAACGATGGTCACTCGTTTACCACCGACGCTGCGTGTGCGCAATGGTACTATGTATCTGAAATTATTAAATATTAACTGTGTTAGTGTTTCATAATTCATTGATAATAAATAATAAATATTGGACAACATCACATACTTTACTCTGATCCCAACGGAAGTAGCTAAAGCACTTGTGATATGGAAAATCAGAAGTAACGACGGTACCACATATACTCAGACCCAGAAAATTAATGAACTTTTTCTACATCGACTCGGCCGGGAATAGACCCTGGGAAGTCGGAGTGGCGTACCCACGAAAACCGGTACACACTACTCGACCACGGAGGTCGTCAATGTCAATTGATGGCGATGTTTTTATTTTATTCATATGACAAGAAGCTAAAACAATACTACCTTTGTATGTTTTAATTTTATTGAATAATACAGGATATTTTATTTTTAATGACGTTTAAAATAAAAATAATTTTAATCGAGATATCGTATCCAATATGCTTTGCCAATGGAGCGTTCCGTCCGAGTAACTGCAGCGTTCATATATTCGACGCAATCTATAGAGTTTGAAGCGAAAACTTATATGATTTTCAATTTAGATAACATTTTTCAATGTAGAGCATCTTTATAGAAGATTTCAAAAGCATTTATGAGATGATGAGAAATGTATGACGATGTCTTCTAGCCACAGCGGCCCATCCCAAGGAAGACTAGTCACGTACAACGTATTAAAGTGCACTAGTGTACGCGCAAACACAGATCCGATGGAAAAGCAAATCGGACACGACGGGAAGAGTTGATGTTAAAATTAGCCACTGAGCTAATGAGACTCGTGTCAATGTTCATGTCAGACATATGTATGTCTGATAACTTTATATCACATATAGAGTTATACAGACGTATGTGTGTCAATATTTTTCTTATCTTATCCACGTATTGCGGTAGATAGATTAGACAATACCGAAACATTAAGCTGTATTCACTGAAAGCCTAATAAGCTAACCATTCTTGGTCGTATAGCCTCTGACGTTCTTTAACAGGGTTTTTTCCACTAGCTCCTATTCTCTGCAAGTTCTCCCTTAGCATAAATGACGTTGACGACTAATATATATAAATTAAATGACATATTAAATTAAATATAATACTTACACATCTTGACAACTAGACAGGATATCCTCATCGTCTGGGTGTCGCTTGTGCCAGAGATCTGAGAGTCCTCCGGGTCCTCTAGATGTGTAGTATCTCCTGGCTCTTTTAGCAGCTTCTGTCTCATCTCCATCACAGGTGATAGGAAAAAGTTCCAAGTTCAAGATCTCTTCAGGTGATGCTTCTCTTGTCAGGTTATCGCGAGCCCATCGTTCTGCGAACGACGCTGCTGGAGACATCCTGAACCTGAGGAATAAGATTCCATCGTTTTATGTAATCTAAATATATGAAGATTATTTTGTACGGCCATGGAAATATATTTTAATATCTAGTGATAATTTCTTATCACCTTCTCCGATTTCAGATAAATTATGAGGTAATTATTAGTAAGAAGGATTCACAGATAGTTCCATACAAATTTGGGGAAGGTCTGATAACAGTAGTCATGGGAATATCATCAAATTCTAGCTATCATCACGTATCGATTAAATTATGAATACAGTTTATACAGAATGCAGTCAAGTTTCCTTAAAGAATAAACTTGACCAGTGATGCTCGACCCGATTTGTAGAGATATTGATGCATATATTCTTCAAATAATGGAATTATTGTGATTAAAGTCGATTATCTCTTTCTGATATTTGCCATATATGTATGTCCAAGTTCTGTGTTTTTTCTTGGGTATATTAATCCAAGATCACAGTAGTCTTCACTGGTACCGTTGGAAAAAAATATTTAATAAAAAATAGTATATATTATGTTATTACTGTGAATCAAATAAAAAAAAATATTTAGAGAACTTATTCGTATACTAATCTTTGGAACTATACTAAAAATCTTGAAGTCTATAATGAAAGAAAAAAAATCAGTATTTTCTTCACGATTCCGACAGGTCTTTTAAAAACATTTATATAAAGGAAAATTCTCTGCCATGTTAACTGTACTTATGAAAACTAGTAACAGCGTTCGGTACAAGTGAGATGGTAAAAGCGAGTTTCTGTTTTCGAAACTAATTTAAAATTAGAAGAACAGGATTTTATTAAGACACATTGTTTGTTGGTGTTTCATTGTTTGGGAATTTTCAGCGATGAAGCTAAATTTGAGTCCGATCGTTCCCTTAAAAACTTTTCCAACCAACCATAATGATAACCTGATAATTACAACTCATTTTAATTTAAAATGATTAACCATTTTGGCCATATCTGAGTAGGGTCCAGACAGTGCGCTTTGAAAAACGCCGATATCCTTTAAATTTACATCGAAACAGCACGTCAACTCCTATCTCCTGGCAACATTTCGGATATCCTCTGTTTCACAGAAATCACTGTTTGGAGAACTTAAATTCTTCATTAGAAATTGATATCTATATGATAAATTATCCCTCTTAAAAAGTTCTAAAAAAAAAAGTCCGCGATGGCATAATGTTTTATGTTTTTCCCGTACATCATCTGATTTCATTGACTATCTTCGGAGTTACCACAGTTTTAAAAGAATTCCACAGCAAAATACTGGTCAAGTGCGTGGCGGGCCTTTGTGTATGCAGGGCAGGAGGGCGAGTCAGTCACTCTACCTAGGACTGTTAATATTTTCTTAAATATTGGATTTTCGATATAACGATATTTTTTAGTTTATCATGATATCGGAGTGCAATATACAGAAAAATAATCGATAGTTCAATATATGGGTATAATTTAAAAAAAATCTTAAGTCAAAGAAATTATTATACCCCTAAGGGTTGAAAATTTGTTTGGAAGTTGGTAATTTTCTAAGTTAGAAACATGATACTTGTTTTTGGGGGTACTGATTAAAAATGAATAGATACGTATTTAAGCTTTTCTAGAAATTCTACCCTAAGGGGTGAAATACTCACAAAGAGGTCATAAATTTACGTAATGTTTTAAGTTAAGCTGTTAATATGTTCAACATCCACGCGAGCAAAGCTGCGGGCAGCAGCTAGTAAATTTAATCATATTACTTACACTAACGTTAGTGTTTAAATGAATGTAAAATTTTTAGTCAATCAAATAATTATAGTTGGCTGCAGATTATGATCTCGTCTATAAAGTATATTATCGTGATTATAAAGATGACCAGCAGTGTTATTCTGTAACTCACTCGTAAAATGTTGCAAATCCACTCACTAATATTGCATATAACATTATGAAATTTTACGCTCGTATATATAGAATGAGGTCCGAATTTAAGTGAGTTATTAAGTGCCGTCCTCTAATTCCTTTGCCTTGGACCAAAAAAAAAAAATCGTTTTCAATATTCTTTGGGAAAAGTTTCTCGACATTCTTTTTCCTTTCAGTTTTTAAGGCTCACGTCATACTGATAGGCTATACTTTATTGTAGTTTCAAGTTATATATATAAATCAAACTCAAAATTATACTCTATGTCAATAAGCGTTCAAAATCAGTTTTGAATCGTTATTAATTTACAAGATAAATTTTATTGGTAGCGGAATTTATGTTCGACGGAAAAGAACCTTCAAGTAACTTAGTAGTTACAGTTTATTTTCAATGCTATACATCTAATAATAAGTTATATGCGTGTAATCATAGCAACCTGTTTTTTTTTTATTAGCATTAGCAGCCCGTAAATGTCCCACTGCTGGGATAAAGGCCTCCTCTCCCTTTGAGGAGAAGGTTTGGAGCATATTCCACCACGCTGCTCCAATGCGGGTTGGCGGAATACACATGTGGCAGAATTTCGTTGAAATTAGACTTATCTTACACCTTGTTTAATATGTTTTTCTAAGCCTATTAGAATGTAAGTCTCGGTAAATATTTCATGTTATTCGATAAATAAATAAATTATTTAGTTAAAATAAGACAGTTCTAACAAAATTAAACAACAAATTTAATAAAGAAACTTTTTACAAAGTAAAACATTTTCGAATTATGTTTTTGTCAAATTCTTTCTTTCTTTTGTTTTATGATATTAATAGGCGGTCGGGCAACTTGGGCAACTGGTGGTCAGTCGTCATTACGGTGTATAGACATTGGCGCCATAGGATATATTAACCATTCCTTACAATGCGCAACCGACCTTGAGAACTAAAATGTCTTAGTTGTTATATAAGTATCTACTGCTGTTTGGTGCTCACAAAGCTCAACCACTAAGCAAGTATGTTTACAATATTAGCATAATATAATTTTTATCACATGAGTAGTTTCTGAAACGCGATCGTAAAATGATTACTTATATACAAAAGTTGCTGTCAAATATTATGGAAATAAATATTTCAGCGTAAGATTTCGTTTCAATGGAAAACTAGTCTTATCATAGCGCAGGTTTTTAACTCTTCCAGTTTTTTCGTTTGATATTTTTTCGATACATAAAAAAAAAAATCCTTGATTTTGTGAGTTGTGACACTTTTTATTAGACCGTCGAAGCTTACTAGGGCGTAAACGTGACATTGAAATTTTGTACGTCAGACTCACTTTTCTATGAACTAATTCATAAGTTCCGATTTACGAAAATTTATCTCATTTTCTTTCTCAGAAAATGAACAATATTAATTTGAATATATTATTATATATTATTTACCTATTTAATAGAAATACAGTTGAATAAACTCGTAAATTGTAAGCAAACATTGTAAGCTATTTAAAAATAAGTAATATGTACATAAATATGGTCATGATTTGACTATATTTATTAAAATGTGAGAAAAACAGCAAGGCGGGTTAGTAGTAGTCAAGTAAATTGAAAATGTAAGAAGGGTTAAAGATTTTAAAAGCACTGTGTTAAGATTAGTTCTCAGTTCGTTTGGGGCTTTGATGGCGAAAGTAATTTATTTATTTTTATTTTATTTTATTTAATAAGTACACTAACAATATACATATTAATTGATGGTTTACACAACATCCAAAAAAAATTTAAGGTAAGATTATTGTACTGATTATAATGTTCATTGTATTAAGTTAAAATTTACTAATGTTTAAATGTGATTTGTAAAAATAAATATATTCTATGATGTGTGTTTTTTTATTCTAATACTTCAGCTGTTTATATTTAATAATATTAAATATAAACAGCTGAAGTCGTTGTTGTTATTTAAAAATGGAATGAAAATAAAACCTCTTTAGTACGACAAACTTAAACAGAGCTATTTTATTTTTAAAATACGATTACAAAACATTTCCTTTGAACTTAAACGAGACAAGCCTGAGAACGATAATATAATACGTAGTTTATTCAGCCGTTCGTATTGTACACGGATATATCGAGCCACGAATACCATTATCGAAATATTTCCTATTATAATCGTCACGGATCTATTTAAAGGTATCAATCGTGATATAGTTACGAAATAGCACGCCATCCTATCACGTCCTCGCCTTGACTTTAAGCGGAACTTTAGATTTGTGCCGCAATAGTTCACGTAAGAGGCTAGATTCGTTGACGCTCACATATTGTATTTAGGGATTGGGGCGAGGTGTTTGTTTTTTCAAATTTAAATATCAAATCATAGTTCGCTTGGCTCTATACACTTTATAGATGAGTAAGTAAACTTCATAAATACTTAACCTTTTTTTTCTTAATTATAATTTCTATAGCGGGGGACTTTATACGATGTACTATTTACTGGGAATGTCAAGTTATGCCATGGCTCAGCTCAGCGTTGCGAATTCTTTGCGATCTATCTAAAAAATCGTTAATCTTATAAAAAATATAAAAAACAGTAATCGTAGATAATTTTATAATTCACGACTTCTATAATAAATGCAAATATCATATTAGGCAAAGGAAGCGAGATATTTACGAAATTATAAATTATGTGACCTTTGACCTTGAATCTCCTAAAACAAAAAAAACTAGACTTAATGTGGCTTTTGAGGGAATGTTTAAAATGCTAAAACGAATGTTTATATTAATTTTCAGAATTATTACTTATTTTTAACTAATTTGACCGTATTTAATATACACCACAAAGTTGCAAGTTTGTCAAAAAGAGATTTAAGATTCTCGACTGTCTCGCTACAATTTTAAAAACTTTAAAAGCTTTTACTAAAATCACTCTCGACAGAGCTTTTGTATTGAAGAATACTGCAGGAATTTTTGAAATCCACTTCAAGATATTAAGATATACTATTAGTGAGTAGAATGAAGATTTATCTTTTTGCAGAAACATAAATAAAACCCAACTGATAACATTGCCAGATTAAATTCTATTGAATTAAATTGTACATCAATTCAGAATTAAGTTCAAAAGCGTTATTCAAAAGGTACAAGACGGTAAACGACACTTTAAAATTTAAATACCAAAAAATATTTCTAAACATCGATATCATTATCTGTGGGGCCTTTCTAACGTCCTTAGCCAATCCGGTTACGGGTATCGAGGGTTTTCTACTTACTTAGACCTTTCCTCTCTTAAATTTTAACTGTCGCGTCATTTTCTTTCTGTAAATTCCTCACTGCTGGGCTAAGGCTACCTCTCCCTTTGAGGAGAAGGTTTGGAGCATATTCTACCACGCTGCTCCAATGCGAGTTGGTGGAATACACATGTGGCAGAATTTCGTTGAAATTAGACAAATGCACGTTTTCTTTCTCCGCCGAGCACGAGATGATAAACGCAAATTAAACACATGGAATTCAGTAGTACTTGCCTGGATTTGAACCCGAAATCATCGGTTGCACGCGTTCTAACCACTGGGCCATCTCGGCCATAATTTCCTTAGGCCTAAAATTTCAGAGCCAATCTTCATTCATTGGCTATCTAGTTTGCTTTGTCTGGTTGCCGGTTCTTTATCTGGTTGCCAACCAAAAAAACCGGTGCTAAGGAATAAAAAGATTGTCGCCAGCGAAAGTGAAACAATTATTTTTCGCTAAATGGCGTGTTCGCTTAGGTACTTTAGATTGTACATTGCAAATATCCCGACGTGTTATTCTTTAGATTTTTTTTATATATAAGTGTAAATAAATAAATAAAATGAAAAAGTTTTTTTTTTGTTTTAGTTTAATTGACATTATTTGACTAGTTATCACTTATTATACTATGTATTTTTTCATGAATGTTATAATGTTATCCATTTCGTTGTAACTCGCTATATACAGACAGAAAGTCTATTAGGTTTGCTAGTAACACATAATATATGTACTTTAAATTAATTTTAACGGTAACGGCTTAGAACTGATGTTTTTTGCGACGGAAATGTATGTAATGTACTCTATCTAAGATTAGTCCCACTTGATCTGTATTTATAGCGGAGATGGGCTTAATTCGTGTCAGCAAGATTAAGGTCGTGTGTTATCTTGATCCAAAGTTATAAAGAGATTAACATCAGGTCAGTTTAAATATTGATAACGCGTGTTTAATATAGGTACTACCTAATGTATAGGATTATGGGTTATCATAGTACCATTTAACTTAAACCAAAATAACCTTTATATCTATGGCAATGAGTTTCATAATCATGTAGCTATTTATCATGATTTTCTCAATAGCATAATGTACGCTGTATTTTTATTTAAATATACATTTCTAAACATCAATAGCGTGTTAAATATATATAAGGAAATTGTTTTATATTTGAATATTTATTATTATTAAGGAAGTTTACGAGAATAACGCAATGAAGTTTCTAGTTTTATTTATGATTTTATTTATGTATTTATTATATGCTGATACTATAAATGCGAAAGAAACTCTTGTCTGTTACCTCTTCATGTTTAAATTGCTGAACTGATTTGGATGAAATTTGACATAAGAATTGTTTGAGTTCTGAAAAACGACATAGGCTACTTTTCTTTGTGACTGTTTTTGTGCTATATATAGATATATATATATCTATATATATAGATAACGCTTTTAAATTTCGCGCGGATAAAGAAACCGGTGCAGCTTGTTTAATATATTAGTCAAATATATCTTAAATGGTTGTTAAGTAACTAGGCCAAAACTGCTGAACTCATTAAAATGAAACTTTATTGGTAAAATATATATTATGTGAAATCATCTAGCATTTAAATTATTATTAAATAATAATAATAAATATTGGACAACATCACATACATTACTCTGATCCCAATGTAAGTAGCTAAAGCACTTGTGCTATGGAAAATCAGAAGTAACGACGGTACCATAAACACCCAGACCCAAGACATAGAAAACTAATGAACTTTTTCTACATCGACTCGGCTGGGCATCGAACCCGGGACCTCGGAGTGGCGTACCCATGAAAACCGGTGTACACACTACTCGACCGCCGAGGTCGTCAAAAACTATCATAAGAATAATTTACGTTAGCTCTTAAATGAGTACATACATAATACAAAAGAACAATAGGAACAGTACATTTTTTTTTAATTTAAATTGTCTTTAAATTAATTAATTCTTATCAACATATAACATTTAAATGTTGTCTGTGAAACTAAATTTGTCATTCGATGTCGCTATTGACACGATAGAAACAAAACTACACGGGTCGTGTTAGGAGGTGTATTAAAGTAGATTGGTCAGACGGTGACTTTATGACGATAAATGTTTATTTAATGCTTAAGTTTTATAATAACAGTTTAGTTAAGGGTACATTTTTAAGTGTTTTGGAAGATAGAAGTTTTGTCGAGAGACCACTCTTCAATTATTTCTTAAACGTAGATGATATTAAGTTAAATGAATGTTTAAGTTTATATATGTGCGCACAGCCTCCAAGCATCTTATGGCGATTGACGATTTTACGAGTCACAACGTGTTGGCAATCAGCCGACTAGTAAGTTGTAAGGTCCTACCAAGGTAACTTCCTGTACTGAGAATGAAATAACTAAATAATGTGATAATGGTGTTATTTATGAAACATTTAATTGCACTTATTAAGTGTTATTGGTTTTTAGAAATAGTTCATGTTACTTTTTAGAGTTCCGTACCCAAAGGGTAAAACACTTGGAATTTTCACAGTAGATGTATTTCTGTTGCCGCTTTAACAATAAATACTAAAAAAACAGAATAAAATAAGTATTTAAGGGGGCTCCCATACAACAGACATATTTTTTTGCCGTTTTTATCGATAATGATACGGAACCCTTCGTTCACAAGTTCAGCTCGCACTTGGCGGTTTTTAAAATATTTTGACAATAAAGGCAAAACTTAAAATTAAAATCGTCGTATTTATATATATTTTTAGAGACGTTTTTGACATTTTATTTACACAATTGAGACTACGAAGTTCTAAGGCAGTATTTGCTTTATTAAAGACTGTATGTATACTCATATCACTAAACAGTTTGCTAAGTGATCAGTGGTTAATGGTATTGATTTTGCGATTAGTTAGTGGAAATTAATTAGTAATTTTTTTTTTATTACTTGTGGTCACCCTATGTGACTATAATTCATTGAAGATTGAGGAAAATATATAAATTAATATGTTTCGAATGTTTTTGCTTTTAAATCTTATTTTATTTTGGTAAATGACGTAAGTTAAAATCTTTATCGGAGTCATTACCGACCTTACCTCCCTATACCTAAGGCCACCTTTTCCTCTCTTTTTGTCTGTCCCTTTTTCTTATATAACATTATTTTAATTAATATTTATTTATCAATATTATCTTATATTATCAATATTTATTTATTTATTTTAAATCAATTTTTCAACCGTCATGTCGCAGTTGAATTAATGTAATTCGATTAGGAAAGTAGGTTATATCGTAAAGCACCGGCAGTAGTTACTTTTTCAATCATTTTAATTACAGTGTATATCTGTGAAGTACAATATTTTTTTACATATCGATAATACTAATCAATTCTTTGACAATTTTTCTTACACTTTCGAATCCATCGTGTGTCGAAATATTACATAAATATATTTATTATAATTTATATGAAAATATTCAATTCTTGACACAATGAAGAAAATACATTAAGAAATAAAATTTACTGTTTTGAATTTTGTAATAATATTTTGATGCAATTGAATTTAAATAAAGTAAGAATATCAAGCTACCTACCTGTCTTTTAAAAAATATATTTTTAATAGAGACAGAGATAGAGAGAGAGATAAAGAGAGAGAGGGAAGAGTTCACGGGTAGAACACGTGAATCTTAACCGATGATGTACCACATGTATCCATCAATTACCACATTGGAGCAGCGTGGCCTAAGCCAAACAGTACATTTACCACGTTACTTTTGCGTCGTTTTTTTATACAGCGCTTACTTTAAATGTTGCCGTAGCTGTTATTTATTGTAAAGGTTTAATTTAAACAAAAACTATATTGATAAATGAATACAGGATTTATTGTAGACCAACTGAAAAAAAAACTGCTAAGCCAATACACATAAAACTTTTACAAGAAGAAGCAACGCGATTTACAGAAAAGTTTATAAAATATGTATCAGATAGTGACTGCCGACGATTTTGCTTGTAATAATATACCTAAATAGGATTTACTACGTGAATAGGAGTCAGATGCTACTTACGTCTTTTATGAGTTGGCTTATAGTAAAATATTCTATGAAGACCTTCTTCTTAGAATATTTATTCTTCAATATCAGTATATTATCCGTATACCGTGCGGGTCGTAAACTTCGTACCCTCGTTTTTACGACGGTTACTGTACAAAATATCGTTCATACTTCTTGACGTACATATTTCTATATTAAATTTGTTAAATTATAGTCTATTTTTTTTTAGCATTAGCAGCCTGTAAATTTTCCCACTGCTGGGCTAAAGGCCTCCTCTCCCTTTGAGGAGAAGGTTTGGAGCATATTTCACCACGCTGCTCCAATGCGGGTTGGTGGAATACACATGTGGCAGAATTTCGTTGAAATTAGACACATGCAGGTTTCCTCACGATGTTTTCCTTCACCTTCACAGATGAATTATAAACAACAACCAAGCACATGAAAATTCAGTGGTGCTTGCCTGGTTTTGAACCCGCAATCATCGGTTAAGATGCACGCGTTCTGACCACTGGGTCATCTCGGCTCACCATATATCTATCGCCAAAGAGCAATACTTAGTACTGACGTAATTCAGTTGGAAGGGTGATTGAATTGGTAGCAACAGGCACAAGGGAGACAACATCTTAGTTCCCAAGTTTTGCGGTGCATTGGCGATGTACAAAGGCCGTATAGCCTGGAATTATTTCTTAATCGAATATAAACAATATCATACTAGACAGGCAGGCAGGTTTCCTTCCTGTGTTTTCTCTAACGCTGAGTACGAGATCGATTATAAACATGGACATCGTGTATTAAACATAAATAACACTAGTTTATACTGGGTAATTTCTGCTTAAGATTTTACGCCTGAATTTGCTTATATTATTAAGAATTACTTTTCATATTTAAATGAATTATTCAAGTAGGATTTTACAAGCACTTTTGAAACGTCAATTTACAAACTATATTAAGTGAAGCTACCACCGGTTCGGAATGTAGATTCTACCGAGAAGAACCGGCAAGAAACTCAGTAGTTACTCTTTTTTATCATCTATATCATCTTGTATTGAACAATATGATTTTTTATTAATGTTTTTTTTTTTACAAATGATTTGAATTTATGAAGAATGTTACAAATGATGATGTATGAATTTATAATAATAATAATAATAACTCTTTATTGTACACACACACAAGAAAAAAAACATTCAACAACACAATATAAAAAAAAGAGAAATTTACAACAGGCGGTCTTATCGCTTAACAGCGATTTCTTCCAGACAACCAGCATGGAGGAGTTAATGTGAAAAAGCGGAAAGCGGGTGTACAGCACAGAAGTTAAATACTATATGAAATTATATTTATACACAAATTATTACACTAAACAAGATAAATAAACTACACAAATACATATATATATATATATATATATATATATCGAAACATAAAACATACATACCTACCTACATACATACATACATACATACATACATACATACATACATACATACATACATACATACATACATACATACATACATACATACATACATATTGTAATTTATGTATTGTAAATGTAAATTCCAAATAGCGTTGATACTTTTACATAACAAGGTCAATAAACACTTGCATATACATTGTGTTATGAATGCAATACGAAAGAGAGGGGATTAATCTTTGATGTTATGTTAATGTCTATGATGTATCATTGATTTATATGTATTAAAAATACATATAAAATTTTACCAGAATAATACACGGGTAATTAAAATTATTAATAAAATTCAAGTCCATAAACAATTTCAAAATATATTCTTCCAAACTTTTTCTTCAAATTTAAATTGGTCCAAACGTAAGAATAATCCAAATCGGTTTCTTTTTTTGAGTAAATTATAGAAAAGAGTATTTTGTACTATATTTAATTAAAATATTTTAATTATTTGTAAGAGTTAAAAGGTATTTAGAGGATTAACAAAAGGGCGGTAGGGTAAAGATCGTGCGAAGTTCGTAAATGAAGGCACCGTAAACCCGGACAGGTGTGGAAATATTTATTAGAACGTAATACCCGGACCGGACCGGTTGTGGCTTTACTCTTAATTCGATTTAATCCTTTAACATGACAATTGAAAAGTGTTTAAAAGAACATATTTATCATCACATCATATTGTGAGGTTTCCTTTTCCGAACCGGTGGTAGTTTTTAATTTGACTATCAATAAGTTAGTATAATGCTTCTATATTGAATAAAGGAATTTGAGTTTGAGTATAAAGGATAATTAAACTTTATGTGAGAAACGTCGAAAACAAAGTCTAATTTGTGACTCGATAAGAATGTGTCCTGGTCATCTGAAATGGTCCTTACTTTTGTTCCATCTCACTCATTCATCAGATATTCTATCGCCTAATAGTAATTCTCAGTATTGTTGTTTTCTAGGGGTGAGTCAGTGTAGCTACCGGCAATAGAGACTTAAGGACTCAGTTCTCAAGATCGGCGGCCGTTGTTGAAATGCCAGTCCGGCTACCTTTTAATAAAATAAAATGAAAAATGTGTAGACAATAACGAAATTAATACCTGTAGCATTTTTTTCTATGACAACAAATTTTTACTTTTTTCTCGTGTCGTAATACTTGGCGACCCTTTGTATTATAAATAAAATAAGCGGTGAAAAAAAATTTCAAAACATTCCAAACATTCAACAACACAAAAGCCTTCCTCTAATTTTCGATTTTCAGCACAGAGCGAATACTACTTTGGGTAAATATACATATTACAGATTAAATTGTGATATTAGTATTATAGAGATTTTTTTTTTTTACAACATCACATACATTACTCTGACCCCAATGTAAGTAGCTAAAGCACTTGTGTTATGGAAATCAGAAGTAACGACGGTACCACAGACACCCAGACCCAAGACAACATAGAAAACTAATGAACTTTTTCTACATCGACTCGGCCGGGAATCGAACCCGGGACCTCAGAGTGGCGTACCCATGAAAACCGGTGTACACACTACTCGACCACGGAGGTCGTCATTAGTACGTCAGAGATAAATTAAAACCATCCCTATTTAACTAGTTTTTATGTTTGCATTTGTTTATATCGTCCATTCGAAAAGATCCACTGAACGTAAGTCCGCTTTAATTGGCACTACTCCAACTGGTCAATGCTTTCTAAATCTAGTGGTTTCCCGCTGTCAAAAATCAACACTCCAACTATACTGGGTTTATATTGTAACGTTAATTAAAATGTAAATCATTCACATCAAAAATATGTTATATAATAAAATAACTAAAATGAGAAGACATCACAATATGAGAAGACCAACTACACGGCCATACTATTTTTTATATTAAGGTGTATCCATTTTTTTATATTTTCGTCTCAACTGAACAAACAAGCGTATATATGTTACTGTAAAAGCTCGAACTAAGGTAAATCTTAAGATTTTCCAGTAAAACCTAAGATTTACCGACATGAGTTGGTAAATGTAAGTATTTATTATAAAGGGACGACTTTTTCGGACTTTTACCATTCCACCATAACCTAACCTAACATGTAAATCCTAAGATTTACCAAGTGAATAATGGTAAAATTTCGAACCTTAAAGTTTTATGGACATTTACGATTCATAATCGGTAAATCTTAGGTTTTACTGGTAAATCTTAAGATTTGCCGTAGTTCGAGCATTTACTGTAACATATATATTAGTAGTTTCTTGGTATGACATCATGATATAATGCCTGTTATTCAATAAAATGTTATCTCGTATTACTCTCAATTGGACACGAGATAATATCACCTCACGTTACACTATTTAACAAAACCCACACAGTTATAAAGAAATAAATTTTAGGTTAAATAAACACACGTAATTCTTCTGTTCTTATTTCTTTAGCGTTAGTTTTTCTTTATTTCGGGAAGGCAAGGAAACGCCACCTGACGCTACGAGATCCCCATCATCTATAGATACTGGCACCGAAAAGAATGTAAATTATGTCTAATAACGTAAATTTTATGTAACACTTAAGATCGTACCGAGATGGCCCAGTGGTTAGAACACGTGCATCTTAACCGATGATTTCGGGTTCGAACCCAGGCAGGCACCACTGAATTTTCATGTGCTTAATTTGTGTTTATAATTCATGTCGTGCACGGCGGTGAAGGAAAACATCGTGAGGAAACCTGCATGTGTCTAATTTCAACGAAATTCTGCCACATGTGTATTCCGCCAACCCGCATTGGAGCAGCGTGGTGGAATATGCTCCAAACCTTCACCTCAAAGGGAGAGGAGGCCTTTAGCCCAGCAGCGGGAAAATTTACAGGCTGCTAATGCTAATGCTAAGATCGTACGTTTGGAGATTGTGTCCCTGTGATTAAGCTACCTCACGCATGAGTGTTAATGTTGGTCGTTAGAATAACTGAACTATAAATATTAAGCTTTCTCTATTCTAACCATAAGAGGAAAACCAAAATTTGACAGCAAATTGACGCGTTTAATCTATGATATTCACTATGGATTTGCGCAAAAATTTCGTTATGAACGTCGACGAAACTGTTATCGGAATTTTGGAAATAAAATTAAAGTGGAAATATGTAGTTAAGTGTAATTGTTTTGTATCATAAATAAAGATATATTAATCATAAAATCTTAGTAGTGCACAATATAGCTGAGTTAATCTAAGGTTTGTTTATCTTTTTTCCTACTTCCATTGGAATGGGCTATATATCTTACAATGTTAATACACTACCCACCAAGCCTGATGTATCTTGGGCATGTGATGAGACAGCTGATCATTAAAACCAGAACACAAAAATAATAAGCTGATTGGTGGTAGAGTATGTATTGAAAGTTGGCCAACCTACTGCTACTAAGCCCACCGACATAATAAAAATAATAATAATATATATATATATATATATATATATATATATATTATATTCGTTAGTATCAGTTTTAAAACTAATCTCGAAACTGACTAACGAGCTACATAACAAATAGCAAGGTATTTGCCAGTTAGCTCGTTAGTCAGTTGACAGCGTTAATTTTATTCCCTCGTCGTTTAAAGTGAAAGCGAATTTAATTGCAAGCGTAACGAAACAATTAAATATGGGTAATTAATTTATTTATTCGTTAAACGTTACTTAGAACTAGAAACAAAAATAAATAAATTTTCGAAAAGAGAGCAAATACGACGGTTTAATAATGATATTTTTAAAAATAGAACAAAAAATTTAACGTTAAATGAAATAACTTTAATAACGTTGAAAATATGACAGCGAAGAAGTTTAATGTGATGGTTCGTTTTATTTTTTGATAGTGTTCGATATTTAGTTTGGATAATTTTTCTGACTTGCTTTCAAGTGTATGCGCCAATATATTTGAAAAATAGCATCAAAAGTGGCTTCATATGAAAAATTTAGAGCAGGGATAGCTCCTAGTTTTTTGGTAGGAAATATTTTCTTTAATATATGTATAATACCTACCCGTTCCGGCTTCACAATGGTCAAAAAGCGTCTATATGCAAGTTTTATTTATATATATATATTGAGGAAGAAGTATAAGAAGAAAAAATCTTGTTTTATCCTGGATAGGTAAGTTATAATTTTTTCAACTATAATATATATTTAAGATACACCTAAACTTTTCCCTTAAATCACTCAGTTGATGAAAACCGCACTAAAATCCGTTACGTAGCTTAAAAGATCTAAGCGTACAGACCGCGGGAAGTGACTTTGTTTTACACTTTGTATTGTATGGGTATTATCTGTTAAAAAGATCGTATAGCCTTAATTTGACTATTTGAAAAACATTGTTCAATTATTTGTTTCTCATAAAATTGACTTGTTTCAAGGTCGAAATCATGTGGGCTGGTAATTACCGTGCGAATAGACGTAAATTACTTAGAGCCAATTAGAGATTTATTACACTGATTTTGGTGAGCGCTAACAAAAAATATACTCCGTGATTTGTAAACAACGTATTTAAAAAAAAAAAAACCTTAAGCCTCAGACTGTCAAGAGTGTACACGTTATAATCTAAATAACGCTTTAGACTGTCGAGAGTGTACACGTTATTCTATTTATGATTTGTCGTTGTTGTTGTATATTTATTGCATAGTAATTCGTTATGCGTTATTTTAATTTTTACTCTGTAAATAACAAAAGTTATAATGTCAATTACTTAATCTGTATCGCACATTTGTTTATGATTTTCGTATTTATGTTTTCAGGTATATAACCTTTTTGTCTATTTATTTCAAACCGGCTGCAGTTGGCATTAGGTTTAATTTATTCCTAAATGTGGGAAATGTCATTACAATTTATAAAGTCATACTCCAAGCAAGAGGTTCTCAACCTTTCTTGACCTTGGACCACTATAATATTTGAATCCGCAAGAATAAAGAATAATGTACAATGATATTTTTTAAAGAAATGTCAATCAAAACATTCAAAATACTACGACATTACTTGTATATTCTTTTCAAGTCCAGTAAGCAGATGATATTATTTCTAATAGCATATGTCATACAATCAATTAATTCTTGGTATTGTTGCAGGTAAAACAAAATAAACACATGTTTGTAAAAATAAATAAACAAGAATAGTATATTAAATTTCTCGCAAAGTGTTTGAGGTGAAAATTTTACTTTACTTATAATTAATTTGAGTTTGAACCATTTAAATTATTGAAGTTGTGTCTGTTTAACTGTAGTTGCATACGTGGAATACTCCGAAGAAGAACGTCCTATTTTTTTTATTATAAAACGCGTTTTACGGGTTGGTTTTCAGGTGTTAGGCATAAAAATCAATGTCCTTCCTTTGAATCTAATTTTATTTGTACAAAATTTCATTAAAATCGGTTTAGTCGTTTGACCGTGAAATAGCAATAACATACATATTGAGTTATTTTAGCATTTATAATATTAGTATTTTATGTAATTTATTAATTATTAGTATGTACTAACTTTTGGCATTCTGGGGCAATATGAAAGGAAGAAAGAAAGAAATGTTTATTTAGGCACAATTATAAAAAAGTATAAAAAAAAAACAAAAAATAAATAAAGAACACATTACTTAATCTACAAAAAAAAGAAACAATAATTACCGTTTGTGTGTCCTAAATAGGTGTACCATTCAGCTTCCAAGTTGGGTTCCAAGAACCAAACGCTGAATTTCAATGGTATCTTATGTGGTTACGACGGAATGCGACAATATATGCTAATATTAAGACAATGGGGCCTTAACTCTTTGTTGTTTTATTTTTTTACCAGAAAAAAGTTACATTATCAGTCCTTGACCCCTGGATACTCCATGTGCTATCGTACAATACGGTAACGCAGACACTAAACGTCCGATGGTGATATCTTTAGTTGACTACAAGTATAATAAACCCATAAGTCATTTATATCATAATAGACGCAATCTTCGCTCGAACTCAGGTTAATCCCACCATTGTTATGAGGCAATTCCCTGTGACAATATCAGTCATTTTTAACCGATTTAAAAAAAGTTTCCTAATCTGTAAGTATGTTTATTTTTGTTTCGGAACAGACTTTAATGACAATTTGCAATGGGTCAATATTTTTTCAAATTCTTAACGTATTAATTTACTATTATTTTAATTTAGATAATTATAAAAAAGTTACAGGATTTTCAGGCAGAATTTCGTTGAAATTAGACACATGCAGGTTTCCTCACGATGTTTTCCTTCACCGCCGAGCACGAGATGAATTATAAATACAAATTGAGCACATGAAAATTCAGCGATGCTTGTCTGGGCTTGGACCCGCAATCATTGGTTAAGATGCACGCGTTCTAACCACTGGGCGGCCTCGGCTCTGATTATTATATACATAATATTCTATTAAATTTAACTATCGAGCGATGAATTTCACGAAATAAGATCAGAATTGCAACATTAACCGGAAAATGCGTGTCCGACTCGCATTAAATTTGTTTCGTAGTTTTTATTTTGTAACAACTCGACGTAATAATCGCTCGGTCTAAATTAAAGTTATTAAAACGATTTAGAAACTGAAACGAATAATTATCTTAAATTAGAAACACCCCATGATTTTTTTCGTAATATTACGTAAAATAAAAAATGCAACTATGTCGCAATTCAATATAACACATTCAACGTATAATGTTATTCATATTCGTATACGAACCGATGCGACAAAGTTCTAATCCATCACCATTCAGAGTATTGACTTCGTTTCATCATGAACCGTTATTTCTTATGATGGGACAATTTCGTACAAGTCAGTGACATTTACTAGACAAAAGATGACCTCAATACTAATGACGCGTAAATTTTTTTTTCCGTATTTGTCAACGTAAATGTTATAATGAATAAAATAAGACTACGAATCGTATAGAATCAAATTAATCCAATTAAAATTTCGATAGCTTAAGTTTTCTTATTTTGTTTTCAATGTTTATTATTGTTAGTATTCATTGTTTAATTTAATTCTAATGTTTAGATATTTATTTAAAATTTTTGTGATAATTATTGAGGGAGGTTAAATGTTTATTTTTTGTTTTTTTTTTTTTAATAAATAAATATATAGTAAATATTGGACAACATCACATACATTTCTCTGATCCCGATTTAAGTAGCTAAAGCACATTTGTTATGGAAAATCAAAAGTAACGGCGGTACCAAAAATACCCAGAGCCAAGACGACATAGAAAACTAATAAATTATTTTTATATCACTCGGCCGGGAATCGAACCCGGGACCTCGGAGTGGCGTACCCATGAAAACCGATGACCACTACTCGACCACGGAGGTCGTCAAATCTGTCTGCACTAATATTATAAAAAGGTAAAATATGTTTTTATACCCCTGCATACATAAGCTTCGGAATTAATGAACCGATTCTAAATATTTTCTTTATTAGTAGAAAGTTTATTCCCGAGTGCTATTGGGCATAAATTATATTAATATCATAATATTTCCTTTATTTAAAAATTGCATCCGTGTGTACTCGGGGCGGGTCATTTGTCGTATATATATTTTAAATCAATAGATTTCAGTGATAATCATGAAAGCTAGTACAGATATTTTTTGACGACCTCCGTGGTCGAGTAGTGTGTACGCAGGTTTTTATGGGTCCGAGGTCCCGGGTTCGATTCCCGGTCGAGTCGATGTAGAAAAAGTTCAACATGTTGTCTTGGGTCTGGGTGTTTGTGGTACCGTCGTTACTTCTGATTTTCCACAACACAAGTGCTTTAGCTACTTAAAATGGGATCAGAGTAATGTATGTGATGTTGTCAATTTTTTTTTTTATTTAATAAGGTTCATCACAGGGACATTTGCGAGCAGTTTTTTTCAAAGTTTTTCAAAGTTCAATATTGAATGACTGACAGACAACACAGTCTTATTTTGTAGTAATGATGTTGCGGAAACGACTTCGAAAATTTATCTTCAAATAGGATTAATGTAAGGAATGAAAGTCAATATGAAAGTTTGACAACACTTTTGGAATAAAAATATATCGCATTGAATTCGCTTTTATTTATATTACCATTGAAAATGGCGTCGATCCAATAACTCCTTCGAGAAATTCGGAGAGTTTAAGATATGTGAGATGAGTTCCCAGATGCCGGTGAATAATATCACCGCAATAATATCAAGCGAGCAATATACGTGTACATGTATAATAATACTTAGTATAGTTGTATTCCGGTTTGAAGGGCGAGTGAACCAGTCAATCTATCGACATGATATTTTGCATAGAAATTGTACAGAAACGGATATAGCATACCTAATTTCTATTATAATATAAAACTAATTATATATGTAAATAATTTAATGATTATACCTTAATTTTTAACAATTTTCGATTGCGTGCAAGAGTCCTATACCTAGGCGTGGATTATGATTGGCTGAAAAATGATGATTAAATAAAGGAAACATAAATCAACCAATAGGGTGTCATATTCAGCATCCGATTTTAATTAGCCTTTGTAATTTCTTTTTCTTTGTAAACAAACCATTTGTGCGTCATTTATTGATGTTAATATGGGAAAAACTTCACGCGCATTCCAACAAGAACTATTCAAACTTTCAATTGATCCGGAAGAATACTTAACAAACTCAAGGATAAAAAAATCATTTAACATTGTATATATCTTAATAATTAATATTGTATGTCTCTATTAGTATCGAGTTTCGGTCCTTCTCAGACCAGATATTTTCTTTTTAAAACCGGTGGTTGTTTTTCTTTTTGGTACAATTTTAATAACAACGTGAATGTTATATCTCTATAATGTAAAACAAGATATTGGTCAAGATATTTGAAATTAGAATTTAAATTAAACGATTACTTGTAATGTTTCTAAATTGAATGAATGCATTTGAATTAACGTTAAGTCAAATTTATTATTTATCAATTATTGTAAATGGATACGTTTAATTTGAGGAATACTTTTAAATAAAATATGGATTAAAATCGTCCAAGTGTTGGGCAATTGCTCTCTTCTTTATTAAAGAAAGATTAGAGCATATTCCATTACGCGATTTTTGACGGGGACAAAATCTCACACCGGCAGACTTCTTCTTGTGTGGAGCATGATATAAATTACAAACTCAAATTAAGTGAAAAACTAGTGTTGCTCGGAATCGAACCCGCTTTCTTCGACCTTTTCGACTTGGTTCTCGTTTTAGTCGAATAACAAATTAAAGTATATAGCCTCGCTCAAATTAACAAGATTTAATTATTTTAATTTAATTAATATCATAAATAATAAATTACACTTTGATAAAATCCACTATCATTTTAATTACACATAATATAACCATCACCGTAAATATATACACAAAGAACATACCACTTCGCACGTCACCACAGAACTGCGCGGGCGCACGTCACAGCACGACTGTCAGTGAGTCGGTGAGTAACGTAGTGTTGACTTCCATGTCGCCTTGACCTTAGTGAATGTTTGGGATGTCTGATCGACTGTGAGGTCATAATAGTCACTTTTTGGAAATCCAATATTATGTCATGACGTTGTGTTTTGATATTTATAGACTATAATTATCGCCCCCGACTTTGCCTGAGGGGGTCACGTGTTAGGTAATTTGCTTAGAACGATCTATCTATCTCTGTGCCAAATTTTTTTGTACTGGTGTGATTTAGTAATAAACATTCGTCCATCCAAAATTCTCATTTATAATATAAGTTAGATTCATTGAACAACATCACATACATTATCTGATCCCAATGTACGTAGCTAAAGCACTTGGGTTATATCAGACGTAACAACGGTACCACAAACACCTAGACCGAAGACAACATAGAATTCTAATGAACTTTTTCTACATCGATTCGGCCGGGAATCAAACCTAGGACCTCGGAGTGGCGTACCCATGAAAACCGGCGTACACACTACTCGACCACGGAGGTCGTCAGATTTAAGTCATTAATAATGTGTTATATATTATAAAAAAATAGTAAAATAAATGTTACTACTCTTAATAAATATAATGACGTGTGTTTGTCTCCTGTGCGTTCAGAAACCTTGGTGAATTATTTAAATAATTATAAAGTTATGAATAATTAATAAAAGTACCCCAAAAAGGATGTGCCTATATCCTTCAATATAAAATGTTATGTTCGGTTATTACAATTGTGCGCAGCCGAGACGTGTATATAGTATAGTGTAATAAAATTATACAAGTTTAGTAACATAACTTTTTTTTATATATATATTTATTTAATTTACAACATCCACTGGCTCACAGGTGCCTTTTTTACATTTTACTTTTATAAATTTTCGCGTTATTTTATATTTTTACTGAACATCAGCAGATCTTCGCTGGACTTCGAGCTTGTCGTCTTCTTGGAAAACGTGGCCCACACTGACATTTATTTTTTTCATTTTAAAATAATATATAAATAATCCATAATATAATAATATATAATATATAAAAAATACTGTATATAGTAGTTTTTTTTTTAGTAACATAAGTTTAAACATAATAAAAAAAAGTAGAAAGTTTATATGATATAATAAACAAAAAAATAACGTAGAAATATAAAGGTACATCAAAGGTCATGTATATGTTTATCGGTCCCTCATATATATTGATGCCGTAAAAAATTTTAACCATTCATTACCAATGTGGTACCAACCTTGGGAACTAATTAACTAACCTTTGTGCCTATAGTAGTAACACTTGCTCACGCACCCTTTAATCCGGAACAAAACAAGTCTGTACTGTAAGTACTGCTGTTTGGTGGTAGAATATTTGATTAGTTGTACCTACCCTGACGACCTTGCCTAAAGCCCTACCAACATGTAAGGGAGCTAAGTAGTCAAAAGGGTATTTTATAATTATATTCACTAACGTTTTTTGATCACTTTTTATAACAAACACTTACAACACCTAACTCGGTTACCTTCAGTTTCGTTGGCGGTGAAAGTCAGTCCTTGAGTTTTAAAATATTTACTAATGGCCCAGTGGTTACACGTGCATCTTATTTGATGATTTCGAGTTCAAACGTAGGCAATAACCACTAAATTTTCATGTGCTTAATTTGTGTTTATAATTCATCTCGTGCTCGCCGGTGAAGGAAAATATCGTAAGAAAACCTGCATGTGTCTAATTTCAACGAAATTCTGCCACATGTGTATTCCACCAACCCGCATTGGAGCAGCGTGGTTGAATATGCTCCATACCTTCTCCTCGAAGGGAGAGGAAGCCTTAGCCCAGCTGTGGGAAATTTACAGGCTGTTAATGTTAATGTATTTTCACTTATTGTTAGGGTAATGAGTAATGTCCTAATGTTGTCTTAGATTTTCGCGATTATTACTCATTGAAATAAAACCAGTTTTTAACGGATTTAATCGCGTATATTAATTATTTTAATTTTAACATCCCGACGTTTCGAGCACTTTGCAGTGTTCGTGGTCACGGGCAGACTAAGGTGACATTTGTCTGTTCGAATTAAAAGAAATATTATTTAGTGTGTAACTGTGTGACTTAATGTATTGTCAGGAATTTATAGGAAACCCACATACACCAATAAATACCTCAATGGTGACTCGCACCACCACCCTAGTCAGTTAGCTACCGTTGGCAAATCTTTGTTTCAGAGAGCTCACCATCTCTGCGATGCTGAACACCTAGAGGACGAGCTACTTCAGGTCAAGCTTGCACTCCACCAGAACAAGCTGCCCGTGCCTCGCCAGCATCGCAGAAGCCGTATCAAGCCACCCACAGTTGAGCGACAACCTGCATTTCTACCATATGTGAAGGGAGTTACAGACAGGATTGGCAATATCTTGAAGCGAGCTTCGATTAAAACCATTTACAAGCCTCATAAGAAAGTGAGCCATTTCTTGAGACCTATCAAGAGTAATATCCCTTTACAAACTGCGGGAGTATATAAACTCGAATGTGAGTGTGGTTTATCTTACATAGGTCAAACAAAGAGAAGTATCGGTACTAGGGTCAAGGAACATATAGGAGATGTCAAAAATAGGCGTTCTTCAAAGTCTGCAGTCTGTGAACATGCTCTGGATAAACCTAACCATTTTATTCGATTTGATAAACCACAGATCCTCGCTAGAGAACACAGATTCATTCCTAGAATGATACGCGAGGCTATTGAAATTCAAAAACATCCGAACTTCAATAGAGAAGATGGTTGGAGACTTTCTAACACTTGGGATCCACTTATTAAAAATTTAAAATCCCAAATCCAACAGACTGCAAGACCTAAAGATACAGTTAGTGCCTTCTGCGTGCAACCGGAACGCTACTCAAGATACCAATTAAGAAATCGTTGGCGGTAGTTGTAAATAATATTTCTTTTAATTCGAACAGACAAATGTCACCTTAGTCTGCCCGTGACCACGAACACTGCAAAGTGCTCGAAACGTCGGGATGTTAAAATTAAAATAATTAATATACGCGATTAAATCCGTTAAAAACTAGTTTTATTTCAATGAGTAATCTCTTTTTATGTACCATCAACTCATCATATATTCAACAACAACAACAAAACAGTAATTGTCTTCTTCTTTTCCTAAACTTTGTCCTAAGCTATTGAGGTTCGGGGCAACCTGTCTTTTCCTCCCATTCTATTATTTATCATCTAAACGTTCACATCCATCTCCCTCTTATCCCTCCTCAAACACTAGATCCGTGTCTTCTTAAGTCATGCTCTTCTACTCCATCTCTCTCATGTAAAATGACAAATGTATGATATAATAATTGCAATTGTTGTTCTACCGCCAAACAGAAGTATTCAGTATTGTTATGTTCCGGTTTGAAGATTAATCGTGCCAATGTATTATAGGTACGAGGCCATCATAGTGCCTATTGTACGATTTAAGGGATTATAAGGGATACAGTGCGAGTGTGTATGTATTGTGGTGACCACATCTGGTGACCCATTTGCCAGTCTACCAACCTATTTGGAAAATATATAAAAAATTACCAATACAATACTGGTATATCTGAATAAATAATTATGTAACTTTTTTACTATTCATTTTGTTAGAAAGTTAAGATTTAACGGCTTCAAAGCAACTGAATCTAGGTTTATAGTTATATAACACAACAGTTTGTTCGAATTCTAGGAAAAATTACAATATTTATGTTATGAAATGCGTTATACTGAATGTGAATGGCAGTTCTAAGCTTCCACTAATTCGGAATATTATATACGTTTCAGCGTTTGACTGCTTCGTAGGTTTAATGGCTATTTGGCTTGAGGTTCTGGGTTCAAACTCCAAATCAGACCGATGAGTAGTTATTGGGATCTTTCTATCGAATTAAGTCTCATTAACAGCCTGGAATTTGGAGTTGTAATACTTCCTCTCTTTCCGGTAGTGTCAGATTTTCTGTTCCATCAGATGTGAGACAATTGAGAGTGAGGGAATAGAGAGTACACCTGTATGTACACACACACTTTTGTACTATAATATGTCTTGACTAGTTTGCTGGTCTCTCTTGGGATTGGTCTCCGTGACCAGAAATCACTCAGAGCTGCATCATGTGCATACAAACCAATTTTTGCCACGGCGACAAACTTGAAAAAAGGCTAGGCAGTCTGCCTTTGATTTATTAAAGTGCGGAAATGTTCCCGTTAAAATAAATAATCAAATCGATGTATTTTGTATAATCAAACAGACCCGGTGTTATATCATTATAATCTTTAAGTAAGAATAATATCGAAGGAATTTTGAATCCATTCAGCAAAATTGTTTTAAAAAAACATTTGCCGAAATAACTGAATTGTGAGCCGCACACGAAACGCTACGCGCCGTGGTGGCGCTCCATTATCGCTAGGAAATTTAAATTGCGATTCATTCATGTGCGATTTTTTATTATATACATATATGTCGTTGAAACATAGTTTCTTCATGTTTGAAGTCTAAAATTCTAAAACAACTACCATAAACTTGATATAGAAAGGAACTAAGAGGGATAACATATGTTTATTTTGATCGAGAGTTTTGGTTTAGAATATAATTATATTTAACAGAAAGTGATTCTGGGACGCCTAGAACTAAAACGTCTTTAGCTATATCTTTAAATATATTTGGGTAATATTTTTAGGGGTAAGTAATGTTCTATTTGTATTATATAAATGATAAAACTATATTATCTTGGTGTAAATATATAGTTTGGTATGTGTTGGTGTTTCATGAAAGTTACGCTTTACAATCGAAAAACGTCATACTACTTTACTAGTGTGCGTGTATTTAGTAGACAACTGTTATCCACTATTTCATCGACGCGTTCTTAACCTTCACAGTCTATTTAGACACATAACTAATGAAATCCCAATAAACCAAAAGAGTAAGTTTAATAAACTACTCTTCGTTCCAATTAACTAACTAGGAAATTATGTTTTTTTGGGTTCGTAATTTGTTGATTTTCATATGGATGTGGTTGAATGAATGAATGAATGACTGATAATATAAGGTAGTTATAGGCTATAAGCTAAGTATAAGTTTGTATTGAATTATAATTAAATCGAACGAATTCATATCTTGTTTTATAATAGTATTAGGTACTGAGTTTGTTGCCGGTCCTTCTCGGTAGAATCTACATTCCGAACCGATACAAAAGTGCTTGTAAAAGCCTACTCGAATAAAGTATATTTTGATTTGATTTGATTTTCTTTAAGTTAAGCTCTAAAAAATTGACAATTAGACATCATGATCACGTGCAATTTCCTCACGATATTTTTCTTCACTAGCGAGCTCAAGATGAAAAAACACAAATTAAGCTTATTGTAATTCAGTGGTGCTTGTTTGGGCTTGAACCCGCAAACATCGGTTAACCTTTGGTACTCTCGGTATATAAAAAAACAACATTACGACCAAAATGTGAGTTACGTTGTGTGTTTTGTGTTTTTTTTTTTTTTGATTCAAACATTAAAACCAATAATAAGGCTCAAATCAAATCAAAATATACTTTATTCATGTAGGCTTTTACAAGCAATTTGAATCGTCATTTAACAAACTATTTAAAGTAAAGCTACCACCGTACCAAATACTAATATTATGCAAAAGTAACTCCGTCTATCTATCTGTTTAATTTATTTATTTGTATACATTTATTTTCTAATAATTTGATTGAATAAATATATTATAATTATAATGAACACATATTTTCTAAGATCTCTATCTGTAGAATCCATATTCCGAAGAAGTGTTATGTTTAAATTAACCTTGTAAAATTACTTACTTGATTAATATTCAAAATTGCGTGTAAGAGCCTACTTGAATGAAGCAGGTACTTATAATATAATTGGATCACTTGATACAAGGCCGTCGTTTTCTACCGAGAAACAGGAATACTAAGTATTGTTGTGTTTCGGTTTGAAGGGTGAGTGAGTTAGTGTAACTACAGACAGATGTAACATCTTAGTTCCCAACGTTGGTGGCGCATTGGTGATGTAAGGAATAGCTAACATTTGTTACAGCGCCAATGTTTGTGGATGTTGGTGACCACTGATCACCAGGTCATTGTTCCGTCCTAAGCTTACCTAAATTATATTAAAAAATGTACCAATGTACTATTCTTAATTTAAAATTTTAGTATAATTTAAGTAAATCTAGAATATTTTATTGCTGGATTCATTGGTATTTTATAGTAGATATCTATATATATCGATTGGTCAAGACATGGAGATGATTAAAATATTTGCATGCACGAATAAATCCGAAAAAGATTTTTTTTTTTTAGCCGCCTATTCGATAGGTCAAGTGTAGCTCGAATGCTATTCAAATAGGCTACGCCTCAAATCAATAAAACTGCCAAAACTCTAAGCATCTGGCGCGAATGTACGATTACAATACGCATGCGCAAATCAATGTTTCCAGAAATGAAATAATATTTACCAGCAAAATTAGGGAAGTCTTACTCGGAAAAGTCATTGTCAATTATATATTATTATTAATATATAAATATAAATCTACAAGTGGTTTGGGATATACGACACCACGTGATGTGTGGTCCAAATTAAGAACAGAGCTCACTTCATCTTAATCCGTGGATGTAAAAGACCGTAACAGCAGACGAAATGAATTAAAGTTATATGTGTGATTATCTTTATAACATCTAGTACTTTAACACCTTAAGCCGTTGCGAGAAAGTAACCAGCGAAAGCAAACCCAAAGAGCTTTCACATCTAAGGATCATGAATGTCTGCTGAACTATTATTTATAATCCTGTTTTATAAAACCAATCATTTGAACTCAACTGAATGGAATAAGTGGACAGTACCTTGATAGGATATGAATTAGAGTCCCTGAGTACTGTTTATTACTTTAACATTTAGTAATTCGTCCCTTTATTAATAATACAATTAGTTTCATATAAATATTAATAGTATATAAATAGTTATTGTTTGTGATGTGATATTGAGTTTTATTATATTATATGTTTTCTTTCTGCGAAATCACGTTAAGATAAATAGGAAGAATTGAAATTTTAATATGGCAACACCGTAACAAACGTCAAAAATAAGAAGTGGAGCGAAATTTAGGTGATGCAAGTGAATTCTTTTTAATTATGAATGAAAAAATAAAGGACAGCTATCGAATTTTTTTTAAGTCAAGCAATGAGACGTTCTAATATGTTTTTTTCAAATTTATTTTTCGAAAAATGTTCTGAATTTTTAAAAAAAGAACGTAGCGCGTGCTCGTCCAATGTGTTCTTACAATGTATCAGACATTTGTTGTAGTTATTGTGTTGTGTTAAAATCGTAACAGATGCAATGTTGTTAAATATCCGTGTCGTAGAACATATCGATTATTGAACGAATTTTTGTAAACGTGTTGTGTCAAGGTTGTGCTTTTATCGTTGAAATTCCGCTGACTTTTAAAGGTAAATATTTTATTATGCAAATAGATATACACTTAAAAAAAAAACATTACTTACTTACTGCAACGAAGTATCTTTATACTACATATATTTACCATCATATAAAAATTACTTTTGGAAGACTTTTTTACAGAAAAAATACTATAAGATAATATAATAATTGATATATTTAATAGTAAAAAAACATTTCCCCCAAAATGTATTCAAATATAAATATATATTTTATAAATTATGAAAACATTGAGTTTAAGTTATAAGCTAAACATTAATAATTGCCGGAATTATTTAAAATTAATATCTGATTTTGAGTTAAATTTGTTAAAGTGTAATTTTAGACTACTACGCTTTGAAACATTATAATCTAAAACTTGTGACGTTGTTAATGAAAGGAAACTACACGAAACTTTTAATAGCCTGTCATAAGATGCCAAAAATAATGTCAAAACTTCGTAACGAGGGCCTCCAATATCGGATAATGGGATGCTGTTATTATATTATTAATAGATTTGCCTCAAGAATACTTATCTGATTTTTAATCTTATACACGCCATCACGAATCACCATTTTTTTTCAATTTCTTTAGAAGCGTTGTGAGTTTTGAAACTCGATGAAACGAAAGTGCGTCACAAAAAAGGGGAACGAAAATAAATAATCTTATGTGATTATTAAAGTCTCTCTTCTATCGTTTGTGAATTACACAAACACATATTTTTTGAGAAAATGTATATATGTATTTATTTTTAATGTAAATAAATATAAAACAAATTAATTTTATTTCAAAAATAATCTTTATATAAGTTTTTAAAAACATAATTGTTCAAGAATAGCGTATATTTTTTTAAAACCGATTCTGATTTTTTTATTTATGGTGTTCAAAGAACCTTACGCAACTGCTTACAGCAAATACAAAGTTACAACGCAAACGAATAAACGATTCGTGAATGCATATATTGCTTATTCTATTGAAAGTAGGAAAAATATAAACAAACCTTAGATTTACGTATTTCATACGATTTTCTAATAACTCCGCTATATTGTGCACTACTAAGAGTTTATGAATAATATATCTTTATTTATAATACAACAGTATTTTAATTTTACTTCCAAAATTCCGATAACAGTTTCGTTGATGTTCATAACGCAATGTTTTCGCAAATCCATAGTAAATATCTTAGATTAATCAAGTTCTCGACCAATGATATCGCGTCAATTTGCTGTCAAATCTTGTTTATTTGGCTTTTTTCCTCTCATGGTTGAATATACTCTATGTATATTAGGCTTTATCCTATTCCCGCGACTTCATTTACTACGAAATACCTGATCCATCTCTTTCTGTCATCATAACTCTAACATTTGAAAGAAGAAGACAGCAATATTTTACTAATAAAACATAATTGGTAAAAATTATTTGAAAGATAAATTAGTTTACGTGTTTATGATGACGTAATAGATTTCACGCCTTGTCAATTTTTGAAAGCAACGTTGTTTAAACATTTAAATTTATCATATTCCTTAACTTTACTGTTCTTTATTTAAATCTACGTAGCCTGTGGACATAATCATTTAATTACATGCCTGAGAACTTTTACAGGCTATTACGAAATAAATATTTGATAGTTTTCTCTGTGAATTTTATTTATTTACTTGCGGTTTCAGTGGCTTTACCTTCGCGCAATTTATAAAACTTTATGTATAGCACAGAAACCGTCACCCCCATTTAATCTCCCACGGCTTAAATGCAAAAAAGTAGCCTGCGTCTTTCCCTGGGACCCTCTATCACTACCAAACTATCTCAATACTAAATATCCCCTAAATCGGTACTGCGGTGTAAAGATGTGTTACCTCTTTACGTTAAAGAGTTACTTTCACATTTATACTATTTGGATAGACATAGATTTTGTTATTATTATTATTTATTAGCCCATTATTTTTAATTTACCTGTAATCTACATTTCCGTTTTTGCATTAAAGTAGGTATTATCAATATGTTAGATACAAAGTTGATATGCAAATCACGCTATGATGTCCACCTGAGGTCTGATTCTCAACGAACGCGTAAGCGAAGGAGATAATTATACTAATGTCAATAACTTTAATCCACCTAACTCGGGAATTGACCCCGAACCACGATTAACTCTTAAAGCTAGCCACTAGATTAACGGAACAATTAAATCGTAATAAGTAGCACAATACAAATATACCACACCTAAAGAAATGTCATTCCTAGCAGTCTACTGCTAGGTTTAGTCCCGCAGTCTTTTTTAATTCGCTTCAGTCATCTAACGTTATTTTGCGTATCCTCCAATGAGCCTGAAGACTTCATCTCTTACCATAAAAGTTTCAGAGGATTTCTTCAGAGATAAGGAGCTAAAAATCCTATGAGCATTTCGTTGAAAGTCTAAATATAAAAACCTTTTATGATATGTGCCACTCGTTTCAACGGTCATGATTTCATACTTGTGCTATTAAAAAATTTAACGCTCATGACAAAATAGGCGTATTACTCGATGGTAAAGATAAAAAGGGTAAACTAAGCATTTGTTGATTATTAGGCAAGTTATATATAAATTTAATTGTACTTTACTAATATACTCTGTAATTAAAACGGTGGATAAGAGTAGTTACTGAGTTTCTTGTCGGTTCTTTTCGGTAGAATCTAGTTTCCGAACCGGTCGTAGCTTCATTTAATTCAACACTAACTACAAAGAGTATTTCTAGTTAGTGTTAGTAGAGAGTATACGAGATGGCCCAGTGGTTAGAACGCGTGCATCTTAACCGATGACTTCGGGTTCAAACTCAGGCAGGCACCCCTGAGTTTTCATGTTCTTAATTTTTATTTATAATTCATCTCGTGCTCGGCGGTGAAGGACAACATCGTGAAGAAATCTGCATGTGTCTAATTTCAACGAAATTCTGCCACATGTGTATTCCACCAACCCGCATCGGAGCAGCGTGGTGGAATATGCTCCAAACCTTCTCCTCAAAGGGAGAGGAGGCCTTAGCCCAGCAGTGGGAAATTTACAGGCTGCGAATGTAATGTACAAAGAGTATTTGGTTTTTTATGTTACAATAGTTACTTATTAATTTGATTTATATGTTATTATTTAAAAACCATATACGTAATTCTGTTATATACTGTTGTTTCAGAATATATAATGCGGTATAAGAGGCGTGCATCGCAGACTACGAGGGCGTCTCGCCACTCCGACAAAAAATACACTATTCGTAAGTTTAACATTTTTAACTAAAAACCTATGTATAATTCAATCGCGTCAAAACTTATCTTACTAAGATAAACATCCTTCATTTAAGTATTATTTTTCATCGAAGTCTTTCGATGTTTCGTTTATTTCTTTTCATAAGATGAAATTGGAAAAAAAATGTTTTTATTGGATTTGAACCGCTAAACAGCAATATTCAGTATTGTTGTGTTCCGGTTTGAAGGGTGAGTGAGCCAGTGTAACTATAGGCACAAGGGACATAACATCTTAGTTCTCAAGGTTGGTGGCGCATTGGTGATTTAAGGAATGGTTAATATTTCTTACAGCGCCATTGTCTATTGGCAGTGGTGACCACTTACCATCAGGTGGCCCATTTGCTCGTCCGCCTATATATACCATAAAAATATATATATTTGAAGATGCTAACTTTGATCATGTTCAACATTCCCCCCCATTTGGATGATCTTGACGCAAAGACTTCAACTCATTGTGTCGATGCAGTACGTCAAGGAATCAATTTAAATAAATTGAAAACTGGAAACGAAATCCTCATTTTAGGTCATAATTATGTTCCGTGAACAACATAAATCAACATTTTTATTTAAAAAATAAACTTTTAATAAACACAATAAAACAAGATAAAATTTATGTTTACGTAATGCAAATTTAATGGCCGTAATTTCCTATGAGCTTGAAGTTTAAATCGGTAAAGTTTAAAACATTCGTATACCGGGAGTCGTTCCTAAACAACCAATATTAGTTTCAAGTGTCAAACTTCGATTGCACCATAAATTATTGTTACATTCATTACAGAAGAACAAAATTAGACTTATGGTAGTTTTTTTATGGACACATCTAGGTCCTAGGTGACTGGGTTACCCATAGGACCAGTTCAGTCGGTTAATATGCAAAATACCAAATCATATAATCCCTAAGTCTTTACTTACTTTGAAGGATGATTGAGCCATTATGTCTTAGTGATGGATGGACGATGGATTAGTGATATGATTAATATTTTGTATATTGTTTATGCGTGGTGATCACACGCCACCAGGAGACTAACTTTCCTACGTTCCAAAAACAAATAAAAAAAGTTTATATATCAGGTAGGTATGGGTCACCAAACATACATATATATAGGGCAGTGGCGAACTGAGCTAATTTATTTTACATTTGTGTGTATAAATAAGTGTTTATGTTAATTTTAAAGTCATTACACACTAATAAACTATTAAATATCAACGTAATTAAATTTAATATATTTTGAATGAGGCTAATGTTTATTTTTCGACGTAAATCGAATGTATTGAATGTCAATGTAGGCGTACAAGAGTGAATTATTTGCACTTCATTCATTCAGGGATTCCTGGGGAAGTACCCGCTACAAAGACGGGGATACCCGTATATATAAAAAGTCTAAGATGGCTGAAGAGTGTAGTGTTTTGATCTTGATGAAATTATGTAGGTATTAAGCACATTTTTGAAGTCTTGTTTAGGATTTTATCAGGGGAACCCGAATGCATTTGGGGCCATCAAAGACTGAAGACCTGGGGCGAGCCACGACTTCCGCCCCCCTGTTGGTCCGCTACCTATATAGGGACCTTAAGTTAGTCGAATTAAACACTTTAATAACTTCGTTAACTGTAATATATTATTACAATTTATAGTTGTGACCTGGTTGAATGCTCAAACCAAAGTGCCTTCCGTTATTCCGCGCTCAACTATGACAAAGTAGTCGCTGGGATTTACCAACGCTTTTGATTAGTTATCGCAGATTTAGTCAAATTAGCATCTTATAATCGAAACATTAACTAATCTAGTGAAAAACTACCTCATTTAGAAAACCTTACAGTTATTATTGTTGTGTTCTGGTTAGAAGCTGTTAACTGTGTGTAAGTTCACAAGGGACATAACGACATTAAGTCACATTGGATGATTTAAATATGAACATTTAAATACAACAAACAAACGCATTGGTTGTACAATAGTAAACTTGGACGCGGTTCATTTATATGCTTGTCATAAACAGCTGTCGCCAATAAATGTAATATTTATAATTTGCATACGCCGTCTTTGATTTTAATATACGACGAAGTTTGTATATTAATTTTATTTGTTTATAAGAGCCGAGATGGCCCAGTGGTTAGAACGCGTGCATCTTAACCGATGATTTCGGGTTCAAACCCAGGCAAGCACCACTGAATTATCATGTGCTTAATTTGTGTTTATAATTCATCTCGTGCTCGGCGGTGAAGGAAAACATCGCGAGGAAACCTGCATGTATCTAATTTCAACGAAATTCTGCCACATGTGTATTCCGCCAACCCGCATTGGAGCAGCGTGGTGGAATATGCTCCAAACCTTCACCTCAAAGGGAGAGGAGGCCTTTAGCCCAGCAGTGGGAAATTTACAGGCTGCAAATGTAATGTAAAGTAATTTGCTTATAAGTTCCTGCGCTCGCTATTATTCATATAAATTACTTACTTCTGTTATTTAATCGGAAAAAGAGTTTCTTCAGAGTAGAATATACATTCTTAACAAGTTCCTTTACATTGAATATGATCTTGTAAAAAAATATTCAAGGGTAATTGTAGAAAAACCTAGTTGATTGAAGTATATTTTGTTTTCGTTTATTATTATTATTCAATTTAGTCTATAACCTCGACCGTACCGATCAATCTCCTGTGTATGACATCGCACGTGATAATGCCGAAATAATTTGTGACCTGTTGACACAACAAAAATACATTAAAGAAAAAATATTTTTATTTAGTCTGCGTATTACGGAAAATTTACGTCATATTATTTTCCTGGGCTTAAGAACTTTCTATACATGTACAATGTACATACTCGTATATTAACCACTGGGTCATCTCGGCTCTTTTCCTGGGCCATCTCGGCTCTTTTCACAGTAATCTTGCATTTATAATATTAAGTATTCATTGTGTATGAAAATTTTCGAATACAATGTCCAACAAAATTTTCAAGCGAAGCAACTTTTGTTATTTAATGGTAAAATGTTCAAGTAAAATGTGTTTGTATTTTCAACTTTTTCTCATCAATAAGTTAAAAGTTTACCTCGTATCTGGTTCACTGGCCGCGGTCCAACGTTTCCGAATTATAAGGTTAGTGTCACACTGCAATCATATTTAAGAATCAAAAATATTCTTCCTTTAGTCATATTCCTTGATTTTCGATAAATAATAATTTAATTGTATTTATTTAACTTTATTTAGATGTATATTTTGAACCGTTGGTTAGACGATGCTAGCAACGTGTCAGACATAAAAATATTCTTTGTATTGAAAAGTATATTATGTATATTTTTCTAACCTAGCCTAGATAGGCAAGATGGCCCAGTTAATTAACCTATGATTGCGAATTGAATTCCTTTACTTAATTGGTGTTTATAATGCATCTCGTGCTCGAAGGCATACATCGTCTAATTTACTGGCTAATGGTGAATAGGGCTATCGGGATCTAGGGGCCGCGGTTTTGTTACTGTGCCATAATCGCCACGCCTGGCTGGCTGGTTGGCAATCGCAGTAGTATACGGGATAAGATGTTGTGGTGATTATACATATTTATTATATACCTACCACACATACCAACACTAAAATTAGTATTGTTGTGTTACGGTTTGAAGTGTGAGCCAGTATAACCACAGGCACAAGAAATGTAACATTTCAGTTTCTAGGTTTGGTGGTGAATTTAATATGTTGCCCTTACCACCGGCTGGCCCATTAGCCCATTAGCTTATCAATCCAAACACCGCTATAAAATAGCTTGTCTTTGTTGAAAGACTTACCTAACTTGTAAAACCTACATATGAACCAAAACTACAACGAAATTAATTTAATAAGTAATATCATATCTGGTTACAGGTCACTGTATACCAAGACGATTCAAATTATTTACCAGTCAACGTGTATCCTTACAAAGTATGACAGAGATAGGAGCCGTTACCTTTTTATTTGGATAATAGCCAAATGTTACCAAATAGCCTCACCGGCGCCTTGGGAAAGCGCAAGAATAACATCTCTACTGCAGTCGTACTTAAATATTATAATCGAATAAAATAACAGGATAATACGAATTTTAATATTGCTGATTTACAATATTTTTATTCAATTTTAATAATAATATTTTATTGAAATGTCATTACTATTAGTATATCGTTGAAAAACAAAATAAAATTTACTACCAGCGTTTGATAGATGTCGCCGTTCCTGTTTGTATTATGTCTTTGTCACCGTTTATAATCTTTATTTATTTAAATCCTTATATTGCAAACTTAAAAATGAGGCGGTCTTTAAAGGAGGTCTTTTTGCTTAATAGAGAGCTTAGAAAGAAAATAGGGCAATGCAGAAATGAGAGAAGAGATAATAACTATAACATAAGAATATTTATATTTAAGTAAAAAAATAAACTGCACACAACAACATCTCAATAATACACACATAATAATTTAAATTATATATTTATAGATATTTCGATGTGAATTTCAGTTAAATTTTAAAAATTCTAACCTACCCGAACGACGACGATGTTTTGATATAAGTTGAATGACGGTTCACAATTTATCGACAATTTACAATCTCACGAGATTATTTATAATGAGAGGGCTATTAACGATTTACAGTTCACATGGGGATCCGTTGAATAGTATAGAAGTTGATTTGCTGCAGCGGCATCTGAATATTTGTTAAAATAAACCGAAGGAATGAAACCTTCACTAGGAAAAAAATATACGTGGAAACTTTAACGGTGACTGTTCAAAAGGCGTCAAAGGCTCATTATATCTCAAATATTTTTGAGGATAAAAAAATAGTTTATTAACTTAAGAATTAATAACATTAAGTGCTTAAATATATACAAATATGAATTACAAATAGTTACTGTATAAATCTTGACCGCGTGGAATGGTGGCAAGAATGCTAGCAGCATTTTCCCGTTGAATCACAATTCCGATCCTCAGGGCTAAAACGAACCAGCCCTCCTGTCACCAGTGGTGTTATACTTTTGATAAGGCTTTTTGCACCAATACTCCAAAGGCCAAGTGTTTCGACGGCAAATGTTTTTTGGCAAACGATTTAATTGTTATTACTAAGCCCTTACCCATAAATGGGTTATATAACGTAAATAATTTTGTTAAATTAAATACATAATTTAAGGTTTTGGACATGATATATAAAAGGCTTCGGGTTAGAGGAAGAACGGAAATGAGAACAATGGCCTATACGAGGGACTATATAACTTCGTGCATAAAGTATCATGAGTGAATGGACAAGGAAACCAGCCTGCCTGACCTTTAATAAATTAGATCATGAAAAGCGAATGTTTTAAACAAGAGACATTTACTAACTTACAACGGTAATGATACGTACGATCCACGTAACTGAGGACCAATTCTACGTACGAGTATATACCGATTCCGATTTTAGTACGATTCAACTTTGACCGAAAAACTGGAGCAACTGGATCATTGCGTTTGTAGAATACGAAAATGGCTGAACGGCAACGATTGTATGTCGATTCGATTGCGATAAACTGACGATTTGTTAATTGAATACGCTCTATATTAGCTACTTGTTTTATTTATAGAAAACGTTTTCATCTCAAGAAATATCATTTTACAAAAAAAAAAGTTTCATAAATCATCAAGTTTAATTAATAATTAATGAATCATTCTACCTTGATCAGTTTAAATAACTCGCTTAATAAACCTATTCATCGTCAAATTATATTTTATGAATGGATCTGGACTGGTACCTGATTATTCGTTAAATTATTTATAGAAATCAATACTTTGTAGGACGAAAATACGATACGTAATTGTGCCAAAAGATTTTTGTAAAATGGAAATTCGTAATTCGGTTTTAACCCAGTGAAAGAATCCTTTATAAACTTGTTAAGCATATTGTATTTCAGTAAAGAATATTCTCTAAAGCCTTTTGCAGGTACACGATATTATTAAATATGATACTATACACGGCTAGGGAGAAAATAAGGGGGGAAAATTATACGGGTTCTGCAGGAAGATAGCGTAATAAAGAGGCCACAGGCGATACTTGACTTTTAACAGCGGAAAAATGCTGGTAAAAGGTTTTTCTGTAAAATATGTAGACTTAATACAACAAAAAGTTTGGGTACCCCAAACATAATAACTTTATACCCTTGTATTACTTAGTGGTTGGAATGTGTGATTCTGAACCGAAGATTGTGGGTTTGAACCCAAACAATTACATAAAAAATATTTTTATTTTATAATTCTTCATATGTGGTGAAGAAACCTGTATATTTACATTAACAGCCTATAAATTTCCCACTGCTGGGCCAAGGCCTCCTCTCCCTTGAGAAAAAGGTTTGGAGCATATTCCACAACGCTGCACCAATGCGTGTTGGTAGAAACACATGTGGCAGAATTTCGTTGATATTAGACTCCTGCAGATTTCCTCACGATGTTTTCCTTTACCGCCAAGCACGAGATGAATTATAAACACATATTAAGCACATGAAAATTCAGTGGTGCTTGCCTGGGTTTTAAACCGCAATCATCGGTTAAGATGCACGCGTTCTAACCACTGGGCTATCTCGGCTATCTGTATATATTGGATGAAAATCTAACACTTACTTTAGGCTAGAATTTATTTCATGTATATTTCTAAATCTACCCGAATAGTGGTCGCCTGTTGCGTCATCGGTTGCCTTTGACCAATGACCATGCGGGTCATTGGTTCAGGATTGGTGTTCGTTGTATGTGTTACTTATTACGTTTCTGAAATTTATCATGACATAGTTATTCACAAAAATTAAACAGTAAGTACTTACAATTATTATACCATAATATATTGTGCTATCGAGGATTTAACGCTTTGAATTAATTTACTAGTTTAATAGTTATCTGGCAGTGAAATTAATTGCTCGTTACAAGACATACAAATCTTGTTCGACAGCAAATCTATGTAGACATCATTCCCACTGGAAGCCTATCTGTTATTATTATTATATATATACAGCTACATATGTTAGTTTTATATCGTTTTTTTTAATCGATAAGGACATTGACAAAGTCTAATTGGCTTATTTAAACGACAATAGTAATTATTTGTTTATTAATTTGGGTGTACTTCAAAAAAGCGCATACCATCGATCGATCTGAATTTTGTTATATAATAATAACCTATTTTGAAATTTGCGCAAACTTCCTTTTTAATATGGACAACTTAGGAGAACCTCTTTTCGTTCCGTGGGTATAATCGTGCGTTCCTAACCGATTTAGGCCTTTTTAACTTTCCTCAGAAAAAGCATTTTGTATGTATATTCTGAAGACTAAGATCTGTAAGGCGACATTACTACAATTTTAACAACTCAAAATACTCTTTCCTTCTTTTGTGTGTGTGTGTGTTATTTTATTAACATAAAGTAGTATTGTCCGGATGTGTCAATCAAAATGAAAATATTCTTTATTTTAAGGCTCGTAAAAGCACTTTTTAATCGGTATATTAAGTTACCAATGTTACCAAAACACCGTGTACGCGTTGTTTTTTTTTTTTGTTTATGCATAAAAGTTTACAAAACAAAATACTTCTAGCTAGAATCAGAAAACCACCCGGGTTTGTAATAAATGCTGACATGAGTTAGATCTAGGTACGTTATCTACAGAACATTAATAACAGTTGAAAATTTTGTGTATAAATGATATCATAACTGACTCAAAAAGTATTTGCATACCATTCATTTGGCTATTCCTATAGAGGTTCCTGCTGGTTAGTCTAGGTAGAATTAACATTCCGATCCGGTGGTAGATTTGTTTTAATTTAATCCATTAAAACGACTGAAGTGCTGGGCTTGTCATGCTTTTTTTAATTCATATTTAGGACTTGATTTTTTAATGAATACATTCAAGAGAGCCGAGATGGCCCAGTGGTTAGAAGTCTGCATCTTAACCGATGATTTCGGGTTCAAACCCAGGCAGGCAGCACTGAATTTTCATGTGCTTAATTTGTGTTTATAATTCATCTCGTGTTCGGCGGTGAAGGAAAACATCGTGATGAAGCCTGCATGTGTCTAATTTCAACGAAATTCTGCCACATGTGTATTCCACCAACCCGCATTGGAGCAGCGTGGTGGAATATGCTCCAAACCTTATCTTCAAAGGGAGAGGAGGCCTTAGGCCAGCAGTGGGAAATTTACAGGCTGCTAATGTATGTATGTAATGTAATTATGAATTCGAAAGTAGCTTTGTTTACTGCTCTGTTGCTTTTTCACGGCAAAACCACTGAATCGACTTCGATAAAACCTTTTTTTGAAGCTTGCATTTCAAGGAACGATATAGGCTCCTTACTAACCTAACCCCCAAAACACAAAGTGGCACATAGTATTTTAAAATGTAACTTTTTTTTTTTAAGTTAATAACATCGCACGTGCAATAATGATCAGAAATTCAGAATTTATTGTTCAATTCCGTCGGGACCAGCTGAACCCTAAAGTTTTAATGTAGTTTGTCCCTTCAAGTTACTGTCGTGATAAATTTGATCGATTGAATTAGGGTAGGTAAAAGTTACCTTTAGTAACTGTTATTTTCTGTAGCCTATACAAATTTAGAAAATTACGTGTTGTGTTTTCTTGTATAAAAATATTCTTTATTTTTACTAACTTAACTGATTTGTTTGAGTGACACTGGCGACCCTTGAACTGTTCAGTACCGAGAATCCAGAATTTTTCAAAGAAATACACTATTATTTTAGTAAAAACAAACAAAAAAATACGACCAATTTGAAAACATACTCTGTTTTTTGAAGTCAGTTAAAAAAAAACAACCAAATGATTTACAAAGCGAAACCATTTTTAATTGAAAGTCTTTCTTAATAGGATCAACTAATTACACGAATGTCCAAAGAAAGGAGTGTAAACGGTCATTAATAGATTTCTTTGTTCAATCATATCTTACAAATACCCGAACAGATTCGGATGTATGGTGTTTCGTTAGAACACTCACATCAGTCCTTATAACTTCATTCACTCTTTAATTAGGCTTCAATTAAGTTCATAAACATATTTTATAAGTCCGTTCATAAAACTTTTAAGAGACGTCGTTATTTGAAAACATTTCTACAACTCCTGAAACTTCCTACGCTCTTAAAAATGTTGGAACTCCAAAACAAGCTTTAAATAACACGCGATACTTGAATTTATTCGGATGAAGGCATTTTCTAAAGAAAAACGATCACATAAAGAAATCACGTTTATTTTTAAGCAAAACTTTTTCAATGTAATTTTTTTCTTTTACACGAATGTAGACTTAATGTCCAATATGTTAGGGCATATTTTACAATAAATGCGTTGTATTTGTAGAACCTATCTTTATTAGCTTTAATTGATTAATATGTCATATCTATTTGGAGTCTTGAGTACTTAGGAGCGATCTTATATTGAATGACTAGGGATTCATTTGATCCTTCAACTCGCTGCCAAATACATCTTTGGCACAATATGACCGAAATTGAAGATTGGAAATAGAAGTCAAATAATTATATTTGACTTCTTCATAAGGATTTTCTTGGTAGTAGAGCTTAGTTCAAGTCCGCCTGGGTAGGTATCTTCCACACATCTGAGAATAGAATGATTCATTTTCAACCGCCGAACAGCATACTTGTATTGTTTTGATCTGGTTTGAAGGGTGAGTGAGGGAAGCTAGTGCAACAGGCACGAGGGACTTAACATCTTAGCTTCCAAGATTGGCGCCAATGTCTATGGGCGACGATGTCCATTTACCATCAGGTGAGCCAATTATCCATTCGCGATGAAAGAAATTATTGACGTAATTTGAACACTCAACCTTCGACATAGAGTCAGAACTCACTCAGACTCATCAGGTTTAACCGGTTTAACCGAATTTAATTCACGTTGACATAATTATTTGTGTGGTTTCTTTTATGCCTTCGTTTGCTTCTCTGGTCTAGCGGTTAATAAACAAGGACCTATGGTCTCGGAGGATGGAGAAGACAGAGGATGGAAGAAAAGGTCATGGGGTCCCAAATTCTAAACCTGGATTCAATTGATTAAAAGTTAAGGAGTTTTACTGATTAATCATCTGTTTTGTTCCAAACACGAATCAATCTTAAAGTTTATTCTTGATATTAGTATTAAATAAGTGTATTTACTATGCTAATAAGTTTATTCTTTGAGGATAATAGAGCCTTAATAGAGTCTGTAAAAACTTTTTAATATTAAAATATAAAGAGCTGAGATGACGAGTGATCTTACTATGATAGCATCCAAGCACCCTTGTCCGTTGAGTTGAATAACTCTACTTTAAGTATAAACTTTATAATGAAAAAGTTATTATTTATTAATACTTTTTATTTGATTACGTTGTAGCAAAATAATATTCATTATTTGTTGCTAATACTTAGACCATCCAAAACACTATATTCAGGGTTTTTTGCAGATAGATGAAAATATCTAATAGATTGAGTTACAAATTTCATTAGAATTATAATGAAAATATGGTACGCCTTCTATGCATATTAGTATTTAGGATAATTATTATTAACGCTATATGGGTCTGTAATAAATGTTAATTATTATTATTAAATCTGAATCTGTCTTCTATAGTTTAAATTGCTTCAAGTGATTTATTAAAATAATATCTATATATGGTATAATGTCTAACGGGGCAGTTAGATACCTAACTGCCCCGTTAGACATTATACCTAACATCAGACGATGTATGGTCGCAGATTTCAAGGTTCATTGCTGAACTGGTATGCCCAATCTGTACCGGATCGGTATATGAATAATTGGGTATTTTAATCAATATTTTTCCAGTAGCAGTGCGAAGTTAGTTTATTCGTACTGATGCACTCTTATGTTTAGATTTTACGTAAAGCGATACATCCTGCACCTGATCTATATATTTAAAAGATTATCGAACACATACAAGTTATCACGAGATATTCCTTCCCAACCAATTTGACATATTAAATTAAAATTCGTAAAAACATTTTTAATATGTTGTTAAAATTATTAGCGTTTATCAAAATTCCACAAGATTTCGTTCAACTTTTTCTTATGATGAAAAATTCTTATGATATAAAGGGCCAACGTTCGTTGTTTTCGTTCATGAGATTCACGTCCCTACGCTCGGTAACCTCGTTATCTCCTAATTGCTATACCAATCCTTATCCTTTGCCTTAAAATGTCCGTATTACGTGAATACGCCATCTTTAATTATCTTGATTATGATTTATTAACCTAATTAGTATTTCGCAAATATATAACCTTTGAAAATATTTACATACGAGAGTTGTTTTCAAATCTATAATTATTATAAACGAATAAACCGAAATCACGAAGTCTTGTATTTCATTCGTAGTTATTAATTTGTTTATCCGAGTTTTTGAAGCACTATAATTCGGACAAGACTTGGCTGGACGTATCTCGGAAACAAAATTGCGGTGTATCCGGGAAAATCTGTAATCAATGGCAGCCCTAAGTTTGTAATTTTTCCTCTCGTTCTCTCTCGTTCTCGTCTCCTTTCCTCAAAAATTATCGTGCCACGATTATTTCCGTATCTTTTGTAACTCTTTTTTTTATTACTGAGAATAAGTTAAATTTATCCTCTTGGTTTGTTAAGAGAGTACAGATTTATTTATGTAAATTGTTATGTAATTTTATTGATATGTAACATCTTTTCTCTCTTTTTCCGGACGACTCAAGGGACGGAAATGTAAAACAGGAAGCCGGAAAATTTCGCGCTTTTGTTTTGACCAATGAGCGCGCGGTATTTGAATTAGCTGTCAGATTCTATCAACCCGTTTTCGTCATATTTAAATTGCTTATTACTAAGATGAGATATCTGATATTTCATCATGACGTGTAACATCCTCGCTCGTTTTAGTGTTGTTTTTTTGGTTTTAAGGCTCTTGACACATTTATATAGGTTATTTTAATCATATTGATAACACTTAAATACTTTTATTTGAACTGCAAATACTATTAACGATACCAAAAAAAAAATACATAATTGAAACAAGTCAAGTAACTCAAGTATAAAACAAGTTAAAAAAAAAGTTCAATTAACTACACAGCAGGGTGACATCACAAATAAGAAAGCCTCTCGTCTTATGTCGGCAATTTAAAGCCTATGACAACAGCTCCTCGAGTTGCAACGCTGATTTGTAGTAGCTGCCTTACAATAATGGACGAACTAACGACAACGACCGCCTTAGTTTTTTATTTTTGTTTCTCGTTCATGTAGTCCGTGTCTTTGGTGTATCTTATTTCTTTTATTTGTATCAATGGCAGTATGACATTAAGATGATAAAAAGAAATATTTATGAAATAAAAAAAATAAAACAAAATTGCTTATAATTTTGTCAATACAAAATACAACAGCCGGTTAAACAATAAAAGCATTGTGCTAAGTATATGATTAACTTGGTGATATTATTTTTGTTAATAGTACGTTACCTTATATAATAATTGTTATCTATTACGCGGTTTTTATCTCGCTGGAAAAACTTAAGCGAAAGTGCCCGGGAATACCCATTAAAAACCAGCGTTAGCCATACCGACTCTTCGTGTTCGTCTAGGGTTAGCTGTTATTTACAGCGTCTTGTTTGATTGCATCGGTAATCGGATGCGTGAAAGTTCCACCTCATAGTAATAGTGGTCACCACTGCCCACAGGCAGTAGCGCTGTATTAAATTTTACATAATCAATGCGCCATCTACTTTGAAAACTTTGACACTTACACTGGCTCACTCATCCTTAAAATCTGTACACAATAATACTAAGTATTGTTGCTCGGCGATATAATATATGAATGAAAAAATAATTAGACCGTTAGACCAGTTAACAAGTATAACTTTATACATGTTCATGTATATTTATACAAAGTTATCTGCAGTGCGATCTGTTTCGTTCAGGGGTTGGAAATCTTGTTAGTAATATACATGACGCGTTCAGCGCAGCCAAGCTGAAAAATAGCTCGCTGCGATATCAATTTTGGATGTGATATGTATTCCGACGTTTGTATTACGGAATGCAATATACAAATGTCTAGAAATTTAAATGTATTTCTGATAGATTATAATGTAATTCATCTCGTGAAGTGGTGGCGAGGAAACCTACATGTAACGGATGTACTCCTGCCTCGTGTGTATTCTTGAAATCGCATTGGAACATTTTAAACTACAAATTCATAAGAGGAGATGAATATTTTTATGGATTAGAAATATTATTCAAACAAAGTCGAACTAATTAACAAGGTTCAGCAATAAAATACATCATATTTTCGAATCAAAGAATTACGAAGAATCGGGGTCAACCTTTATCAACTTTTCACGTAACTAATTTCGTTTCATATGTATGTATGTTAGACATGACATTATCATAACAATAGTCGACGTACAAATAAAATAAATACCCCTCGGCGTTATCGATTTCATCAAATCAAAGCGAGAAGCTATTTTTTTTGTAATTTGAGTCTTTAAGTAGCTAAACTATGCTTAAGGAATCAAACGGTTCATTTTTTGTTCATTTTCGTGTTTCATTTTGCATCTTTCACTCAAAGTGACACGTCTAAACACAAAGTGAAACAAAAGTGCCGAATGAATTAATTAGTAAACTGATCCAACGAGATTTCATTCGGCATCTTACATTCCCACTCCGAATGAACGAAAAATGAACAGTCTGAACACAGAGTCAACGTTCACTTGGATTTGGCTATTTTGTCTCGAACGCATTTTTCTTAATCTTTTATTTTAGCTCCTTGATCAAATGATCACAAATTTAACTTATTCCAAGAGACACGACATCATTCGACGCCATATTGAAAGAAACTACGGATGAATGTTCTTTTTTACGTCATTCCAGCTAAGCCGTGTGAACATGGATTGAAAGAAAAATTAATCATTCACTCAAAAGAACATTCACTCGAATGAACCGTCTGATATCACCTTTGACTTGCTATAGATCGAGTTATGCTCGGGCTATTTGGAAAACAAATGAAGTTACGGACGTAACTTGCAAAAGTGACTCGGCCTTGTGCGTATAGGGGAGCGATGGCAGTTAGAGCAGAGTTCTCGAGTTGAGTACACGCATTGGCAAACGCGCCGTTGTATGCCTTCCAGCGAGTTCATTTGAAAGCTTGATGGAGGCAACTTTGGCGCACCTTCAAAAAGACTTATTTTCAAAAGGGGACCATGTTAGGCCATTCTTGTGTTTTACACGTAATTAATGTATTTATTGTTACATACGAATATTGGATATCGTTATATCAAATCTTTGACATTTCTGAATCGCGAAAGCAAGCTAATAGTTTTAATAAATAATAATTATTATTATTGGACAACATAACATACATTACTATGATCCCAATTTAAGTAGCTAAAGCACTTGTGTTATGGAAAATCAGGAGTAAAGACGGTACCACGAACACCCAGACAACATAGAAAACAAATAAAGTTTTATATACCAAAATGGAAAGATACATGATTAATTTGGTTGTAAAAACCATCTATTTGTTATATTCGTAAAGATTAGCGTTCTGTAGCATCTTTAGGATCTAGTGTGCTAGTCTTTCAAGAGTGATTATGATATAGTGATATTATTTTGATGTTTTCGTGGATAGCAACAGCGGATTAATTGGCTTTATAATTATTATGTATCCAATGTTAGCTTAGAAATATTTTTGAAATTTTCGGAAAATAGGATGTCTAATCTAATAAATTTAAGTGACGTTAACAGGAACATAATAAATGAGGAATCGCGGTAAATTGTCAGCGTGCATTAAAAATATACTATAATTTGTGTATTTTTTTACTATTTTTATTTGTACATTAGTCATCTCACTCGCACAAATACAAAAGGTAAAAATATTATATCCACTTTAGAAAAAGTCAGTAGTTTTTGTAATATGTAGTCGGTATACTGGCGGATTTGTAAAGCGTTAACAGTAAAATGACGCATGTATTTGTGCGTCTAGTAAGATGCGCGGGAGTTTCTTGATTAGCCTTCCCGCTCTCGACGGATTATTTCGGTCATTGTTTGTTACAATTACAGACATAAAAAAAAAGTCGATTGTGATGATGCGTCAGCGTCATTACGACGATCTGATGAGTGGGTGGTATCTACCCAGGCGGGCTTGCACAAAGCCCTAATTTATTCTTTTTGAAAAATGAACTGAAAGAATAAATTATATAAACCGGATTTAGTATTTCAATTTATAAATGTTAATGCAACTAAATCAATTTTAAATTTCATCATTCAAACTAGAAATTTCAATTTTCTTTACAATTTTTCATCAAGCCTGCGGCGAGCGAGGAAATGAGTGCTTAATTGTCTTTGCGAGCTGGTTGTCGCCGTAATTGCTTGCTATTGTAGTTCGCTGTAGAAATTTCTATAAGAATTTTTACTTATTGTTGAATAAAATCACAAGAACAAAATAATTCGACTAGAAGTTAAGTCTTATTAATAACTAGCTAAACTTGTGGCTTTACCCGCGCGAAACTTATAAAGTTTTACCTAAATCACACAACAGGGGGAGGGGTCTATTTTACCGCCTCGAATGCCGAATTAAAAAGTAGCCTATGTCCTTCCCCGGGACTTAAATTTATCTCCGTACTAAATTTAATCGAAATCGGTTTAGTGCTTTGAGCGTGAAGATGTAACAGACAGAGTACCTTTCCCATTTATAGTATTACCAATCAATACCAATAGAGATAATTATTATAAACAAAAATATCAAATATTATACTGAAGCTTATAAAGATATAGACAAGGGTTAAGGTGAAATTAAGCTTGAACGTTTTCTGCTATAACAAAATGTAGAAACTATTCTATTCTAAATGAATAAAGATATCTCAAGCGAAAAGGAATTCTGCAAAATGGCGGCGATGATCCGCCATGTTGGATTTACGGTACGTCACAATGTATGACAGTCGAGTATCGATTGTCGAAGTTTTTCTTCACTTCACAGTGTGGACTGCATATGTATTCTGTACGAAGAAACTCGAAACTCATCGCGGAGCACGAGCGCGAAATGTCAGAATGTCATAAGCGACAATCACGATAATACGTCTTATAAAATTGATAAGATATATGTACGTATTGAAATGGCGTATCACCGTCGGCTGTGAACATTTCACAAGTGAGATACGAAGTGAATTCTTACAGAATCATACTAAATTAGTCAGACAAGAAATCATTTTTGATTACACTCAATACTGTTAACAAGTAAAACCTTTAAACACTAGTAAGTGGATACGACTACACTATTTTGTATGAAGATATTGTGATATACGCGTAATAAGACGATGAGCCAAATATTTTGGTCTTACGTTTATCAAAAAATTTTATACTAGCACTTTGAACTACGTTGATTATGAAAGTAGTTCGACTACATGAATCTACATAAATTACTTGAAGAATTGTGAGATAAGAAATCAGTAAACAGAAAGATATATTGAATTAAATTTGCACTTGCGTTAATTGAAGATACACAAGGCATGATCAATAATTAATAGCGAAATTGTCGGGATGAAGGTACACATAACTCTGTAAGTGTACACATCTGTGACTAAGCGACTGAAATTTGTTGTGTCATCTCGCATGATTACACAGATGTGGCCGTAACTTTACTTAGTCGCAATCTACGAGTATATTGGATCTAATGGTGCGCTCACATATATAATAGTATTCTAATAGCGCTAATTGTATACTTATGTTACGACCCGGCGATAGATGGCGCTGATTAAAAATGACACTTTTTTGAATCGCGGTGTCAAATTCTACTGGGTATATACATATACATAGGGATAAGATATTATGTGGTTCGAGCATGTCAATACACCTCCGTCAGAGGTCCCAGCTTAGTGACATTACGGAAGCGGTCGTGATATCAATCGATTCAATCAGTGCTCCGAACAGAAGTGCTCCCCACCCCGCCGACTACGTACTCTTACGATTGCATAGGAGACACCCTCAGGACGAACATCACTGTTGAGCCCGAAAGGCCTCAAACTTCAAGGCCGAGTTTACGCCTCAACGCCCGGTGACGCTGTGAAGGCCAGTAGGGCCAATAGCACGACTTCACACAGTCACAAAAAATATTATGTAGATAGTTTCAAAAGTGGTTGCAATTCTCTAGTTTCATCCATCTGGTCTGGAGTCTTTATTTGATCCCCTGATATTATTTCGGTATAAAGCTATGTTTAAATATGCGTTAAAACAAAAATAACTGTTGCCACTTTATTTAATTAGTTTCTACTAAAGTTCTAAATCAAGCTGCTGGTGTTTTAGATTACTGTAATAGCGATCAGCCACTTGTAGTGATTTTAATCTAACTTTTGGATAAAAGCGCGCGTGAAACCATCGACATTTCATGTTCAATTTGCGGGCCTTTATGGTTTGGCCAATATATACGTACATATATGCTATCTACGTATCTATGGTTGGTAAAAGGTTATCTAATATTTGTATGTTTTTATATTAATGTATAAATATGAATACATTAGCGGGTAGTCGGAAGTGGCAACTGATGGTATCCAGTGCTCCTAGATATTGGCAGTATTGGCTAAGTATTGTTAATTGGGGGCTCAATATATGATGCCTAGATGAGCTTGCACAAAGCCATACCACCAAAATATAGGTCATTACAGATAGGCAGTAAAAATTCGCAGTAACCATAGCATATCTAGTATAAAAAAGCGTGAGTTATTATATCGAGAATAAATCATTATTTTGTCTTTAAACAATATAATGTGAAAGATTTCTTGTCGCCGAAGGCGTAGCTCTCCACAAGCCTATTGTTGAGAACAATATCTACACCGCTCTCGGTTGCAGTATCTGTGCCCTCGTCCGCATCTTTAGCCGAGGGATTGAATCCCTCGATCCTGACATCGCTCTCGGTTATGGTCTCCAATTTACGTCATAGATAACTTCATCATTCATTTTAATTTTATACGTATCCGAGAAAATCACGTCACCGGTAATAATTATAGATTATAATCCTTATAGATTCTCCTTTTGTAGGATTACCGGCGATTAAAACGGCTTCTTGCCCCAAGAACAAAACCGGAAAAAGTATCGTTTGTCGAATATCGACCCTTACTATATATAATACTAGCTAAACCTGCGGCATTATTATTAATTATTAACTTCCAACGCCTGTTTTACTCCCTTGGGTTGTTGGATTGGATGATGTTTACATCCTAGAAGAACCTATCTGCCTAATTTAAAGTTTGTTGGTGTTATAGTTTCTGAGATTTGGTGATTAATCAGCGAGTGGTATTTCGCTTTTATATATATACATAGATTATATTCTAACCTTGATTTATTTATCACTGGAATGATAAGTATATGTACACGTTTACATATACATACGTATACATATCTACAAGTTTTTCAATTACTCTGACATCTCTAGTTTTCTATGTATATTTTAAATCGTTGCTATTACGACCTCCTTTGTCCTATTAAGTTCCCATTTCCGTGCCTCTCGCTCCTCAGCCCTAACAAAAGAGGTCATTATAACGCAGAAAATATCAGACTGTAGGAAACGATGAAGAATATAATTACTTTTTAATATATTTTTCTATTTTAAAAATAAAGAATAATTTTTAGAGTGAAAAAAATATTAAAAATGTAAAATTTGTTTTATTGTATGTATGTACTGTACCGTTACTATTGAAACAATTGTCATATATTTTTTTCAGTTGTATCGGTGTTTTGTATGGATTAATTTTGTAACATATAATTTTGTTTTTATTGATAAATTCCAACCGCGCGAACATGGGTTCGCTAATTGATTAAAATTATATTTCAATAAGACTAAAAATAAATTAACTAAACCGAATAGAGCTTTTTTTAGATTTTGTTTTTTTTTTTATTTATTTATTTATGTTATAAAAGTGACTACCACCGCCCATGGACATCTGCAATACCGGGGGGCTTGCAGATGCGTTGCCGTGCCGGCCTTTAAACTGTTTTCAAGAGTCTTTATATAATTATACATTTCTGAGATCAACGACCTTTGGATTTTTTTTAAGTACTATAACCATTTAATAAATAAATATGATAATGATTGAACTGCCTGTAAATGTGCCGCATCTGGGCGCATACCTACTCTCCTTTTGAGGTAACGATTTAGAGATAGAGTCCACCACCCAACTCCAATGATAGGATGGGTGGTGATAGAGCAAAATATTATGACATATATATAATTGCTTACAATGTTCACCAATATGATTAATATACACATAGTAAGCTCATGAAAAGTGCTTGGTGCTTGCTCGGATTTGAATCTCCGAATTCAGATTCAGATTCCCATAAAGGTTTAATTTTTTAAATTATGTTTGATGATAAAATGTTTAATGTAAAGGTGTCACTGAGCAAATTAAAAAAATGTAATTTACTCCAGGCGAGCACATGCCACCGAAACGTGGTACTGTAATTAACTTTATTAATTATTTTAAATTTTCTCGCGGAAAATACGTGTGAATTTTAGTTAATTCAGAATTTTATAATGCATGCTACATCAACATACAAATTGCTTTTTCAACGGCTTAATTAAGAAAGTCTGATTACGGATTAGTAACATTTTTTTAATGGTCTGTGGTCACTACCGCCACTGTACATTAGTACTTTAAGAAATGTTTATCATTCCTTAAATCGCCAATGCAATTAAATCACTTTTTAAGCTGAATCATAACAATACTAAGTAAATATCTTTAGCAGTAAATAAACAATCAAAATATACTTTATTAAAGTAGGCTTTTACAAGCATTTTTGAATCGTCATTTAACAAACTATTTAAAGTAAAGCTACCACTGGTTCGGAATGTAGATTCTAGCGACAAGAACCGGCATCAAAGTCAGTAGTTACTCTTTTTCAACATTTAAAAATACACGTCATGTTAGTTAAATACAATTATAAATATATATTATGTCACCTGCCTGGAAATCAACAAGCAAATTAACTCCACGCTTTTTTATTATCTATATAATCTTATAAAATTTGCGATGAGTACTTAAAGTACCACCATGTAGACCAGCGATAATTTATAATGCATTTATTCGCTCCGCACATAAGTACATGCACACTCAACACGCGCGCGTTCTACTGTTATCCTAGTGAGTTTAGAAAATAAAACCAGTGTACGGTTAAATATTTAATTACACAACGATCCTGCCATGTTTATTTTTATGTCCATAAAATCTCTTCATTAAATAAACATCGCAAAGGTTTAGTGGATATTGTAAAATGCGGTCGCATAAAATTCCTTTCGTACAGAACAATCGATATCAAGGGTGAACGGATTTAACGAATGAATGAATGGCTGCCGATTTATCATTCAGGTTAATGCTCACTGTTGGAGCTGAGTTATAATTTTTCTATCGATTTTTATTTTCAGACTTCGAACCCTTAGTGGTGGGCTATATAATCCTTTAAAAGCATCCTTTTCAGCAAACGTCAGATTATATTTATAATAGACCGAAACATGAGCGATCAATCAAAATCATACCTTACGATAATACTTCGGAGTTTTCCTTTAAGTGAAATTTGTATAATAATAGACACTTTTCGCGGTTTGCCTTTGAATATAACATTGTTGAAAAGTTTTTAGAGTAATGTTCTAATAAAATTATGGTTCCTTTTTTTATACAGGCGGTCAGACAAATGTATCGCTTGATGTTGCGTAGTCACCTCTGCCAATAGACATTAAAACTGTAAGTAATATTGGCCATTCCTTACATCGCCAATACGCCAACCTTGGGAAGTAAAATGTGCCCCTTATGCCCATTGAAATTAGAAATATATTACCTTACCTATGTCTACCTGTTAGCTAATCTATAATCCATAGTAGGTAATATTATAAATGCGAAATAAATTCTGTCTATTCCGGGCTTGTCAGGGCTTAACCAGTGAATTGAAATTTGACGAAATTTGGTATAAAGCAAACTTGAACCCCAAGAAGTACCTTAACCTTTTATTACTTAACACCTGACGCTCCTCCCTTAACAAATGGGTTAAACTGCTGGCTAAAACCACTAATAATACATGTACCAAAAATACATAATCTTCTCTGGAAAAATGCTTTGACTTCGAATAATTTAATCAATATGTCTACTTTCATAACTAATGTCGTGGCAGAAAAAATAGTTGGCGAGACCCTGAATTTATTATCGTCGCAGTCAGTTCATTCTGTTAAAACGTTCTAAAGCTAACATACCACCTCAAAGCAAAAGCTATAACATACTAAGGATTTTTTTTCATTTTTAATTATATTTATTTTATTTACATACATACATTACATTAGCAGCCTGTAAATTTCCCACTGCTGGGCTAAGGCTCCTTATGAGGAGAAGGTTTGGAGCATATTACACCACTCTGATCCAATGCGGTTTGGCGAATACACATTGGTTTTGAACCCGCAATCATCGGTTAAGATCACGCGTTCTAACCACTGGGCCATCTCGGCTATTATATTGATAAAAATAATATTGGAGTTAAGTGGATAGAAAATTTAGATTGTACTTGAAGAACAATAGTTTCAAGAGAAAGAGTTCAGGCAACAAAGGCTGATGTTTCATGTCCTATCATTAGTTCCTAGCTGTTACGGAAACCATCATGAAGCTAAACCCCAGCATGAACTCAGCTTTTATCGGCATAAATCTTAAATAATATATCTCATTGGAATAAGGTATCATAATAGAAGGACTGCTTACATCCCATAAATACCTGTTCGATCTTCTTTCGGTCAATCTTCTTTGCACATTTTGCGCACATAGAAAGAAGCAAAATTGCATACCTTAAAGAATTGTCGACACGATACTTAATGGTACCCACAAATTGGAAACTAAAGGTGAAATATACCTGATTTAAAAGGTAATATGTTCACAATAGCACGACCTCATACTGCGTTCTCACAAGATACACTCGTAGGAAGATCAATTTACTGAGCCCTCACAGAGGGTATCAAGTCGCAGCACTTGAGCACAGCACATAAATCCGTGACCCGTGTTGCTGTCAATAAAAACAAGGCGATGTGGTCTTAATTGGTTCCGGCCTCGACACTTTGCATGATAAATTTAATTATCACCCAGATATTACGCGTTAAAAAAATATCCTGTATAAATTATTTTCATTATAAAGCTGTTCTAGAAATTTGATAATAATTAATCAATTTTGGTACTTAACTAGTAAAATTGAATTAAAATGGAATGTACCCCCATTTATCGTTTATTGTGTTATAATTCTTTTAAACGTATACTTGATATCTTATAATAATAACAATAGTTGATTTACTGGAAACATTGTATATTTTGGTGACAAATTGAAAAAAAAAAATACCAAACCTCCTGTTCCATCAATAGCTGACGTCGAATTTAATTCTATTATATTCTTTAGTTTTTCATTATATTCAATCTATACGAAAATAAAATTAATTCTACAACAATACGTTCGAAACGTTTTCAGTTTGATTTCAGTGTGAAAAAAGGTATGACTGAAAAAATAGATTGATTGAGCAGCGTTCCTTTATCCTCACGGGTTTTGTCGGGTTAATCCATTTTCATTTGCTTTGTCGTTGTTGCGAGATTTTTTTATCGTCGCGAATAAAAATGTTTTTCTGTTGATGGCAGGTAATTTTTTCAGCTGGAACATTCGACTTTGTTTTTACAAGTCGACCTTTCGAACTAGTACTTTTTAGTTCGTGTTTATTGTGTGAGACTTCGATGCTGATAAATGTATTGAGGAGGATTGCTTTAACGATACGAAAACTTTAAATGAACTATCTTTAATGTTACTGAGTACTTCATGTGGTGCAGAGAAGTTACCAGTCATTTTCCGTAAGTCATGCTCCGTGTAACTGTATCAAGATAAATCCTTAAAAAAAACATAGGTTTAAGAAATCTTGGTAGATTATACTGTGCATATTAAAGGGCGAAGTTCATATCCAAATCAAATAACAGAACCGTATTAATCATCAAGCTACCACTGGTTTGAAATGTAGATTCTTCTGAGAAGAACCGGCAAGAAAATCATTAGTTATTGTCTTTTCCAACAGTTACCAAATTCACTATTATTGCTAAAAGCTGCTTCAAAAAGCATCTTTAAAAGATTCGACCTATCTTGCTTATTATTAACAAAACAAATTCATATTGAAAAGCATGAGAAATCATTTTATTATTAAATTTTGAAGGAGACTTAAGTCGGGAACATGATATCAGGATGGTCGTATGGTTATCGGCAAATCAATCTTAGTACAATCTCTTGTAGTGTCAGTGTTTATGACTTAAGGTATTAGGTGACCGAATTGGTTCGTCTGCTTTACTATAATTAAAACAAAAATCAGCTTAGCAAAATTTGATCTTAGATATTATATTTTTTGTATTTCTTGGAGTTTTACTGATTTAATAAAAATTTTTGCGGATCAGCTCATTGTTACGTCCTTTAGTGTTTATCGTCGAATTCTTTCCAAGAAAGGAAGTTTTATTAGGCTTTCCACTTTACTAAAGTGGAACGTAAACATCAGCGGTACAATCATTTGACAAAACATGCTTTGAGAATTTGGTAAATATTTCAATTATCTTAACCGATTTTGACTTGCATTGTCATTTTTATTGTTAGGATTAAAACTATAGACAAAAGAGTTAAAAGTTTTGACTAAATGCGATGTTTGATTAGGAGAGGAAGCTTTATTAGATGGCAAGATTAATTGGTTATGATAAAGGAATACTACTTGCTTTACAAAGCAACACCCAATCTTGTAAAAATGACATAAAACATAAATATAACCTCAAAATCGCGTCTTTCAAACACATTATAAACACATAATCGCAAATTCAGTCTCTCCTTCTTGTGTTACAAAACACTGGTACACTGTCGCCTTTTTCGCCTACTGATTCATAAAGTTCTTTAAATAGAAGAACTACAAGACCACCGTCGAACTGTCAGGTTTGACAGATGTCATTAAAATTTTCCCAATCCGATTATCTTGTCAAAATACGTGTTTTATTTTAAGTTAAAATAAAGACAAAATGCACGTATATCTGCGTAACATGGACTGCACTAAAAGGACATAGGAAAATTTTAACCTTTTGTAATATAAAAGGAAATCTAAAAGAGCTTTTTAAAGGCGCAGTTAAAGCTCTTTGTTCCGGTTAAGTCAATTTTCACGTTGTACTCTCAGTACGTGCCATTATAAACCTAATGTTGTAAGCGTTTGGAACTATAGTGGTATATCATAGTAATTCCATTGTAAGTTATACGGCGATCCTTGACATGATTATAGCATTGTACTCTTTATTTTTAGTGTGCAAAAGAAATAAAGTTCTTGGCAATATACCGCTTATTTCATAAACACTTAAGTTTGCTGTGGGTAATTGAAAAACTAATGGTTGGATGAAATGCATATAGATTTGTTGATAGTGTGGCTTCTAAATGTATATAGGCCTTATACAGTGTGCAGAATTTAAACTTTTAGCTCAAGTTATTTTGTCATTGTAGACTACCCATGCTAACATTCATCTAATTTTATAGTTGTTCTGTCTTTTTTTTAGAATAGAGAGAAAGCAATTTGTTTATTAAGTGAAGAGGCGTGCTTATTATAGGTTAAATATATAAGTACACAAAAAAAATAACCTTTAAACATATAAGTACAGAAAATAATACATAAAACAATTTTTAAGCCTATTTCATGGGTGATAAGTCGCTGAAGTCTAATCGGCGAGAATATTTTACTGAAACTTATTAAAAAAGTTTTATTTTTGTTATCTGAATTAACTAGCGAACACACTAAAAAAAAATCTAATTTACTACATCTATATAAAAAAATCAAATTTAAGTTGCTTTAACAATTACTTTTTGATAAACTCTTAGTTCACATAGAAGACAATTTAATACTGACTAAAAAAATATTTCAATTAAATTGGTTGGTTAGGTCTTTTAACAACCACGCCCTCCACATTTCGTGAAAAAAAAAATGGAGGACGTTGGTATGTTAAAGTTTTCAATACAAAAGAATTTGTAATTTTTAGTTACGCCGAGAATCTCCCAATCAGCTAAACACACTATGACCGAGCTGAATACAAACATGGATTATAAAACTTTTGTATTGAACGACCTCTCAAACTTTTTCGGATATAGAATTTTAAACAAAACGTCGGAGTCGGGGCTCGCCCATCTACTCGACGCGTCTGCTTCTGTGCAAACATATTTTCACATATAGCCTCCTCCAATTGAAGAAGGAATAAAGATAAACAAACCTTATTTACGTATTCCATGCTATATTATATCTCAACAGCTATTGTGTACTACAGAAAGTTCTTGATTAATTTATCTTTATTAATAATATACTACTTGACTAACTTTATCGACTTGAATTTTATTTCCAAAGTTCCGGTAACAGCTGCGTCTACATTCAAAACACAATTTTTTCGCAAATCTATAGTTAATATCATAGATAATTCAAGCTATCGACCAATCATATCACGTCGATTTGATGTCAAATGTTGTGTATGTACCTTTATTCCTCTTGGGGTTGGACAGATTAGCTCATATCTTGATTTAAAGAACAAGAAAAAAGGATTTATTTGAAATTTTAATACGGGCCACCTCCCATAGTAGGCGTGTTTTTACATTAAGTATTATCAGGTAGCAGTGATTCAATGGGGATTAATTAATCTCTGATTGAATTATAGTAGAAAAGCGACAATTCTTTTGGTCATTTTTTGTATGGAAATTGTCGCAGCAATTAATATAATAAAATCAAATTTTGCCGTTTTGATTAAACAATCTATCTCTGTTTAATTTTATTTTGTATTCCTTCCTCTTTCCTTCAATTTGCTTGCTATTGGTGTTGGAGCTCAATATAAAAATGAGAGAATAGACTTTTGAGAAGGCCTGATGAGGAATCTCTAAAACGCGAGTAAAGCCGAGAGTATCTGTCATCCTTTTAAAAAATCCTCTTTATTATGTTCATTTGTAATTGTATGTACACTTATTTTCAGAATGTAAAAATTATGGATTATTAAAGTTATATACAACTTTATATAACAAGTTTCGAAATTTTTATTTCTTGTTTTAGTAGGAATTCTTTGAAAAACTAATTTTATTTTCATTTATTTTTAGTTCCTTTTTTTTTAAATAATTTTCAACGGATAACTTGAACATTATATGTGTTTCCGGGTAACGGTCATTTATATTTAATAAAAAAAAAATACACTATCGACGACCTCCGTGGTCGAGTAGTGTGTACACCTGTTTTCATGGGTAAGCAACTCTGCGGTACCGGGTTCGATTCACGGTCGAGTCGATGTAGAAAAAGATCATTAGTTTTCTATGTTTTCTTGGATCTGGGAGTTTGTGGTACCGTCGTTACTTCTGATTTTGCATAACACAAGAGCTTTAGCTACTTACATTGGGATCAGAGTAATGTATGTGATGTTGTCCAATATTTATTTATTTATTTACTATAAAAAAGGCTTTCTTATTCAAATTTTATGCAAATTATAGTTGCTAAAAATGTTTGGATTTGATTTTATTTAAACTAAACTAAACTAGACGACTGGTTTGCGCCTTTGACTAGAAAATACGTTCACTAATAACGTAAATGTCACGTTTATTATGACAGATACCTTAAATAATGTTGCATAATGGCTTTGATATTTTTCATGTAAAGAGAGACTGTCAAAACTGAGAACGCGTCGAAAAACAAACTATTGTAGTGAAGCAGTTCGAAGTTTGGCGAATGTCAAAATATCTTTTACGCACACCACGATAATAAAGTTCACTCGTTCATTTTAGTTCTTTTGTGTGTGATTATTTTGATATGTAAATAATAATCTCAGCATAAGGATAATAAGGGTTTGATATTCCGATCTTAATATTTGCTTTATAATGAATACGCTTTTTTCACATTAGCAGCAGCAGTGGTGCCTGCCTGGGTTTGAACCCGAAATCATCGGTTAAGATGCACGCGTTCTAACCACTGGGCCATCTCGGCTCAAATACGCCTACTTTTAACAAATAACGATAAATTATTTTATTTTAGTAAATAACAGTGTATAATAAATAAAAGGAGAAGTGATGACACAGGAAAAAACATATTTGATTTGTTATCAACCGATGCTACGCTGCAAAATAAACAAAATCGAAACGAGAAACTGGCAATGTTTTCGTCACAATAACAGGCTATTGACCTATTAATTTGGTTTCTGTTCAAGATATTTCGTCTTTGTACCATTCATCCATAGAAATTGAAGGTTTTCCTTTGATAGATAAATCGGTTATCTCGTCGAATAGGACATTGAAGTAAAAAAAAAACGTTTTAACAATTCGCCAGCTGAGCCAACAGATAGTATCGTATTATATCATTGACGATATTTAACCATTTCAAACAATTTTTTGAAATACTTACCAGTATTTGAGTTACAAGTTAAGCCGCTGCAGCGATAAATTTCGCTATGTCATCTAATCAAACTATTAAAACATACGGCGCTTGATCGCTTAAAGACAATAGTTTTTTTTTGTGTTTTTTCTATTGTGATATTTAATCACTTGAACAACATTTAGTTTTAGTTACTTGACTATTGACAGAGCCGCACAAATTTCAGGTGAACAGTCTGCAGTTCAGTTCATCCAAACAGATTCATATCATATTGATAATTGGGGACGCGTGGTTAATATATATTTTATATGAGAATCAAATAAGTATAAAATAATCATTTTTAAATACTCGTGCAATGTCTGAAATGTTAGTTATTAAGACATAATTATTCACTGACTTCAAAACTTTTCAAATTGTAGGCAAAGATAAGGCTTCTTCATTGCGGTTGAAGATTCTGAAGATGTACAAATAATATCGCGCGCAATAAATGCCTTAGTTGCGGTGCGAGTGAGATAGCCAATATAAAAAGCAATCAGTTAGAGCGGGATGGATTGATGATAATTCGATAAAATTCGTTCCTGGGTTGTAGAAATTTATCAGATAAAATACTGAAATCTCAAAAGCTCTTGACTGAGGTGTCTTGATACTTGATTCGATAACCTCTTAACATGAGAGCTTATTATATTCAGAGCACACCTCAAGAAATAAGGGACAGATGCTTTCTATCCACGGTAGATAAAGGTTGTATCGACGTTGGTTAATGAAGCTTGCACATGATAAGGTATTATTTAGCGAAGATACTCTATAAATGAAATTCAAATGTAATCCATTTATGGCCTCGAAGCTTATTGCCGACAGCATATTTTTCAGACGCGCTTCAATAATTAATCCCTTCAACATTATTAATTAATACATGTCTGTCGACCAATCTATCAGTCTCTTGTGCAGACATTCCGAATCACTTGTTTCATTAATAAAATAACCATTCGAATTATTCTGAAGAGCCTTAAATGTAAGCTGAAGAGCTTTAAACCTAATTAGATGCGACTATTACGACATATACCAGAATCTAATAATCTATTTCAAGTCTTGTTTTTTTTGTTGAATTTTTATTTGGAGTTGGGAATAAGCGGTTACACTAAAAATGAAAGCAGGTCAAGATTGAAATCGAGGGAGATGAAATTTTTCTAAAACTTTTTTTTCTTAATCGTCTTGGGCTGCACTAAGCCTACGCCGCATATTATGAAAAAAAAGTAAGGTTCCTTTACACATTTGTACATATTGTCTAGTCTGTGATGAAAGGGTTAATAAAAAATATAAAAAAAAACACTTATTTCGTAGTTAGAGTTCTGTACAAAATTCATATTCATGTTGATAGAATGTACTATACTAACTAGCTTGATATCATCAACCGTCTTTCACTTCGAAGGTGAATAAAGATTTGAATACAGTCCGTAAGTCCGTCCTTATTTACAAACTCCCCTTTAATCAATGTTATTCATCCCTCTTCAATTTTGTTGTCCCCTGCCAAAAACGTTTAATAACTTCGGTTTGTAAGTCCTTCGTTAGTTGGAGACGTATTGGGTCCGTGCCAAGATCGAAGGTGTCTGGAGGCAACTCGGCAATTTTGTTTCGTCCAAATTCGCCGATTCCATTGTATATTTTCTTAATAAATTTCACAAGCAAAGTCATTACGAACCGGTCCATTGTGAAGGATAGTAATTGGATATGAATGGCTTTAATGAATTTGTACAGATACTCCAAGGTTTCATTAATTATTCTACTATTTATTTACATTACATTAACAGCCTGTAGGCTAAAGCCTTCTCTTCCTTCGAGGAGAAGGTTTGGAGCATATTCCACCACGCATGCGGGATGGTGGAATACACATGTGGCAGAATTTCGTTGAAATTAGACACATCTTCACGATGTTTTCATTCACCGCCGAGCACGAGACGAATTTTAAACACAAATTAAGCACATGAAAATTCACTGGTGCTTACCTGGGTTTGAACACGCAAACTTCGGTTAAGATGCAAGCGTTCTAACCACTGGACCATCTCGGCTTTTACTTACTCCTACTTACTATTTATTTGCTATATATTAACCGACTTTATAAGACTTTAGTACAATAATAAAGTAAAATTAATCAGAGACCTCGCTTGTATTGATTTTGGTAACTAAGCGCGAAAGATCCGTCACAACATGTATTGTTGTGTTCCTGTTTGAAGGGTGAGAGGGCCAGTGTAACAACAAGGAACGTAACTACTTAGTTTCCAAGGTTAGTAGTACATTGATATTAACACGAGTAGTAAGGGTAATATTTGCGGAATCGGAATCTTGGCGTTATAAAAGCCAATAAATCCTTCCTTTTTTATCATCTATATAATATTGTATTATTCGAAAAAAGATTATATAGATGATAAAAAAGCGTGGAGTTAATGCATGTTGACTTCCAGGCAGGATATATAACATACATTTATAATTGTATTTAACTAACATGACTGTATTTTTAGATGTTGAAAAAGAGTTTCTTGCCGGTTCTTTTCGGTAGAACATTCCGAACCGGTGGTAGCTTTACTTAATATAGTTTGTTAAATGACGATTCAAAAGTGCTTGTAAAAGCCTACTTGAATAAAGTATATTTTGATTTTGAATAAATCCTTCCTGGGGCGAGGTATTTGTTTTTATAATTAAAACTGCAGATATTTTTAACTTTGCCTGCTCGTTAACTTAAAACATTTATAAATAATACATATTATTCAACATAAGACTATGTAAAAGATAAAAGATCGTGTATTATTCAGCACAAGACTATACAGATAAAGAGACTGGAGCTAATACTTCTTGACTTTCAGGCAGAATATATTATATTAATTTAATTGTATTTCTCTGACGTAACACTATTTTTCAAATATTGGAAAAGAGTAATTACTGAATTTCTTGTCGGTTATTCTCGGTATAGTCTACATCCCGGACCACTGGTAACTTTACGTTTACTAAAATTCTGTAAAATGACGAATCAAATGGCTTGTGGTGCCATGTCTATGGACGTGATGACCATTTACCATTAGGTGACTCGTTTGAGCACCCGCCTAAATGTTTCATTAAAAAAGTCGTAATATGTAAAAAACCTTTTTTTCTAATATAAAGTCCATATTTTATCTTACTTTTATTATTATTATTGCTTTATTGATCTAGTTATTATAAGGCAGAAATAAAGTTTCTGAGTTAAATTCACTGGTTGTTGAGGTTTTTTGTCAAGAAATTCGAAGCAGCACGAAATTTGATAGTTGACAATTTTTGCAATCATGGCCGTGAAAATTATGAAAGCTGTTGGTGTTGTACCTGATCTCTCTCTAAACTCTATCTAAAATGAGAACATAGAAAATGCACCTCTGTTAACACAAATCATTCAGAACAACATTATCATCATATTCATCATGACGTCAGGACATTCCGCTGAAACTCTGAATTTGTAGTCATCACTTGTAAATTACGAGAAGACCGTTAAACATTCCATTTGCATTACACATGAGCACTGTATCAAAAATTCAACCAACTAGTTGTGTGTTTTGATAAAGTTTGCCGCTCAACTTATCCTGTAAAATTTATCACGCGCTCGTGTCGTGATGAATTTTAACACGCTGTTTTTAAGTAGAGTTATGAATTTATAATGCGCTCTTACGTATGTACGAGTAACATAGGAAATTAATGCTCATCAAAAGTTCGTAGTACGGGTGAAGATATGAATTTATCAGAATGACTGCAAAAAAATGCATTCCATTTCAATTTAGTACCTTCGTTAAATATTTGTTCTCTAAGTTCACAAAGGTCATCGTCATCCTCCTGCCATTATCCCAATTTTACTTGGTGGCCGAACCCAAGTAAAATTGCAGCATTTTTTCTTCTTCCATACTTCTCTGTCGGACGTCATCTCATAAGTAACATTCTTTCGAACCATATCGTCTTTCACACAATCCATCCATCGTTTCTTTGGTCGTCCCCTACCTCTATATCTATCCACATCCGTGCTCAAGAATTTCCTCTTAAAGAGGAAATTAAATTAAGGGCATGATCTCTAAATTAACAAAGATGTTTCAAATCAATCGGCTATTCATAAATTCCAAAAGTGCTCCCTATTCTGTACTTTTTGACACAATCATCAACACAGTATGTACACAGATATACAGAAAGGCAAAATTAAAGAATTTCTTAGCAAATCCCACAATCTTCGTTTAAGATTTACTTAATCTATCATCTTCAGACAGTTCAAATTTTAATTGAGCCGTTAATCGACTAAAATCGTTCGGTGTGACCGGATTTAATAATAAATTCAAATATCGAGATCAAATCACGATTGCTAGGAAGTGATTTGCTAAATCGATTATAATAATTAGAACACTCGAAGGATAAATGAATCAAAATAACGTATACTGTCATTTTAGGATTGCATCTAGTCGTGGTCTAGTCAGTAGTTGGTATCATTGCCAATGATTCGATCCACTAGTTGGTACTATTGGATCAATTTGCTTTTATGTGTTAATTTCAGTCTTTCAGTTTTTTTTTTAATTTCAACCGTACCTGTGTTTCTTATTTACGTATGCTGTTGAGTGAGATATAAACCCGTACATAATGTACGATTTATGCTACGTCATATTTCATTAAAAAAGGATGTTGTTCTGGGATATTTTCATGAGTGTCGAATGAAAATTGATGAATGTTTTTGTATTGTACATTTTTGTTCGCACTTTTATTTTGTTTTTAATTGTATGTTTTTTTATCAATGTCATCCATCGAATTTCGCTTTTTAACGAGAATTTCCCTGAGCCTGCAATTTCACTTGAATGTTCGACCTAGATAACTGGAGATACTTTTGGGCTTTTATGCTAAAAATATGTATATTTTAGATCATTTTATTAATACCAACATACGTTTGTCACGTGAGTTTAAACTTACAATATATTAAGAACGAAATAGATAATGTAATAATTAACAAAAAAATACCTACGGACTCTTTCTTTTTTATGTAGAAATATAGATAAAAGGAAGACAGATTCAAACAGAAATAAATCGTAATAACAGAGATGTAATCTCGATCCTCATAAAGCCTTTTATATTAATCCCCAACGGCCTCTCGAAAGGCTCATAATCACAGAAAGAAGAAACTACGTAGACAAAGATAAAAGAAATATTCCAAGGACGGCAATAATATTATTTTTTCGTTACTTTTGACAAGCATACCATAAATTCACGAATTTTCTTGGATAAATATTTTTTTCAACGATTGACCTGATTACAGAAAATGTGAGTTTTGGTGTTAATTATAATTAATCTGTTTTTGTTTATTAGAGTGATTTAATAACACGAGCGAGTTTAATTAAAGCCACGTGAAAAAAAATGGACCCGTTATAGACTAGCCAGTAGCGTGGTGAAATAATCACCAAACCTTCTTCTTAAAGGCTTTATCCTAGCAGTAAGGTATTTCCAATACGATTTGTGGATAGACGTGTCATTATTTTATCCTTTATGGTGATTTATTCACTTGTTCTTCGCCGTAGACCACGGAGTGAATTGTAAGTACAAATCACACCTAAAAAATTCAGTGCAACCGTCTGAGACACAAGCTCGGCCTGGTTCAGGCGCTTGAATTGTACCCATTGAATTATATATATGTAATTATTGTGTTAAATTACTACATATTTAATATAGTTAGGTAGGCTTTTGAATCGTCTAAAAGTGTCTAAAAGTCGCCTATTCAGTTATCGAGTAATGCTGAAAATCAATATTTATGCATATTGCGTGCAAAAAAAAGTTGACTACGTTTCTTATAAGTCGCTTGCAACTTCGAGCGAAGCAGGCTTAAGATACCCTGTTCTTCTCTGTATCCCTCGCATCTATGCAAAGTTTCAAGATTATTAGTTTAGTAGCTAAGAAGTGAAAACGTAACAAATAAATAAACTCACTTTCGAATTTATAATGTTAGTCATGATACCATAACTCACTACCTCATCTAAAATCTCAGGTCAGGTGAATGAGAGTTTTTCTATCTTAAAATTCTCAGTAGCAGCCTGGAGTTCAATCGCAACGCAAACAATTCACGCAAAACTTCGAGTCTTCACTTGATCTCTCTTCAGTCGCGTCGCGAGGCAATAGAGTGTGTGCTCTCTCTCGTTGGTTTGCGTAATATTTAAGTGCAAACCTATGTAACGTTTGCACTTAAATATTTGCTGCGAAGGGTTCGCCTTGAAGTTGGTTGCCTTGGACTAAATTGGGACAGGAGGCTTCAATACAATATAATATCACGTTAGCTGACTGAGTAATAACATCATTTTGATCGTCTCTTGAATCTTCAATCTATTATTTAAAACAAACACACACACACACACACACACACACAAATCGTTATTAAAAAATAAACAACTGATGTAATGGTTATTTTCAATATATTTTCTTTTCTGGCGTGTATCCAATAAATATTGTTATGAAAATTCACACGATACTCGGTAATTATATGTCGGATTTTTTAAGCGAATGACAGGTGACATGGGTGATATTTATTGTGGCGTATTCTGTGCAATAAATATTATGAACGAGTTTTCGAAAAGTTAAGTTATTATTTTTTAAGCTTTTATTATTATTTATACCAACCATCAATCTTTAAGCATATCATTTTTAGGGTTCCGTATCTAAAGGGTAAAAACTTTATTACTAAGATTTCGCTGTCTGTCCGTCCGTATGTCTATCACCAGGCTGTATCTCAAGAACCGCGATAGCTAGACAGTTATGTATATGTATACCTACTGTTGTTTATTATTTATATATGTAAGAATAAATTGGAAACTCACCGTAGAACAGGATGATGTATTAATTACTGAAAGTGTATTAACAATATTTCGAAATCAAAATGACGTATCGACTTAAGTCAGCTGTGAATGTTTCACGAGTGACATACAAAGTGAATCGTTACAGAACGGTGACTGACAGCAATATAATAAAGACGTCTATACTATATTCGATGGCAGGAGACGTTAAGATACACAAACCTTAGATTCACGAGTACATACATATTTCATGAGATTTGCTAGTAGCTCTATTACGCAGTACAAACAGTTTATAATACAAGACTACTCTACTGTACTACTTCATAAAACATCCAAAAAAATGTTTATAAATCCATATTATTCAATATAGTATGATATGATTGTTACTTTAGATTTTCAACAATGTCAAGTCAATTCGAACTCATGTTTCTGTACATCACCTGCCATTGTAACCGACCATATCAATGGTGTACATTTTCAAAAGAATCACACAGGCTGTAAATTTACAACTGCTCGGCTAAAGCCTCCTCCCTTTGAGGAGAAGGTAATATGCTCCAAGCATATTTCACCAGGCTGATCTAATGCGGGTTGGTGGATACACATGTGGCAGAATTTCGTTGAAATTAGACACATGCAGGTTTCCTAACGATGTTTCCCTTCAACGCCGAGCATGAAATGAATTATAAACACAAATTAAACACATGAAAAATCAGTGGATTAGCCTGGGTCTGAACCCGCTCACGGTAGCATGCGCAAGCGATCCCGTGGCGCCCGCCGAAAGACGGAGAGGGTACCGCTGGTTTTTTAGTGGGTAAACCCGGCGTACCAGGGCGCACTTGGCGTCCAGGGCTCCGGGGAGTACCACCCTCCCCCACCTTCCAACACGTGGGGGAAGCGCATAACGCGTTTTTCCAGCGAAAAAAAAAAAGGGTCTGAACCCGCATTCATCGGTTACGATGCGCGCGTTCTAACCACTGAGCCATCACAGCTCAATTTCAATGTAATATCAAACTAAACTGAATGAACGAGGCGTTCAAAATATAGGTATAGTTTAATTTGACATTATATATCTGCAACGCTAATATCACCTGCCCTAATTACATTTAATATTTCCAAATACGAGTACGTAGTTCTAAATTAACTTCTAAAATAGCTGAAATATGCAAAGCACTTAATTAGTAACCGCGATTTATATTAGAAGAACCAACAGTTTTAAACATGTTGCCTTTGAACTGTTGCAAACGGGTTTCGAAACTTAAATTAGTTTAAATAATTCTAATGGGCAATTTTTTTTTTAGTTTTAATGACTTTTAGTTTTTAATTTTTATAGTTAATCCTCTGATAGTCTTAACGACCTCGAGGATTGTAACAGACGCGGTAGCACTTGTAAGTGTTTATAGTATCTTGTATTGACAATTAGTAAAAATACAACTTAGGTTTAGTTCAAGCGTACAAGAAGTCTCTAAATGCAAGCTCTTCAAGGAACGTACTAATCTCTTATCATATATTGTCCCCTTTTTTTATGGCATAAGTTGGCGGTCGAGCATTTATGGGCCACCTGATGATAAGTGATCGTCACCGCCCACAGAAAAAAGGCGCTGTAAGAAATATTAACCATTCCATACATCGCCAATGCGCCACCAACCTTGGGAACTAAGATGTTATGTCCCTTGTGCCGGTAGTTACACTGGCTCACTCACCCTTCAAACCGGAACACAACAATACTGAGTAATGTTGTTTGGCGGTAGAATATCTGATGAATGGGTGGTACCTACCCAGACGGGCTTGCACGGAGCCCTACCACCAAGTAAAACTTACTATTATTGTGTTCTGGTTTAAAGGGTGAGTGAGACTTATAACAGACACGTATCTTCGATGTCGAGCTTATGGCGCATTAACGATGTTAGTGATGGTTAATATTTGTTACGCTACCAATGTCGATAGACGGTTATGACCACTCTGGTACCTCATTTGTAAGTTTGCCATCCTACGTAAATAAATCTATTTGTTTCCTATCTTCTAAGGATCGACTAGTAAAATATATTCATCGTTTAGCTCTTAGCTTTTGTTTCTGGATTTAATTATTTTTTATTTATTGAAAAAAATACTCTATCAAATTATGGAACTTTAGAAGCTAGTTATGGAAATATTTAAGAAGTGTTAAGTAATTATTTACACTATTTAGTAGTATAACAAATAATTTCGTAAATAAATAGCAACAGATTTCCGTAAAATAATTTAATTTAATAGGATCTATTATTACTATAAATATTAGTACTGTTTTACATATATAATTATTATGAAATAATACATTGACACTAATTGTTGCTTTTCTAATTAAAAATGTCTGATGCTGATAAAATAGCGGTATTTAAACAACAACAATATTTTATAGAAAGGTTTTATTTTGTTGGCTCTTAAGAAATATATGTATATGTATTTTTACTCTTTACTGCAGTGCGATTCTGTAAGAAATCTTTTCGTATCTCACTCGTGAAACATTGACAGTTGATTTACGACAATACAGCATTTTGATACGTCAAATATCCTAATTATTATTACAGTCAAAGTTGCATATTTGATCGTCTCTCGTGTCGTTCTCGTGTTCTGTAGTGAGTTTCGAGATTTTTTTTACTCAACTGTCATTTATATGAAAAAAGGGCTGAACTTATTGTATGAAAAATTTGTATACATTTTTACATTTAATTCAATTTAAAAACTTACTAATATGATATATATAATTGGCGTGTATTATATATTTATTATTTAGTATGTATATATATTTAATACGGACTAATGATATACCGTTTATTCAATTGTTTTTTTTTTTTATAAACATTTACAAACATTATTCCAGTGCGTGTTGAGTGTGTGAAAATGGTTTTATAGAATTAATATTTGTCTCATAGCTATGGTTAAGTATGTACTATTTATCAATACTAAATACAATTATAGGATAATAAATTTAAATTTACTAACTATTGTATAATAATTGCCTTTGCTTTGCCATGGGAACTATATAGATTTTATACAAATGCATACATGCATGACGCGTTGATTTCAATATTAGTGTACAGTGAGCCCATAAACCATGACGTATATAACTTTTATATTTTATTTAAATATTTTGAAATAAATTGTACACGCGATTATGAACCTAAAGGTTCGCCTCCAGTGGAGGTTGGTGGCGTACTTCGTCTGAAATACGGAGAGGTCAACGAGGCTGGACGTGATCTCTCTCTGTAGAGCAATTGTTATGGCGATCCTCCACTAGATATCGGCTTGAAAGACCGTAATCTGTTGTTACGAGCCCTTAATAATCTAGAAGGAATCCGCAGAATGGAACCGTAAAAGGGCTGAACTCACTCCGTGGAGATAACGAAGGCGGCGTTTCAGCCCTTACAGAGTTTTGACGATCGGGCTTTTAAACACTTGGGGCCATGAATGTATGAAGTTGGGCCCTCACGTGTCCTTGAGTATTTATAGCTGGGTTTGCTTCTTGCTGTCTTATGCACTAGCGAGGCATGCATGTGGCTAGATCACCTTCATCCATGCATGCATGCACTATATCAACACGATCCCGCAACCTCTCGGATTCGTGATAGTTTGTAACCAACCAATATTTGCAAAAATTAAATATAGATCACAAAGCTACAAAAAGACGCTAGCATATTTTGTGTAAAAATATCAATTTATTTATTTAATAGACTAACTTATGCCTCGAAAGCACTGTTTTATACAAAAACAAAACCGAAATAGGTTTTTTAAAGAATTATTTTATTAGTATTAACATTTAATATTAAAAAATATTTTATTTACAATAGCAATTATTTAAATTTATAAAACAATAATCTTATACGCTACTTACAATACTACAAAAAACACACACACACACACATCGATTTCATTCAAATAACTTACATAAGTCATATAAATGACAACTGATATAATTATGTTAAAATACGTTTTATTCCATTTTCTGTCATGTCAGTTCATAAAGTGCACTGACAAATTATGACATATATCTTAGAAGACATAGTATACCTACATTTATTTATACAATCGTTATTATTTGGACTTAAGTAAAGTGTGAGAAATTCTTCATTGTATTACTGTTTGCTAGTCGCATAAAATAAACAGATACTAAATTTTTCAAATCCACGTATTTTTTTATTAATTAATAAGACTTATTCATATATTTTTTGTACCATACATAAAAACATTGCGTACAAGGGTAGGTTGGAGATTTCTTTCAAATTGACTGATCAAAGCGCCAAAAATCTTGTATTAACGTTTCTTTATAAATCATTACATAACTGAGTTGATTCGCGTAAGACTATATCTGAGATCGGACTACAAGGTACAAGCTGTTTTTTACAATTAAATAATCATGAACCATTTTATATACATAAAAGCCTCATTTTGGCTTGAACAAAACTCGCCTCTAAAACAAATTTTGAGAAATTACATGTAATCCTTCACAATTAAGAAGATACTGATGTATTTAAAAAAAGTGTTACTTTTAATCTTTAATCAAGACGTATGTAGACACTAATAATATCCTTCACTAATTGTATATTCCATAATAGTTGTAAATGTTTGCTTGCCACTAATTTATACTAATATATAAAGTATAAATTGTTTAATGTCACTTTAGTAATTAAATTTGTGTGTACCTAAATAAATATAAGATTAAAATATATGGATAGTAATAAATTGGTCGATTTCCTATATTAAATTTAATTGATAACCTCCTTCTTTTTTTGAAGTGGGTTAAAAAAGAACAAAAAAATAGCTACATCAAATTATCACCCCGCGTATAAAATATTGTGTTCTATACGCTTATACATACCGCAATATAAGTGGAAGATAGATTGCTCTCACCTCAATACCTATAGATGTCTTAATACATACGCCATAGAGGCGAATATCGATTGTCATATTTATACCGAACTTCCCTTATCCCGTGAGATGTCCAATTTGGTACAGGCACGTTAGTAGATGAACTCTTCTCTCAGAGGACGGACGTAATTTTCACGATGAAATTTGCCGCCAAATTTACGTGATTAAGTGAAAATAATTTAATCACTTAAGTGAGTTTTTAATGTGATTTAAATGCGGTTCCAGAACTGTTGTTTAACAGAAACAACTATCATAATAAAACAATCATTTTGTCATAAATAAAAACAAATGAAAATCAGTGTATTATGAAAAAATGATGCAAGTACTAAATTTGGAAAATATTCACATGGATTACAGTGTGTCGCAGGATTAGGGTCAAATTAATTAATTAATGATAAACGAAACGGATAAGAAATATATTAAATAACAATTATGTTTTTATATAAATACGTGTGTGGTGAAGATTTATCTGATCTCTTGAAATGAATAGATTGGAAAATTCGTCGAAACAAGATAAGGATGACGACAATGTCCGTGGGAACTGCACGAAACAGAACAAAATACTGGGTATGTTAGTGATATATGGCATTTATAAAATTCCCCATAATATATTATATCAACTCTGTTCAAATCCGTACGACTAGTAAAATCTATGATTATTGAATTATTTTCTACGAGTATATTATGAGGCAAAAATAAAACACACAATACCTATGTACGTATATCCTTTTTGTTTGTTAACAATTAGGTATTGAAGAGTTTAGTGTTACCAATAAAAAATAGTTTAAAAATATTATTAAAAAAAAAAACAAAAAAAGAATAATAATTATGTTCGAAATTTACTAGTGTTCACCCAGTATTGTTATATGACTGCTGCCGTACCGATTTGTCCTGAGTGAAATTTAAAAAAAAACTTCCCAATCGCACCGCGACATACCAGGTCCAATCTATACAACCCAGAGACTCACTTAAATACACGGAAAAAACAACATCTCAATTGTTTCAACCGTTTAAGCATTTAAGATAAACACAAGAAGTTTTTATAATGCTAGTTATAAATAAATATAAAATAAGATGATCATGATAAAAGCGAAATAAGTAATTAAAATAGAGGACTTCAGTTACATACACACGTGCGGGAGCATTAGCATTTGTTAGCATTAGCAGCCTGTAAATTTTCCCACTGCTGGGCTAAAGGCCTCCTCTCCCATTGAGGAGAAGGTTTGGAGCATATTCCACCACGCTGCTCCAATGCGGGTTGGCGGAATTCACATATGGCAGAATTTCGTTGAAATTAGACACATGCAGGCTTCCTCATGATGTTTTCCTTCACCGCCGAGCACGAGATAAATTATAAACACAAATTAAGCACATGAAAATTCAGTGGTGCTTGCCTGGGTTTGAACCCGAAATCATCGGTTAAGATGCACGCGTTCTAACCACTGGGCCATCTCGGCTCTCGTGCGGGAGATTGACATGTATATATATACAGATATAAGGCGAATAATAGGCAGTTTTGACTCACTTTAGGAGAGATCTTAAGTGTTAGTCTTCACACTCCCAACTTCCAAACTGCGCTACTACTGAGAATTTAGCTGAAAAACTAAATAACTTTCTTTTCGCCTGACCTAGGGTACAGATTAAAGACTCAGTATCTGTGGCCGTATGTCAGCACCACATGTATGTATATACTATTGTACCATTTAAATTATAGTTTCGAGATATGCGAACGAAATAACATAAATAAATATTCTGGCCACACCTATCCTTTTGAAGAGGAATTCTCGATGAAAATGCTATAACCAAATCAAATTAAAATTGATCCATTCCAAGCACTTTTGAACTGTTTACATATTACGATTAATTTAATGCAAACCTTCGTGTCCGGAATGTGGAACTAACACGGTATTCCGTAATTACTTTTTCATATTTATATTTGTTAATATATGTATACATGCTAATGAATTAGTAAAATAAAATTAGAAAACGGAGAGCGTTTAAATTTATAAAGCCGAGATAAAACACATTAGGTGGTACCATCAGGTGGTCCATTACACTGACCGCATAGTATATTATGTCATTAAAAAAAAAGGAATTTTTTGAAGGTTAAATCTACAACATCTACATTAGAAGAAAATTATATATCTTTTATGGAAAACTCTTTGATAATTTATGTCTGGAGAGACTGTTAAAGTTAACGGTTGGTCCCTGAGCACACGCACAGTAAAGTAGTATGACGTTTGACGAGTGTTAAGCGTAGCCGTCACGCACACCAAGATAATAAATATGGCTCCCCTTTTTTTATTCTTTTGTAGCGTGATATGTATCTTGATATACAAATAAAATCGAAGGAAATACATAAATGCGTTACATTACATACATTAGCAGCCTGTAAATTCCTCACTGCTGGGCTAAGGCCGCCTCTCCCTTTGAGGAAAAGGTTTGGAGCATATTCTACCAGGCTATAGAATAGAATACACATGTGGCAGAATTTCGTTGAAATTAGACTCATGCAAGTTTCCTCACGATGTGTTCCTTCACCGCCGAGCACGAGATGAATTATAAACACTAATTAAACACATGAAATTCATAAATAAATACGTACTCAGCGCTTATCATTCAATATATATTATATTTGTATTGAAATTCTTAATAATTTTTTTTTAAATAAAAGATTTCAGTTTATTTATAGTAAAGTTTTTGGTAAGCGTTCTGAATTATTCGACTTTGTATTATTACATCTGACAAGTTCACGAGTCTGCCTTTGGGAAATCATATCAAATTATTATTGAATGAAAAACGACAGTTCCATGGAGATTATCACGAAGCGACTCAATTTGTTTAAGTATTGCAACGTAAATTCTATACTAAGTATCTATGATTGGATCTGACTGTTACACTAGTTTATGTCTAGCTAACGAGTGTGGGATTTTAATCACTTATTGTAATTATCAGCTTTGTTATACAAAAATAATATGAAAAATAAATTAGATTGTTATTTAAAAGTAGCGACGTGGTTGAAATCTATTGAACGATTCTTTTTTTTTTTAATTTATAGTTAAAAACAAAATATATGATTAGATATTAATATCGGAAATCTTTATATAATATAAATCTTGAGTAAGAGATAAAAGTTGGTATAAACATATATGTGAGAGAAAAAATAAACTATTCTCCTGAAATCATCATAAATAAATTAAATGTATAAATATTGTACAACATCACATACATTACTCTGACCCAATTTAAGTAGTTAAAGCACTTGTGTTATTGAAAATCAGAAGTAACGACGGTACCACATACACCCAGACCAAGACGACATAGAAAACTAATGAACTTTTTCTACATCGACTCGGCCGGGAATCGAACCTGGGGCCTCGGAGTGGCGTACCCATGAAAACCAGTGTTCACACTAATGGACCACGGAGGTCGTATAAGTCGATATCGGTTCCAAAACATCAATCAAACAGAATTGAGTAGCGGGTTAGTGAAACTATTATTTAATATAAACTTTATCAATGACCTAACTCGATCGAGCTTTCCGCCATTTTGTATTACGTATTCCTCAAATTTCCGTCACAGACTATAAACTACTACGTATTTCCTGCCAAAACGCTAATATGGCGTCTGAACGCCACTCCAGGACTATCCTCGACTCTGATTGGTCGTCACATTTGATGCAATATTATAATAGTCACTTTGAATTTATAAGTAAGATTTAACATGCAAAATAAACGTAACAACACAAATACTATTTAAGAAAGAATTAAGTACGACGGCAGCGTAGATTCCAAAAAAAAACATGATTACTTAAATTCATTTATTAAAACTAATTCTAAAATATATGTAACAAATTGGTCAATGTGAGAAACAAAAGTGGCAATTTAAAATACATTTTTTACTTAATTTAAATTCAAGCAGAATTACTAAAACTCAGTATCATAAATTTTATTGTTAATTTCACTGAACACATTTCGTCACTTGAATCACGCCACTGAACATAACTTAATCTAAACTAATTAAATTAAACTTAAAGGAATGTAACACACGATTTAAAATGTTAACAATTAACTATTCCTCCACTTTCACCTCTAAAAATGAAATAAATGTAAACTCATTTTTAAAACTGATTAATCGGCATATACATGATTTTTTTATAAAGGTTTTTATTTTCATAAATAAGGTCGCTAATGTATTGTGTTTTATTCTATTTGTGTGTATGTGCAATATGTGTAAACATGTCATAATCAAAAGTGCCTGTAAAGAGAAGGGCAGGAGTCAAGACAGTAAGCAATCAGAATGAGATATTTATCTAAGAAAACAACAATTGCCAATAATCAACCCTGAAGCTATAGCGAACCTACGAGACAAAGAATCATATTCCAACCAAAAAACCCCAATAACTTTTTTCGTCCCGACCTGGGGTTTGAACCCAGAACGTTGGGATCAGAACCCAGAGCCTTTTATCAAGCCACTAGACCAATGAGCCAATCAAAAATGTAGTTACATTTACCATTGGTGTGCCTTTATAAATTTCTTATGTACTAAATTGATTAGAATTTGTTCGAACGTTCCAATTTCATTGGTCAATGTTTTTATTTAATAAACGTGACGAAATTCACAAGTGTAATGTTAAACTTATATTCCTTGAGATCTCTATCCAGATTATTATCAGCTTTATTGAAATTCTCAACGTATTATCGCTTTAATGCTCTAATCTAATTACTTACGGGGGACCTACGTAAGTGCTTTTAAACGTACCCTTCTAAGAGGCAGGAGTTACAATTAGTATTAGGGACGTACGTATGTTTTTCCAGTCGCGAGCGTACTTAAAGGTAAACGAGTACACTTGCATTTATATTTACATTGAAATTTTCGTTCACAGTTGTAACCAAAACCTATAAATGTGTGCGTGTGAGGCTATTCATTTTGTTTTATTTGTTGTCAATACGAATCCAGCCATTACAAATAACATGAATAAATTGGAATACATTTTAAGTATGTGTATTCATTTTTAAGCATTACATGTAAATGTTAATATTATTACATGCATCGCTGAAAAAAAAATTCACCGCTGAAAACGATTGTGAAATATCTAAAGACAGGCATCGAAACAGCGTAACCAGAATATTATACGAGCAAGATATAAAGTTAATTCTCACAAAATAGCGCTGCAGCGCGTGAAATATTTACATTATGTTTATTTAAATCTAACGAAGTGAGTAAATATAAGGAGAAAACAGTTTAAAAAAATCAACGTCTAAAATTACCACTTCAAATAATCAACCATGAATCTATACATAACCTACGAAACAAAGAATCATTAAAATCGTTTAATAAATAAAAAATTGAATTCGAAATACAAACAAATACATATATCACATATATACAGACGGATTGAGATCTCGAATAAAACAAACGGAAGTGGGCTTAAATATTTTTCCGATAACAGACGCCTGTCAATTTATCTTTTCCAGTTTCATGAATATTTTATTTTACTCAATAATTTATTACACGAAACAGTACTATCATGTGTGATTGTGTTGATTTTGAGATACGTTGTCAATCTCTAAATAATATATATTCTGGTGAGAAACCTCAAGCTATTTGCACTAAGGATTCATTTTGAGTAGACACGTCGAGAGGCGTAATCGGCCTCTGAAGACTGACTTGAAATAGCAGTTATCCTCGTGCCTCTAATTTGTTTCTCGACGTACTAAAAGGTGCCGTAAATACGTATAGTTTCGAAACGAATTGTCGTTTTATTCGCTGAATCGAACGAACGAATCGCTGAATGCGAACGGGAGTGTTTTATTTGTTTATCTATTTCATTTTCTCGTATCTGCTGAACCGATAAACAATTATTCTTGGTGGTAGGTCTTTTTGCAAGCCCGTCTGGATAGGTACCACCCACTCATCAGATGTTCTACCGCCAAACAACAGTACTCAGTATTGTTGTGTTCCGGTTTGAAGGGTGAGTGACTTAGTGTAACTACAGGCACAGGGGATGTAACATCTTGGTTCCCAAGGCCCGGTTGACAACGCCATTGTCTATGGGCGGTGGTGACCACTCACCACCAGGTGGCCTATTTGCTCGTCCGCCTTCCGATATCATAAAAAATCATGAATTTTGCACACACATTGTCAGGAACACCAGCAAGGTACAGAAAAGACACCAACCGCTTCGTACTTAGACAAAACCGTGAGTGAAAACTTATAATTTATTTTCATTATTATTATATAACCCGACCGATAATGAGGCTTTATACAGAACTAATATATATATGTCGGAGAAGCAGGATGCCGAACAGTTGGGTTCGGGGATTGATCCGACATTTGTAAGACTATGTGGGCGTGCAATGGAGATATTCATAAAATAAAACGTATTTAATATCGTCTAATCACTGTATTAATTGATACAATAATCGTACACCGCAATAATATCAAAGGATTACAATAATTCATCTCGATTAAGAGCAAATGGGTTTGCAAGCAACCATCGCATTCGAGAAGCTTGTCAAAACATAACGACTCGCGTTGCCATGACGCTTACAACTCCATTCGGGGTGACCCGCTCTTATAAGTAAATCAGCCATCAAACATTATTGCCAACTACTCGATTCATTAATTATCCAAATTAACAACTAAAGTAACCACGCTCCGATATATATATATAATATAGTATATCTGTTAACTAGCAGGTATAACGTATTACGTGATCAATATACTATATTATATATATATATATATATATAATATAGTATATCTGTTAACTAGCAGGTATAACGTATTACGTGATCAATATTATAGAATTATAATACTCCTGGGGCAATGTATTCATTTTAATAAAAAAACCCCCAAGCGCTGTGTTAAATTTGTTGGTTGAGCTTGAAATGATATCAATTTTGTACCTGTATATTTACAGTCATAGTGAGTTTCATTCACAGCCTAAGGGATAAGAATATTTTACGTTGTGCGATGTTAAGCTCGACCCTACGGGATGTTTTTGATAGAATGCGTATGGTATCCTTAACAAGAAGTATATTCACAATAATATAGCTATTTTTGAAAGAAACGGAGGCAATCATTGTATATATACGAGCAGGAAAAATAAACTAATAACACCTAGTTTCTAACTTCGTAAAGTTATTATATCATTCCTAGTACAGAACTCGTTTCTTTAGTAAGATTTCAGAAGTTACTATTAACTCATGTCAAAAAATAGTGATAAATAAGATATTATTGGACAACATCACATACATTACTCTGATCCCAATGTACGTAGCTAAAGCACTTGTGTTATGGAAAATCAGATGTAGCGACGGTACCACAAACACCCACAAACACCCAAGACAACATAGAAAATTAATGAACTTTTTCTACATCGGACCTCGGAGTGGCGTACCCATAAAAACCGGTGTACCCACTAATCGACCACGGAGCTCGTATAATACAAGATTATATTAATGATAAAAAAGCTTGGACTTAGTATTTGTTAGATATATATAAATTTAACAGTACTTCACTGGTATACTCTGAAATTAAAACGGTGGAAAAGAGTAACTACTGAGTTTCTTGCCGGTTGTTCTCGGTAGAATCTACTTTCCGTAATGGTGGTTTGATTCAACACACTAACATGCCTACTTTAATAAACACAAATTTTATTTTAAATAAAGAAAGCCGACAACACGTCCCCTATAAATTTTGCATTACTTTTTGATTAAAATTCAGTGCATTATATGTTATTATTTAGATTAACATATATTTGAGTTAATGTTTAAGATTGATCTACAAAACATCTATGTATGTACATCTAGAGAATATATAAAATATATATATTTTAATCGAATATATACATATATCTTAGTAAGTTTTTATCGTATCATTTAATCTTCTGTAGTTGTAATTTAATAGTGTCGTGCTAAGTAAAAAAATAATAGCTAAGACCTCGTTTCCTTTTGAGGAGGTCGGTTGGTTGATGCACGCGTGATAGAATTTCATAAGACACATTGTTTTCTTCATATCCAAGCACGAGATGAATTATAAACACAAGTATATAAAAAAACAGCAATTCACGCCCAGATTTGAACTCATAATCTTGGGCGTGTTCACGTGTTCTAAATTGTTGGGCCATTTCGGCCATTTCAAACACTGATGTATACATTTTACAACGTCAGTCTATTAAGCATAAATTCATATTTGCTCGGCTACCTTCCTAAAATAAACAATATAAAAGCTGGAAAAAGAACCATTTTGCTTTCCAAATTAGTTTCATGATTCAATTCTGTTTATGCAGTTCCATTTTCTCTTAAAATGGAGAAATGAAATTTGCCCAATCGTAGCATAGTTATCAGCTGTCAGCGCGCTGCGGATTGGTAGATATTTGAGCTAGGGAATACGTTTCGAATTTTTCCGAATCATTTAAATTTCCTTACAATGCTTTCCTTTGCTATAGAAAATTGAACCGATATAGAGATTAATATATAGATAGCAGGATTTTTTCTGAGGCTTAATATTTAATACAAGCAATACTGGAAAGCCGTCAAATGACATCAAATGTTTTATGTACATCAAGAACTTATGATTGGTTAAATTATCTACGAGGCGTAATCAAAAGCGTCCCAAATAAAAAAACGTTCTATAAATTTACCATTCTCATGGATTACTGGTGTACGTTTCGTTAAATATATGAACCATGCATCAGTGTTACCAAAGTAGAGTACTGCAGGGCGTGAAACCAATGAGAAAAACTCATGTTAACAAAAAGGCACTTCTCCGTATAATTGTAATTTATAATGTCATAATTTTTTAAATATACTTATAAAATTTGAATTGAAATAAAAATATTTAATACTGATTTTTAAATACGTTTTTTTTTTTTTATTGAAATAACATGTATGAAGTTAAACATTTAACATTATTGATTCGGTTATCGACACTGTGTTGTGGCACTTCCGCCACTTCCGTCTCGTGGCGCGGTGAGGCGAGCTGGTACTGCCTGGCACGGAAAAGCGCGAGATTTTGGAACCGTGGAGAAAAAAAAATGGAGGACAAACTACGAAGGACGGATATTTGCTGACTTTGCTGTTGAAGTTATAAGTAATATATGTATGGAGTGGTTTATTAATATAGTGGAAGTCAATGTGATGTTAGTTGTTTTATTTTAACAAATTAGGTAGACGGACGGAATGAGCCATCTAATGTTAAGTAGTCACCACTGCGCAAAGACATTTTACTTTTAGTATTTACATCGCTAATGCACCATCAACTTTGGAACTAAGATGTTGTCTCTTGTAACTGTTACACTGGCTCTCGTTTCCAACCAAAATTCAACAATACTAAGATCTGCTGTTTGACCGTAGAATACCCGATGGGCGTCTAGTCAAACGGACTTGCACGAAGCGCTAACACAGAATAAAAGTTAAGTCAAAGTTTAATTACAAATTTTTCAGTCCATTCAACCTAAATGATTAACGCGGTACAAATTTTAACTAGAGGAATGGTTCCCAAGGCTCTTAAGTGCGGAGTTGCTTTATAAACTTAATTATACAGGATGCTTAAAACTAGGGATCCGTCTTGGATAGAGAGGACGACCGAGAATCCTAAATTTATTCACTAATCAAAAGCAATTACTAATTTTATTTATGTATAATAATAATAATTATCATATTATTATGTATAATCAAAAATAATACATAATATAGTAAATAATACGAAAGCAACTGCTCAACCAATTTAGATTGACAATTGGTATTGTGATAGTTTGAGTTCCGCTGGAGGAGGTAAAATTGGTATGAAGGTTTTTGTGTTATTAAGTCGCGGGTTCAGCTAGTATGCTATATAAATTGTAAAATTCAGTGTTACAGATAATTAACGCATATGCTAAATTATTAAATAAAAATTCAAAATCTGAAAATATCCTTAAAGAGAAAGTGGAACTCAGTTAAGCAAAATGGCAGAATTTAAGTCCATATAATATACCATTAAGCCCGAGACACACAAATTAAGTCAGTAGTGTCTGAGTTGCCCGACCACATACTGTAATCTGTTAAGATTCACATTTTCTTGCTACAACCAGCGCGTAAGAAGTTCTACGTCTTCTCATTGAATACATATATTAATATTACTATGATAAAAAATTACCTTTTATTTTCACACCTACTGTAATACTCAGTCATATATTACAAATCAATTACAAGTGAAATTTATAATGAGATAGACAAGGTTAAATAAGATTAGGTATGAAGTTGTCTATTTCGAGCGAATTGACGCTTAATTCGCGGCTTAACGAGCAACTTCATAAAGTAGTTTCCATTCCAACCGGTACGTTCGCATAGTAATTTTTTTTTCATAACGGGCCTTAAGGATGCATTCCAACGCATGCCAGTCAGAAGTTGGCTCTTAATAAAATGTAATCATACGGAACGAGGCAAAATTGACCCAGTGGTTAGAATGCGTGCATCTTAACCGATGATTACGGGTTCAAAAGCAAGCAAGCACCACTGAATTTTCATGTGCTTAGTTTGTGTTTATAATCATCTTCTCGTGCACGGTGGTGAATGATAACACCGTGAGGAAACCTGTATGTGTCTAATTTCAACGAAATTCTGCCACATGTGTATCCGCCAAACCGCATTGGAGCAGCGTGGTGAAAATGCTCCAAATCTTCTCCTCAAATGGAGAAAGAGCAGTGGGAAATTTACAGGCTGTTAATGTATGTACGGAAGTTTAGTCGTTATCATTGTTAAGTTATATTTTCATGCTTAAATTGAAACGATACACTTGGCAAGTCTCTGGTCGTTGTGACATTAGTCGACGTATCCGCAATTCCTTGCAGACATTTATACGTGTCATCTATGAAATGGATTTTTCATCAATAGATTTAAAATAAAATAAAATAAATAAATAAATATATATATATATTAGATTTTTTTATATTCTATTTTAGAATTCTATGTTGTTCGATTATAAAATAATAGCGAATAATATTTCTAAACAAGATTAAGGAAATTACAAAAGTTAATTTTCACATTTATTCCTTAAAAATATCTTTACCTATAAGAAAATCACAACTGCATCATTCAGTGAACACCTTAGTCATTCCGGGAACACGAAATCATTATCGGGAACGCTAATTTTATTTGCTTCTATAATACTTATTTCAAATATTATCGAACATGTAAATATACAAACATAATAAAGTTATTATTATAGTAATATCTAATTTCTTCTTTTTAAGTCATCTATAAATATATAAAATTTCGTTATATTTTGAAATTAGTAACTTAGCTACTTTTTAATTTTCTATTTGATGATTTTTATAAACATCCATGTATATTAGTCTATTTTATTGTTTTCTATAAACATTATATTTAAAATATAAATATTTAATTACGTTCCCGAAATGACGATTTTTGCTGTCGAGTTACCTTGAAATTACAGTAATTCGAAAAATTGTGAAATCTGTGTGCGCCCCTTTTAAATGTGTTAAGTTAACAAAACAATAATTTATAATTCTTCATTTGGCTATTGCTTTAAACATTTTATTGAAATTGACCACCTTCGTGGTTTTGAGCCGTATGTATAATGCTAATCATTCGGAAAAACGCTTTATAATAGCAAAAATAAAAGTCAATTAACAAAATTGAAAGCAAAACTTTTTCGTTTAGCGGAATATTTAAAACCGCATATTGTTTTTTTAACAATTTAATACGCATAAAAATGTTGAGCATTTTATAAGCAAAGTCTTTGTAGATCAAAGTCAAAAGTACTTAATATTTATTTGTAGTATTCGCTCCCTCTAGCCTCTTCGATATGGTCAGTCCCCGAGGGATTCCAAACTCATTGAGTACGCATTGCCGCGGGCTACCTTTGTTTATCTGCACTGTATAAGCTAGTTTGAAAAGATTACAGCACTCTTTTAACTTCAAGGCGAAGGACTTGGAGTTCTGTAATCCGATCCGAAGGCGTCCCAAAAACGTATTAATTTATATTATTTACGGATCGCAGACGCCTACATACAAAGGTGTCATTATTGTTACATCTTCATCCTCGTCCTAAGGCAAGGACCGTAGAATAGTGCAACCGTAAGTTCTTTTTTTTATGGCATTGGTTGGCGGACGAGCACATGGGCCACCTTATGGTAAGTGTTCACCACCGCCCATAGACAAAGGCGCTGTAAGAAATATTAACCATTCTTTACATTAACCAACACATCAACATCACCAACCTCGGGAACTAAGATGTTATGTCCCTTGTGCCTGTGATTACACTAACTCACTTACCCTTCTAACCGGAACACAATAATATAGAGTACTGTTATTTGGCGGTAGAAAATCTGATGAGTGGGTGGTACCTACCCAGACGGGCTTGCACAAAGCCCTACAACCAAGTATTTCTACATTCTCACTAGCTTTCACCCTACTCTCTTCCATTTTATTCGAATATTTCACGATAATCGGTCGAATAGTTCAGACGTGACGTTCGCGTTTATAATATTACTGATGGAAGCCAGTTGATAGCATAAACCAATTTAGTTTTTTCCTTTAAAAAAACTTTTCGTTGATTAAACCGGATCTACAACCACAATAAATGAGGCCAATTTTACGATCGCTGCCAATGAAGCAAAGAATTCGTCTGGCTACGTTCTATTACCAAAAGATATAACCATGGTTTTTGAACGAATTCGTACTTGTTTCACCTAGAACTATATTATATTTATACAACAAACACTACAACTATCGGTATGCATCTATGGGTGTATACGTATGTATAAATTAGTATCCATAAAGATGATAAAATTCTCATAGACCGATATGGACGCTGCCCAAATTTCCTTTGGTGTTCAACATTTTTCGGCGTTTTACGAGTATTGTTTATAGTTATTGCAATAATACGATTGGAAGCGGAATAGTTGGCCAGTTAATTCAAATTACAGTAATAAATAATTTAATTAAGATGGATGATAAGAGTTATTCGACTTATACGAAAAAGTTTGCACATTTTGGTTTGCACGTTTGGTAATTTTTATGACTATAAGACCCAGAAATGTAATATCGAAAAGTCTCAAACTAAATTTTCATTAGACACAAATTGTAATGATATAATTAGAGGAATATCAAACACACCAAACCTTACTTAACGTCAATTAAAACTCATTCACGTATCACGTATGAAGCATTTGATTCGACACAACCCGTCTCTTCGGATTGTGTAAGTATATAATTGTCGAAATAAGAAATTCGGAAGCTGGAAGGTTCACCAGTCAATATTAACTCCCTTTGGGATATGCCTGTGAAAATGGATTTTTGCAATTGGTTTTAAGGAACCTCCTGATGAGTTAGGGACCTGAAACTTGAAATATACCATATTTAAACATAGCGTTCGAGTGTAGCTATAGATATAAACATTAAAAACGCAAAACTGACGTCAACGACTCCGATTGGTCTTTCATAATTAAATTATAACGACACGAACCATCACTTGAGTAAAGCGCATAAAATTTCAATTCGCTTTTTATTTTAACTTTGATCGTTAAGAGGACTACAAAAACTAAGTGTCCTTGAGAATGGCACGCACACACTTAAACAATCGACAAAAACGGCAAACCCGTGCACTAATGGCTTAGCGAGGTAACGAGGTTAGGCCCGAGTATAGGTTAGGTTAGGTTATATATTAATAAATGGCGCCAAAGGGGCGAAGTAAGATCAATCATAAATCTCATAATAAATAGATAGGCCACTAGAAATATTTTTATTTCTTTTGAGGGTTTATTGATAAATGACTATAAAATAAAACTGATTCAATTAAACTTAAAATATTTTTATTTATATTTTGTATACAAAAAAAATTGGACATTTAGTTTTAACCTTTTTTGTTTTATTACCACACCACAAATACCTAGTTGTTATACTAAATACTTAAAGTTAAAACAAACCAATTTTTAATTTTTGATAATCTATTTGTATAAAAGAAAAACGTAACTGATCAAAATCTCTAGATACATGGAAGATATTTGAGAAAAAATATTTTTTATTATTTTTAAAAAAAAACCAACATCTAATATTTTTTAGAAAAAAATATCGTCAAGTTGATTTTGTTGAAACATTGGTTAACTGTAGTCTATAAAACCGTGATGATTATAAGTAAATGTGGAAATAAGTTAAAATTATGTACATTCGAAGATTTAAAAATTACCAACAAATTCCAATGTAAGTTGAGCTCCTATTGATGTAGTCAGACATGTTAAATAGGGTTCGGCTTAGGCTGGATTTATTTGGGTACATGTCAGTCACCTCCTCGTGGTGTACCCTGGGCAACGGGGCCGGCTTGAGCTTGCTCGTCGGCCACGGCTAAGACTGGCGGGAGGGATGCCGCGGGGCTGCTCCTGGTATGTCCCTGATCGGCATCAGGGCGGACCATGTGAGTGGCCTCGTTGGCTAGGAGAGAGTGGGAGGGCTCGCTACTCGAGCCTCCCAGGTGTTTTACACCGGCGGTCAGCGGCGGAGCCTACCATCTTATCCGCCGCAGGGCGTCAGCTTCGTTGACGCCCAGCCTCCAGTGGCGGACTCGGGGGAGTTCGCCACATTCCCGCGTGGAGGATGAGGGGGAAGGCGCGCACTAGGCGCGCTTGGCGGCATGGTGGAATCCCGAGGATGGTTTTAGTGGGTAGGACAGGGCATTAGCACTAGCGTGCCCTGGCACGGGGCATTAGTTCCCGGTTGAGTCCCACATACCCGTCCCGGACCCCCGACCGGGCGGCATGCGTAAATGCATTTCCTCCTCGTTAAACAAAAAAAAAAGAGGCTGGATTTATTTAGTTGGTTTGGTTAGCTTAAATATAAATGGGTTGGACAGGGCATACTCTGGCATACAACTAATTATTAAGCTTTATTTCAGGTTTACGTTTACACCAAATTAATTTGTAAAATATTGTATCTGTTTTTCAGTTATTTGTCTTCTAAAATCGAGTAAAATCCAAGTAGCCTGTGGAGGTTGGCATTTCGTGTTAATATTTTTCCTCATAATTTTTCTTCTTTATCGTTATTTAATTTTGTTTTCGCTTTTATCTATATCCTTATTTTTAATGTATAGTTCACGAATTTTCATATTTTTTGACGTTCTTGGATCAAGTATCTCAAATCGAAATAGAATGTTGACAATTTTTCTTTCATTTCTTTGAAATTTATATTTTTTTTCAATCTAAAGAAAAATAAAAGATTCTAAATTACGTACAAATGCCAATTAAATTATTCTAGTTCTTTGATTTACCAGATAAGTAGTTGCATTATTTATATCTAACGACTTCACTTTATTTTTTTTATTATTAAAATTTATTAATACATAAATATAATTCCTATTTATAATAATAATACTTAGTATTGTTTTGTTCCGCTTTATAGAGTGAAGGGACAGATTAGTTAACAAAGTTGGTGGTCATTGGCGATTTTTGATGTAAGGAAATGGTTAGTATTTCTTACAGCGCCAATGTCTATGGGCGGTGGTGACCACTTACCATCAGGTAGCCATTAGCCCATCCGCCTACCTATACTATAAAAAGTATTTTTTACATTAGCAGTCTGTAAATTTCCCACTGCTGGGCTAAGGCCTCCTCTCCCTTTGAGGAGAAGGTTTGGAGCATATTCCAAAACGCTGCTCCAATGCGGGTTGGTGGAATACACATGTGTGACGAAATTCTGTCGTTGAAATTAGACACGTGCAGGTTTCCACACGATGTTTTCCTTCACCGCCGAGCACGAGATGAAATATAAACACAAATTAAGTACATAAAAATTTAGCGGCGCGTAACAGGGTTTGAACCCGAAATCATCGGTTAAGATGCATTCGTTCTAACCACTGGGCTATCACGGTTCTTATAATATACATATATATATGATCAATATACTTTAGAAAGAAACGTTCACAGTTATTGCATAAAAATAATTTGTTATTCATTTAAGTGAATTTTCCAAGCGGAAAAACTACAAAAAAACAACTACTAATTCATACATATTAAACTTTCCTTACCGTCTAAAGAGATATATTTCTTCCTGTTTGTTGTGCGCCAAAACAAGTCGATAAATTACAGATTTAGTGATGTGAGAGTGGTTTTGTTTTGTTTTTGACCCAAATTCGTGTTCTTTACTTTCGTTCATTCGTTAACAAAACTTTGTACGTCATATATATAGTGACATAAAGGATTACCAAACATACATTTAATTTAACGCTGATACATTATGATTCAAAGGTGCTTTCCTGAGCCAACTTGAATAGAGAATATTTTGATTTCGATATAAATACATCTAAAGCAACAATGATATTCATACAACCAAATTTTGTCCAAATATATCAGCACGAACATCGTCAAATATATGAGTTCATCGAAATCACACACGAAAAGCTCCATTGGTTTCTAAGCATCCAAAAATGTAAAACGCATTTCGAAAACTTATTATTAAATTTACGTAAATCATTTTTAAGTACCTCTCAAACATTTAGATATTTATGATCTAAGTATTTCACACAGGAGAATATTTTCTTTCTGTTTCGTTTCCAGCAAGATGTCATTTGTAAGTATTTTATTTATTTAGAGGCCCACGGTTATATGATTATTATTAATTCCTTTAGATGTTTCTCTGATAATCTTATCTGTTATTGTCTCAAGGTGCTCAAGTCTAAAAATTTTGGGTAAAAACCTTCGGACCTTCCTTGTTTTTTTTTTGCATTGATAGACGCTCAGGAGTAATTTTGTGTATAGAATTTGACAATTTCCTCCCTTGCCTCAGATAGTTCCTATAGCTGAAATCTTTCCAATTGCATCGGACGTGCTATTCTTCTGAATTATGTGAGTGAGGGTATAGGCAGTTTACCTGTGTTTGCGCACACACTTGTGAACTATAATATGTCCGCAGTTGGCACGTCTTTCTACCGAATGGAGGCCGTGGCCAAATGACAATGAAGACATAACTTTGTAGGAAAACAAATGTAATGCCCAATTACAGCTGAACTTTACAATTTTAGTATTTGTGGTAATAAAATTTCTATATATGCCAGTGCGTTTGAAGGTCATATGTGTATAATATAGAGTATATCAGAGAGTTAATAATAGAGAGAGAGGCTTAGTATTTTAATAACACAGTTCGAAGTTTGAGTTCGGCTAATTACAGGAATCATATTTTAGATTCCATGGTTGGTGACGCTTTGTTTTTGAAATATATTATACTTATATAGTGAGTATCTATGTATGAATTTGATTTTAATGTTAAAGGTTAATAAGATTATTAAATTAATTAATTTTGTACATAGGTGGACTTAACGCCATTTAGGCTCCCTACACAATGTTAGATTGGTGAATATTATTCTGATATAAAATTGAAACCTTTTAAATATATCTGGGCCTAACCTTAATATTAAATCATGGTAATTACTATTTACATTATTATTTAATAAAATATGTTTAATTCCAAGTAATAAACATTTATCATGAGACATATTTGTGTTGAATGGAATTATGTTATATATAAATCCAAGACACATTGGAGCAGCCATAACATTTGAGGAATAATCTCCAAAACCCAAGAGGAGATGAGGCTTTGGTTAGCAGTGGAATATTTAGAGGCATCTACGTTATTGTATAAATTAATATTCAGCTCTACTGCAATCGGCTGCGATTGGAAAGTTAATCATATGACCGGATCAAATAACACCGAGAGTATACCTTACTGCAGTTCAAATACTAATAACATGTATTTTTTAAAGAAACTGAGACATTAATTGTATTGACACGAGGAGGAAAAAATAACTAATAACAATTAGTTTCCGGCTTCGTATAGGTAAACATCTGTCCTGGAGCACGGTATTCGTTTCTGTAATAAGATTCCACGGTAATATTCTATTTGACAAATATCAAAACCTTTTTTAGGGTTATATTTTTGTGTGAAAATCTTGGTGGTAGGGTTTTGTGCAAGCCCGTCTGGGTAGGTACCACCCACTCATCAGATATTCTACCGCCAAATAACATTACTCTGTATTGTTGTGTTCCGGTTAGAAGGGTGAGTGAGCCAGTGTAATCACAGGCACAAGGGACATCTTAGTTCCCAAGGTTGGTGGTGCATAGGTGATGTAAGTAATGGTTAATACTTCTTACAGCGCCTTTGTCTATGGGCGGTGGTGACCACTTACCATCAAGTGGCCCATATGCTCGTCCGCCAAACAATGCCATAAAAAAGTGGTTCACAGAATACATCTACTTACCAAGTTTCAAGAGTATAGTCCTTGTAGTTTCGGAAAAAAGTGGCTGTGACATACGGACGGATAGACAGACAGCCAGACATGGCGAATCTATAAGGGTTCCGTTTTTGCCATTTGGCTACGGAACCCTAAAAACATTTAATTTCATAAAGATAATCCTTGTTACTTGCTGCTTCGGCACCCTTCATGGGCGAGTTCGATTCCTATTTGGCCGCTTTTTTAAGGCTTATATTTGTTGATTTCTAGGCAGGATATGTATAAAAATTAAATTTCACTTTATTTACATTCTCTATAATTAAAATGTAACGAGAAAAGTAGTAAGTAGTAACTACTGAGTTATTTGCAAGTTCTTCTCGGTAGAATGTACTTTCGGAACCGGGAGTAGCTTTACATTTAATTCGACACTGCAATCTGATTCAAAAGTCTTTTTATGAGCCTCATTGAATACTTGGTAATGCGGTTTTATTCTTTCAAGAATATTATGATATTTCTGTTTTAAAAAGCATTTTTTTTTTTTATTTCGATGATTTTGTTATGCTTCAAGCGTGAAACTACCGTGTGTAAATAAATTTAACGGGGAAAATATCTTGTTTATCAAATATTAACGAAGGCAGAATTTCACGTATCATATTTAAATAGCCATGTTTACGTTGAGAGGAAATCGGAAACTCCCATCATAACCTTAATATGATCAACTTCTAAGCCTCTTGTTTGGAAAAAAATCTCTTTGAATTAGTATCTACTCATTAAAAATGTTTCTTCTCTTAAAGGATATACTTTAAATTATAAAGGCAATCTGAATATTGTTTTTTTTTTTTTATGATATAAGTAGGTACCACCCATCACATATTCTATCACCTAAAGCAATACCCATCACCCAACAGGCACAGAGGACATAAACCTTAGTTTCCAAAGTTGGTGGCTGGTGGTATTGGCGAAGGAATGGTCCATATTTCTGAAAACGTCATTGTAAGCGTTGGTTACCACTTACAAACAGGTGGCCCATTTGTTGTAAAAAAAATCAATTGAAGCCTCAGGGTATTTAATGCACACAATGAATTTTCAGTGGCTTTTAAACCTCTGGGTTCATGGTATCGTATTATAAATTTGCGCGTCCAATGCCGAGATTACTTCATCGTTTGAAAACTGTAAAGAAACAGTTTAACCTCTCATATTAATTACGTTAATCAAAAATAGTTTTATAAAGATTGAAAGAGCGGCGTCGTTAGGCTAATTGCTTTCAATTATCACCTCTGTAGGTTCTAGGGTAATGATACCAGTATCTCATATCTTTTACTTATCTAAATGACTAACTTCTATACAAACTTTCGTTCTCTTAAGCGATTAATATTCAAAAAAGATTTGATATTGACAACTTTAACATTAACATAGGCCTAAATATATTAGGACATATGCCTAAGATCAGAAATGAATTTATATACCTTTTGACGACCTCCATGGTCGAGTAGTGTGTACACCGGTTTTCATGGGTACGCCACTCCGAGGTCCTGGGTTCGATTCCCGGCCGAGTCGATGTAGAAAAAGTTCATTAGTTTTCTACGTTGTCTTGGGTCTGGGTGTTTGTGGTACCGTCGTTACTTCTGATTTCCATAACACAAGTGCTTTAGCTACTTACATTGGGATCAGAGTAATGTATGTGATGTTGTCCAATATTTATTATTTATTATTATTATTTATTATATACAAAACTTCATTCCTAATTTAACCCCATTTCTCAGTGTTCTTTTACGTTCGGTAACGAATTTCTGTGCAAATTTTTATCCAACCTACCGGTTAAGGCTGGGTTTTTTATGTCAGTCAGTATTTGAAAATGCTATTAAGTAGATTAAAACATAGAACTCAACTTGTTTATTAATAAAATATTATCAAATTTCTTTGTGAAAATGCAATACAAAAACTTCGGTTCGGAAGTGAAAAAAACCTAGACCTTCGTAAAATGGGGGAAATAAGATCAGCCCTGTATTTTAAATATTGTAACTCGAGTCGAGTGAAGCTACAAAAAATAGCTAGTTAACATTATATTGAAAACTCTTAATATAACTTAATATGGCATTAATTTCGCTCCACTGGAGTTTTACGAGTTCGGATATATTAATTAATATTAGAAATTTAGGTCACGATAGATTTATTTCAGATAAACAGTAATTATTCGTAATAATAAAGCTATTAAGGTCATCAGTATACATAACTAATAATCTTCATATAGTACTTACAAATGTACGTGTGCTGATTACTGGTGGTATGCGCGCTGAGCGTCCATCACAGAAGTACCAACTATTGTGTCTCAAAAAAGCAATATAATTTGTTTGGAAGAATAATCTAATTCTCTTAATTTTTTCTAGCCATTTAAATTATGCAATAATTTATTTTTATGATTTTTTATTCAAACACATTCAATAGTAATCATTTATTCAATAATAATAAAAATAATATTATTTGCTAAAGGGGGTATTTGTAGTATATGTGAACTGGTGAACTACTGATCTCTTAGCTAGCTTGCAATCCATAATCGTAGGATATCCGTGGGTAAAATACTCACGCGGATGCACGCTCGTGTGTAATTTCAATTGAGGAATAATATTTCACTAAATGTCGTGTAAAAGAAAATATGTGCAATGTTTGTCCTGTGTGTGTGATATGTATGTTGTGTTTGTGGTTGGTGTGTGTACATCAAAGTAACTAAAATTCCTGTGAGTACTTTTAAGACTTATTTAGTTTATCATCATAATATGATCATACGTTTTAGAAAGAAGTGAAAAAAAAGATAATAGTTTTACATTTTGGGTAAGGCGGTCAGTTTACCCGAATAAGGGTCGAAATAACAATGGAATCTTTTTTGTGGATGCGTGGTACGGAATAATACATAATATCTGGTCTATTCGTCGTTTTCAAATTGTAGAAAAGGGTGTCTGTTTGTTTTTCATAAAATTGGTCTGCAAAATAAAGTGTTGTCTGTTACGTTAAGAATATTTCAAGTTTTTTTAAAGTTTTGTAAATAAAACATGAAGATGTCAAGAAACGTACTCAGAACAAGAGACACATCCTCGACTTATGTTCCTTATGGATCTAATCGGTTGAGAAGTATTCAAAATAAAATTGGGCTAATCTGGAAACATATATGATTGATTAAAATAAATAGTATCAAAATGTATACAATACAAGTTGTCAATCGCGGCTTCACTCAAGGTTTAAGGGGTTGGTCCCATGTGTCAGACATATAAAGGTATGTAATTTCTTACCTATGTCTGTCCTTCCTTGGGGTTCGAGCATTCTTCATAACAAATTTCGTCAAATTAGGTTTAGTGGTTTGGCCTTATAGGGCAATAGACGGACAGATTACTTTCACATTTATAATATTAGTATAGATTATTTAAGCTTTAAAGACCTCCACTATATCCAAAAACAATCCGAATTAACAAGCTTTTTAAAGTCGAGTAAAAATAATTCTCAAGCCAGTTTGTTCAATTATCTCCTAGATATCTGGCAGTTATTTTAATTCAATAAATATCGCGTTGAAATTAAGAACACGAATTAAACTCAGAATCAAAGTTTTCATTATTCAAGTTGGCACATAAAAGCATTTTTGAATTGTCATGTTACAGTGTTAAATGAAAAATGTAAAGCTACCATCGGCTTGGAAAGAAGATTCTGCAAAGATTAGGCAAGAAACTCATGACATGAATGATTCTGCCAAAGTATTAAAATCAAATCTACCTAAGGTTATCTACCTTTGATAAATTATTATTTCCATTAGTGATTAAGATAAATGTTCCAACCTTAGTTTGCCATGATACGATAGTCATTACACTGTCAGTAATGAATAACGTATCGACTAAGCTATTAATAATGCTTTCGGGAAATATGGGGGGATAAAAGTGAGGGATATAGGTCACAGGGCAGATCAATCATATCTGTTGATTATTCACTAACATATTCATATATTTATAAAATATATTCCTATTCTTAGAATAAATCTTAAAAACATGTCGATGATGTCAACAATACGGGAGTTGATTTGACCACCTCATCTGTCATATAGAGTAACCAAAAATTTTAACAGCTTAAAAGTTTAGGTAAACGCGATTAATAAACACACTTAGCTCAAAAATTCTGAGCCAACAAACAAAGGCTATTATAAGGTCGTTCTATTCTATTTTTGACCATATGTAATGCTCATGGGTCATTAACTTTTGCATATTTAGGGAGCTTCGCCGAGCGAAGACCGGCATGGGAGGGGTAGTGCTTATTTAAAAACGATCTTGAACTTTCTTCAACGAGAGTCCGAAATCTCAGAAACTAAAACAGGCAGGTAGGTTCCTTATAGGGTGTAGACATCTGCTAAGAACGGATTTTACAAAACTCCACCCCTATGCGAGTAATATGTTGTTGTCGAGTTGGAAATTTTGAATTTTATAAATTTCGCGCGGATAAAGCCGCAGGTTCAACTAGTAATATTATAAAGAAATAAAATTTCTTTTTTTATATGTAAGGTCGCTGGAACTAAACATCCAATTTCACTGGTAGAAAGTCACATTATGCCTAAATGCTATAAATTACTTATGTATCATATTGTTTTCATTATTTATTAATTTGCGTCCGTGCAAAACCGGAGCATATCACTAGTTACATTATGAATATTGTAAATAAAAAGTGTTTGCTGAAGATTTTAGCCTATCGCAAGAGTAAGAATCCAATCTTTTAAACTAAAAGAAATCTTAAGAAAGTACTGAGTACTGAGGCTATCTAAAGTCGTCTCATCCCATAAAAGAGTTACTGATACTATGCACTCTCATCATCATATAACGCTATCAGCATTTACTTAATGGTACGACTGTAAGCCCAACTGGGTTAACGTCGAAGTTACCACCAATTTATTGATTGTTGTGTTCCGTTTTGAAGGGTGAATGAGCTAATGTAACTGAAGATACAAGGGAGATCACATTATAGTTCCCAAGGTTGGTCAAGCGTTGGCAATGTAGGGAATCTATAAAAAAAATTACGGACAGTGGTGACCGCTGACCATCAGATAGCCTATTTGCCACTTACTTACTTATGCTATAAAAAAACATGTTGATGCAATTATTTAAAAAAAAAGCACAGTAATTATTTAATATCGTCGACGGTCCTTAATACGAGAGCGGAATTACAAATTATCCGCAAGCTCGGAAAGGTGATAATTGAATTGCAGTTTAAATGAATTTTAAAATGAATTAAGTGCAATATCATTGTTGATAAAATTTTATAAATGAATTTAATTATTTTTAATTAAAATTACCATTTATCGAATGTATAATTAATCTTATATATCGTAGTCAACTAAAAAAACACTCATTGCCGTAAATAAATTGTAAATATACATGTATAATTATGTTTTTATTCAAGCCTTAATAGTATTTTATTTGAACTAAATTTGAGTAGTATTATACTAGTTTCTTTTCGGGACTTCGTTCGCTTTTAAGGGGCTGGTGTAAGGTGTATGCAAACTTTAATATCACTGTTGAGTCGGAGCCGAGATAGCCCAGTGGTTAGAACGCGTGCCCCTTAACCGATAATTACGAGTTCAAACCCAGGCAAGCAGCACTGAATTTTTATGTGCTTAATTTGTGATTATAATTCATCTCATGCTCGGCGGTGGAGGCAAACGTCGTGAGGAAACCTGCATGTGTCTAATTTCAACGAAATTCTGCCACATGATTATTTCACCAACCCGCATTGGAGCAGCGTGGTGGAATATGCTCCAAACCTTCTCCTCAAAGGGAGAGGAGGCCTTAGCCCAGCAGTGGGAAATTTACAGGCTAATGTATGTAAAAAAGATACGTTTTATTGTAATGTACTTTATTATTAAATTTAACGTTTTCTTTCTAGAATTGGACCTGGATTACTTGGAGCGCGGTGGTGTTGGCAACCTGACGGTGAGCGGTGCGCCCAGCGTGGAGCCAAGTCCAGATAGCTTGGACCTCATTAAAGTGGTACTGCTGGGCGCGCCAGCCGTTGGCAAAACTAGTATTATACAGGTAAATACTCATCAAGTACACAAATGTCTTTTTCGCTGAAGTAATATTATATACTAATAGCGTAGACCGACTTTTGTCCCAGTGATTATGGGGCGATAGCTGCACACAAAAATTCTGTTATGGTCTCATTTTGAAGATCTATAGTCATAGATGTGCAAAAAAGTATGGAATTTATTAAATTCTCGATTGCAATTTATTAAATTGTTATGAATTAATTTTAGAGAGCGGAAAAACTGCTTACTGGCCACGTAGAGAGAGGCGCTATGGCTGTATATAAAAAAAAAAAAACAAATGAAAATCGTGCGAACAGACGTCGTCAGTATCCAATGAAATTAAGTAAAAAAAAAACTGTCATGAAGTTTGTAAGTCTGTTGAATAGACGAGAAGTTTCGCGTGCGACTTACTACTTATTACAATTATGAATTAACGATTCCGTATTTATATTTGTATATCATAGTAAATTAAAATATATAGCCTTTATATTAAATCAAATCAAAATAAACTTCATTGAAGGTAGGCCATAAGGGCCTAAGCACTTTTAGATCAGTTTTGAAACTAATGTATGTATGTTACCATCGGTTCGCAAGCTCGTCTGTACGTACCACCCACTTATCAGATATTCTGCCGCCAAATTGCAGTATTCAGTATTATTGTGTTCCGGTTTGAAGGGTGAGTGAGCCAGTGTAACTACAGGTACAAGGGACATAACATCTTAGTTCTCAAGGTTGGTAGCGCATTGACGAAGTAAAGGGTGGTTAATATTTCTTACAGCGCCAATGTCTATGGGCGGTGGTGACCACTTATCAAATTCTTTACAATATTTCAGTTTTTTTTTTAAATTTTAAACAGAAAATTAAAACCGTTGTTTTATACATCGATAATGTAATGATGCGTAATGGCATACTCTCCTTTTAAAGATATTTTTAGATCTTTATACACACCATGCTCCGCCTGTGTGGGTTGGTAGATGTGTGTTACAGACGCACATGTGACGTAATGACATTCGAGACTTGCAGATTTACTCGCGATATGTTCCATCCCAGCTTCTTATTAACACGAATGAATCATACGAAAACTAAATGGAGCTGGATTGTATCTCGCGATTTTAACGTTTATTTTATTTGTGTTAAGGATGAAATTAAGTTGTCTGTTAAGTATAAAAGTTATGCACATTTAAAAATGAACTGCGAAAAACTGACAATAAAAGACCGGAAAATTAGTTTTGCATAAACTGAAGAACCACTTTAGAAATGTAGTCGAAGTTGATTTTTCCTTCACTACGCATGAAATTTTAATTTTAAAAAACTTTAAGCACATAAAAATTTATCAAGAACTAAGAACTATTCAGAATATGAAATATTTTATTTAAAATTAAAATTGCTCTTTGATAATTTTAAACGAACTCATTGACTTACAACGCTTACAAAGACTTGAAAAATATTATAAAGAAATGTGTTTATTTAGTATAGAAACCATTTGATGGTAGGGCTTGTGCCAACCCCTCTGGTTTGGTATAACCCCCTCATTAGATATTCTACCGCAAAACAGTAATACTTAGTATCAAGGAAGGGACATATTATCTTAGTTCCCAAGGTTGGTGGCGCATTGGCGATGTAAGGAATCATTAATATTTACTATAGCGCCAATGTCTATGGGTGCTCGTGCTACTTACCAACATGTGGCACTTTAACTAGACTGCCTACCTATCACATTAAAAATATAACGTTGGTAGTTGACTATGAAATATCATATACTTTAAACAAGAGTATTGTTCCGCTCAGGGAACTCTATACCTAGAACAAAATGTAGACTATGTGTTCTAAGCGCCAGCGGGAAGCGTTAACACCGAATGATATGATCTCGTCCCATGACGAAAGTATTGATTAAAAATGTATACATCTGTTAGCATTCTAAGCTCTTGAACAAATACCTAATTCACTCATATTGAAATTATATTTTTACAATAAAACTATAATTTTCTTTATATTGAGTATTTTATATATTAGCGTAATATATAGATTTCATAATCATTATAATTAACCAACATTCAACAATTATATTTATCCATTCACTAGTCAAAATGGGCTTGATTCACGTTTCGCCTAGAATATTGATTAAGTACACAGGAATTGTGATTCAACAAGAAAGTTATGTTAATAGCCATTGTTTATAAACAATTAAGTTCAATTGCTTAAATCATTTCTCGTTAAAAACTAATAAATAATGATCTAAGTATGCAAGACATATCAAATCAAATCACATTTACTTGGTGGTAGGGCTTTGCCCTACCTAAATGTGCTACCTAAATGTGATTACCTGCAAGCCCTTCTGGGTAGGTACCACCCACTCATCAGATATTCTACCGCCAAATAACAGTACACTGTATTGTCGTGTTCCGGTTAGAAGGGTGAGTGAGCCAGTGTAATCACAGGCACAAGGGACAATAACATCTTAGTTCCCAAGGTTGGTGGCGCATAGGTGATGTAAGGAATGGTTAATATTTCTTACAGCGCCTTTGTCTATGGGCGGTGGTGACCACTTACCATCAGGTGGCCCATATGCTCGTCCGCCAAACAATGCCATAAAAAAAAATCAAAATATACTTTAATCAAATAAGTTAAGTATTAAGTAAAGCACCGGTTCGGAATGTAGATTTTACCGAGAAGAACCGGTAAGAAACTCAGTAGTTACTCTTTTTCAATATTTAAAAATACAGTCATGTCAGTTAAATACAATCATATATGTATGTAATATCCTGCCTGGATGTCAACCAGCATTAACTCCACGCTTTTTTATCATCTATATAATCTTGTATCGAATTTTCATGCTTTCTTTACCAATGTATTTTTTACAAATGATTTGAATTTATAAAACGGCAAAGTTAAAAATGTCATAATATAGTGTACAAGTGTGTGCGAAAATACAGGAGCCCTCTCACTCACTCTCACTCTCACAATCCGATGGAACTGCAAATCCGACGCGACCGAAAAGAGTTAAGGTACAGTCCCAGTTGCTTTTCGTGCTTTCCGAGGTAAGGGAGTGTACACACTTTCAGGCTCTAGGCGGCTAGCGACTGAAAAACCCTTTAACTTGTCATCGAATTGAAAAACTTAATATAGAAATATAGTGGGCCGCACGCGAAACTTCTCGTTGATTCGACTGATTTTTACAAACCTATGACAGGTTATTTTTTAATTTAATATCATTGTAAACTGACGACGTCAGTTCGCACGATTTTCATTTGTTTTTTTATTTTTTTATTGTATATAAACAACGCCGCTCACTACGTGGCCAGTAACTCTCTTTCCGCTCTATACAATTAATTCTTTGTTAAATCATAACAATTTAATAAATTGCAAACAAGAAGTTTCTTTATTTTTCTGCACATCTACGGCTGGAGCTTTTCAAAATGAGACAATAACCGTTTTGAGACTTGATGAGACTTTTTTTGTAATCAGCTATCGTCCCATAGTCACTGGGACAAAAATTTACTTACGCTATTCGTATATAATATAAGTACCCATAAGAATATCTATGACAAGAGATCTCGATCTATGTCTAGCAGTGTGAAATGAAATTATACAGGAAGTAGAGACAGTAAAAATAAACGAAGTACTATTTATTACCTCTATGTATCACAGGTTTCGAAACACTTTCCAAGTTTCGCAAAAAGTCCACCTGATAGTAAGTGGTAATAGCCGCCCATACTCTAGCACTGTAACAATTATCACCATCCTTGGGCGCTACGATATTGTGCCTGTACACGCGCTTATTCAGAACTTCGAACGCCTTCAAACCGGAACACAATAATCCTAAGTAATTCTCTTTGGCTGTAAAATATCTGACGTCTTTGTGTCGTACCTACCACCAAGTGAAATTCTGTTATAGTTTACTAATATTTGCAATCATACTATTTAAAAATAAGATCACAAAACCTAAATGAATTTTATCAAAGAGTTCAAGCTCCAATTACCATTTGGAAAGTACAAAAATAACTACGAAATTAAATTCATGAAATTGGCTTGATTTATTTTTTTCGTATTTTACGAAGCATAAACAAAGTTCGCTTTGATGAATGCTATTATAAATGAAAATCACACACTCGTAATATTATTGATTTCGTTAACACGACAAATATTTTAAAAATTGTACGACTTTCATCATATTTGTTTGATATATAAATTAATTTGGAATCAAATTAAAATTAACTATTTATATATATATATATATATATATATATATAATAGTAAACAGCTATTTACTATTAATAAACTAATAAAAAAGGTTCTACGTTTCGTAAAAACTAATTATAAAAAAAATACAATTAATTTTTTAATAATATTACACAATTTACAGTACATCAACAGTCTATAAATGTCTTGCCATTGAGGAGAGTATTTGGAGCTAATTCCACCGCTCTGCTCAAATTCAGTTCGGCGGATACACATGTGTAAGAATTTTATTGATATTAAGAATTAAAGATTCCTTACGATGGTTTCCTTTACTGCCGAGCATGAGATAAATTATAAACACAAATTAAGCACATGATACTGGCGTTGTATGAACGCAGTTGAACAGTCGCTGCCAGTTTGTCATAGAGTGTTCACGTACCATTTTGTAGCATACTGACTGCTGACTGTCTTACAACTGACTTTCTGTCCGATACTGTCTACATGTAGCCAGTTACTGCGTCCGAAATGCCAAGTCACTGGGTCCAGTTACTGACCTCGTGTACACCTTGCAACAATTACTAAACTTTACGAAATTGAAACCCGGGCAAGTACCAATACGATTTTATGTGCTTAATTTGTTTAGTTCTTTGCGGTAATAATATTTCGACAGAGTTTTGGGCTTTTTGCAAGCCCACTCATCCTTATCCCACCGCCACACACATACACACATATTTTAGTACTGGTATGATGGGTGATAACATCTTAGTTCCCTTGATTCGTGACGCATTGGTGATGTAAGGGAATGGTTCAAATTACTTTCGCCACCACCACCACATTGGGTCGTCCACCTAATTTGAATACACAGGGTTATTGGTAATTAGACGTAGGGGTGATGATTGGCGATAATTTAAAACCCCTTATACATTATTGGTTAAAATCATTACAAATCGTCATACCTATTAACTCCTAACGGAAATACGTCGACTTACCAATAACGAGGTATATAAAAAAAAACACAAGCATTCACTAACCAGCATTGGAATCGAATGGTGGAGTCCAACCTCAAGAGTGTTTTTCCCAGCAGTGAGATATTTACAGACTGTTCCCAACTGGATTTACTTACGTGGTACAAAATATATGGAGATTTCATTTACAACCTACGATAAGGCTCATAAAATATGCAACGAATGTGTTAAACGCGGCTGAGGTTTACCATCTATTTCCATAACACCATTATCTCTAATGGTTAGTAATCAGGAAGTTTCGCCTATTATAAAGACCAGTATTTAAATAACCTTAACGCAAATTAAACGAAAAAATCCGATTTAAAAAATTTCCACGAATGTTAATCACATGAGTACTTAACAACGTCCAATCGCAAGCCCAATCTTGGAGCTTTACTGAATTAAAATGATCATTAATATCGGTACGCATATATATATAGCCAAGGAGAACAATGTGCCTCACGTTTTCCATTATTATTATAAAATTATGATTTACAAATACATATATTATGTTTTGGAGAGCAAGCTTTAGGTTGAGGTTAAAATTTGGTATCCAATTCTATTTTTTTTATCGTCTATTTTTCAGCCTTGCTTGAATAATTAGGAGTCATTTAGAATACTTTATTTCTGACGCTCGCCTCCAGCCTAATAGCTACTATGAAACTGTACCTTACTTGAATAATAAAACAGGAACGCAATCTCTGACGTTCATTGAATGAGAGATTTTATGGCAGATTGGAAGCCGTACTAAAAAGACTGAATAGTACACGAATAAATTTTCCTTGCCCTGCTTTGATTGACATCGACTACTTCAAAAGCAAATAATTTTATAAATTGAACTATTTTGTGCATAAATATACGTATGAAAACCCTGAGAGTAGCTCATACAGTTGAGATTTAAAAGAAAAATCCAAGAGTTTTTTATATTCCTATTACATATTTACGTTTTTACAGCGTAACTACTGATTGTGAAATTCCAAATATTTAAATATTCAGGGATACAATCGTTTATTTCATGAGTCGAAAAATGTCTTTACCATAATTGTCTCTAACTGATTTGTAGCTTGATGCATTTCCTGATAAACGTTTTATTTTACGTCGTCATCAACTTATAGCTGCCTCGATCTCTTTAGATCTAGATTTTTTAGAATGTTTCGTCTGTTGAAAAAAAAAAACTAAACTTTATAAAAAACAACAGATTAATTGAATGAGGCAATCGAGAGACACAATGTTTTAGGTAATTTATATACCTAGATAGAGTGTTGCAATACAAAACAAATAAAACAAACAAGCAACTTAATTATTTTGGTGTGCGTGAAAGCTACGCTTGACACTCGCCAAACGACAAACTATTTTCCTAGTGTGCGTGTCAAAGTCAAAAGTCAAAAATCTTTATTCAATATAGAAGTGTTTACACTTGCTTATTGATTGTCAAAAATCTACCACCGGTTCGGAATTTAGCACCTCGGACCTGAGAAGAACCGGCGAAAGAAACTCAGCGGGGTATATTTTGTTTTTTTTTTTTTTTTAACCATTTTCATGTACAATTTTACTTAGAAACAAACTGTTGGCCTTTATTTTTGTCTCAGCTATGATAGTTACCTAGATATCAATCAAACGTAGATAAACCTTTCTAGATACCGTAAATAAAAACCTTTGCGACCAAGGAGGATATTATACAACGATTCACGGACATGTGATTCAAAGTCAAATTCAAAAATCTTTATTCAATATAGAATCGTTATACTTTATTGATAGTCAAGAATTTTTTTTTACCTTTCGAAAAGAAACACCTAAGATTTTAAGAGAACCGGCGAAAGAAACTCAGCTTGACTTTTCTTTTTTTCTATCCCTTTTTATTTCTTTCAACAGTCGTATTTACAATACAATTATTTGTATTTTCTATTTGAAACGGCCTGGAGGTGTTTAATTCCCAAGATTTACTACCATCTAAAAGTCATTAGTTTCCGAAAAATCTTCATGAATTTTACATTTTATAATTTTGAACATTTTTTGGATCCTTTTCTTAAGTAAAATTGTCCATTTAAAGAACGATTACCCTGTGTACCCTGGTGAAATTATTACGTTTATTATTAGTTAATCTTTTATGATTGTTTTAAAGCTTTAATTGGAGCGTGGAGAGTAATATAAAACTCGTTTCGGAATGTACACGGTTAGTTTCCCTCGGACCCTTATTTATCCTTTTATTTACCTTTTGTTATGGAACTTCTACGTCGTTAGCCATTATTCAAATTGTACCTTTATTTATTAGCTCAGCTTCAGGGTAAACAATAATAGTGAATTATTCTATTCCAATAAAATTGTACGAATAACACACTCTATTCTAAAAGCGCTCCCAGACATTCCTATACAATTTACAATAATAATACTGCAATAAGGCATTTTTTTATATTGCCTAAGTAACTTACTAAAATGCCTGTACATTTGAACTAAAAATTTAAAATATTTATATGAAGCCCGTGAATACACAAACTATGTAGCATTTAAAAATATTATACGACTATTCCTGGAGTCGATTGCCAATCAAAGCAAGTCAATGGAAATAAGCTTGGATGTACGAGTATATGAATAAATCACGCAAAGTGACATCCTATTCCTTTAAAAAAAAAGTCTACACAGTGGATTTACAAACGATTAAGATATTGCGCAATGAGAAATGATAACCTCCTGTACGTTTAATGTCTGCCAAAAATAAAATATAATTAGTTTATCTGTAAAACAATTCTCAATCTCCTTGATGAACGATTATTTAAATTGTAATGGAGTCTGCGAGCTAATTCTATTTATTCAAATGTCAACCTATATTACAAAAGTGTGCAAAGTGTAGATATTCGTCTAATGCTATAAGTATATTCTTTAAAATCAAAACGAAGCACGCTTGGAATTCTAACCATATCAAAATATTTCCATATTTACGAACAATTTGGACCATAGTAGATACATCAACGCGTTCGTATGGCCCATTTATATGCATGACAAACCCATTCTGAATATGATATAACTCGTAAATGTTCAAAATTATATGTAATAACGTCCCCTCACAAAGACCAACATTTGATCCAATATTGTTCTTTCGTCACGTCCTGGGAAAATTATATTGTTACCAATGCCATATAATTTCAATATATAAGAACCAATACGGCAATGTTGGATCAAATATATGTGTAATACAACTTCCATCAAAGGGAACATTCAAGTATTACGTAAACATCAAAAGGGGGACGGGCGGTCTTAGCTTTGCTTATTTTTGATGACATGGGGTATCGGGGGTATGGTGATTACGTCAGCACTATTTACTTCTATCGAATAAATGTCCATTAATTTTCTCTAGACCCTATAAATTCTTATTTGTAGTTTTAAATACTGCTACACATAAACACCGAGATAGCCCAGTGGTTAGAACGCGTGCATCTTAACCGATGATTTAGGGTTTAGGGTTTAACCCAGGCAGGCACCACTGAATCTTCATGTGCTTAATTTGTGTTTATAATTCATCTCTTGCTCGGCGGTGAAGGAAAACATCGTGAGGAAACCTGCATGTATCTAATTGCAACGAAATTCAGCCACATGTGTATTCCACCAACCCGCATTGGGGCAGCGTGGTGGAATATGCTCCAAACCTTCTCCTCAAGGGAGAGGAGGCCTTTAACCCAGCAGTGGGAAATGGCAATACAGGCTGCTAATGCTAAAAAAAAAATGCACATAAACACACTTGGGTAAATAGTTCAAAAATGTATGTACAAATATTTGCGTTAGCCTATGGGTTGGTTGGGTATGGATGGGTGGAGAGTCAGTTAAATACTACTAAAATCCTGCTTACGTAATACTTGAATGGTCCCAACGGGCACGTAGTCATTAGGCAAGTAAGATTCGTCTCAATGTTTCGTTATTACGATACGTGACTTCGAATAAAGATAAATCTATTTTTATATCACATACTAAATTGATTACAGACATGCGTCCTTGGGAATCTACCTCATAGAAAGTTATTTAGCTTACATTAGCATAGCTCGGTCAATATATGGTATGTACTTAATGAATATATTAAAAGCATAACACCTCGCTTTATTTAAATTGGTGACAGCAGGCCTGAAACAATTTTTGCCCAGAGGATCGAAATTGCGATACAAGGAGGAAATGCTTCTAGCATTCTTGCCACTATTCCACGCGATCATGATTTTATAGTAATTATTTTTAATTTGTTTATTATTATGGCCTTCATGTTAATTTTTTTATGTAAATAATAAATAAAAAAAATTTTGATTATTCTATGGAGATTCTACGATCTATTCGAGATCTATTTCGAAACGGTGGTAACTTTACATTTAATCTTGTTAGATAAAAATACAAATATGTAAAAGATCACTTGAATTAATTGTAATTTGATTGAATAATTACCATCGCCATCATGCTCTTGTCGCCGGCGCATACTTTGGTTGGTATTGGTTCAATTGGATTGGTGCAGAAAGTTTTTCTGACTGCATTAAATACTATTGGATAGGTTGATATATTCATCTGATCCCATGACCCTCATGAAGATTTTAAATTTTGCTTGAGACTCTAAATCCTCGATATAATTGGTAAAAGCGCTTAGCGAAAATTTCCTTAGAAGTATATAAAAAAAATATATTTTTGTGTACCCAAAATTGTTGACAGATTTACCGCCTTTAAAATATTAAAATATATCTTTTGTTACAGCAATTCGTCTGGAGCGACTTTTCGGAAGAATATGTGCCAACGGACCGCAAACATACATTTTATCCTTCGGTGATTATCAACGAACATTTGTATGAAGTTAAAATAACCGACGTTCCAGTCATACCTTACTTTCCAATTAATTCATACTACGAATGGGCTCATTACAGATTTTATGGATTACGAAACGCCACTGCCTATATCCTGGTATTCGATCTGTCGAACGTGGAAACGTTTCAGTATATTCGAACATTGAGAGATCAAATGGTTGAAAGTAGAGATATGAGGAATGTACCGGTTCTGGTAGTCGGCAATAAACAGGACCTCCTGTGTAGCACTACACCATCGGCGGCGAGTGGTCTCCAGCAATTGGCGATGGCTGAAAGTGCGTGCGGTGATTCTAGAGAAAAGAGAAGGAACATAGTGAACCTTGTTCGCAAACATTGGAAGTGTGGTTATGTTGAGTGCTCGGCTAAATATAATTGGCGCGTGATCGCTGTATTCAAAGAACTGATGGAGATGATAGATGCTCTCGAATGGAGCGGAGGAGGTAGAAGTTCAGAACCACTCCCAGATTCTTCAACTGGAGGTGGGTCATCGAACGAAAACCGCTGCACTGTTGCTTAGCGCTTTTGATTTATAAAGCTTATGTTCAAAACATTTGGTTTCCAAAATTGTTAGAAAACATGAGGAAAAGTTAGATTAAGCGTTGATTTTAAAGTTCCGGACAATATATTAGCAATTTGCAATACTGTTAAATTAGTCGTTATGCTTTGTAAATTGTTGCAGAATATTTTTATAATATGTTTGAAATTAAAAAAAAAATGAAATCATTAGTATTTGTTCTACTTTTAAAACTTGTGGAAATCTATTGCGTTTACTTATATTTAAGAAGTTCATACCTCAATAACTTTACTGATTATGCCGTTTAGAACATAAGTAAGTTTTATCTGAGATTTTTTTATTAGTTAAGTATCTATTATATATATTACTTTTATCAAAAAGTAATTTGTAAGAAATAAGATTTTGTTACTGAAAAAAAGTGCAAAAAATTGTTTTCTTCCAAAAAAAAATATCATCTATTTCAATTGTATGCAGGAAAACGAAAGCAAAACGAAAAGAAAGAAATCCACTCCGGAAATTATAACTTTTGACGTATTTCTTTGAATATTAAAAAAAAAAAACAATTCCTCGAGGCATATAAAATTTCGGTCGAGATTTATGACTTTGACGATCATTGTTTTGGAGTTAAAGCTACTTTTAACTATGAATAATGATGGTAATTTAAAAATATACTTTTGACACTGATTGGTCAAATCAAAACGATTTGATAAATCCAATCTATAATTATGATAAATAAAAGTTATTTTATTTTATAATAAGATGTTTTGAATAAGTCCTTTAAGGTATAAAAGTAATATGTTAAAGTTTATTTAAACAATATCGTGTTAATTATAAAAATGTACTTTATTCCGTAGCATAATATGTTACAATAAAATTAAGTCATCGTCAGTCACCTATGATATTCTCAATTCAAATGATATCAAAATGAATTGTTTATTGATATAATTAAATTATTTTTATATAATTGTTAATGTATATACATACTGTGGTTTCTTAGTTATTTGAAATAATTATTATAGGGCTGATTTTAAGTTTTATCTATGAAGCATAACTTCGGTAAAATTTGTACTTTCAGTAGTCAGTTCAACAAACATCTCATAATAACCGTTATTGGAGATATTTTTATTAAGAATGAAACAGATTAATATTTATGAAGGAAAATGTCCTCTTTGGCTGACTATAAAGGTAAGACGCACAAATAGAGAGGCACAAATTGCAGAAATCTTGAAGATTAGTTCCGTAAAAAAATTTATTGCAAAATCTCGATTTAAGTATTGCGTTGCACATAATTTTAAGCTTCATCCATAAATACCATTCCAAACTATTTTCATTGAAAACACATAAATATCAACATCAAGATTTAACTATTTGAATTACACTACAAGCATTAAAAAATAATACCAAACATAATTGGGGGCTTAATATAAATGAGCTTAACTTTATTGATATCAATACAAGTCAAAAAAAGTATTTATTTATCGTATTTTTTTGATTTATAACAATATTTTGAAGGCAATTGTGCAAATTAGCCAGGCGAGGCCGTATAAGCAATATCACATAAGTTGTTAATATTCTACCAACTACGGTTACTGTAATGTTATGTTCCTTGTGTCTTTTGATCGGTTCGCTACGCTGATTCAGAGTAGGACTAAATTTGCTTTGAACATCGATAATAACTCTTACATTACACGGTTTCCCTTCTGGGAACTGAGTTTGTTAATGTTAATTTGCATTATATAGCACGGAGAACCACTGGTGTTTCGCAACAAAGTTCTTACATTTCTGACAATTATAAAGTTCTAACATTAATTTGTGGATGACACTTCGGGATACACAATTCCAACTTTCCGAAGATACCTATCATGGTTATTGAGAAATATACAGGAATGTAATTAATCACTGTCACATCGAATTTTTTTGGATTTTATTGGGTCCTCCCTATTTTTCTGTTTATTATTAATTGCATGTTATGCAAAGTGGAAATCTTTAGCGCTTTAAACAAAATTGTAGGCAAAGTGTAAAAAATCTTAATATATTTTTTTGTTGTTATATATCGGTATTTAATTTATTTCATTTTATTTGAAGATAGATCTTTATGCAAACCCATCTGTGTAAAACTTACTAATAACTAATTCTACAGTCAAACAGCAATCCTCAGTATTGTTGTGGCCCAGTTCTAAGGGTGAGTCAGCCAGTGTAACTACAGGCACATGGCGTAATATAACATCTCAAATCCTAAGGTCAATTGGTGATGTAAAGAATGGTCAATATTTCTTACAGCAATGTCTATGGGTGATGGTAGCTCCTTACCATCAGGTGGTTAATTAGTCCGTCCGTCTATATATGTCATTAAGAAAATGATTTCTGAATAATATTTGACAATTCATAGCAATAAATAAAACGAAAGAACAGAATATGTCAAGTGAGTGCTGAATGTGATTGAAGGTCACGTTTAAATTTGCCTAAATTAGTTTCTTTGGTCAATATTTCATTACAAGATGGTGCGTGTGCCAAATCGATATGAAAACTATTAATCGGGAAATTCGTGTTTTTTTATGTTCTTTTAGTTTTTGTTCAACATACATAATATTACTAGTATCATTATGCTCGCCAGTTCTGTTACTAGAACTTGGCTGACACGCTACCGCGTGTCTAGAACTGATTGTATGTTTAGTTTTTTTTGCACTTGACGAACCATCATCCATTTAATTTCACACTTAACAATAATACGATTGTTGTGGTAGGAAATAATGAAAAGGGAGTCATGAACGATGAATTTATTCCGTCAAATTCTTTGCATTGGTATTCTGAGATAAGAACTCTTGTCTATTGGCCATAACCCAAGCACCAATAATACTAGGTGGTAGAACTTTTTTCAAAAACGTCTGGGTAGGTACCATTCATTCATCTAATATTCTGCCAAACAGCAAAACCTAGTTTTATTGTGTTTCGATTTAAAGTGACTGAGCCAGTTTAACTGCAGGCACAAGGAACATTTCTTATTCGTTCCCTACATTGGAAGTGATTTGATGATGTAAGAATTGGTTAATATTTCTTACAGAACCAGTGATGGTAATTTGCACAAGTCCTTTGTGTGGGTTCTTGTAAAACGCATCGAATGTATTTTAAAGCTAAAGTTTGATAACTTTGAATAACTGTGGTTTGTGTCATACATTTATTGTCTAACACAATATAATAGATACTACCTTGACTCATTGAAATAAAAGCACAAACCATTCCTTACCGTGTCAATCTAAATTGGAAATATATCGCCCTTTTGTCTGCCTGCTTCCTATTATTAAAGACGCTAACTATGAATTTAGTGGAATATATTCATAAACTTCCTAAAATAAGTAAATTAGAAACATCTTTCTAGCACGTAGACACAGATGGAATCTCAAACGAAATTTGAACTTATAATAGCTAAAAACTGCGCTGATGTTAACTGTGCGATCCATGCAAACAGGCGTCAGCCACTTACTTACAAGCATAATTAGTTGAAGATAAATTTATTTGGTCATTTTAGGATAAAAAGAAATATAAATGACAGATAACCTCATACAGTCCAGTGATCTTGATTATGGATATGTCTTATCAATGAACAAGCTTCAAACATTTCTTTCACGGATACTCCACTTCCAGCACTTGGCAAACTATTTATACTCAGTCCGTTTTGAATACTCGTTTTACAAGATTTTGGTATCTATAAAAGTACCATCCCGACAAGAATTTAGTGGTTACTCTTTATCTCGAGTAAAATTGTGATTGTTATCATTTTAATCTTGTACTGTGATTTTATCTCCCTTGTTCTGGTAAGGTATTACACTGACTGGATCATATAGGGTCACATTAACACTTAGACAATTTCTAATATCTTGGCTTGGCTTAAAAATAAAAACTACACTACATTTAAAAACTTTTTATTTTTAAATAAATATTTTTTTTTAATTTCTAAAGTCTTAATCGCTATTTTCCGAAACGTCATTAACAACTAGGCCCGCGAAAAATAAAGATTTAGATTAAAGAGAAGCATTTCATTCAGGGTACTTTTACACTTTTCTACTTCGTAACTAACTTCCAAATTAGAATCTATGAACTCAATAAACTGTTTGAGAGAGATATTGACCGTCACGAATTTCATATTTATATTTGTAAATATTAAAATACATTATACATGTACAGAGAAGTCTTGCATGAATGGTTTTGATTGTAAAATAATTCATTCGAATCATTATTATCACTGACTAATCCGGTGTTATCGGGAAGACTGCGATTCTTATCGTTACTTAGGATAAATCGGAATTATTAATAATAGTATTATGATAACCAGTAACGCTTAACTTTAGTAAGTATTACTAATTATCAATCATATTAAAATTAAAAAAAAAAGACTTGAGTTAATGCGTGATTGCAATATTATGTATTATAATATTTTTTGGAATTCTGGAAATGATCAATGATATTAATTACAATAAATATGTTTTAATAAACATTACTTGAAAACTTGAGGAAATATATTTTGAATATGACGCGAAATTTAGAAGTGTCCGTTGTAGTATGTTGAATATTCGATCATAGTGTTTTTCTTATTTAGTGCTACTTTTCGATTTTGATTTTATTAAATATATTTTTTTAAATATTTCTTAATCGATAAGATTTGCTATTGCTTGCTTACTTTGCTATTGCTTGTCGTGGCAGCAAGAGCTGATTAGTATCAAAAACATATATTATTACCATTACGAATATAAACATTGTTAATAGTTCATTTTCTCAGCAATAGTAACACTTATAAATAACTGATTATTTATGAATATTACTATTATTAAAATAGCACACGTGTTGTATATTGTCTTTATAAAGTATTTTGTTTACTATAAATCCACTCCAATCGGTCGTAAATATAATTTTCCGTGTGATTTATCACCGTATATTAAGAGTAAAAGCGCGTGCGGAACAAAGTTATGCACCTTTTTATTTTCGGAAGGAAACTAACATCTGGAAAATAACGTATCGTATCAATGATAAACCTGTTTCAGTGAAACTGGAATTTTAAAAGAATAAACATATATATTTCGAAGTTGCAACAGCTCTATGTAATTTTGCAATCTTAGGTAAACAAGTACTACCTATTTTAAACATCGATGATATTTTGAAACAAGAACTGTGAAAAATTGGTAACGGATAGAGTTAGTGAAATATTATTATTATTATGGCAAGCTTTGCTTTAAACGACCTCCAGTCGGTGAGGCAGAGTTATATTCCTTTCTGAACGCGCTGGTAAACCAAGGCTGGGACTTGCCACCGATGAGTACTGCAGTATACGGAATAAACAGTTCCATACCCTGAACCACATCAGCGACAGAGTCGCTCGGATCATCCAGCGAGAAACAAACCTGCCCCCATGGGTAAGATGACTCGTAGTGCCACACTCGGTGGCATCCCAGGAAACGAAGTCGTGAGTACCCCGCAACCGGCACTGTGCTCCGAACGAGGCAGTGGTTCGACGAGACGAGACGAGAACAGATTTCTATGTATACGGCCTCTCTAGAATACTAACATTATTTTGAATGATGCAAGCTAAAATTCAATATGACAAGACAGTTGTTTTTTTTTATATCACGACCTATTAATTACTACTGAAGATGATGATACCTAGTCAAAAAGTTCAACTGCTTCAGCTTCAGAGACGTGAGTTAACTTCATTGGTTTTCGTTTTAAATAATAATCATCAATTAATTTACTTCGACATAAAAACTGATGAAAGTACATAAGTGTATTGTGTGTTTTAAATACTGTATATAAAATTGTATAACGTCTATTTATCGCTTTAGGAAATATGAAACTGCCAATATTACTTGTAATTTATTGCTCTTATGAATGTCGACTAATCCTATCGCTAGTGTTTTATTGTTGCTTACTTTTAGCGTTTTGCTAATTAGATTTGTTTTCAAATTTGAATTAAGAATAGTTATGACTGATACCATAAGCCATCCAAAAATAATGGAACTTGGGTTATTTTAAAAAAAAAACTTATAAATGTAATATGAACATTTATATTTTACGTTGATTAAAGTCGAAAATTTATAAAATTTTCCGTATACATATTAAAATGAAACGTAGAGCTTACTTGCGCAGATTTTAACGAGCCATTCTGATCCGATTCTGCTTGTTTAAACTCGGGAAAGGTGCGACTGCGCGTAAATGTTTTAATTCATAATTGGCAGGTCGCGTGAAGTATGCTCGTCCACAAGTGGTAGAGCACAATTCTTGCGGCTGTCCTCTTTCACTACCATAAAGATACTTTATTTAACTTTTACATTATAGAATCATTTACGAATTCGATTTACAAACACGTAACTATTTAAGAATACGCAAAACGCGTTCCAAATTCTAATCTTACCCACACGACTCAAATTGACAATGTATCATATAGTTGTATATAGATTTTCTTATTTATTAGAAATTCATAAGTGTGCCATTTTATGTCCTACTCACACTACTATGACGATAATGTGAAATAATAATGGGACATAGTCATAATTATTTTGTTAATGGAACTCCGAAGGCTTCCCTCTCGTACCCTAGTGCTTCCCTTCTAGATGTACATATTTATAACCTTAATAAAGCTACTATACATCAAATAAATAATTGCTTGGTTGTAAATGCAAATAGTAAGTGTTATTAATAATTAAATAAAGTTTAAAATGTTTAAGATATTAAGAAATAAATGTATTAATAAATTATAATTGCTATTTAATACCGTAATTTCCTTTCTAGTTTAAAACGGAATCTAATTGTAATGTCAAAGATAGTATCTTTAATGGTTCTTTAACGGTAAAGCCGTCTACACATTGTCTATGTTCGTCTGATATGTGGATTAGTGACATTATTGTTATATATACATTCGTGCTGTCCATTAAACTAAACTTCGTTGTGGATATTGTAATATCAGATGCATAATAGTCCGAGAGGCAGCGTTGCACATCAAGGGACACATCATGGTTCCAGACATCATAAGAAAAGATTGGGTTTGTGCATTTATAACAATTTGTTTATTTTTTTAGTTCCTATATTGTGGTTTTCTTATAGTCATTAATTAATGTTTAATTTACTTTTTTTTTGCAATGTATGTTTGTCCTGAATGAACGTGTTCTTATATTTATTCTTGCAATTTTGATGGTATTTTCAGTTCGTTAAAATGTGTACCATCGATATTATAAATACGACAATCGTAAACAGTACTGCTGCAAGAGTCGTGGTACCCGGAAATCAATATAAAAATACAACACTGTGTTCCAGACGATGAAGATTTGCATATGTTTTTACATGCTGCATCAACATATATTTTAATATATATCGTGTATAGTCTAACAATGGTTGAACAATTTAATAATATACACACATTGACAGCTCTATTTGTAGAACCTTTAGCAGGGATTTAGTTAAAAACTGATATCTCTTTCCTACATCATGATTTGCCATTTAAACGAAAGAGAGAGCATTGCTTAACTAATAAAACTAACAACCCCATTTTTAGGTTATTTAAAATTCGAAATTAATTATTTTGTCTAATTTTTTTATTGTTAATTATTATAAATATAAGGAACAATATAATTGTTCTTAACATGTTGATGTAACTGAACGTCGTTTCAGACAAGCTGGAGTTATTTCTGTTATCAAATTAATTCTGACCGATACTCTTTAATTGCTATTTTGACAGATGATAAGTGTAAGTTATACGCATACTAATTTGAAAATCATATCGAAACTACACGAAGTAAACTAAGTTCTTAGACTCGACATTAATTAATAGTAATAAGTTAAAATATTGACAGAAGTTTCATATTTTATTGCATTAATATTTTGTGGACAGCGAGAGTTACACTGCAACCGGTCAATACCCAAACAGCTTAAGTAGTTAGAAATACAGAGCGCGTTCAAACATTTCAATAATTGTAACTGTAAATATATATATTATCGATAAATAAATAATTTAACGTATGGAAAACTTAGGCTTGAAAGAAATCTACCAATAATAGTTATCAATATATATGCAAAGAAAGCCTCCATTTTAACATATATTGAAAGCACATCATAAGATATATTTCAGATGTCGCTTGGCATTCCGTTATTACATACAATGCCAATCGCAGTTAACAGTTACTTAGTATAACACTGGCATTTTATTATTTATTACAGTAAGTAGAATTTTTGCACGAAAATTCGTACAATTTAAGAAGTCATATTATATTACACTGATTTCACAGAATACACACACAAGTACATATATTTAATATAATACGTTAAAAAGTAGTTTGTCGACTCTGACAGCTTCTGTCTAAAGTGGGTGAGAATGTTAGTTACAATACGTTTGTAAATTTCGTAAATATTATATCTTATAGATTGGTCTTATAATACTGTTGAACTGGTTACTCTCTTGGCTTTCTTAACAGATTCTATCAAAAACATATCGCATGTTGAATTTTTGAACATTTTTTTTTTCATGAAGTTAATTATTTACACAACCTATTTGCAGCCATATTGTTCTTACTGAAAGGCTTTAGAGAATCGAACGATTTATTGTTGTGGATAAGTAAGTTATGAATATTATTTTTTTCCAACCGTACTTTTGTTTATCGTTGTTCTTGACAATTTTACTCTACCTACGTCTTCTTATCTCTCTCCCTCTTACTATTAAGTATATAATATGTAAACTATGGATGATATTGCATTTATTTTAAGAATTTTAAATAAAATTTATTTTATGTAATGGCTGCAACTGATTATTTATCAAGTAAAGTTAATTTAATATGAATTCTGAGGAATTTAAGATCTAATAAGATAAGGATAATTTTTTTTTCATAATCGATGTCAAAATAACAATTCCTAATTATGTTACATATCATTTTAAATCTTAATAAATATTTCTTTAATCGGGATTTAAATTGGTGGTGACTCTTTCTGCAAGCACCGTACCTCTTTATATACCCATTCATCAGACATTGTACCGCCAAACAGCACTTAGTATTCTTGTGTTCCGATTTGTAGGGTGAATGCCAGTGTAACTAGACACAAGGCACATAACATCCTAGTTGCCAATGTTGATGGCGCATTGTAAGGTATGATTAATGTTGCTTAAGGTGATATCAGACGGTTCATTCGAGTGAATTATTCATTTTTCTTTCATTCCATGTTCACACGGCTTAGCTGGAATGGCGTAAAAAAGAACATTCATCCGTAGTTTCTTTCAATATGGCGTCGAATGAAGTCGTGTCTCTTGGAATAAGTTTAATTTGTGATCATTTTGATCAACGAGCTAAAAAAAAAAGATTAAGAAGAATGCGTTCGAGACAAAATGGTAAAATCCGAGTGAAAGTTCACTCTGTGTTCAGACTCTGTGTTCTTTCGGAGTAGGAATGAAAGCCGAATGAACCGATCCAACGTCGTTGGATCAGTTCGCTATCGAATTCATTCGGCACTTTTATTTCACTTTGTGCTTAGACATGTCACTTTGAGTGAAAGATGCAAAATAATGAACAACGAATGAACCGTCTGATTCCACCTTTACAGCGACATTGTCCGTGCGCTTTAAAGACTACTTAACATTAGAAAAAAACAAGTGAATCCGACAAAACAAAAACAACGCAATTATATTTTTTATTATTAAGCCGAGTACAATATACGAAATGGTTGACATTGTGTGTAAAATTAAATAACTGTCGATGAAAACATGTAAGCAATTGTTTCTTATCACTATGAATATGTGTGCTAATGAGAACGCACTGTTGATTTTAATTACTGGTGTTTTGAGTTTGTAAATAGTTTTATGTGTGTGCAATACGTAACTTTTGCTGTGTGTCGAATTGGTAATAAACGTTATACAAATGTTACACGGTACAATACAAAGTTGTGAACACTTTTCATATGTGTGTTTTATTTCACCCAATTTGCACCAATGAATTTTCATGCGGTGAAGGAAAAAATTGTGGGGAAACCTGCATGTGTCTAATTTCAACGAAGTTCTGCCACATATATATTCCACCAACCCGCATTGAACAACTTGGTTAATATCCTCCAAGACTTCTCCTCAAAGGGAGAGGAGGCCTTAGCCCAGCTATGGGAAATTTACAGGCTGTTAATGTAAAAAAAATAATATTAAAAGCTCTCATTTTAGTTTAAGGACGTCCTTAAACTAAAATGATCAAACCGAGTGTTTTTTATTCGAGTAAACTTCACAATGAAGCGTTTTTGAATCGTCAATATTTAAACACAGCCAGCGTTTCGAAAACCAGCCTCCAGCTAGAAGAAACGGCAAGAAACTGGCATAATTGCTCTTTTCAAATAAACAGATGTACAAAGGACTTATAATTTTTTTAAATGCTTAATAGATTATATTTCCCGGTATCTTAAGTTAAAATTAATAAGGCCATGGCGTAAGTAAAGAATCTTCTGGAACGGGTTCCCTGTAAAATCAATTAATGTGTTATTAAAAATTAAATTTTCAATCATGTTTTATGTTGGACGTACAAAAAAGGATTTTTTTCTTACCCTGTTAAAATGAAATTAAGCCATAAGTTTCTCATAACTTTATTTATTATAGGTTTTTTTTTTATATTTATAGGTTTATTTTGACGTTTTGTCCTGTTGTCTAACTACTATACTTCTGGATAAAGTACAAGCGAAAACATCGGCTTAATTAAATCATTTTATTCTTAACATAAAATCACTAGCTTAATGAACATATATATTTTTTTTAATTAAAAAAATAAATGAAACCATATAAAATGAATTTTTAATTATGTTTATTCGAAATAATAAATAAAAATAACTTTTTAATTATTGAGATTTTGCAAAAGTTAAAATGTACTAAAAATTTTTGTTTTGAGTAAAGTATTTTGTTTTGTACAAACTTTACAGAGTTTTTTTTACTTAGTTATATGTGGATATCACGATACACACTCAGACTTAAACGTACAAACCTCGAGAGGTTTCTATGTAATGAACAATATAATTTATAAATTAAAAAATGTTATTTTAATTGAACTTATAAAATTAAATTTAATAAAAAAAGAAAAACTATTATTCCTAAGAAGTTATTTCTATTTAAAATAAAAATATTTAAATTAAGTAATTATATAAGAAATACCTACTACACCTGTACTTATTAGTTAAAGCTTATTGTATGTGACAATGTCCATAGTGATCTTATTATAAGTTTATCACCTAAAAACACTTTGCAAAATACAAAAAAATAAATAAAAAAGTATTGAGTTTAGATTCTCTATAAAGTAAATACTAAGAACTTTCTTACTTAAGCAGTTTACTTTCTTACACGTACATCGTCGTGGATTAATTCTTCGTCTAAAATCGTTAGTCGAAGTTTTAGATTAGTTTAGAACTGGTATGGTGCAATAGGTTCCCTATTGCACTTTTCGTAAATTTCATCCCAAAACAGAACACGATCTTGTATAAACCCCTTTTTCAATGTTAGTTCTCTATCTATGAACATGTAGGGAGTTCCATTTTTACCTACAGGAGGCCATGGTGCTAGCGGAGAACCCTCTGGAACAGGTTTCCTGTAAATGTAATAAACGTGTTAATAAAAATTTTCACATCTTCATTTTCAATTTCCCTTTCCAACGTAAAAAAATATTGTTTTCTTACCCTGTTATAATGAAATTAAGCCATAAGTTTCTCATAAGCGCTTTCATTTTTTTGTAAGCATCTGAAAGGTTCTCTTCGTCCTCTAAATCTAAGACTGCGTTTGTCTGCGCACAGTGGGTCGCACCGCGTGTTTGTGTGTGTATAATATAATCACTGTTCTCATCAGCATATCCGTATTCATATAAGTATATTTGATTATTGCCAGCTTCCACTTGTAATTTAACAGTCTTTGCTGTTCCATAAGTAAACAAAACATCACCAAAATATTGTACGTACTTCAAAATATTTTTTTCGCCCACTGGTTCATCTCCAAAGTAGAAATGCTTAATCTTTTGCGTTATGTTATCTCTCTCTTCGTCGCTTTGGAAAATTAAATTACACGGAAGGAAATTAGTAAAATTATCATTCATCATAGTCTTCCACTCCTCAAAATTCGGTAAACGAAACATACCTTCCATCTCAGCGACTCCATACAGCATTGGTACTTTAGAATAGTCACCACTTCTCAATATATTTTCGGGATTTTCGTCTAGAAACATTTCCTGGCCTAAGTAACGTTCAACACATGGAGCAAATACTGTGCTAGAATCGGTTTCATTCACAAACGTTAGAGAGTACAGCTTTTCAAATTCTAAATTCTTAAAGAAAGCTTCTAAATTGCCTATAGTGTAGTCATCGTCGAAATTTAAATTTTTAGCAATAATCTTAGCGTTCGCAATCGGGTCAATCTGAACTGTATATGAACTAATAATGGGACCACTCTCCGGTATTACTTTATGGAATAATCCTTTCGCAAGCTTAGAAATCACGAAAAGGTCAACGGACGAAGATCCAGCACTCCATCCAGTAATTGTTACATCATTTGGATTTCCGCCAAAGCTTGCGATATTTCTTTGTACCCATCGTAACAATGCCACTTGGTCTTTCATACCGGCATTGCCAGGTATATCTTCGGTGCCAAGACAAAGGAATCCATGAGCGCCGAGCCGATAGTTAAAGTCTACTATAATTATTTCCTTGCTGTTTAATAAATTAATGGCTGTCTTAATGTTACTGTAACCTAATTGATATGCTCCGCCATAGAAATAAACAACTACCGGCAAATTACTTTTATCAGTGTCAGGTACGTAAACGTTAGTAATGAGACAATCTTCTTGAAGATTCAAAAAAAAATCGTTAGTCTCACGAACAATGTTTTCCCTACTAACATGTAAGCTTATTTTCTGTGGACATACTATGAACTTCTCAATTGCTTCGAAGGTTACATTCCAAGTCGGTGGTGGAAGCGGTGGCTGTAAATAGAATATGCTTTATTTACCTAGTTTAACATTTATCAAGATTGAGTTCTTATAAATCTATCATATTATGTTTGAATATTGTGTATATTTAAATATACAAGGTAGAATAAGGTAGAATGACCCACTGATGGTTAGTGTTCACAATAAAAATAAAAATATTATCCTGTACGTCTAACCCAGACAGGCCGACATAAAGTACTTATGAGATAAAATGTAGTGTCGTTTCTCCAAATTCTTATTAAGAAGTAGCATTAAAACAGTTCAATCTTAACTTACCTTAAACTTATTAGGGCCGGTAGGTGTGGTAGCATAAGGTATTCCATAAAAAACAAAATTGCCATGAGGCGCCCTATAGCCCTTGACAGGCCCTTGGTCTATATTGACTATACGCCAATCTGTATGATCGGCTAAGATTATATCTGCGCACGCGCACACTACAAACATTTGCCACCACATGGTAATAACTGAAAATAATATATAAAAATAAATATATTTATACTAATATCAAGAGTAGATAACTTCGTACTAATAAGCATAAGCGTTGTGATAATTTTTAACAAGCGCGTTTGTCAATATGTTTGTTGATTTTTTTTTATTTTTATTGGTTTTGGTTTCGTTTGAAACCAAAAACTAATAACATTTTATTTCAAATATCATAAAATTTTAGAAATTTTAATAAATTAAAATATAAGCATTATTACATTACATTAGCAGCCCGTAAATGTCCCACTGCTGGGATAAAGGCCTCCTCTCCCTTTGAGGAGAAGGTTTGGAGCATATTCCACCACGCTGCTCCAATGCGGGTTGGCGGAATACACATGTGGCAGAATTTCGTTGAAATTAGACACATGCAGGTTTCCTCACGATGTTTTCCTTCACCGCCGAGCACGAGATGAATTATAAACACAAATTAAGCACATGAAAATTCAGTGGTGCCTGCCTGGGTTTGAACCCGAAATCATCAGTTAAGATGCACGCGTTCTAACCACTGGGCCATCTCGGCTCTTAAAATATAAGCTCTCTTGAAATATAAGCATAAGAGTAAAAATTTTATACCAAATAGAAATATTTAAATTCGTTTGTAATTTGACTCTTAGTAATATTTTTCAGCGAAATTAATATTTCTAATCCACTAGGACTATTTTTTATTTTCATAAGTATAAATGTAAATAATCGACCCATGTTTATGACCTACCAGGTATGGCAAGTCATTTATGTATATAAGGAAGAGATGTGGACCTAAAATTGATTCCAGTAAATGTAGTCAATATAATGAAGTTCAATACCAGGGTCGGTTGTTTGGTGTTAGTGAAAAATTTAACCTTTCATTTGGAATATTTTTTTCATAGAAATTGCTAAGAGTTAAAAGTTTAAAGATACGTCTATAGTAATTAGATTGAATTTTAAAAATGCATTTTCAGACTATGTTCCATTGGTCCATCCGTCACATGTTTCCAGATGTACCCTCCCAGACTTATTATGTGGTGGTTATCAAAATATTTAATATTATTTTAAGTTCAACCTGCTATGTTTTATGTTATTTAACTTAACATATATGGTGCTCACGTTTTCCCGCCAACCGTGATAGCAAGGGAACAATTCTTCTCGCTGGCTGGTACATATTTTAACATATAAAAATATGATTACTGTATTATTACTGTAATACGACCAAAGCTCGTGACTACGACAGGTCAAAGTCTGGTACTCGGTGTTTAAAGTTTATAAACTCGGAATAATTATATACAATAAATGAAGTTGATAATGAGTGCAATACACGATAAATAAGTAACTTTATTTTATCAAACTTAACACAATTAGAGAAATATTGCGAAACATATTTTTATTGGTATTGATACAAATAATGATTTCGACGCAACAAGTGTTGCGTCAAGTGAACTCTCTGCTTTTTTTTATCTTATCTATTCTGTCACAAATTACACGCACAATGAAATCTTCAAAATATATTATAAAATTTTAAATTTAATTATTTTTTAAGTGCACAAGTCAAAATAAATAATACACTTCAAGTAGACTACTACTAGCCATCAGATTACAAGATTGAATTAAGTTTAAAGTTATACCACCTTTTCGAAATGTATTCTACCGGCAACCAGCATGAATCTTACATTCGATTAATTGATTGATGACAAGTATGCAATCTAATACGACTACGTGTCATCATCAACAGCCTGTAAATTTCCCACTGCTCGGCTAAGGCCCCCTCTCCCTTTGAGGAGAAGGTTTTGGACCATATTCCACCACGCTGCTCCAATGCGGGTTGGATGAATACACATGTGGCAGAACTTCGTTGAAATTAGACACATGCAGGTTTCCGCACGATGTTTTTCTTCAACACCGAGCACGAGATGAATTATAAACACAAACTAAGCACATGAAAATTGCCTGGGCTTGAACCCGAAATCATCGGTTAAGATGCACGCGTGTGCGTCTAACCACTGTACAAGTGATCTATAGGCAGCTATACTAATCTATCTGGTAAATCTACACAGTACATATACGCCGAGATACAGTGAGCGTGAGAGGACGTAACGAATACGGTACCTCAATCAAGCCGGTAAGGTTGAAGTATGATATGTTTATATAGGTTTGAGTGTGGGTACACTCCCACAAGGAAAATCTTAGAATTCATTGTTGAAGGCGCATGACTGTATACAAAGTGATTTATATTTATTGCATCGTCAATGTCAAACAATTAGGTGGTGTTCACGCTCGTTTGGCTTACGCAAAATAAACGTGTTCTCAAATGTAGACATTTGTGCAAACATTTGCACACAATTGCACAAATCGGACACGATTTTAAAGAGTTCAGTCGCAGGACTGATTTTTCGAGTTCTCTCTTCGGCTAAGTTTGTTATTCTACCTTCTTGTCTGTAACGTATTACCCAATCAATATTATAAAATATTACAATAACAGTTTATGTTTATTTTAGTTTTTTTAGTTTATGTTTTTGTGTGGTGTTACGCGAATGGATAGAGTAAGGAATGAGTACATAAGAGGAAGTTTGAAAAGAGTGGCACCGGTAACTGAGAAGCTATCTGGAAACCGGCTGTCTTGGTATGGGCATGTTATGCGGAGGAATGAGGACCATGTTGTGAGAAAGGTTTTGAGTATGGATGTGGATGGATATAGAGGTAGGAGACGACCCAAGAAACGATGGATGGATTGTGTGAAAGACGATATGGTTAGAAAGAATGTTACTTGTGAGATGACGTCTGACAGAGAAGTATGGAAGAAGAAGACATGCTGCGCCGACCCCAAGTAAAATTGGGATAAGTGCAGGAGGATGATATTACAATTACAGCTTATAACCTTGTGTACTTCGAAAAAATAAGCTATTAAATCAAAATTCCAAGTCTAATAAATAATTTTGTCCATTCGATATACGAACTGAGGTTGAGTTGTTGTTGAGTCTGTGATTTTTTAGACTTGTAATGTGTGTTTCTTCGTAATAAATTCATAGCTTTTAAATAAATTACATTTAATATGAGACAATGTCAAGTAAATTAAATTATTTAAATATTTGATAATCAGTAATTATATCGGTGTGTGGAGGCTCGTCACCTCTTTTGTTTTGTATAAATAGATCATTGAGACGTCATAAGTACGGCATGTGACTGAACTAATAGCGCTATATTGACAAATATTTAACGAATAGGATGAGTTGATAATGTTAATGGAATTATATAATAATTTATTTTTATTCATTATATAATTCTAAAAACTGTGAATAGCTTTAGAATTTATTTATGTTTTAATTGGGAATATTTTGACTTTTTAATAATTATGTGAGTTAAATAATAGTCTACGATTTCTAACAGACGTGCCAATAATGACACAAAAAAAATGTTTCGTTGGAGATCTTTGTGTAAGTCTGTTAAGATAGGTAATTAGATAGGTAAAAGATTATAATAGAGAAGCTAAAGAAGAATACTGAGAAGAATCGGCAAGAAACTCAGAAGCTCTCTTGCCGGTTCTTCTCGGTAGAATCTATATTCTGAGCCGGTTGTAGCATTTTATTTTATTCAATCCTGTAACATGACTATTTTTTAATTTTTTATTTATCGATTCTAATATAAGTCGCGATAGCCAAATGGTTACAACACGCAATTCTCAACCAAGAATTCTGAGTTCAAACCCAGGTAAGCATCACTGCATTCATGTGCTTAATTTTTATTTAAATTTAAATATTGAATATATCACAACTATACACATACTATACATGCATTCTAATCAAACAAATTAAATCGGGTTCCATTCAATCAGAGATAAGGATTTGTGAGAGACCGCATATTTCGAATTTAAGGAATAAATTTAAACTTCATATTGATAATGTAAGAACTAATTATGGTAAAAAAACAATTCTGTTTGAGCCTAAATAAGCCTTTTGTATCCAACGGCCCAGATGTTAGAACTGTTTTCTTGCAAATGTATGGAAATATTCATTATATCTCATTTTAAGTGAATGGCAAATTCTTATGAGAAATAAAGTTCTTTATACCTTTTTATGATTCAAGTTCTGTCGCAAGTTTTTACCAACCCGAATTGATATAGCATGATTATGTAAACCCCAAAACCTCAAAATAAGAGCAAGAGTTTGCCTAGCAGAGGGACATTATCAGGCTGTTTTTACATTTAATGCCTAGATGGCCTAGTTGTTAAAAAACGTTATTATATAGGTGAATTACTAGTTCAAACCCGCATCGCTGTTATTTTATTAGTAGCTACTAGTTCCGGTTTTATACAGGTAGAATAGCGCAACAAATAAATCGATTGTATCTGAAGAAAAACGTATAATATAATATTAGTTTTTTTAGGACAGAAACCTTCCTTGGCTTTGAACAAAGACTTACCAAATTTATAGCAAAATCGAATCAAGAGGACAAATATTAAATTGTTTTTTATAGAAGAATATTACTTATGTTTATCATTCGCATTTACATACTGTTATATTACTTTAAATTAATATACAAGTAAAACTTTGTGGAAACTATCCTACATAGAGAGAGATACGTCTGTATATATATTTGTAACATGGATTTAAAACACATAGACAATATTATGCATTCAGCTTAATCAATGCAATACAAAAGTTTAAATCATGGGCATAATTCGAAAATCGAAAAAATATTAAAAAATGGCAAGGCTGAAAAAAAAAAACAATGATTGTACATTTTAATATACAGTAAATAAAGTCCAAGTTACACATTATCGAAACGATAACTCTTGAGATTCGATACTGTTTTCCTTTTTATTTTACAGTAATGAGTTACTCGTACACACAACGGTTTAAATACTCCAAATGTTTATACTTCTTATTAGAGTATGATAAAAAATAACTTAAAAATCAAAGTTCAATGACTCCTTGATACAAAATAATGTCGCAACATTTCCGATCAAGTCTAAATATTTGATACCAATAATAGCACTGTACAGTATAGGTTTAGTTTGAACCAGTTTATCAAATTGTTTGTTTAAAAGATGACGCTCTGATAAAATATATGACATGCGAGTGTATAATTGCTCTGAAATTGCCATAAATAATGATCAATGAATCTTTACACTGCATTTGAGAAACACACGTGTGGCGAAAGGCCAGGTCTGAAGTCAGTATACTGTTAAATGTCGATAAACCTGTGATTCACGTAACAAAAATTGTGATATCTAACTCAGACCGAATTTGTTATTGTAATAAAATGGCTGTGACTAGTCGTACCGACTGTGTGGGTAAGATCAAAGTCGTGGAAGAATTAAAAAGTCGACCGGCACTCGAGATCTCGTCCTGGTGGTGCAGAAATTGGAGAGCGATACTCGGCGAACTGGTAGCAACCACATTACTAATATTTCTTTGTTGTATGACATGTATACCTATTGATGGGGTACCTTTAATTACGCCCATGTACAGCCCAATAGGTTCTGGGCTAATCGTTTTGTTCATAGCTCAATCTTTTGGACATATTTCCGGCGCTTTCATGAACCCATCCGTGACGTTACTTGCTGTTATATGGGGTAAGATATCCTTGCCTCTTGGAATAGCGTATGCCATCGCTGAATGCTTGGGCGCAACTATAGGATATGGTATGTTAATGGTACTGTCACCATCCGATTTGATCGCTGGTGGTATATGCACCACCCAACCGCATGCGGGACACACAGTATACCAAGCGTTGGGAGTTGAAGTAGTGTTCACTGCCGCATTGGGTTTTGTCATTTGTTCTGTGTGGGATCCAGTTAACGAAGAAAAAAATGAATGCACTTCAATCAAGTTCGGCCTAAGTGTGTCTGGACTAGCAATTGCTGGAGGCCCATTAGCAGGAGCTAGTATGAACCCGGCAAGGTCACTCGGACCAGCTATATGGACTGCTAGGTGGTCTTCACATTGGATTTACTGGGTCGGTCCTCTATTAGGCGGGGCAATGACTGTGACGCTATACAAATTGGTATGGCTTAAGAGGGAACCAGTTACGCAGCCTCGATTGCTCGCTTGGAATGATGACAGTGAAGCCTAGTTTATGGATTATTATTATTTTATGATTATAGATATTGTGTGACATATGTGATTTTTAATTTAGTGACAGAGTGATAATTTGAAGACTGGTATTATGTGTTGTTAAGTTAGTTAATAAGTACGCAATTTAATTTAATTATTACCTTTTAAATAAACATATTTCCACGTGTAGTTTGTTCATATTTCTGGTGTTTTTTTGACGAACTTTACTTTTGTCATCAAGTTTGTTGTCAAATTAAACTTAAGAAAAGTTAAGAATAATTAATATTATTTTCAGTTGTTTACATACACAAATGTAATACGTGTTGAATGTTTATATTAATCTAAATACATCTGCAGCTTCAATCCATCTAAACTACAAACTTATCAAGGTCTTAAGGAGAGCTTTAATCGATTTTTAGATAACTTATTGCTCCAGAAATATGTATATAACCAGTACGGCACGATTTTCTCTTCAGTTTGTCCACCTATAGTTTTTCTATCATTTCTGTTCGCTATTAGTTAGTAATACCAATAAATAAACATAGTAAATAAGAGTAGAATAAAATGTAAACCTATAATATTTTCCTCAAAGGAAATGTGCAACGGCCCGTACAGACTCGGCCAGCCAATTGTAATGGACACATAAAAAGAACTTGTATATTATTAAAGTAAACACTGGTACTAAATATACTACAGAATATCTTACATCGTTCACAGTTTTCAGTAATTAGACAATACAAACCGCTATGTCCCTGCGTTTTAAATCTGTAATATCTTCGAAAATATTCATTTGGATTACATGCTGTAAAGAGCCATATTGGTCTATATTAAACGCACAATGTATTTAAGGTACTTAATTGGATAAGGATTAATGCTGTATTGTTTAAAATTGCTTAGAAAATAAACCATTATTTCTCGTAAAAAGTAAAGGATTAAAAATGGTTATTGAGGGTTATCCCTGAGAGATAGACATATACCATCGCGGACTTTTTTGAGAACCTTTTTAAAATGTACAATACTGTACTATACTATTTTGCTAGCGTTTGCAATGTAAGCGCTAGAAAGGGGTTTATTTACGACATCACTTTAGAAACCTCTAAAATTATCAGTGTTTCTCTACTATATTGTGCATGTATTATACATATAAACCTTCCTCTTGAATCAATCTATCTATTAAAAAAAACGGCATCAAAATTCGTTTCTTAATTGTTAAAATCTAAGCATACATACGGACAGACAGCGGTAAGCGACATTGTTTTATACTATGTAATGATTAGTGATCTTTTGTCTTGTATATTTTTGCAGACTAAATATTCGAGATTCAGACATATTCACTTGAAGTGAATATTATCGTGCTATTGAAGTGTATTACATACAGGGACATTGTTCTTTTGTTGCTATAGACTAAATGATAACAGAAAGTATTTTAACTTTTTATTTTCAAGAACGTTATCTACACCATGTTAAATTGATACGTTATTGAGATGCGGGGAGGCGGATTGGTGGTCCAAGATGCGAAAAGTCAACTTAATTAGATATTCAGTTCAAAATTAACTGCAAGTCAGTTGAATAAGCAAAACAACAGATGTCAGGTAATACAACTGTAAACGTAATTAATGTATATATTTCAATTTATGAATACTAGATGGCGTTATGTCAAATTGTAGACAATTCTAAATAGCGATGGCAAGATTCGCTAATTTTTTGTATATAGCACTTTGGAAATTATTAACCACGCGACCTCACCCAGCAATGACCGCTTCCTCGTCACGGGTTGACCGGCGCTCGCCGAGGCTCGATCGCTCTGTGGCGTGAACCCCACCCGGTTTATACATCACGGATAATATCCACCTAGTTTGTAGTTGCAGACAGCGTTGCCATCACTGTACTGGGCAAATGCGGGCCTGCGTGGATATCTCATGAGAATAAATATGATTACCAGTGGCACCTAATAGTTTTATTAGTAAAACATTAGTATTCTGGAGCATCCTGAGGATCGAGTGAGCTAGTTGTTCAACAGCCGAATATGCTTTGTCAAGCACCACAAGAAAAATATTTACCATCCGAGTCACAATATCATATAAATAAATGAAATGAAGTTCTTCAATTCGTTTGATGAAGCAATTACCCATTCAGTGATTTAAACAAATTAATATTCTTATATCAATTAATTATTATTGTTATTTATTTTTACGTTTGTTATTTATTATATGTATATCACAATAGTTTAGTCACTTTTACTGGCTTTGTGTAAGCCCGTCGGGTAGGTACTACCCACTTATCATGATATATTCTACCGCTAAACAGCAATACTAATTAAATTGTTGTGTTGTGGTTTAAAGCGTGACTGAGCCAGTGTGACTACAGGCACAAGAGACGCCTTAGTTTCCAGGTTTGGTTGCATCGACGATGGAAAGGAAAGCAAGTAATCAAGTAAAGTAAGAAAATAATGTCTATGGGCAGTGGTGGCGTTTGCTAGTCCGACTACCTATGCTATAAAAAAATAAATAAATATATTCTAAATATTATACCCGTAAAATTCGCTTGTACGAATTACCAGAGAGATAAATACCATTTCATAGACTGGTAATATCCAAATTTTCCGAATACCAAAAAGGTAGTGTAAATTAAATAAAAAAAAAAATAACATAAATTTGTTTAAATATTACACAGGTATTTCTTAGTATTATGAATGTTCAGTCAATATAATATTGTGGTCGAATTTCGACAACTTCGATAAGTACCTTAGCTATAAATTCGTCACAGTCGATACCAATATGTAAAATTATTAACTATATTCGCAACGACTTGAACTCGTAAGAGGTGAATGGCGTCTAATAGCTCGGAGCAAGTAAGTCCGCCCTACAAACAATATGAAGACGGTTTCCGTTTCCAGACAACTTAATTTCCAGTCGCGAGGAAATTGACAAACAGAAACTTAAGCACGATAAAGCAAGTCTTGGAAAACTAGTTTACACTTACTTTAAACGTACGCAATCTGTATAAACGAATAGAATTGAAGCGAAGTAAAGTAATATCGTAATAATATCCATCAATATGAACATTTATGTATTTTAATGTATATCACATCTTATCATTATCATTGATTTTAGGACGGAATATATTTAATACATAATTATATTTAAATTAAAAAATATATATGGAGATTAATTTTAATAATTTTTGAGACATACTTCGATGTTCTCTATCCGAATAATATTAAACTAGTTAAAATGTAAAGAGAGCAACGTGGAACCAGAAATATCTTGAATTCAGAATATCATGACAATTTTCTTTTCGCAAATCTTATTTATTAAGATACGAGGCACGTTGTAAGCACGTAATGAGATTAAGAACAAGAGATCGTTATCAGTAAGTGCTGTAATTATTAGGGAAATTAATTACGTAGCGGATGTCAAAATATCCAGCCCAATTAAAGTCTTACAGTTCATGATTCGTAATTGTGTAAGGAAAATGGAATCTTTAGATGTTTTTGTATAGAATTAGTTGTCGCACGCGGCTTCGCTCGCGTTTTAGTGGTCGGTTGTTCATGTGCTAGGCAAAAAAAGTAGCCTATGTCTTTCCTTGGAGTTCAAAATTGCTTCATGACGAATTTCGTAAAATTCGGTTCATTGGTTTGGTTGTGAAAAAGCGACAGACAGACAGACGGAGACACAGAGTTACTTTCACATGTATAAATTATACTTTCACATGTATAATTTACACTCCTGACGGTTGCTGATAGCAGTCAGGAGTCTGGTGCACTATAATATGTCCTACCTGTCCAAATTGGCTGGTCTTCATTGATATTAGCTGAAAAATCTTTCGTGTAAACTATGTACAAAAATGTAAGAGTAAATAGATAACAATTAAATTAAATTTTCATAAAAAAGCTACATATTTTCGAAATAAGGTTCAAAAGATATAAATCGAGTTCCGTTTTCCTATAAATAGTGATTATCGTATTCGCCTAAGCCACATAAAGTCATTTGTCTATGAGAAATAGATAATGCGTTCGTTCGTCTTGTGTTATTTATACGACATCATAAAAGCAAATAAAGTACCCAATATTAAGATATTAAAAATAGTATTACGTTTCATTTCATGGGAACGAGTTCTTTGATGCCAAAGTCAGAAAATTTTATTCCCTCATGTAAATACGGTCTTTGATATGCAAATTCAAGTACTTTTTGATATGACAAACTAAGGAATAGAATGATTGAACAACGAAGACATCTATTCAAAGTAAAATTGAAGTATAAAATGACGAACCGCTTTAGCCACGAATTATAATGAGTGGTAGGTACTTTGGTGGAGCTTATCAGGGATGGTACCACTTAAATTAATACTTAATTTGCTGTTTTCCAGCCTAAAAGCTAGTGTGACTAAAAGAGAGATAACATCTTAGTTTCCAAGGGTTGGTAGCGTATATCGATGTAAGGAATGGTTAATATTTTTGCAGTGGCTATGGGTGGTGGTGGCCACTTACCATCAGGTGGCATATTCGCTCATAGAATTAGAGATCACTATAATATAATAATAATATAACAAGGTAAGCCTAACAATAATATATTTTATTAACTGAAGGTAATCAACGAAATACGAAAAAGTTCGAATCCCCTGAGCGACCGCGCCGCCCGCAGAATGGGCAGAGTCTACTCCATCGCTCGTATTAATAGGCTACCGTCTTCTTTATCGTCTGTGATTAACTGTGTTGTTGGTAACAATATATAAATATATTGGTATTGAAGTTCAAATATCGTTACCGACCAGCGTTTTTCATCATCTTGACGTTAAAGCTCCCACCGGATTTTCGAACTGGTCACGAAGTCAACTAAAAAACCTCAACACTTGCTGTCTCACACGTAAATTCTTGTCATCGTCATATGCTTAACTCTACAAAGTTTGATACACTCGTCTTAGGCTGCATGTATTGGTTTTATTACTCCTCTAAAAGGGAGAAAAAAAAATAAATAATAATAATCTGTTGGCGCGAAAAAGAAATATTACAAAAATAAGCTTATACGAGTATAGGTGTATGAGTTTACAGAATAAGATTGACTTTAATTAAATATTACTATTAGCTAAGTACTCTATTAACACGTGGTTTTTAACAGAATTCAATTGAATACTGTCGGAAAATAAAGTGTATTTCAGCAGTAAGATTTTTCACAAATAAAATAACATAAAACAAAATACAATTAATATATTTTTCATATTATTCATTTTAGACTCAATTAAGATAAGATTTTCAATGAACATTGACCATGATATATTTAATTTATTTTTTGTTGATTTCATGTTTTATCATACTATAAATATAATAAAAAAATAAAAGCACATTCCCGTCTTATTTCAAGGTTAAAACAACGTAACGTTTATCAAATAAAATATTAACAGCGCCGTACGTAATAAAATAGCAAAAGAATTGAATTAAACGTTTTGTTCTAATTTAACGTGAAGGCGTAAAATATAAAATTTCGTGGATTACATCACACCCAGTGTTCAATACAAATATAAACTAAAGTAACGGCCGGTAAACTCCTCTCAGCCCTCTCCAATCGTGAAGAAAGCTTAGAACTTACTCTACCACGCTCATACCGGTTTCCCATAATTGAGCACGAGATGAGTAGTTAACATGAAAATTCCATGTAGCTTGCAGATGTTTTTTGAGTGTACCATCTTGGCACTTATACTCCTGATATTAAATCTATATAAAATTGCTTACTCGCTTATTCAGAAGCCTTAGCTGAAATGCATTAGGAGCGTATTGCACGGTCCAGTGAAAATCAATCGATCAACGTCGATCTAGTCCAGATAACCTACCTAGATTGACTTTGAACGCTTCAAACGACACAGCTTGAAAATCTATAGAACTGAATAGAATATTTTGATTTGATTTGATTTGATTTGAGAGAATGACGACGTTGTATACCCTTGTTACTTTTAATTCAAAATGTTTTAACAATTTTCATATAAAACGTTAAAAATTAAGTTGTGTGATTCATTCATAAATTTTTCTTTTGTTATATTTTGAGTTTAGTTCGATATATATATATTTCTTTACTAGAGTACTACACCTATCTTTTAAATAAAATGAATAATTTTGTTAATAAATGAACTTCAAATTATAAAACACCGAAATCATATTGAAATTACCGGTAATGCGAAATTACGTGTCTTGTTCTTAATACGTTAATAAATAAATTTAGATATCAGTTTTGAAATGTTCACCAAATGGAAAATGGCAACACGCTATCGAGAAATTGCATAGATTTTAATTATGTATTCGCTTTCGTTGATTCACTATAATGGTCAACGTGGTCCGTCTGTCTTTTGTTTTAATTCAATTCTTAGTTTAATGGCTTTTAGTTGTACCGACAGGGCACAGATTATTACACCAATGTCACGTAGGATGGAGAAGACACGAGATTGATCGGTACGGTTGAGGTGACAAACTCAATTAAATTTTGAAGTAAGTAATAGTTGTTAATCCTTAACCTAGAACAACACAATCATTAAGAGTTAGTAATAAGGTAAATAAAAATTACTGTTAGTATTCTAAACTATATACAATAGGATATGAGACTCATTTAGACAATTCACAAGTTAATTTTATTACGTCTTTTGTTTTATATGAGAAATTACATAGATACATAGACGTCAAAATGAACGCCATTTACGCGAACAGCATGGCGTCGTTTCTCAATGTCAGCATATTTCATAATCAAGACAAAATTAAACGAGAAGCTTTTAATTGATAGAAAAGAATGGGTTTACAAAAAGAAATTTGAAAATGTACATCAATTTTAATTATTCATAACATAACGCTACGACTTAAACGGCTTAGTTTATATTTTGCTTTAAAATAAACTAGCGATTAGCCGCAGCTTCGCACGGGTATTTTTAAAGATAAAATTTTACGATATAAATATATTTTTTGCAGCACTGAGGAACATTACTTGGTGGTATGGCTCCGTTAAGCTGGTCTGCGTAGACCCACTCATCAAATATTCTACCGTCAAGCAGCAATCCGATGTATTGTTGTGTTCTGATTTGAAGAGTAAATGAGCTGACTCAATAACAAGGGACATACCACCGAGTTTAATCTTAAAACAAAAACGTCAAATTTTTAAATAATAATAATAATACGTTTTGTATTTCAATTAAATGGGATATTTAAATTTAGAGTTGGCAACACTGATTTCATGCAAATTCTTCTAGAACGATAAACTTTACTGAGACCATTTTGTACAGGCTATAGATTAGTAAAACTCGTACGTAGTTATTAAGCCTGGCTTTACTTGGATTATTTTTGTGTATGCAATATGGTTTTAGCCGCCAGCTTTAGAGAATGGTAACATTGGAATATCGAGTTGGGCTTATCCTCAAAACATAAACGCTCCACGGAGAATCGCGATGTTGAATTTATATTTAACATAGAATTCCTGATATGAATAGAATTTTGTAATAAACTAACATCTTGTATATGTTCCACTGCTGGTCTAAGACCTCTTTTATTAGGGATCAGGATTGGAGCATATTTTATATTACTTTTCCATTATATATTAGGGGGAGCCTCAGGATATGGTATTAAGTCACGATATATTCCAAATACCATTTATATCTCTCCAGCTGTTGCGTCAGTAACAAAAATAAAAAATTTCACATTGACAATAATAGTAGAATTTACAATAAGTTTTATAAAATAAAATTAAGAGAGTATTTCTTTGAGTCATGTCTCCCTGGTACAGGACTCTTCCAAGTGTCTCCATTAGTCCTATCTTCAGCCAGTCTTCCTAAGAGTACATACCTTCTGTCATCTTCTTGTTCATTTCTCTTCTAGACCTGGATTTGTAGCAGTATAAATAATGCAATGTGATGCCTTTATTACATGAATTTGAATTTAAATTGAATTTGTAGAACTGAAAATTGTATATTAACTACTATGAAAATTTCAATTAACTATGAGGAAATGTTCTTATAAAGATTTACGACCTCATATTTGCGGTATAGAACGAATTATCTGCGGGCTATTGGATATTGGAAACTTAAATCCCATACATCTTCAACTTCAACCCTCCTAAAGATCATCACTACAATTCAACATACATTGCGTGTTTCTTCTTTAAATTACCTTGAAAGCTTAAATAAAACCAGCAATCAATGTGGAACATTCTGTTTGGTTCAGAGAATTGGCAAGGTAAACGAAATCCCTATTAAATTCGAGTTGCCACTATCGTTGGCACAACTGTTACCTATAGACCCTTTAACTAAATTTGTGGTTGGAAAACGTTTGACCTATATTGCTTAGTTTTGCGTATGAGTGTTTGATTAGTATCGATGGTTGAAATTAGCCAAACACAGAACTATGAACGATTTATTAGTAGAAATGACATATTTATTCAAATATGTTCTGCCAACTTTTCGAACGTCCTTTAACTTATTTTGATATTTCATTATTCCTTGTCATTTGGTGGTAGGGTTTTGTGCATGCCCGTCTGGATAGGTACGACCCATTCTTTATGTATTCAGCTGCCAAACATCAATACTTGGTATCTTTGTGTTCCGGTTTGAAGGGCCAGTGAGCCAGTATAGGCACAAAGGGCAAAACATCTTAGTTTCCAAGGTTGGTGGCGCATTGGCGATGTAGGTAATATTTAATATTTATGACAGCGCCAATGTTTTTGGGTCACTTAACATCAGGTGGCAAATTTGAGTTTCGCCTAACTATTTTACATTTAAAAAAATCCTTTGTATATCCAAGAGGAGTAGTTAGAGAGTCTGACAATGAATTAAGAATAGGAAATATTTTAATTTATTATTATGGTTCTGCGAATAAGTTCAGTTTAGTTTGTGTTTGGGAAAATTCATTGAGTCAAGAATAGTTTTGGGCTTTAAGTTATGTAGAGAAGTTCGTCGTTTTGATATTTCAAATATGGTAATTGATCAATAAGCAACGCAGATGTCCAAATAAATATTTATGAGAAATTCGATTGGTTTCTTTATAATGTTTCCGGTGGGATATCCCATTGGGTACGTGTTTTTATTAGATGGGTAAGATGAACGGCGGTATAAAATGGCGGATTTCATATTCGTGTCAACAGGTACCTACTCGTACCAACTCATCAGATATTCTATTCTATCGTCAATTTTATGTTACAGTTGAAATAAACTAACTCATATCATCAAAAATATTGTATCTTATCGACACACCTATGTTATTTAATAAAAGTACTTAGTTTCTTTTTGATAGCGCTAAGGACTGTTTGGTATTAGGGTGAATAAAAATCATTTGGCGTTAAAGTTTTCCCCTCAAAACTTGGGCACATCTTGTATTGAAACCTTACCCCTTTATTGGACTTCTAGGGGATTATGATTGAGAAATTAAACTGCAACAAATTGACGGAAAGATAACCTTTTAAAATAAGCAGTGAATAAAAAATAGAGTCAAAAGTTTATTTATCCTCTAGGGGCGAATTATAGTGTCCATAGCGCAATGATTTAAGCGCCACCCAGCGATGCAAAAAGTCTCAGGATTGATCCTGACCTCTTGGGCTATTGTCGTCCCCACACTTACACAAGGTTAAAGTTTAAATGAAGGGAACAATTGGAATATTAGTGACAATGCTACTATTCTAATTAAGATCTAGGCTCTACATTTTCGTCGGCAAATTGGTTAAGCAGTCAAGGTTTACAGTCAGACAGACATGCGCAAAAAAAAACACGTGGCATTATATTAAGAGGCGGGAAATGTTACAAAATGTATAAACTCATTAAAAAATCATCAATATCTGGACGATTTGACAGTGATAAAATTTGCATGACATAATTCGCGAGACTCATCCTTCGAAAATTGCTTAAGCTTCAGATTTCCACAAACGTTACTCACTGGATATGTCATTGTATTTATTATTTATTTGTATCTGCAGTGTGGTTCTGTAAGAATTCACTTCGAATCTCATTTAATCTCTCATTTAATATTGACAACTAACTTACAGTGATACGCCATTTTGATACGTGTATCCTATAAATTTTATATTTATTAAAGTCAGTGTCGTATATCGTAATCTGACATTTCACGCTCTTGTCCTATGGTGGGTTTCGAGTTTATTGTCACAGAATAGCCCCATTGTAGCAAGATCTTAGACATATACTACTTATTGGTATATATATATTTAAATACATGCTCGCGATGTTTTCCTTCACCACCGAGCACGAGATGAATTATAAACACAAATGAAGCACATGAAAATTCAATGGTGCTTGCGTGTGTATTGTAATATATTATTATTATTGTAATATATAGGTATGTATATATTTATGTTTTATATGTTTCACAAGCCTTACATCTACTTAAACCAAATATATACTATCAATTATAGGAGAACACATAATTCCTGACTATAGTAATTGTATCTAAAATCAGCTTAATAGAAATTTAACAATTAGCGTTACATAAATTATTCGTAAACAGTTTTATCCATGCCTCGTAGAGAAGTCTATAAGAGTAAATAATGGAAATCAAAAATTTATATACGATATAAAAATAGTTCAATAAAAAATATGTTAACACTAAATAGTTAGTTATTTTCTAAAGTAAGCACCTCGTCACACTTTTATAAACGATGAAACTCCGTCACAACAAATGTCCAGTGTTTACTGTGTATGCAAATATGTAATTCTAGGTTAATATGCCTTTTTTATTAATTTATTTATTTCATCTTTAATATTTCCGGTATGTTGTTATCACACAGTCCTAAAAACTAGTTGACTGGTTTGACTGAGAGATTAAAATTGTAGCTTTATATCACAAACTTACGGCTAACAGATTAAGTATAATTATATAATACTATAATAGGTTAAATGAGACTGACATACATATAAAAAAATATATAAGTAATTGTCTGGAAGATTTCGCTTTTTAGTGATAAGAAAGCCTTTGTATCTTTCTCGGCTTCAGTTATAACTGTTTTTTTTATTATGTGTTGTACAATGAATAGTATTTATATTCTATTGTTATGGACTTTGTGAAATAATAATAAGAAACAAAATGGAAAGTTAAGTACACCAGAATGGTGCCCATAGTTCTATCATCCACAGGAGTTATATCCCATGCCAGTTTAGATTCATACTACTTTTATAAAAAGCTGTAATTTTAAATACACGCCACATTGTCAGTTGGCCCAGGGCCTTGCATAGTTACATATGTAACTCTTTTGAAAAAAAAAGTTAATCAAAGATGCTAAATAATCATAAAAATAAAAACAATAACACACACCTTCTAGGCTTTAAACGTCACGTAAAATTAGGCAGCATGTTTTAAATGTAACCTTATGTATATTAAATTTATCACTTTGACGTTACTGCTTATATTTCACTATGAATATACTGTTAAATTTAACGAACTACATCTTTGTTCGGTGCACTAAAATTTTCAGTGTAGTTTAACAATAGTGGGTGACACTGTCTTTTGTTTTAAATTCCTCGTCGATCTTGTGAGTATCTTTGAAAACAGATCTAGCTCGTGAGTTCAAAGCACGGGTCTTGCCAATAAAAAAGTTTGTGTTTTCATTTAAAGTTAAATATTTCCCGTTGAGAAGTTACATTACATTGATTGGACTCTTCCAGATAATTATATTTCCTTTGATAATAATTTACGATGCGACTAATTCAGCAAATCGGTTAATTTATCGTTACAATGATCATCCGCTGAATCATTTAATCGAAATCCGGGAACAAGTTTCGGTAATAAGTAACTAACTAAGCACAGAACTGAGCTAATAATCTGGTTAAACGAATTTATTTACATTACATTACAGTAACGGCCTGTAAATTTCCACTGCTGGGCTAAGGCCTCCTCTGAAAGAAGGAGGAAAGAAGTTTTGAATAATATTCCACCGCGCTGCTCCAATGCGGTTTGGTGGATACACATGTGGCAGAATTTCGTTGAAATTAGATACATGCAGGTTTCCTCACGATGATTTACTTCAACTCTGAGCACGAGATGAATTATAAACACAAATTGAGCACATGAAAATTCAGTGGTGCTTGCCTGGGTTTGAACCCGAAATCATCGGTTAAGATGCACGCGTTCTAACTACTGAGCCATCTCGGCTCAAACAAACAACAAATTTATATCTCATGCTTAATGTGTGTAGAATATCTGCACAGGGGTATCCACCAACATGCTTTAGAAAATCTTGGCAGAATTCACTCCAAAACTTCTCCTCAAAAACCTTAGCCCTTAGACCTTAGCCCAGCACTGGGCTATATACAAATTGTTACTTAACTCTTTACATTATTTGTGTCTGTGTTTTTTGTCACATGCACGTTCATGTTTACAGTCACGTATCTAAGTGCAGATAACGAAAAATGTGTTGATTATTCCAATAGACAAACATATATGGATTATCTCGTCAAATATCATACTTTTTCAAAAAACCACTTTTATCAATTTCACGGCAAAATGAAGCAGTCCATGCGATAAACCTTATTTGTTAGAGAGATTATCAGACAAATTACTAGGAATATGCTACGTCTACTTCCGATCGTCTCATTCATTTTTGATTTGATTGTAATCAAAGGTTTTTGTGCCTTTGTAAATTTCTCAAATAAGGTTCAAGAATTAGAACTGAAAATATACGGAACGATAAAACGTTAATGAATTAAATTATTTATAAAATCTGAATGTATGTTTTATGGAAATCTGGTTAAACGCCACTGGGATTAATATGCTTTATTTATTTATAATCGATTTTTAGATGAAAACGTGGTAGAATAACCATCAAATAATTTCTTATCAAGAAATAATACCATTAAGTAGAGGTAGGTTTAGAGGATTTGATATTTTGACGCGCTTAATTTAAAATCACATGTGTGGACTATTATGTTCTATCGCCATATAATATAAATTAATAAACTTTAATTGAATGTATGCTCTTGTAATGGTAATACCTCTTAAAATATAATATACTATTATACCCGTCTACGTATATCCTTATACTGTATATTACGCATTAAGTTTTGCGATAATCCGGTTAAATTCAAACATTAATACTATAAATTATTAATAATTATAGTCAAGTTAATGGCAAACTCTATGTCTCGCTAGGGTCTTCAGGATAAGCTTCTATCACGAAGACGATGCTCAGATGCAGTCCAATACCGGTCACGAGCAGGAATTGAATTAACAAATATTAAGCATATGAAAACTTTGTCAGGCCAGTTCAGTTTTGGAACCGGTAGCTTGAACAGGTTTGAATTTCCGATCTTAAGTTATCTCTTATCTTATCTTAAGTTAAGTTAAGTGAGATGACGTCAAGTGAGTTAATTTTTAAGTTAAATTAACTTAAGTTAAGTCTCTTATCTTAAGTTAAAATTCATGGGTTCTAACGCAGAACTATCTCAGCTTATCATTTAGTAATTTCTCAGCCAAGTATAAATATACACCAAAATACCCTAAACAGCTTTTTGCACAATTTAAATCCATATTTTTCGCACACGGAGCTTGGAAAGATTCCAAAGTTCATCCCGGGATTCTTCAGTTGAATTCCGATCACCAAAGTAAATATTTCACCTTAACTATTGCCCGATATTACATCCTTGCAACGTGTATATTAAACATATTTAAGATGTTTCTATCGTGAGAATGTAATTTGTATTTATTAATCGTTTCTGTCACTGGGTGGTGAATAATTTATTGTTCCTGTCGAACACACACAGATAAGCTACTAATATATTGAATTATACAAAAGAAAAACATTTTCATTCATTTATATGGATGGACTGTTAAATATACCGCTGTTGTTTTGTGGTTTTGTGGTCAACGCTGTCCGTAGACTACGAACTGTAATAAATGTTGATCAAACTCAAACTCAAATTCCTTTATTCAATATAGAAGTATTACGTTTACTTATTAATGGTCAAATTAAACACTACCACTAGTTTGGAAAAGGAAACACCCTGACCTGAGAAGAACCGGCGAAAGAAACTCAGTGGGTCATATCTCATATCCCAATGTACCAATTTTGGGAACTAAAATGTTTTGTCCCTTGTGCCTGTTGTTACCCTAGTTCATACGCCATTTGTTTGGTGATGAAATTTATGATGAGAGGTTACCTACGGATGCGCTTGCACAGAGTTCTACCACCAAATACTATATCATAATTGAGTTTGTAAGCCATTCCATAAGTACGCATGTAATCATCAATAATTGGATTAAAAGCCTATCTTGCTTGTTGGTGCACTGACTTGATCCCATTTTACTAATACAAAATAATGACTTCGTCGTTCGAAATTGGACCATTATTTTTATATTATTATTTATATTTTTATTATAAGTTAAAGTTTATTTATGACATGATTATTATACAATCAAAAAGTAGACAAAAAACATTACTCATTCTTAAAAAATCTAAATATTATTATTATTATTATTGTAATTACAATAAAGATATTTTTTTTAACAACAACTATCGAAATGGTGTCCCAAAGAGGTATACCATTTATCTTCCAGGGTGGGTTCCAATTCAATGGTACCCTTGGTAGTTGTGACGGGCTATGTCAATATATGTATTATAATAAATAAATGGATGTGGATGGATATAGAGGAAGAGGACGACCAAAGAAACGATAGATGGATTTTGTGAAAGACGATATGAGAGAATGTTACTTGGGACATCTCCCACGTCTGACAGAGAAATATGGAAGAAAACATGCTGCACCGACCCCAAATAAATTAATAGGATAAGGGCAGAAGTATGAAATCAAATACATATAAAATATTATTATATAAAATTTCGTATTATGAAATCAAGTTTCTAGTTTTCATTTTGTTTTTATTCCCTTTTTTTATTGATAAAGTTTTCCTATTTAAATATCGACAATATTTTGTGATCCTGCAAGAATAGCTTATTCCATATATACAATAATTATCATCGATAATTAATATTCTAAGAGCTGAGGAAATTCTGAGAAAGCAGAGTGACTTGAGAGTATATTGCGAACAAGATATTATTTCAACAGTATATAGTACAAAGGCAACTTCGGATATTTAAAAACTACTATTATACATAAAAACCTTTTTAATATCTTATTAAATAAATAAAATAACCGACAGAACTAATGCGGCGGCACTGGTGGCTTATAATATTTGTCGTAAATATTGTCCCATAAGATAACACGCTGATGAAGGAACGATGTATGCAGTTCAGGAGTGATATTTAGCGACATATAAGGTGATCGATTCTCATCCGTAGGAGGCCATTCTGGATAAGGAGAATCTTTTGTTACAGGTTCCCTGAAAATAGATAATCTCATAACGATGGCTGTTTTTTTTTTTAAATTTGTATCATAGATTGGTAGGCCACGTGATAGTAAAAAACCACATTCATCTATGTGTTGAAGCTGCGAGAAATTGCTTAAATGCGCCAACGACCTTAAGGACTAAAAATCAATGTCCCTTATGACACACTCACGCTTCAATTGTGGACACAATAGTATGAGTGTGTGTGTTGCTGTTTAGCAATAGAATAAGCAATGACTGGTACATAATCAGAGGCTTGCCCATAATCCTCATATCAAGTGATCGTATTATATTTCTTTCAAGCAATTAATCTTACTCTTAACACATTTTAAGAAATGCTAAAAATAGTCATGAATAAGATAACAAAATAACGACAAATCTATATTTATAAATGCGATTTTTTTTTATATTACCTTACTGCAATGTTACTAAACCACAGGTACGGAGCATTTTGTTGAATGTTTTAGTACATAATACAATGAAGGCAAAATCTGATAAGAATAATCTTTGGGTATTTATAAATTATTCTTAGATATAAAATTACGATTTCATTGGATAAAGTTTGGCAAATTGTTTAATAAAACTCACCCTGTTGTGATGAAGTTTAACCATAAATCTCTTATGATATTCTTCATTTTTTTGTTTTCTTCCGATATGTTTTTCTCGTCGGGTGAACGGTCTAGTACTGCATAATTCTGAGCGCAATGTCGGGCGCCACGAGTATTTGTGTGCGGAATATAATCTTCATCATCGTCAACAAAGCTATAATAATACAAATAAATTTTATCGTTGCCAGCTTCAGCCTGCATTTTAATAGCTCTTGCTATTCCATATGAAAACATAGTATCCGTGAAATAATCGACGTAGCTTAAAATGTTTTCTTCACTTATAGACTGATTGCCAAAATAAAATTGTTTGACTTCTTGTGCTACTTCTTCTTTCTGCTCATCGTTTGTAAACTCTAAATCTTGTGGAAGAAAAATAGAAAAATTTTCGTTCATCATATCTTTCCACGTCTCGAAATTATCTATTCGATATTTACCTTCTCGGTCAGTACAACCATACAAAGTTGGTAGTTTTGGGAAGTCTCCTCTTTTCAAAATATCTAATGCATTTTCGCCCAAGAATATTTCATCACCCACATCTCGTTCGATACATGGTGAGATTAGAGTAGCAGCATTCGGCGTACTTAATACATCCACGTTAATTAAATTCGAGTAAGACATATTCTTGTAAAATGCTTCTAAAGCATTAATATCGTTACCGTGATCGAAGGAGAATTGATTTGCTACAAATTTTGCGTTTTCCAATGGATCAATTTGTAAAGTTATTGCTGATATACCAGCTGAACTTTCAGGTATGACTTTATGAAACAAACCTCTAGTGATTGGTGAAAGTACCAATAAATCTATAGATGAAGCCCCAGCGCTCCATCCAGCTATTGTAACGTCATTTGGATTTCCTCCAAAAGAAGCAATATTCTTTTGAACCCAACGTAGTAATGCTACTTGATCTTTCAACCCAGCATTGCCTGGTACATCTTCTGTCCCCAGGCAAAGGAAACCGTGAAGACCAAGGCGATAATTAAAGTTGACTGCTATTATTTTTTTTGTTTTTACCAAGTTAATTGGTGTTTTAACTGAGCCAAATCCATATTGAAATGCTCCTCCATGAACATAAATTAGCACAGGAAGATTTTTAGCTTCTGTATCGGGCACATAAACGTTAGTAATGAGACAGTCTTCTTGCACTTTTATTTCTTTGCCTTGAGTATGTCGTTCTTGAGGCACTTGTGGACATATAATGCTGTTTTGAACTGCTTCGAATGGTTCTGACCAAGTTGGTGGAGGAAGAGGGGCCTGAAGATTAATAAATTTAACGTTTTATTTTTCCATAACATAATGAAGGAATGATAGAAAGGGCTTAAAAGCACTTCCAAAATTAATTATTATTTGTCTAGTTTCACTCACTTTGAATTTATGTGGTCCAGTCGGTGCTGTGGCGTAAGGTATCTCATGAAATACATAAACGTCATCACCGGGTTGTTTATAACCCCTCACAGGTCCTTGGGCTGTAATGACGAGACGTGACTGCGGCTCTCCTGTTACAATAACGACGCTCAGTACTATTACTAATATTCGAAAAATCATCTTTTACTTCACGAGTAACTAAAATATTTGTTTTCTTATTCTTTATTTAAATTTTTTTATATCGAGATCAGCTTAATAACTTAATAATATTGTTTTAAGTTTCAATAAACTTTTTGCATTAAGCACTTTTAGTATAACAAACACATCATTCAATAAATGATAAAAAGAATTGTGTTTGTGGTTACATTTATTTGTTATGTATAGGACAAAATAAGATAAAATTATATTTAATGATACATCTTCGAAAAAAGAGACAGAGCAAGGTCGCTATCTCCCGAAGAATGATTTTAAATAAATTTTTAATATATTCTATTTAGCTCAACCTATCAATGATTTCGAATATATTTATCAGTCGAGTATTTGATTATGAGATAGGATATTTTTATCGTTTACGTGTTTTGATAAAAATTGCGCTAAAAGAAGGTGATGAACGAATGCATCGCAATAGGAACCTGTATTATTAATATGTTTTTTAAAAATAGTCTAAGAAATCCCTTTGTTTCTACAGTATACATACTATTTAATACTAGTTAATTATTTTGGACTTATTGTGACAATGATCAACAAGTGTAGAGGGAATTAAGATAAACATATAATCGTTATAACGGATTAATGTAAAAAATAATCAAACAATATATGTACGAGCTTTACAATAATAAAACATGCAATAATACGAGAAGTACTACTCTTGCTAATTATGTACTAACAAATATTGTCAAGGTCAAGTCAAAGTCAAACATCTTTATTCGATATAGAAGTGTTTACACTTGCTTATTGATAGTCAAAAGTCTACCATCGGTTCGGAATTTAGCACCTCGGACCTGAGAAGAACAGGCGAAAGAAACTCAGCGGGATGTTTTCTTTTCCATGTTACATGTACAACAATAATTATATTTCAGTTATTTGAAACAGCCTGGAGGCAATCATTTCATTCCCAAGGTGTGCAGTCAACTAAAAAGTCATTAGTGTTGTAATATCATTTAGCACACAAACGCTCTTTAACGATTCTTTTGAATTTTATAATTGAATAATTTTGAACGTTTTCTGGGATCCTGTTGTAAAAACGTATAAATTGTCCCAAAAAAGAGTTACTAACCCTTGGAGTAACAAGTTTATTCTTGTTCCTAGTATTAATAGGTTCCTAGTATTAACAAATAATTTATAATAGGAACTGATTCATCTGAAGTTGCATAATAAAAATGATATCAAGAATGCACGCGATAAAATAGAAATGAAAAGAGATATGATTAATTTCGATACTGGTAGACACCGCTTGCATATCCGAATTTACTTTGACCACTGATAACATAACATGAAACAATTTTGTTTTTTATTACAATTATCGTCGTTATCTTCATACATGGAGCTACTTTTTGTTTTGATTTACAAATACCAATAATTATATTACCTTTTTTCGTAGCTTGGGAACGACTACAGTTTTTGCTACACACTGATAGAGCATATTATCTCGTGAGATTGTAAGCCATCGAAAGATTGTGAACCGTAAGATATTAGTTGTAATTTTTTGCAATATTTTCCCGTCGGTTATAACCTATCGAAGTCAATTTCAGTAAAAGCTATGTTAGAACGTAGGTTCCGGAGAGAAGAAAAAAGCGCTACGTGCACCTTTTCCCCCCGCCTTAATGGTGCCGTAGGGTCTAGAGAGGTTCTCAGCACCCCGAGAATCTCCCCTAGGAATTGGAGGCCCGCTTAGGCGGACCGACCGTCAGGGCGTCACGGTAGCAAAAGCGATCCCGTGGCGCCCGTCAAAGGGACCCCCGGATTTTCAAGTGGGTATTTTGGTGTATGCGCCCTGGGAACCGGCGAGTCCCATATATCCCCCCACTTTACGTAGGGGAAACGTTTTTTTAGCGCGAAATAAATAGGTTAGAGCCTAGGTCAGTTAATCAGTCAGGCCGAAAGCCTATCAAAATTTTATGTTTTATTATAACTTAAATCACTGTTTCGCAGTTAACAATATTGCGAGATTACGGGATATATATTTATGCTACCAAATCTCACGCTAATTTTTCAAGAAAAGGGCATGTGTTAACTTCCTGTGCCTTTCAGTTTGGATGCCATTTCTAGCGATCTCTTGTTTGAAGGTAGTGATTTTTAGGTTCTAGAGTATATCTAGAATGGTTCTCAATGGCTCCAAGATTGGGTTAAGGATGGTCTTGTAAAAAGTTATCCTGCTTTCATGTGACAGGTTCGATTTGCGACCTATCACCTGGTACATCGATCTGACTTTTGCGATTCGTCTGTTTACGTTTGGTCCAGATATGCATGTGTGTCATCGATCCAGAAGCATACAATAATTATATAAAGAATTCTTATGTGAATAAATTATATACTTAAAAAATCGTTTTGTTTATAAAATTACATTGATAACACGCAGCGTGTGTTATCACTTATCTGAATATTATTGACAGCAACGTATCAAGTGATATATTTGTATTGCGTAAACAGAATAAGAGCTATAATCCATTTATACGACAGTTCACACAATGCAAATCAGCGCTCGATTTTTAAGCGCGTTTTTGACACTAGAACGTGCATAAAACTACTAAAACTACATAAAAACTTATACCAAACGCGGCGACACGAGGCAGTTCCCACGCGACATGCCGCGCTAATTCATTATAGCATTATCATTTAAAAAACATGTTTTCGACTGACGTATCAATCGTACAATCTGTTTTGCGTAGCATGTTTTGGAAGATAGGTATATCGATCCGGTCACATTGATCATGGAATTTGATCTTGAAAAAGCAAAGATGGATGGATGCTGATGATGATAACACCAGCTATATATGTACATATAATTTCTTATTCCACGGATTTCCATCCTTATTTATTTATTTTTATAACTCGTATTATATAACAATGACATTATAATTATCGAGTATATGTTCATTGATATGTTATATCTGTTCACAAAATGTGCTAACTGATGGTAAGCGGTCACCGTCGTACGTGGACATTGCCAAGATCAACCACTTCTGTGTCATAAGTTGACTATCAAATGTGTTCCGGTGGTTCGATTTTTCTGGCCAATTATTCTTAGCGCGTTAGTGACTAAACTCTAAACAGTAATACAACAGTGCCAAGTACTACTGGTTGGCGGTACACCGTCCAGATAGGTTTGCATAAAACACTACCAACAAATAAATTGGTAAAACAACAAAACGAGTAAATGATGACTGGGTAAAACTCTACTGCCGAATAAACACAACACGTCCGAACGTGATCGTGTGTAAACATACGAATTTACCCAAATGTTAGATAACAATTTATTCACCCCGTTCCTCATCAAAGTCAAAGTGGGTTTTATTTATAATTTATCGATATTTAAAACGTCACGTCGGATTGTGTTGTGTAACGAAGTTATGAGACAGCTGTTATGATAGAATCTAAAAAGTGAAGTGTCGTCTTCAAGTGTATTGATGTTTATCTAGATGGATTTGCCTGTGGTTAAATTTTATTTGTATAATAATAGTACACGTTGGAAAATATTGTAATACTTGAGAGTTTTTAGTTCAGTTGTGTTGGTCGTCGTGGATATATATATTAAGGTATTTAATTGTCAAATTTAACTAGTTTTATAATTACTTATTCGTCGTAAAAATAATAAGTTCATCTGAAAATTTATTTTTAAATCCACCTGTGCAGAAAAGATTTTTTTTTCAAAAAATCTTTTACGGCTGAGGCTACTCGATTGTGGAATGCCCTCCCGCTTAATATCAAATCTGCAACCTCTTTAACATTGTTTAAAACTAAAGTTACTAATTATTACCTCACACTCTCATACTGAATGGCGACTAGATACTATTTGTTATTTGTATATATCTGTATATTTGTATGTATTTATGTATGACTTTATGTATATATGTATGTATAAATGTATTTATGTACCTAGCTATATGTATGTAGTAGTTTATGTATGTATTATATTATTTGTATCTATGTATGTAGTCTATTTTACACCACCTACCATCTCTCTGTTGGCTACTCCATATCACCTCGGTTGTCTGGAAGAAATCGCTTTAAAGCGATAAGACCGCCGGTTGTACCATATTTTCTTTGTATACACTTACTATAAGGCTAATCTGTTTAATTTGTGGTGTACAATAAAGTATTTAAATAAATAAATAAAAATAAATAAGTACTTCGGTTCGGAAATTAAAATACTTTTATCTGAAAAGATTCGGCAGAGGAAACTTTGCGGATAGTTAACACCTTCATCGGTCTAGAGTTACTAGCGTATAAGGTAAATGTCCTTATATGCTAATTACTCTCAAGGTATTCCAATTCCAAGTTGGGCGACTGAAAGTTATTAAGTTTTTATGTTATAAAATCATTAGTAGGTTTCATTTACGCAGTTGACAATATATCCTGTTTGACTTGGAAAGCACGGAAAACTGTGGACTCTATGCCAGAATATCTACCATCCGATTGTGTTCTTAAATATCATTCATAGTTGCCATAATATTATGTAATATATTCTAAAATTAAGATACTATATTCTAACGCATACATATAATTTACTTCTTAAAATTTATTCAGAAATGAAAATGTCATTAAAATCCATTGCAATTTCCGCCCATACGTTATTATTAAGAGATTTAATCGAACGCGATGATAATTATATTATCTACTATAGCTGAACCTGCGGCTTTACCCGCGCGAAATATATATAACACAACTTACCCCAGTAAGAGAGTAAAAGCACAGTTTCATAAAATCCTATATCCTATAAGGATCTATCTACCTGCCTAATATATATGATCTATCTATCTACCTGCTAAATTTCAAGTTTGTAGGTTATATTTTCTGAGATTTCTCGATTAATCAGTGTGTGGTATTTTTATTATGTATATCTAGATATATTGCAGAGATAGCATATAAAGCGATCAGAAATTAAATGAGCAACGATGAGTAATTACTATGACTTTATCAGATTCTGATATTGGTATAAATGTAATTATTTCATTCATTTCTTTTAGAGATGTGGCTGCAAGGACTTGTGGTGTGCGCGTGCGCAGTGTTAGCCGCAGCGGATCAATCATGGCGTATAGTTAGTACAGATCAAGGCCCCGTCAAGGGATACAGAGCGCCTGAAGGCCATTTCGTATTTTACGGGATACCGTACGCTACGACACCGATCGGTCCTAATAAGTTTAAGGTAAGTGAACGTCTAATTTTTTTTTTTAATTTTGTTTGCCAGTTATTAAATTCAAAAGGTTAAAAATTCTTAAGGACGATACAAAATCAAAAATCAAAATGTTCTTAATTCAAATATCCATAAGAACTTTTAAATTGTCACATTACAGTATTCATTTAGATGTTATAACATTACAATGGTTCAAGGTCTAAATAATGCTTAGAGGAAACGGAAAAAAAACATTACAAGTTACTCAATTCTGCGAATTTAGACAAATGTCTTAATTAAATCACAAATACAATATATTTACGGACAAATTAATTTAATTAAATATACTAATGAGGTTTTTGCCGGTTCTTTACAATAGAATTATCATTCTGACTCAGCGCTTATAATATATGTATATTTGAACATAAAATCATCTATTTATATACATAAGAATTATTGACATTAAGTCCTTAAATATAATATAAATATGAATTAAAAATAGTTACTGTGTAATTGGTGACCGCATGAAATGGTGGCAAGAATGCTAGAAGCATGTTCCCGTTGAATCGCAATTCCGATCCTCTGGGCTAAGAACTCAGTGTTAGTTACACATATAAATTAATACTGTAAAATAATCATTTGGGACATAATATCTAAGTTCCCAAAGTTGGTGGCGCATTGGTGATGTAAGGAAATATAATTGGACATAACATCTTAGTTCCCAAAGTTGGTGATGTAAGGAAATATAATTATTTCTTACAGCGCCATTGTCTATGGGTGGTGGTGACCACTTAGAACCAGGTGGCACAATTGCTCGTCCGCCTACCGATATCATAAAAAAACTATTCAAACTCCTCGTGTCAGCTGATCTGAATAAAGCAAATAAGCTCATTCCTAATTAAGTTAAGATTATGTAATCGAAAGTGCAAACAAACCCTTAACTTTTCAAAATCAAATGTGTTTGACGACCTCCGTGGTCGAGTAGTGTGTACACCGGCTTTCATGGGTACGCCACTCCGAGGTCCCGGGTTCGATTCCCGGCCAAGTCGATGTAGAAAAAGTTCATTAGTTTTCTATGTTGTCTTGGGTCTGGGTGTTTGTGGTACCATCGTTACTTCTGATTTCCATAACACAAGCGCTTTAGCTACTTACATTGGGATCAGAGTAATGTATGTGATGTTGTCCAATATATATAATATAAAACTAATTTATCCAATCAAAATACTAATAACAACTAATATCGTGTAATATGATTCTACGTTAATATTTTAATGATGTAATGATATTTACAGCCACCACTTCCGCCTCCGTCTTGGGATGAACCATTCGAAGCAATTCAGAAGTACGTAATTTGTCCACAAAGGATTCGGGATCGTGATACTGTAGACGTCGTTTTGAATCCTCAAGAAGATTGTCTCATTACGAACATTTATGTACCTGATACTGAAGAAACGAACTTGCCGGTCGTTGTTTATTTCCACGGCGGGTCATATCAATATGGTTATGGTAATATAAGGACAGCAATAAATCTATTAAATAGTAAGAAAATTATTATAGTTAATTTTAACTTTCGCATCGGTGCTCACGGATTACTTTGTCTTGGAACCGAAGATGTACCCGGTAATGCTGGTATGAAAGACCAAATTGCATTGTTACGATGGGTACATAGGAATATTGCAAGTTTCGGTGGTAATCCAGATGATGTTACATTGAATGGATGGAGTGCGGGATCTTCAGCTGTCGATCTTGTCATGATCTCTAAACTTGCGAGAGGATTATTTCATAAAGTAATCCCAGAAAGTGGTTCTAGCACCGCCTCGTTTAGTGTACAGGTCGATCCAATTGCTAATGCCAAGATGATTGCAAAAGAGCTAAACTTTCATGACGTTCATAATATAACTGCTTTAGAAGATTTTTATAAAAGTATTCCATTTGAAACGCTATACTCTGTAGACGTAGGAAATCAACCTAATTCTGCCACAGTATTTGCTCCATGTATCGAACGTTATTTTGGTCAGGAAATGTTCCTCGACGATTATCCAGCAAATATATTAAAAAGTGGTAACTATCCTAAGGTACCGATGCTTTATGGGGTGACTGAAAAGGAAGGTATGTTTCGTTTATCGAATTTCGACAAGTGGAAGACTATGATGAATGATAACTTTGCGGATTTCCTTCCGGAAGATTTGGATTTTGAAAGAGAAGAAGAAAAGGAATACGTTGTACAAAAAATTAAGCATTTCTATTTCGGCGATGAACCAGTAAGCGAACGAAATGTTTTACAGTATGTACAATATTTTACCGACGCGATATTTGCGTATGGAACGGCAAAAGCTGTTAAATTACAAGTCGAAGCTGGAAATAATCAAATATACTTGTATGAATATGCATATGCTGATGAGAATAGCGATTATATTATACACACACAAACACGCGGTGCGACGCATGTTGCGCAAACTAATGCAGTCATGGATTTAAAGGATGAACACTTGCTGTCAGACGCATACAAAAAAGTGAAAGTGCTTGTAAGAGACTTGTGGCTTAATTTTATTACGACTGGGTAAGAAATTGTTTTTATTAAATTAACAAGTGAGCCATAATAATTAAGTATTGACATATTTAACTAATTGGTTTTATAACAAACTGGAAGAATACACAGCAACTAGGGTAAAATTCAATAAGGCTTCAAGCGTCAAAAGCGCAATGGTTTACTGGCCGCCTAGCGATGTAAAAAGTCGCAGGATCGATCCTGACCCCTTTGGTTATCGTCATCCCCACTTGTGAGGGGTAAATAGGAATATTAGTAATCCCTTAATTAATTTGCGGCAATTCTTTATTAATACTAGAAAATATAAAAGTTTTTGTATTGACTATACTAGATGGTCATTTTCAGAAAGATAAAATTATTCATTATTACATTAATACGGTACGGTAAGGTATCAATTCAACAGTACTCAGTATTGTTGTATTCCGGTTTGAAGAGTGAGTGAGCCAGTGTAACTAGAGGCACAAGGCAGATAACATCATAGTTCTCAAGGTTGGTGGCGCATTGGCGATGTAAGGAATGGTTAATATTTCTTACAGCGCCATTGTCTATGGGTGGTGGTGACCACTTATCATCAGGTGGCTCATATGCTCCGGCAAACTAGGCCATAAAAACGATTAAGACTATTTTTAAGGTATCCTTAAACATATTTTTTTTATGTATAATGTCAGTAAAATTCTATTAACAGTCATATTCTGTTGCAGGAAACCTGTTCCAGAAGGTTCTTCACACATACCATGGCCTCCTGTAGGCCAGAACAGAACTCCCTTCATGTTCATAGATAGAGACCTAACATTGAAAAAGCATTTTATGCAAGATCGTGCTCTCTTCTGGGACGAAATTTATGAAAAATACTACAGAGTGCCTGTTCCACCATTCCCTTACTATTAACATTGACTTCTGTGACGCTTGGTGGTCTGACTTTTTTATAATATAAAATATTTTAGTTATTTTTTTATAATTTTTTATCAAAAGTTCAACAAAGATTAATAGGATAACTAAAAATAAAACTTTAATAAATATGTATGAATAATAATAAATTAAGGAAAAATTTAAAAACAATTATTTTTTTTCGATATCCCTTTTTTTATTTTTTATGTAATAAGATTAAATATTTGGAACTTGTTATGAAGAAAATAAATCGGTTATGATGGTATCAAATATGAGCCAATAAGAAAGCCTCTGGGCAATGGCAAGTGATTCTCTGGTCGTTAATAGCATCAAAAATTGCTATAAGTATTTGAAACGGGATATTTACCATGTTTTTTTATTTTTATATGGTGGAGCTCGATATTTCGACATTATCTACGAATGTCTTGTTCATGAACAGTTTCATTGTTTCCGTGTTTTCGTATAGTTTTGTTCGTGGTTTATAGAGCAGAACCAATCTTTGGCATTTCTTGTTCGAGGATATATACCAGCTGCTTTTGAAAATAAATTATTGGACTTGAATACAAAATAACATATTTCTTAGTACATATAAGATAGGTAGAGTCAGGAGATATTTATTTTAATGGCGGTTTGCACGTTGAATATGGAGGGGCACCATATGTCGCTCTAATATAACAAACACAAACTTAACAATGACATAGCTGTATTTATTTATTTATCGGAACCACCATCGGCGTATTCACAAAAACAATGCAATCAAAAGTACACGGACCGATGCAGTGTGATACACCACTACAGGTATTTACGACGCAATTGAATAACAATAAAAAATTATACACTCTTAAATTAATAATAAATACTTAAACTAGCACAAACTTGGACAAAGATATGGCTTAAGTTTTAACATAAACATAACAATTGTAAACAAAAACAAAACAATGAAATTTGCCTCTGACAAGCCTCTGTGACATGCGATCCTTTTTAGTGTAGTCAGTACAAGGTATGGATAGATTAGGCAGTAAGAATATACTATATGTAATATCATAAGCATTAAGATTCATAAGTCATTTTAAAAGACTAAAGTTAATGTTACTACCGTTTATGAATAAAGAGTTAAAACTAATTATACTATACTACTGTAATACATGCGAAAGCCACTCTGTCTATACGTCTGTCTGTTGCTTTTTCACGGCCAAACCACTGAACTGTTTTAATAAATTTTGGTATGAAGCAAGTTTGTATTTCAAAAAGGCTTTCATATGCCTAGTACTTGGCGACAAAGCCCTAAAACGCGAGGAAAGCCGCCGAGAGGAAAGAAGCCGAATACTTTTATAATAATACGCCCTAATAATTAAAGTTTTATTACAATGAGTACAACTAACTATGGTAATAATAATAAAATAATAATATTAGTATAGCTGTAGTTTGATTGCAATGAGTTTGTGGGTAGGCTCCCCACAAGGTGGTCTGACGACCTGGTGAAGTTTGGGTAAGGGTGGCGATCTTTGGGGAAGGCCTATATCCAGCAGTGGACGTACTTCGGCTGAGAGAGGGAGAGACAAAATATTTTAAATTTATTTATTGGCAAAAGCTAAGAAGGACATAAGCAAAATTTAAGGCTACTTATGAATCGAAATTCTAGGTCACCTAAGACATAGTGGAAGTTTTTTTTTTCTTAATTTAATTATTTGAATTTTTGTGAGTATTAATAACACCACAGGTACATTGCAGTCATATCCTACTGTTCAATTATATGATGTTATTTAAAATCTTCTATAATTCATCGTACATTGTAAATAGGTACAGCCATGATATTATATTCTATTGTGTGTAATATTAAGAAATCCATATAAATGCTTTATCCATTCTTCGTTCCTTTTCTTGAAGCGCGATTTTATTACGAAGTTCTCGTATAAAATTTCTAGGGATTCATGATATCATCGAAATTGGAATGAATACTATAATAAAACTGTATTATAAGAAATAACCTTTTTATGGAATGTTTGTGTAATAGTAAAGTAGAGTCACAACCTGTAAATGTCCATTACCTGGGCTAAGGCCACTCTCGTTGAGGAGAAGGTTTTGAGCTTATTCCGCCACGCTGCAATGCGGTCTGGTGAATACACATGTGGCAGTTTCATTGAAATTAGAACGTGGGTGTCCTCATGATGGTTTAAACCCGCAATCATCGTCAATAGCGCAATGGCTTAAAGGCCGCCTAGCGATGTAAAAAGTCGCAGGATCGATCCTGACCCCTTTGGTTATTGTCGTTCCCACTCCTAACACTAGTATTAAGCTTAAACAGAGGGGTACATAATTCATTAAATAATTTGGTGCATTAGTTCATTTTTTTTAATTCATTCTATCTAGAAAATATTAGACAGTTTTTGACTATCGACTAGAATTGACTATTCGAAAAAGTAATTTTTAGAAAGATATAATTATTTATTAAATTAATACTAAGATATCGTGCGGAATTCTTGGTGGTAGGGCTTTGTGCAAGCCTGTATGGGTAGGTACTATACACTCACCCATTGAGGTATCGCTACTATTCTTTAAAAAAAATCATCGGTTAAGATTTACGTGTTCTAAGCACTGGGCCATTTCGTCTCATCATTTCCTGGGTTCCTGTGGTAAAAACGTATTTATTGCATCAAAAAATAGTTACCGACTCTATACAGTTAAGTAAGTAATAATATATTTGTGATTATCATATAATGACGAAACCCCTCAACCTAAAAAATATTCCAACTTCAATGTTCCAAAACTGTTCCGAAACATAGGTGCGGCGCCTGGGTTTTTTTTTACCTGCAATGGTAACTGGTAACTTGGATTAAGACGAGCGATCTCATCGATATCGATAATAGTCTTATTTATAAAGGATTTCCGCACTGTCGAATCTATCGCCAACTCCTCTGTATGAAATTCCAAACTATTATCAACCGAATCGATCATAAGGAAGAGCAAAGCTGATTCTGTTGGACTGGTGTTCTTATTGACATAGAATTATGTTTCTACATTTAACCTTTAAAACGTCAATTTATATATAAATACATAAACACATACTAGAAATGTAAGTGTCGTTTTGGTAAAAAACAATTTATTTTTCCATTTACGAATTCTTCGAATTAATTTAATTCTGTCGATACTTGTTCACAAAAAGTTATTTGCATTTAAAAGTATCAACTCACGTTTGTACCGAAAAAAAACTTCATAGCATTGGTTCCACTTAATCATAATTCCATGACATTATTGGTTGATGTTTATTCAACAACGACTTAATGTTCCAAAGGCACCAAGTATAAAAGAAAATTCATTACCAATATGACCTTTTTTGTTTACGTTACACGTTAGCTTCGCAAATTGTATCTCAATTACAATGTTTTTTTTTTCATTGCGTCGTTTATAAGATTTTAAAAAATCTGCCGCGAAGGTCGGAACGGAAGTTTAAAATCTTATGACGTACCTTTTTTTGTAATATTCGCCTTCAAAGGGGAAATTTAATCAAGGAATAATATTTGGTATAGAAATTCATTTCAGTTACTAGAAAGTTGAAAACGTCAAATGTTTTTGAACATCACTGAAGAGAACGACAGTTTGTACAGAACTTCGTCATTTGGATAAGTAAAAGAAATGAGATACTGGTATCATTACCCTAGAACCTACAGAGGTGGTAATTGAAAGCAATTAGCCTAACGACGCCGCTCCTTCAATCTTTATAAAACTATTTTTGAATAACGTAATTAATAGGGGAAAGGTTAAAGTGTTTGATGAACTTTCCTCGACATTGGACGTGCAATTTTATAATACTCTGCTAGGAAACGAAAGGTTCAAAGGCCAGCAAAAATTGAGTGTGAAGTTTGTATACATTAAGTTACTTGTGTCTTCATATAGATATATCTGAAAGTACTGAGGAAACATATATTTTTATTTTTATGTAATAGGTAGGTGGTCGGGCTCGTAGGCCAGCTGCCTGCCTGCCCCGCCTCCGTATCAGCAGTTACACCGTTGCACTCACTCGTCAAACCGGACTACAACAATAAGTATTGCTGGTTGATGGTAGAATATCTGATGAGTCAGTAGTACTTACCTAGGCAGGCTTTCACAAAGCCCTATCAAAATTTAGTTTATTACATTTTAATAAAGTTAAAGGCAATATTTTTTTTTGGCTTACGAGCAGGAGGCTCACTAAGGAGACTGATGGAAAATGACTACTACCGCCCATTTGATCTGCAACATAGCGAAGCCAAGCCCAAGCCAAGCCCTCCGGGGTTTGCAGCTTGTCGGCCTCTAAGAAATGTTTCTTTTCTTGAAAGTATACTAAAACTAATATTATAAAAGTATACTCTGAAATTCAAACGTAGTCAACGGACAACTAGTCATTAATATATTATTACATATTAATTATTGAACATTATATTTTACATCAGAATTATAATTCATTAAAAGATTTTGGTAGTGCGAGTGGTTTTGTAACAAAATACAGTTCCTTAAAAGTCGAATAATAGTCACAATAAAATAGGTAAAAAAAGTATTTTAAAGTAAACATTTTTACTGAAAAGAAATTTAATAATGATGTTGATTACGTACTAAAGGTAAAAAAAAAATTAGTTAGGTACAAATTGTCGCACCACTCTTTATATCAATCTGGGGCATTGACCAGATTTAAAAATAAATTCTTGACTCATGACGTAATGGTCTCGAATATTCTACTAGTCATGCCCTTTCATTTGATAACCATATTATGAGGTTATGAAAAAATATGATATCCGTCATTTTGTGGCAAAAGGCCACCTTGGATTACAAGATCACTGAATATATTCAATGGCATTGTTATCAGTGGGGTTATTACACTGTGGTCCGCTGCTGGACATGGCCTCTCCAAATGCACGCCACTGTGGTCTTTCTTCGGCAACTCACGTTTGCCGAGACGCGGTTTCCACTCTAGAACACGTTTTCACCAACGGTTATCGGTTCTACGACAAATATGGCCGGCCCACTGCCACTTCAGCTTACTAATCCGGTGGGCTAAGTCGATGACTTGGGTTCTCTGACGTATCACCTCATTTCTGCGATCCCTCAGAGAGACTCGGAGAGTTGTGGATTGATATCAAACCAAAAAAATATGAATCAGTATTATGGACCTAAGTAGTAACATAATACTCCATAGTCCTGATTTGTCGACTGCAACATTTGTCGACTGTTCTTACCGAAAAAACGAACATTGATAATATTTATGTATAACATCGAGTTTATTTCTATATAAATATAGAATTGCTTGTGGTTGGCGAACGAGCGACCGAGCAAAGACAATAATGTTTTATCTGTATGATGATGAAAGGAAGCTTGAATGGGAAAACATAGAAACTGAAATTGGAACGATGGATTATGAACCGGGAGATTAGGTGCAATTAAACTTATAAGAGAAGATGATATTTAAAGATATAAACCTACGAATTTTTGAAAGGTCATAAAACGATCGCTAAATTTTAACACTTTGAATCGATGTCTATCAAACTTCCATATTTTTAAATATCGCAGAATCATCAAAAACATTGCTTGCTGATATGTTAATTATAAATTTGTTAACATTTTATAACTGAGCTCATTACAAATCAATCAAACACGTGATCGTTAATATAGGCGTGACTAATTTAATTAATTAATAAAAATAATTTAATTAAATGCGCAATTGCGTACCAAAATTTAATATATGATCTCATTGCAATAATTTTAGTCTTCACCGCTTTTTAACAATTTTTCCGATTATTATGATGCATAATTTTTTTTAATTACATTAACAGTCTGTGAATTTCCCACAGCTGGACTAAGCCCTCCTCTCCCTTCGAGGAGAAGGTATGGAACATATTCCACCACGTTGCTCCAATGAGGATTGGTGGAATACACATGTAGCAAAGTTTCGTTGAAATTAGACACATGCACGTTTCCCCACGATGTCTTCCTTCACCGTCGAGCACAAGATGAATTATAAACACAAATTAAGCACATGAAAATTCAGTGGTGCCTGTCTGGAAGTGAACCCGAAATCATCGGTTAAGATGCACGTGTTCTAACCACTGGGCCATCTCGGCTCTTATACGTAATTATTTACGGAAATTGAATTTGTAAAATATTCTGTAAGGTACTTATTTAAAAAATATATCATCGATAGATTTATCAAGTACAAACAATGTTCATGTTACGTCTTATTTCTCCTGGGAAATTACACTCGCGAATCAATGTGTGATGAGAAACTCGATCAGCTATAAAATAAATTATCCTCCAGCTTGTATTAGTGATTGAAGTTCTGTATAGTAAAGGTATAATATGTTTCGATTCGAATTAATAGCAAACATCAACTGATATAAATTTAAATAATCATGGCACAGACTTAAGGGTAAGGAAGTGTATTGAATCATATTTTCCAAACAAAGCCAAATAATGGCATCGAATTGGAGCTTTACTTGCCAGTGCATATTAGACTATAGAATTGGGAATGCTTACACATTGTCAGAACTAATTACACAATCTATGTATTTAACTAGAAATATGGATACATAAATTCAAATAAACTAAGGTGTACCCTGTCGACCTCAGCTGTGAGTCGTGACGTTTCGCCTGTCAAAGATTTAAAATTCCTCTGTTGCCAAATTAAAAAAAAAATTGAAGATCGCTTGTGTGCGAAAGTTTACAATTAGTAAGTTGAAATTAGTAAGCAGAAACAGCTTGAAGGATTAATGATGTGTACGGCGTAAATTTCTACCTTCAGAACCAACCCCGTCGACGGCCAGAGACCAAAGTGGAAAATGAACGAACCATTGTAATATCTGCGACACTCAACGGACTCCCTTGTTCCAACAGATTACCATTTTTTCCGAAATTTGGACAACTTCTTATAAGGAAAAAAAATCAACTCCGATGCGGCAGGCCTAACCGCCTTCAAAGAGTTTATTGATTCTCGCCCTCATGGTTTTTTTTGGTAAAGGGATCAATGAACTACCTATGGGATGGTAAAAGTGCATAGATAACAACGGTGTATACTTTGATTAATTAAATATATTTTACGGAAAAAAATTGACATTTATAAGTACCTAATATTATATTCGAGATTATTTTCACACAATCAGTTACATAGATAATACAATTGACTTAATAAGTACTTATTCTGCATGTAAATCAATAAATACTCCAAAAGTTTTTATTATGTAAATAATCTTTTATCGATTAACAAAGATTGAACAATACTTACGAATGAATTACAAACACGTATCATGTTTTTTAAGGATTAATCTTGCTGTTTCATGCCTGTTTAATTGAATACTAATAATAGGCCTTTGTGCACCATCTTACCACCACATACTCACAGTTACACCCCCCATCACGTATTATATTGTATTGTATTGTAACCCCCCCCCCCCCCCCCTAGTGAACCCCTAGTAACAGCTCCGTATCCACATAGACACTAACAAATACTTGCAAGGTTGTTTTAAATAAATATAAGGGATAAAAAAATAGACATTTATGAAGCTAAACAAGGGCACTTAAGGTCATGTTTTGTCTGGATTCAATGAAACTACATCTGAAAACAATTGACAACACTCGATAAAAATCAAATGGCAAGATATAAAATTGTTATCAAAAAACCCGTGGGAATTACAATAATATAGAATAATAAGTTTAAATAATGTTACATAAAACCTATCTGTCTCTTTCAATTTTGTATATGATGAGAGAGAAAGAAAACGACAGGGAAAGGTCGCCTGGAAGGAATGACGCTTTTTCCTAACGTGACAACTTCTGCCAGATAGAACTTCTACTGTAAGGTGCGTAAAAGAACTTCGTTCGATAAAGTTTACAATTTTGATGGTTATTTACTGCGTAGGTTTAAGTATAATTTTAAAAATAATATTATAGGTGATATCTAAGGTATCTAATCAGTTATTTTTAGAATGAGTCTTAGCTAAGAAAAGACAAGTTAAATCTGTTTAAATATGAACGCCAACCGAACAATATAAAGGCCAAATGAAAGTTAACAAAGATTAAATTTATGGTATTAAATAATTATGAATAAATAATACTTTATGAGCTTTGAATAAAATGTTATTTCCTTTAAAATGTTTGTGTATTTTTTATATGGAAAACACGTACACACAAACACAGAAATATACATTGTTTTTATTTCATCGTTACTAATCTTCTAAAAGCGTAGAAGACTGAGTTGGTTAGGATATCAAAGCAAGCCCCCCCCCCTCCGCGACCCTTCAAACCAACAACCAAATTTATACAAAAAAAATATGAAGTTTGCATCAATACTTCGCTCACGAATCACTCCGTCCCTTAGTCAAAACCTTATCAAAATCCGTTCGTTCGTTTTTTAAATTCGTCCCGTACAGATAGAGGAGTCATTTAAAATATATGATATGGTAATCAAATATTGAAGAAAAGTTAAAGAATTATTTAACTTTCCAAGCGTATCAGAAAACGAAAATAATTCAGACTTTTTTGTATTCAGCAAAGAGGTTGATAGGTTCAGTATTATCAGAGATTAGCAATCAGCATCGCGATTGAACCAAAGCGATAGCCTCGAGAGAATGAAGTCGCTTGCGACCTATTTAAATTTTAGTCCATAGGCGATACATAGATTGTAATAAGCTTTCATTGTTAACCAACTTGTAATAGGACGTACCCATATCTGACTTAGATTTAATAAATTCTTGCTTTTGCCACAGTTTCGTTCGCGTATGAGGTCATACTCCTCTGGAGTCGAGATGGCCCAGTGGTTAGAACGCGTGCATCTTAACCGATGATTTCGGGATCATACTCAGGCAAGCACCACTGAATTTTCATGTGGTTAATTTGTGTTTATAATTCATCTTGTGCTCGCCGGTGAAGGAAAACATCGTAAGGAAACCTGCATGACGTGTCTAATTTCAACGAAATTCTGCCACATGTGTATTTCACCAACCTGTATTGGAGCGTGGTGGAAGAATATTGGAGGCCTTAGCCCAACAGTGGGAATTACTTTCAAATCTAATGATATTAGTACGATGACGGAGTTGAGTAGAAAAATGATGTGTAAACGCGCGTGTTTGATTGATGTGCTTTATTTTGGACGCGATTATATTTGAAGATAATAATATCACGATTTCCAATCAACGACACAGATGCTATTTTAATTCCAATTTTTGTAATTTTTCTCTTACAAATGTTAACCCACTCGAGTTCAATGACAAGTGCAAAAAATTGTATTAAGAATTGAAGAATTTCATGTATGTATTTTATTATTATTAATAAGATATGTGAAATTAATGTAATCAGTAGGTTTTTTATATGAAATAGACAGACAAATGGGCCACTTGATGGGACACTGTCACCACTGCTTATCAGAGCCGTCTCAAGCTATGATGGGGCCCTTAGGCACCCATGAATTTGGGGCCCTTTTGGTAGATATTTACTACCTGTAAAAATAATTTGCTTTGGGCCAGGCCTTAAGTATAGTTTCAAATAAACGGTGCGGTAATTTTCGTATATTCGTAGGAATCTGATTGGTTGTACAATCTTATGGCCATTTTATAGCCTTTTTATGATAAATTTGTTAGTTATTTCTTACAAATATATCACTTTCGAAAATATACGTAGCAGTCAACGTGAGCTTAAATGTGTGAAGGAAATTGTTGGTTCTTCGGGGCCCTCTCAGGATGGGGGCCCTGGGCACGTCACCATGTGCCCTATGATAAAGACGGTAACGTTGACGGCGCTGGGAGAAATATTCACCATTATTTTAATAATAAATGCGCCCCTAACGAGGATGTGCTCTCTTGTGTCTGTAGTAGCACATAACCTTATCACCGAGTTTTGTTTTTGTCTATTTTAACAATTTTCAAGTCTGGAGACGATCGTTTTAGTCCTAATATAATATCATATTCTTCATAGATAGCTTAAAGTTACACATATATATGTTATATATTTTTTTTCTTATATTTGTAAAAGTAAAGTAGAGAAATTAACTCGCATGCATTTTGTCATCTTAGTTACCAATTCATATTAAATCCGTTTTATTCGAATCCTCATTCAAATTTATTTTTAATATTTTGTTGAGGAGCAAATATTTCTCGACTAAAATTAAAATAAATGAACTCAATCTCGAGCAAAAACGGAAACAATACGAGAGAGACTTAGCGTCTTATTCTAAAACTTTCCCTTGACCCTCGGAGGACGACCGTGGGAAAAAAAATTGATAAAAACTTTCTATATCAAATATTCCCTGATTTATAAGCTAAGAAACAAATAAAATTTAAAAAAAAAAATGGCACTTAAGAGAAGAAGTTAATAACAAATTAATTTTCGATAATCATCGACTGTCTCGTAACATAAATTATTTATGAATATACTATAAATCACATAAAAATAATGATTACAAGAATGCTAACAGTATTTTTCCTCTGGGCAAAAAACTTACCAGCCCTCTTGTCACTAGTGGAGGCAATAAGGCAAGGTGTTATACTATTAATAAAGAATCATAAATTCATATCATTTGTAAAAAATACCTTAATAAAAAAGGCATATCATTCAATGCAAGATTTTATAGATGATAAGAAAGCGTCGAGTGTGGATGTTAAACATAATTGTATTTAACTAACGTAACTTTGTATTTTAAATGTTGAAAAAGAGTAACTTCTGAGTTCCTTGATAGTTGTTCTCGGTAGAATCTACATTCCTTGTTATTCGTTCCTGTATTATGATTGCGCAAACTATTTTAACGTTGCCTATCAATAAATTTAAATCTTATGTCAAAAATAACATTGATAAATAGGCCTTATTATTCGATAAGACTATAAATATAGATGATAAGAAGTTTAGAGTTAGAATTTGTTTATTATTTAATAATTAATTGTATTTCATTAATTTAATTATTTTACGGTACTAGGCCGATGGGCAATTAGGCTACCTGATGGTCATCATTGTTTCATACATAGGTGAGAAATGAGATGTTATGTCCCTTGTGTTTGTTACACTGGCTAACTCAAGCTACGGCGGCAGTTAAATTTATGAGTGGATGGTACTTACCAAGACGGGCTTCAACTTAGCCTTACCACCAAGTGTACCAAATTCCAAATAATGTAAGAAGTGCTACCAACTCCACAGTGTTAATAAAGCAAGTTGTAAAAGGCGCTAGATCACGGTATAATGGGCGTGGCCTCAGAACAATTCAGCGAAAAAGGAATTCATTCAATTGAGGTCAGTCTTCATTATGATTAAGGAAAATCGCTATAATTCCATAACCGTATAAAAACATGAAGGTACCTGGAGGTTTTTTTACACTAGTTACGAGTCCTGACTATGAACGAATGGTTTTTTACCTTGCATTAAATTCAATCTTTAACTCTTACTTTTTCTAGTGATTAAATATATTAATTAAGCCTTATACTCGGAGGTTTGAGTCACACATATTATAATTATATAAATTGATATATTTCGTACAATACGACAGCAAAATTGACTTAAAAACTCATCAAAGGTTTTCATTTACAATAATTTTCCGAACAATATATTTTTAAAATATTTTTTTGTAACAATATCATAATTTCAAAAAACTCAAATGTATCCAATCATTAGCTTATTTCGAAGACAATAGCTCGTTAGCATTGTAAAGGAATAGTATGAAATTTTATGCAATATAGTGGCAAATATTAAACAAAGATTAAAAACGCCCAAAAACGTCTTAAGAGACTAAATACAGGAGTTTTCGATAAGTCATTTTTATTTCGACGGTTTTAAATTAACATTTTTGGTACTGATTTTTATTAAACGCTAATTACGTTCCCCATTTTTCGTCAGTCTTGGCTATCAGATAATATGAGTTTTTAGGAATTTCATCAGCGATAAAAAAATATTGATAATATTTCAAATTAAACGTTGATAATATTTTGCGTTTTCAGCGTAACATAACCCATATTTACATATCAAACACAATTATTGGAGACATTTGTCGGTTATATTATAAACGTCTAAAACAATTTTGGATTTGACACCACCCCGGACGAGGGTCTTGACTTTCATGGGTATTCCCCGTTGTAATCATTAGTGCGGCCTGTGTGAATTTCATATGTGTTGTTGTACATACATTGATTCCATTCGAATCGAAGAATAAATGAAGATAAACAAACCTTATATGTAAATACAAGGTTTACATATAAGGTATGCCACGGAATTAGCTAATGGCTCAACTATATTCTGCACTTCAAATATTTCTTAACTAATATATCTTTGTTTATAATACCACACTATTCGATTTAACTACTTATATCCACTTTAATTTTACATCCAAAGTTCCGATAACAGTTTATCACAACGCCATTTTTTTACAAATCCATAATGAGTACCTATCATAAATTGTTCAAACTCTCGGCCAATGATATTGCGTTAATTCGATGTATTTCCAAATATTGTTTATTCGTCTTTTCTTATACTATAAATAGACAATAAGAGCATACTTTCTTAGTATGAGTCGACTGTATAGAAATATATTGTAAAAATTGCAGTTGGTCGTAATTAGTATCTACATACGTCTGATTACGCGTTAATTTACATCAGAAGTTTTTTTTTTATGGCATGTGTTGGCGGACGAGCATATGGGCCACCTGATGGTAAGTGGTCACCACCGTTCCTTACATCACCTATGCGCCACCAACCTTGGTAACTAAGATGTTAAGCCCCTTGTGCCTGTGATTACACTGGGTCACTCACCCTTCTAACCGGAACACAACAATACAGAGTACTGATATTTGGCGGTAGAATATCTGATGAGTGGGTAGTACCTACCCAGACGGGCTTGCACAAAGCCCTACCACCAAGACAAGTTAATATTAGAGTTAAAATTATTAGATTATATGTGTAGCTTCCATCACACGTACATACAATACAATACATTATAGATAAAAAGAAAAATATGTACAAATGTGGAAATAATTATTATTATCAATAATTCTTATCATTGGAGATTATTTAAGTAGGTAATTAATCAGTAGCATTTATATCTGTTGCTGTTTATTAGCTCTTGACTTTTTAATTATTATTTTAATAATAAATATATTATTAATAATTATCAAATAGTTTTCTATTCTTAAATGACAACACGATTTAAAAATAATAATTAAAATAAAATTAAATAATTCTATTAAATTGTTTATTGTAAATTAATTATGACTATTTATTAACATAATGACTATAATTTTATATAAAGAAAACGTTATTCGATATGGGCTAGACTAGTTCATGACAATTTCGACTGCCGGTCCAGGAGAATTCTGGTTCTATCACTCTTTCAGTTCGTAACCAGACGAATTTATAGAATATTACAGCCACTGTTCCTCCAAGAAAAGGTCCTGCCCAGTACACCCAATGGGAATTCCAAGTGTTCGTCCAGAAAGCCGGAGCGAAAGATCGTACTGGATTCATGCTAGCCCCGGTCATAGGACCGCCAGCTATCGACAGTGCTGCAATTGTCAAACCGAACTTAATAGATAGAGATTCACCCTTATCTTTATTGACAGGATCCCACACAGCACAATTAATGAGCACTAATGCCACAGTCAAAAGTATTTCAATGCCCAAAGCTTGATACACTGTGTGTTTTACATGGGGTTGGGTGGTACAAATACCAGATGACATATCTATTGGTGATAATATCATTAAAATACCATACCCTATAACTGCACCAGCGCATTGAGCGACGAAATACGCTATTCCAAGAGCAATGGACATATTCCCCCAAATAATAGCAGCTAATGTCACCGTTGGATTCATGTGAGCTCCAGATATATGTCCAAATGTCTGAATGTTCATAAGAACAATCAAACCGAAGCCAATCGTGCCATATAGTGGTGGGTTGATTGGTACTCCATCGATAGGTATACAGGTCATGCAGCCGAAAAATAGCAGCGATAAAGTGGACATCAGTTCCGAAAAAAGTGCTCTCCAATTTTCCGAGAACCACGAATTACGCTTCTTCTTACGTTTTTTCTTGATTTCTTCCACGATTATATTCTCTGTAGCGTTTACGAGATGAGAGTCCACGTCCATCTTGGTGAATAGATTAGTTCTAATTGTTGGTGCAATACTAAGTGGACATTATATCCACTTTAGTTGTAAATTCTTAGCATTTCAAGTAAACGTGCAAACACAAACTCTCTTCAGTATACTCTAGTATCATAATTTATCATTAATTACAATCAAAGCGTTAAGTTATCGCTATCAAAGCGCTTGTAAATCAAACAAATTTGATTAATCGAAATCAAATACTTTATTTATACAATTTTATTAGGTTTAAATCACGTTAAAAAATAATTTTATTTGTTAACATTACATAAGTTGAAGTTTTTATAACAATTTGCTACAAAATTTGGAGAGAAAACTCTTATATACAAATATGATGATGTACGGCTTTATTTATTTTTTTACAAATATATTTTAGAGAATAGTATTTGATTTTCTTCAATTTGGAGTAAGTTTTTGGCTCTGGAGAAAATGATAATGCTCGACATACTGCAGATAATCATGTTTGCACACTGCAAATAATATAAAATATTTTGATGTGCTAACATTAAAGTACAATGTTGCTACGATGACCAACCAAATCTGGGACTGAAAACAATAGAAGGTTCAACTCCGGTGAGGGATGAGAAAACTTCTTCGCAGAAGCGATGTTTGAATAATGTTTTGGGTGACTAACACAAGTGACTACCACAATGTTATTTTATTATTATAATGAAATAACCTTCTCTGGGTCTAACATCAACTAATCTCTCCGATCAAAATTGTTAACCTGTTTGTCCACCACGTAAGAAAATGACCGAATAACAGGGCAAACATCAACGCCATAACTAGAACGGCAGTTCAGTGTAAGTTTCATTAATACTCTATTTTATATTAAACTAGTGACCCGCCCCGGCTTCGCACGGCTGCAATGTGGGTAATCCCTAAAAGATATGTCTCTTAGGGATTACCCACATTACCACATACCATCGCGAACTTTTTTGAAGACCGTTTTAAGGTGTACAATACTAAAGTACATTATTTTGATCTATCTCGTAGGGTTCAGCCAGCGTTTACAATGTAAGCGCAAAAAATGTATAAATTTACGACATCACATTAGAAACTTTTAAAATTATCAGTGTTACTTAACTATATTGTCTATGTATATACTATATACAAAAACCTTCCTCTCGAATCACTCCATCTATTAAAAAAAACTACTTTAAAATCCGTTGCGTAGTTTTAAAGATTTAAGCATACAAAGGGACATAGGGACAGAGAAATCGACTTTGTTTTATACTATGTAAAGATATAGTAAAGATAGCGAAGTTTTTATACAAAATCATACAAGATACGCATGTTGAACTCCTACATAATTATAGCACACTCAAAGATTTATTGGGCTATAAAAACTCCTCGTGTGTCTATTGTGTTTACCTAAAATAATAAACTATATTAAAAACTGCATAAAGATATGTAATGTACACCATAAGTGTTGTATTAGCTGAGTTTATTTAATGTATTCTTAGAGCATATAAGTTTTCTAAAAAGATGATGAATCAGAAGAAGCGAGTGCAGAGGAAGATCTTTCAAATTGGAATACAGTAATACTAAGTATTGCTATTTGCCGGTAGAATATGTGATGAGTTTACCTATACGAATGAGCTTGCACAAAGGTCTACCCGCCGCAAGTAAATACCCCACTACTGGGTTAAGAATTTTTGAGGAGAATGTTTAGAACGAATTCCACCACACTGCTCCAATAGGGGATTACATATATGCGTCAGATTTTTATTCGACTATTTATTAATATAAACTCTCAAGATATATTTACTGGTGACAAAGCCTCGTGCAAGTCATACTATTTTGAAAACGGAGCACAGTGATATGCAAACGAGTCTTGTAAAAGCAGTTTTACTTTAACCGTATAAAATTCAATAAACGTGTATTAATTAAGAACCGCGTATCAAAATTAAACGATCATTAACCTATCTCTTTATTACGGGAAATAAATTAATTTCAACGAAGATATGCTCGGTTTAATTTAAACGAAAGACTGGCTCAAGACTCGGCGGGTGAATTACGGAGCTCGTAATGAGATAAATTGATTGCGTCGAAACGCTATACTGATGATTTAATTTAAATATTTAAACGCCTATACGTTGTTTAGTTTTTTCATTATGGCAAATTAATTACATTTATTTTTAATTTTAAATTGATTATCGGTAACGGTGCTATGAAATCTCATAAAATAATATTGGCAGTTATAGGGACTGTCGTTAGAAGGGAAAACATAGAACTTTTAGTACTAAAATTTCAAATTTCATAATATTTAAATAAAGAATTCAAATAATAATAATGATGTTGCACAATACATCAGATGTATAGCTACAGATATATTACTATTAAGCATATGGATATCCAAGAAGCGTCTAAAGCGCACAGCACACGGCCGCTACGCTTGCGCCAGTCATGAGCATGTCGGTGACGCGAATCCATAAGATTTTTCCCTACCAAAAATGCCCAACGTGGCTAAAGAAATTTTCACTTCAAAAAGGTTTTATTTAATACATCTACTACAACGACCAAATTGTATAATAAATTATATAATTTATTATATAGACAATATTGTCACCAGCACCAAATGCTTGCTAAAATTCAGCTTAATCGTATTTGTATTCGACAAAGTTATTTAAATGTTATTTGGTATAAACTGTTTTAAATCTGACTCAACCCGATAAAAAAGATACAAATATTCAAATATTATTATTATTTTTCTCACAAGAATCTACATTCCGAACTATTTTTGCTTTGATATGAATTTAATCTTTCAAATCTCTCAAACATTCATATTTTATACTCTATACATAGGTACTTATAAGTTTTTTACGCCACCCTTATTTTACGCGGAGGCAATCTTCATAAAATACCGGGCGCCTGGGCGAGAAGCGCGTTATGTGTGATATTTACCCACTAGTATCTCTCCAATGGCCGTCCTTGACACGGATCTGAGGATTATCGTATTTTAAAAGTCAAATATGTCGTGTTTAATAATAAAAAGAACCGTATCATTTTATTTACATCATAAATTGGGAATGTATTTGTCTCCACAGCTCGACGAAAACAATAGGACACCGTCAATAGTAGGAGCTCAAGGAAAGCAGATATATTTATTTTTCATACAGTTATCACAGTGCACTGAATCTAAAGTAAGATAAATTAAATGAACAACTATAAATACAGGAATCTGTGACACCAAATTTTCATACATTCTTAAATATTTATCAATATTGGAAATATTAATCGACTGAATTTCTAGCAGATAATTTCTAAAAGATACCCTCGGAAGATTAATCTTGCTTAAACGAGACGGGTTCTAATTAGCAGCCATAAATAATGATTATGTTTAAATAATACGTAGCTTCGGTGTAAATTAAAATGATCTATCCACTCTTTTGAACGATATTGTTTCGCTTGTGTTTATTCTATATCTAGTGTCCCAAATCGTTGATCTAGTGGCTATGTATAAAGCCCGTTGTTCTGGGTTCAAGCACTAGGTCGGTCCGATACAAGTTTATGGGTTTTTCTATCGAAAAATTCTTAGTAACTGCCCGTTATGGAAGTGGGAATTGTGGTGTGGAAAAGTACGTAAAGCTGTTGGTCCTACGCCTGAACCCTATTCGATAAATCTTGGGAACCATCAAGAAAAGAGCCTACACATTTTTAAAAGGACGTTAAAGCACCTTTAAGCTGTTCAGTACTGCTGATATCTATCGACAGTGGTACTTACGTTCCAGCAGACTTATAAACTTGTACTACTATACCAACATCCATAAAACAACGACATAATATCACAAAAACTACCTGATACAGAATTAATTAGTTATAGTAAAGTTTGCGAACTGAACAATATATTTTGGTTAAGTTCAATCGCGCACGAAGTCGCGGGAATAGCTAGTTAGATAATATATGTTCAAAAAAAATATAGATATTTTTGAAAAAAATAAAATAGGAACAATCATTGTATACACACGAGGAGAAAAGGTAAAGTACTAACACCTAGTTTCCAACTCAAATACATCCTACATCCACAGTCATTTTAACTTGGTCAGGCAGAATATAAATAAATATAATTGTACTTTATGAACATAAATACCGTAATTAAAATGTTGAAAATATTAACTACTGAGTTTTTTAACTTCTCGGTATAGGAATGAGCCTATTTGAATAAAAATAACTTGGGGGATATTTGATTTCGATTTGAAATAATGGGTACATCGATTTTAATAAACATTTAGTTAGGCAATTAATTACATTGGATGCAATTGGCACGGATGTGTTATCATCAGGAAGGAAACCGGAATGCGCTGGACTTATTTCTGCCATTATAGACACAGTGACCATTCTCAATGGAGAATAACAGGAATACATAGGAGATATGACAAAAGTCAAGTGTGTGCACAACACTTATACGCTCTATTTCCTCACGCTCATTATGCGATTGAACAATAAGCTGACACAGCCAGGGAGAGTTAAGTAGCAAGACTATCAATGTAAGTGCTTTCCATGCGGACTTCTACTGGGGATTCCCTCCTCTTGATCTGAACTCTCAGAAGCTAACCACCATCAGTGATTCGGCGACTTACTTACATTAGCAAGCTATATAAGAGAACGAAGAGTTGACAAATATAATGTCATATACATTTTTAATCTATCAATACATATCATCAAAAAATACAAACAAGCGAATGTTTATCGATAAAAATGCCAATATCTTTCATTTGTTTCACGTAGATAAGATTTAATTTTACATATTTTGGGCCTTTGATGCCATTTTAAGACAATTTTTTTATTGATACCGATAGGAGATCACGTTTTGCAAAAGTTCGAATACATAATCTTAAAAAATGAAGCACGTGCGAAATATTTTTTTTATTATAACTAGCTGAGTGCCGCAAGCTCTGAAATTAACCGTTTTGCGTTAAATATTGGAGTTTTCGGTATCAGGCTTTGTCAAAGCCTGAATACGATCAATATGATGAAGTCGAGGTGTACATTGGCTACTTTGAGGAGTTAGGAGAAGTATAGTTCCTCATACTGAGCCAATGTAGCTACAGGCTACAAAGGATACATTTTAGTTCCCAAAGTTGGTGGCGCATTAGCGATATAGAGAAAAATATAATTTTTTGGGGCTTATTTTTATTAGCGGTGGTGACCATTTGACCATCTGTCAATGTCATATAAAAAACCTATTTTTCTCAGGTATTGTATACGATAATAAAATTGACCTACTAATGATATGATATTGATATAATTTTTTTTTACATCTATTATTAAGCGCAAAGGAATATGGTTCTACGAATTGGGCTAGCAACAAATATATGTTACAATCGCTTAGATTTAAATTTTCGATCTCATCAGTCCATTTCTCTGTTCAGTGAATCGCTAAATTGTGGATCCCTTACGGATTAATATTTCCCGAAAATCCCTTAAGCCACTATCGATTCAAATACATACGATCTTATATACAAAAGTTCTAGCGGATGTTTAGTTAAAGACTGCGGGTCAATTCTACTAATAAATTGACACTTCGCAATGCCATTTAGTCGTTTATTATTGTATCACAACAACGACATAGTTGTAGAACGGGGTACGTATCGCTTTATCTCTTTCTGTCATCAATGATTTGGCATTCAAAAGAGGAAGACAGAATTGTTCAACTAATTTCCCTCTCAGCAAAACATTATAAATCAGTACATTACTTTTGAGTGTTTTAATCTGATAAAACTCAAACGTAAATTAATTTATTCAATATAGAAGCATTACGCTTGCCTTTTGACATCCGAAGTTAACAATTCCCATGAGGAACGAGAAATTAGGAAGCCATTATGGTTACTTAACATGTAATTAGTTAACATATATAAAGAGACAGACTATAAAATACAATTTTATATCCTAAAAGGACATCTCAAATGAGATTTTAAGTATTTATCAAATTAATGCAAACCAAGCAAAGAGCAAGTGTGACATATATATGTATATATATTTTTAGTTGATACCCAATACGGCATATTTATTAATCAGTTAGTTTAGTAGCAAGCTTACGTGTAAGAAAGGTTAAAGGTCTGGGATGCATGAGTAATGATGCCCTTCTACTATTCTTCTTGGCAATAATAAAAAATAAAAGAGCGATTAAATCCACATACAAAACAAATAAAAATCCAATTAATAGCATTATCGTTTTCACGTAGAATTATTATTAAATGAAAACCGCGACGGATTGTTTTCCAACCGACGCCTGTCCGAAGCCTGCTCCAATATTATACGGAACGCTCACAAAACCGCTTGTAAATTTACTCCTTTGGATATTTCAATTTAAAAACACAATTGCGTTTATATTATTAATATGATACGATTATTTTAATACGACCGAATTAATATTATTACTACATATAAAATCGATTTCATGTATTATAGCCTTAACAGCTACACAGCATTGCACATTAAAAATTAACGGTGTTCAGATGGTAAATAGAAAAAATGTTTAAAAAGCTATTAACTAACTCGATATTGTATTTGTTTATTTTCATGCAGATTTTGGTCAGTATTTTTTTTATTTTTTATTGAATATATAAAGAAACAGACTATCTTTCATGTTTATAGCCTGAAAGAATATCTAAGACGGTATTTTATAAATGTCAATGTCATCCAGAGGTCACCATATTGAATTTATTGTGACATTAGATAGTCTATTGTTACAAGCATGAGCAAATGGTCAAGACGCTCGTTTATTAATTTATGATAGATAGAGCTTAGAAGATATATGAGAAGAGATCATACATACCCTGCTGACGGTGTGTTATAATACACTCCTTCGGTTTCGTCGTAGTGGGCTAGTAAAAAATACTTTTATATTTGTTTTCTGAGATTCTATTCCTGTAAACGACCATTGCGCAGCTCGGTAGCTAGTGTATATATAAAAATAGTCCAGTAATTATTTACATTTTTTTTGCGACGGATCGTTAATTTTTAACATTTTCTTTATTTTATTTTTTTTAATAGATTCAGTGATTTATGTGTGTTTGTTTATATGATTTATGACTGATGTTGATGACTATTGTGAATATATATGTGTAATTGATTTGTTTAATTAAAAACTTACTGAATTTGTGGATCATTTATATATAAAATCGTTTAAATATACGCTTACTTATCTTGAATAATACTGAAATCGCTACTGAAATGTTTATAAATAACGAATACTCTCGGTAATATGTCAAAGTCAACCTGTCTTTGCATAAATGACAACAATGACACACATTAAAGATTGTAATCGATTATGTAAACATTCATTTAATCGTAAAAATATAAACGTATTTCATTTAAAAATAAAACGAATATTTTTTACCTTGTACATACATTGTATGTAGTATACAATATCTTTGTCTATGAATAGATAAATTATTTTGAAGTGATAGGGAAAAGACGTTGATGACAGGTTCATTTCCAGTGAGACAACAGTCTGGCTGACATTTGGGAAGACACCGACAGTCTGTCACCCTGGAAATAATACAAGTGTAGGATAAACGACTTCCCAGGCACAGAATTTTTTAAATGAGGATATATTTTTATGATATTATACATAGTTCAATCCATTAACGTATTTATATCTTATAGTGTGACGTTTAAAATGAATTACTTTGTTTTTTTTTTTTTTATTTCAATCCAATTTTATCTCACGATGACGTAGACATTCTGTTCATGTTAGAAGATATGTTATAATCTACACAGTATTTTGATAACACATAAAAGTGTAATATTTCAATTTGAAAGAGATAGGTTCTTTTATGATTTGAAAAACGTTTAAGAAGATAGAGCTCAATCGTAAGTGACACTCGAAAACGAGGTCGCAAAACTTAAACGAGGTCACGGCAGTATCTCAGAAGATGACAGTTCAAGACGCAGTGAAACTATGATAATACTGGATATTATCCAAAAAGTCTGATTGAAAAGAGATATTATTAATACTACGATGCTGTTCATATAAATTAAAAATTACTAATGTTAGTTAGTTCACTTGTTCCATTGGTTATAACGCGGGCGCCTTAACCGATGGTTGGGGTTACAAACCCAGGCAACTAGCGTTGAATTTCCATGCGTTTAACTTAACTTTTATTTATAACTCATCTCGTGCTCGGCAGTGAAGTAAAACATCCTGAGGAAACCTATATTTGTCTAATATAAAATAAAATAAATCCATTTGTATGTATAACCCACTATGCCGCATTGCAGCAGGGTGTGGGAATTACACCCAGTTGTAGGACATTTATAGTAAAGAAGTTATAGTTCACTTCTTTTTTTAAGCAGATGTTAAGCTTTGTAAGCGTTCAAGTAAACCCTACACTTAGTCACAATCAAAATCTATTTTACTCAAGAAGGCTGTTACAAGCACTTTTAAATTGTTATTATACAAGATTATTTAAAAAAATATATATCAAAAAACTAAGTAGAAACTGTTAGATTGAAACTCATGTAGTCATTAAAAATATATATCTTTTAACGACTTCAAAAACAACACTAGCTTTTTATTTATCATGTATTAAAGCCTTACTGTAAATAATTTTTAGGCATAAATATTTTTAACATAAAATGTAAATTTATTAATTATTAGCAAAGTTAAAAAAATAGCGATATTTTATTAAAGAAACTACTTATGTCCAGTCACGGTGTATTGTATTAAAAAAAAGGTTTTATATGAAATAAAACGCATTAATTTTATAGATAACATTTATTATATAATATAAATATGTTTGAATTAATATATTAACTATGTTAAATATAACAGCTTGCAATTTAAATTGGAACGAAGTTCTTTTACGCGGCATATAAAGTGACCTATCAGAAATCATCACGTTACTTACCTCCAGGCGATCTTTCCCTATCTCTCTGTCTCTTTCTAGTGTAGTGTTTTATACAATACTAGCGCCCCGGCTACGCACGGGTGCAACGCTGATACTAAATATACTACAGTATGTCTTATAACATTCACAGTTTTTCAGTCATTAGACAATACAAACCGCTATCATAAGCGACTTTGTTTTATACTATTTAATGATGAATATTATTGAGAATTATATTTTGTATTGTTAATCCACACAGGATTTTTAATAACAATTTTTTCATTGTCTTTTAATTAATCTCAAACGTGGTTAATTTGGAGATTATGGAGAGCCGAGATCAGAGGTTCAAACCCAGGCAAGCACCACTGAATTTTCATGTGCTTAATTTGTGTTCATAATTCATCTCGTGCTCAGCAATGTAACATGCACGTGTATCACCAACCCGCATTGGAGCAGTGTGATGGAATATGCTCCAAATCTTCTCCTCAAAGGGAGAGGAGACCTTAGCCCAGTAATGAAAATATGCCTGTTAATGGGGTTAATTTATATTATATTTTCTGTTATTTAATAACTAATATACAGCGAAAGTAACTTCGTTCCAAAAGTATATCTCAAGACATCTCTTGTGATTTTTATATTTATTTTAGTTGCACTAAAACCATGAAGTATGTCACTACTGCACCTAGTACCTGAAAATGTAAGAACAAAATCACACGTCAATCATATTATATACAGCTAATCTTGTTAAAGACAAACGATTAATATTATGACAGAGTTTTTACAACAAAAACATAATTCGAGTAAATTAGGTTCTCGTCGAGTTACAGGTTAAAACAAGATATATAAATAAATGTATATGATGTGGCCCAGTGAATCGCGAAACGTCGTTTTTCCATCAATCAAAAAATATATAAAGTGATTACCGACGAATGTGGGCTCAAACACAGGTTTTCATGAGTTTTTTTTTTTTGTGTCTATAATCGTAAGGAAACTTTCATGTGTCTGTTCTGAGAGCAGCGGTCGAAAGTCAAACCTTATTTTCGATAAGTTTAGCTTAGACATTTCCAGTTTTACTTATTTTTTTTTTAAGATCAAAATTATGCTCTATTGAAAAATATATGTTGCGGCTTTAATTATTTTTGAAGTGCTTAAATCTATAGTTATTTATATCTTCGAATTTACTGTAACGTGCTCAATGAATTTAGTTATTATTTCCGGCGCCGTGTTTATCTAAAGTAACTCTATCTTTTTATCTGTCTGCCTGCTAGGCTTGTACAGCTAAACTATTACACCGAATTCTGCGTTTGTAGTTTGTACATGAAACCTACCTACCTTACATAACAAGCGATAGATGCCACTAAGGAAACTATTTTTATTTTGATAACCTATATAATGACTTTTGAACTCGAGATGAGTTCAAAAGTCATTATATTTAATCAGCAACCAAACGCTATAACTGAAATATTTCTATATTAAAACATCGACCAAAAATAAAAGAATAAAGATTCCAATTATTTTTGTCGCTTCAATACAATCAATCGAGAGAATTTCTTTTCGGACGAGGCGGAAAACAGCGTTCTTATTTCTTAACAGAGTACTTAAAACAATAAATCTTGATGTTTTCTCTAACCACAACGTAAAGGGCTGTTCACATCCAAGGGAGCGAAAGAGGGGTAAATATTTCATTTCATTGGCTTGTTTCTAAATTTATTTAAAGACATGCTATTAAGAGATTATACTTAAATCCACAAAAATTATTCATTTTCAATCATAGTTTAGAATGTCGAACAAGACTCGTGCAGGTTATCTGACGATGTTTAATCACTCAAGTTTATTCAGTAGAGCTTTGTGCAAGCTTGTCTTGATTGTTATTATTAATGTATATTCCCGAATTCCCATATTATCGTATCAAAAACACATTATCAACTATTTGACTGTCGGTAACCACAAAGATACTTACTAATATTATAAATACAAAAATGGAAGGATGTTTGTTATTCAACCACAGCAGAACGGTTGAACGAATCTGAATGAAACTTGGCACAAATATACTGATAGGGTACTTTTTATTCCAAAAAAAAAGTACCTAATAACCCCATACTGCCCGTTAAACTATAAAATAGAATAATAATATTACAAAACGCTATTATTAAAATTAAAATAATATACTCGCTTCCTCTTGTTGCCTACGATAGGCTTTATATTCAAAATGAACGAACTTTGTAAAGTTTGTGGAATCTTGAATTATAGGTTCTTAGCCGAAAAGCTAAATAGCTGTTTATTTTTCATTAATTTATAATTAAATTACTCTGAAACTCTACTGATTTTAATAAAAAAGTACTTAATTTATCTTAATCTATCTTTATCTATTATTATAAATGCGGAAGTAACTCTTTTACCTCATCACGCTTAAACCGCTAAATTGGCTTAGATGAAATTTGGTGTGAAAATAGTTTGAGTCCTCGGCAAAGACAGCTACTTGTTTTAATTCACCCCTCGTGGAGGTAAATGGAATATGGACAAATGGGCTGTTTGTGTGCTGTAGATATAATTTTTTTAAAAATTCGCGTGAGTAACACCGCATTTTCAGCTAATTATATAATAAATTACAATACTTTTTAATTAGAGTAAAAAGGAGACTTTAAAATAAATAAATGGATACAAAGTAATTTTAAAAATTAATTAATTAATTTTGAGTCAGAAATTAACCAATATAAAAACAGACTATTACTCAAGTATTCAAAAAGGAAACAAGTGATCAGTCAAGACCAGTCAACGATCAGAAACAGATCAAGTCAGTCAGTCAGTCGGTCAGTCAAGAAACCTAAAAGCCTCAAGAGCGGCTCTCATGGAACGATGCGTTGTTTAAAAAAGAAAGCAAATGATTTTTTTTTAATTTATCATGTTATCATCTCCACGTATTGTACGTGCATTTGATGAATTTCATTTAATTTATTAGAATGTGTTTTTATTACTAGGCTTTCTGTCTGGTGTGCAGAAAGAGTGCAGGTCGAAAGTCAATGTCAAAAGCATCACTTACTCATCGGTTGATGAACAATCTTTATTATCTTATTTCGTAAAAAAATAACCCTTAAATATTTTATGATTTTATCAATTTTAAAATTATGAACCTTTTGTAGAATTGTATACATTGCCCAAGAAAATAATTTTCACCTTTTACAGTCGATGAATATTCGTAACTAGCTTAAATTTGATTCTATTATTATTTAATTTCTAAAAAATATTTATAAATTTTTACGAACATACTTCACATTACCAAGCATATTATTGAGAAGCGAAAGTCAAAATTTTAATTGCTTTAAACTTGTTTCTTAAAGAAATTTTTGGGCCCAAGTCATAAACAAGGCGAGACACGTCAGTCAAACCCCTAATTTTTCTAAACTCAAATGCAGACTCAGTCCACTGGCTAACCCATTAATCTGAGGGGCACATTGCAGCTTAGAATCTTTAGTGATAGCATAATTTGAAGGAATAAATTACTTTAGAAACGTTAGCATAACACAGAGACAATTAAATAATTTATTTCACTTAAGATAAGTAATATTTTCCATTTGTCTATTTGAATATTCATTTGGACAATAAATTAACTTGTAATCAAATGGAATCTTAAATTAAATTGAATGCTAAATTATTCCGAATTTTATCCGAAGTTCAATTACTTACAGAAGCGAACAGATCCAGAGAAACCGTAAAGAACTTGGCGCCCGAGATGCTCATGGCCTTCTGACACTGTTGACAGACTATCTGCACGAATGTCTTAGCCTCCTCCGAGCCATCGTACCACTGACACGAGTAAGCTGCTTCCATCACAGATGAACTCTACAGACGTAAGATTCATTAATAAAATGTGACTACAATCTTTCGATTAATGATAAAACAATTTTTAAAATTGAATATTCATTAGTCTTAAAAATTACAAACGCCCCAGTAGAATTTTTAATCGATCTTCCCTCTCGACCTTTTAGGGTGCCTAACCTATGTTCTAAGTCTCAACCATCTTTGGTGAGGCGTTCTCCTAAGCATGGTATTCGGCCAGCAGCATTGGTTCAAAATGATAATTGTTACGATATTGGTCTTAGCTAATTATAATTGGTACCTCTTCAATGAGTCTGTTGCCGAAGATGCAGAAATGAAAGACTTGTCCGAGAGTATAACTCAAATAACCAACAGTACTGAAGGCATATACATTCAAACCGTCGACCTAAAAATGGTATAACAATTAAACAAAGACAAATATATGAAGACGTAACAAAAGCCGAGATGGCCCAGTGTTCATCTGCTTAATTTGTGTTTATAATTCAACGGTGAAGGAAAACATCGTGAGGAAACCTGCATGTGTCTAATTTCAACGATTCTGCCACATGTGTATTCCAATAACCCATTGTATTTTGCATTGGAGCAGCGTGGTGGAATATGCATCAAACCTTCTCCTCAAAGGTAGAGGAGGCCTGAGCACAGCTTTGGGAAATTTACAGGCTGTTAATGTAATGTAAAAATGTAATAAAATAAAAAATCGTTATACATTGCGGTATAATTAGTTACATTGTGAAGTGGAAAGGAATATAATGAGTCATTATGCAATAAATGAGAGTTTCTAACGTTAGAAGATTAAAAGGCCCTATTGACGTGTTAAATTAAGTCTCATGACAATAGCGTATTAATAATGCCTTCCTCAGAATTAACGTCCCATTTCACGCCCCTAACTTTATTAGCCGGAAAGCAAGGCGAGACTAAACCTATTTACATATAATAACCTACTTCTAGTGTGTCTGGTTAGATGTCATAAATATGATATAACATATAATAAATATCGTATGTTCATCTTAAACTAGTGGGCCGAACGCGAAACTTCTCGTTTGTTCAACAGATTTTTACAAATTACAATTTTAAGACGTATAGTTTTTTTTAATTATTTTCATTGTAAACTGACGACGTCTGTTCGCACTATTCCACGATTTACATTTGTTTTTTTTTATACAGCTATAGCACCGCTTTCAACGTGGCCCGTAAATTTTATCCGCTATCTAAAATTAATTATTTGTTATATCAGAACAATTTAATCAAGAATCTTCTTTATTTTTCTGCACATCTACGGCTGGAGCTCTTCAAAATGAGACCATAACTGACTTTTTATGTGCAACTAATCACTGGGACAAAAATCGGCTTACGCTATTAATATATAAAATAACTAATTACCTTAGTAGCTTGATAAGCCAATAAAGTTAAAGTAATAGTCGATACCAACATATGGAAAAGAAGTGCGGTACCGTACGTGTCTCCAATTGAAGATACTAATCTGAAAGTTAGGTAATTTGCTGTAAATAGGTAGTGATAAACATAACCGCAAATACATATATAGGCATTACAAATAATTTAATCAGGTATTTACATAAACATGACATGTATCGTCGTAAATTGTAAATACCGTTAGATTATAATCTATCACGCGAAATTGTAAAGTGTCATTTGTAACTGATATAATCTCGGGAGATAGAGTATGATATTCGACCAACTTCCTTCAAGATATCTTAACCAAAATGAGGATAAATATTAAAAAAAATCAATATTTAAAAAAAAAAATTATGGAAATATTTGTACAAAAATTCTACCAACCTCACGATATGTTTATGTCTTTCGACCCAATATTTGATCGCTGAACGAGCTAACATCTCCTGTTTCTGAGACAAACCGTTTGGATTATTAAGATTCTGCTGTCCAAAAGTCTGAAGCCTTCCTCCAGCGCCGCGTAGCGTCATACCGAAATCTTGTTGAGTCGAGTAAATTCCTCGAATATCCATATCAATAGGGTCTGGGATCTTCTCAGACTTTTCTGGTAAAGGAAAAAAAATATTATTACTTTTTAAATAAAATATCAAAAGTAAAAATCGAAACCATTTTAAATTTTCATTTGTATATAGTTAAAGTGGTGACGTTAATAATTCTTATATGAATGTACATTTACTCTAAATAAACATATATTACATCTAATTTATTTTAATTCAACATTAGTAGATTTACCTGAAGAAGATACTTTAAACAGATCAGCTGTATTTGGCCTGTAAGTGTCTAAAGAAGCACTAAGTTCCATTAAAGGTTTCATAATAGCTTTGAGGTGTTGCAGTTGTTCACATGCGAAGATCAACCACGAACAGAACATTACATCCATTAGATTTGCAATCGCCATTGAGAATAGAAGCCAGTAAATCTAAAAATATATTAACTTTGTAGCTAAAGTTGAACTAATATATCATCATCTATGCTGCTATGCTATGCATCTATTAAATTTTACAGTCGGCCGCCTGCCTGACACCAACCCTCCTTGGGAATGTTGTCATTGAGGTTTACCTCCCACCATGCGGGTAGCCCAAAGTGCAGTAAAGTGCAAATAATACTAAAGTTGAACTGATAAATGGTGATATAATATTTATTTTATCCCAATATTTTTTTTCTTTATACGATATATTTATACGAAGTTCTATTTTAACAAAAAAAAATAATGTATCTATATATTGTATTTATTACTACGTACCACAAACAGTACTGGCAGTTAATTAGGATTTAAATAAAATCAAATTATGATTATATTATATTCTTACTTGAAAAACAAACGCGACGATATACATGGTACCACTCATGGCGTCAAATGGATACCAAGCTTTTAGAGGTAACCTGGGCACTGGTTCTGTAAGTGTTTCATTTGTCTCTTTGTCCATTAGCAAACGAACTGAATCTCCGAAGAACGTTATGGTGACCCAACCTGAAAAATCGACCTAAAGATGTTTTCTCTGATACATATATACTTAGTGATCTTAAACCCTTAAATCTTTGTTAATAGCATAACATTAAGAGACGTGGACAAGCTACAATAGGCACTGCCAAACCAAAAGTAAGTTCTGGTTATAATCCTCATAACATTATTATAAGTATCGGATTCAATCATATAACTTATCGAGAAATGCTCGACAGGAACTTACACGTAACAATGACTCATCCTAACGCCGGCACATAATGAGCCTAATAAACTTTCGCCGGCGGTTTTTCCGAACCGATACGACTTGGGAACCTTCAAGAAAAGAGCGTATTCCTTCCTGAAATGCCGGCAACGCACCTGCAAGCCCACCGGTGTTGCAGATGTCCATGGGCGTTGGTAGTCACTTTCCATCAGGTGAGCCTCCTGCTCGTTTGCCACCTCTAACATAGGATCATAGATCTAAATTTCTAAAATCTTAGATATGTAATAATACTCACAAATCACTGAAAATATTGTCATGCCGCAAATAAAGTACAAAAGTCTCCTCATTTTGGTGAGAGCGAGTTGGTGGTATCTAGCATCGGATTCGATGAATAGCGGGTGACTGTTTGATTGATTCCACACCGCCAAGGTTCTGGACGAATTACGTAAAACACATTAAGTCAAAAGAGAAAAAAAAAAACGAGCTAGTTTTTATTAGATCGTTGATATTGTAAGTAGATTTTGAAGTTTAAAACTACATTGATTTTTATATAGACAGAATTTACTTTAGTCCCTAGTAGTTTAATTCTTTCAAAATTTGGTAAGTACCAGGTTTGAGACATGTTATAAATTATAACGGTATATAAACAGAATTTAATTTAGTTCTTAGAATTTTAATTAAGTAAGCAAGTAGACGAAACAGAAAAGTCTTTACCATGAGCTTAGGACTTTAAATATGAGTTCTGTAAAAAAAAAGCGATCAAAACGTTCGAAAATCAATATAACATGAAATTTTTAAATTACATTACCCCTCCCCCCCCCCCTTCCTTTAATGCGATAAATATCGGTCGAACAAAAGAAAGAGCAGGAAACTAAATGTAGAGAATCGAATAATTATCAACTTTAGTTATTATGAAATTCTCATTTAGTTATTATTAAATGGCAAAGTTATTAACGAAAAATTATATTAAAACCAAAATGGCGGCATAAGTTGGGTTCGAGGTTGGTCGCCATTTTCAATTTAGACTTCCAGTGACCTAAAGACTGATACAATTATTGTCGGGATCGTAATTAATGTAAAGTGGAGGCCTTTTGACGTCTAACCCGATTGGGCTATTATTACAACTTTTCTAACCACCCAAAAGTACATTGGTATGTATGTTGTAGACTGCTAATTCTCGAAACTGTAATTAACGATTTGGTAGAAACTGAATTGTAATTATTAGTACCATCTTGAGACAGTCCCAAAAATCCCATTTGAGTTACTTTATATTGTATTTTTCAATGTTTTTATACAACATTTTAATAAACCTGAGGTATAAAGAACTGATATTTACTTAAGAATCAAATATCTTAATTACTTTAGCGAAGTACAATTTATGTCACCATTATTTGTGTTTAGATTCGAATTTCGAATTCCAAATTTAAATCTCATCATATTTGACATTTATCAAGTTGTGGATATATAACAAAGCGGATTTTAATTAAGCGCATATCAGCATACAGCCGATACCCGAGTGCTAAGATAAAAGAAAATTAAAAACGTTCCCGAGGAAAATTATTTTCCATTTACAACGCTTTACGTTCGGCACGGAAAACGAAAATTGGGTGTAAATGAACTTCTCTGAACTCAGTTACTTAGATGACGTTGAGCACTTCACGAAATTTTAGTATCGCTTCATTTCACAATTAAATTGGAATTGGTTTGTTAAATATATACCTATATAGGAATAGTAATTATTACTATTTGGAGTATGCTTTATGAGTTTTGCTGCGGCTACATCTGAGTGTAAGAAATCGGTCGTTCGTTATAGGCATAAGTAAGTAACATATGACCTTCCTTGGGGTTAAATGTTGTTTCATACCAAATTTCATCAAATTTGGTTCAGTGTTTTGACCACGATTCAGTATCAGACAGACTTACTTTCACATTTATAATATTAGTACAGATTTTAGAATTTTCAAACACAGTTACGTAATTACGCCACGTCCACGTATAAACAGATTTGAATATACTTACCTTTAATTATAATTCTGTAAGAATATGCACATTGTAAATTATCATCATTTGATAATTTACAGTCAAATAAAGGTACCCAATGTTTATATTTACTATTCAACTAAAAGTTTGCTGTGTTAAAAAATCAACAGATTCAAAACCGAAACTAGTTTTGTATTTATAATGTAATCAGATTTGTAATAAATCTCCAACATGTACGTAAAATAATTTTGATCACTTCAAAATGTTCCAATAGAAATATTATGAAATTCGAATCTCATAATGAATTTCAAACTGAACATAGTTAGTAATAATATATTAGCAGTATGTTAAATAGTTAATAGTAGTTAGTGATAAATGAAATATTAGTTCAATTTATTTTCATATCAAAACACACAAAGCTATGCAGCTTACATTCTGTCTGTGATCAGAAACGAAAATAAAATTCTTAAATATATAAATACCTATAAAAGTTCTTAGACGTGATTGCAAAGAAAGCTAGCTTGATGATGGAATGGGCGAAGAAGAGAACGGTAATCGTGTTAGCAGTGAGTTCGTTCACTTCATCAGAATACTTAGCCATGTTAACAGCCATGCAGACGTAGTGGACGACGATAAAGATAGCATGGACGCTGGAGTAGATCTTCCGAAGAAGACTTGACATGCCAGAGTTATCTGTAAAATCTTAGTGTTGTAATGATGCAAAGCAAAGCATTAATTATTTTTATTTATTATAAAATTTACGTAACAAATTCAACAACTAACAAACTTGAGATGAAACGTCAAGACATTCGGTAGTTGCTTAACAAATAAATAGCATTAAATGTACACAACTTAAATCAATTTTAATAACTGTACAGTACCATTTGTGTTATTCTTAATTGATTTCATTTTATCAGAAATATTTTTTTCCTTACCTGAATGATAATTGAACAGAAAGTGTCCAGCCAGCTGCATCAATTTAATATTCGGCATCAAATCGGACACAAGGCCCTGCGTTTTCATTTTTGTCATCATCTACAATTTTATTAACATCCTTAATAATCATAATCATTTAATTTAAATATTTATTATTTGATTTTGTAAATCAGACATATCTAACCTTGGCAGATGTTTTTGCTGCAATATCTAATAAACTATTTTTAATAACACGCCGAGTGCTATTTCTTAAGCGAAATTGGCTTCAGTAAAATTGTGATTAAATTTATTGTTATATAATATTATTTATTGAAAACGTGTGTTATGATCACCGCCGATTGGTGAAGTGATCGATTTATACTGACGTATTAAATTTCAAAGTCATGTGGACCAATGGGAGTTTATGTTCCATGAGAGCTAACATGTGGCGTACCGTGCGACCAGCCAGCTTTAGCTTCTCCTTAAATATGAATGATTCCACGGCCATGTTAGAACACCTGCATTTATTTATAATTAGTATCTCCAATATAAATTCATTACACGATCGATTGTGTTCACAGCGCGGGTCAACGTTAGCTTTTAATGTTTACTTTGCTGTTTGTATTTGGTATTAAATGTTATTTTTGTTTGTTCTAGTTGGTTACTTTGACTTACAATTTGAAAATCACATAAATTTTCATAAACTTCGAACGAACTGGGCATTAGGAAAAACAAATGAATGTTAAGGCGAATATTGTCACAATTCACACTGAATTCATAAGTTGGGTACATCAATGTCCAAAACCAATTTCCTGAAATGTTTCACTACGACAGATATGGAGAATTGAATCATGTGCCATATCCCTTTGTCTCGTACAAATAAAAAGATAATAACCATATTTCATCCTCATATTGTCTCCTTGTCTCTCGGGGTCGATGAAAGGATCCTATTTTATTGTACGTAACAAAGTACTGCGTTAGCTCCAGATATATTCCACTTGAATTATAACATTTATTACACGAACAAATATTCGCATTAATACATATTGTTATTTTTTTTTTTTTCATTAAATATTTCTGACCTTTTGCAAACTTCGTAATAAAATGTGATATTCATACTAGTGGTAAGAGTTTCTGTCGCAATGAGTGCTTCGTCGAATGATATTGAATTTACTGGCTAACATATAAGGCCGCAGATCCTGAGTTACTGAATTCGGGTCGAGCCAATAAAAATCAGAATTAACAGAACAACAGAACGAAAAGTCTTTGCCTACGTTTAACATTTTTCCAGTCGTGTTCGATACATATACAGTACCTTTGTGTATTCTCTCTTGACGCCGTGACCAAAATCGGACTGGATAACATCATATTATACATGCTGATGAGTTATTGGTACCTCCCAGCACCGCTGATTTGTCATTTACTTTACAGCGAAATATTATTATACAAATTTAGCTTTTGAAAATTCAGTATTGTCACAAATTTTGGTTAAGAGTCAAGTATTCTAAATACGGGTCCATCTCCAATCATCATTATTGAGACTTCCTTTCGTTAATAGTAAGGAAAGATCAATAAACTTCTTTGTTAGAGAATAAGCTTCTTAAAAGTGCGGCAAACTTTCTAAGCAAAAAGGTAAGGTGTTAAACTTATATTAGTTTAGTAAATTTTAGAACCGTCGACATCGAGTTTGTTAGGAAGTCAATAAAACTTTTTGAAGACTTCTACATCCAGTACTCGAGTCTGCGAGGAGTTCGAAACTTATAATCCTATTTCTATTTCGCAGTAAACTTATCAATATACTAAGTTCAGATTAAATTAAATGCATTATCAACTCGGTGGCTTTCTTACAAACGTTTCATAGAAAGCTCGTATCGAAATTCAAGTAAACAAGCTTTCAACAATACAGGTAAGAGGTAAATACTATACCTGATTTCACCAATCCTACTTCAATCGATTTTGATGTTGGTTTTAAAACAAGAGCAAAAATTTATTTTAAAAATACACATTTTTAGGCCTTAAAACAATTCTGTAAGCAATTATAATGTTATATTCGAAACAACGATTCTATGCAACAGTTTTCGACAATTAGAGTGAGTTTAAAGATGATTTTAGTAATTAAGAAATCACCTTTTTGTATGTCTATTTTATATTGAATATCAAAGACAAGAACCGCTTTTTCAATGATATAGGCCATCTGATGGTAAGAAATAGTTACCGAAAACCGGAACACAAAAATACAAAGGTATTGCTGGTCGGCGTAGAATATCTGATGATTGCTTGGTATCTACCAGACGGTCTTGTACAAAGTCCTACCTACAAGTAATTATGTTTTTTTTTGTGGCATAAGTTGGCGGACGAGCGTATGGGCCACCTGATGTTAAATGGTCACCACCGCCCATAGACAAAAGCGCTGTAAGAAATATTAACCATTCCTTACATCGCCAATGCGCCACCAACTTGAAAAATAATGTTATGTGCCTTTTTCCTGTAGTTACACTAGCTCACTCACCCTTCAAACCGGTACACAACAATACTGTTGGTTGACGGTAGAATATCAATTCTGTGATATTCTAAATGAGTTAATATGTGCACATAGTAATTGGAATACAACAATTTATTGCTACTTGGTGGTGGAATATATTACATTACATTAGCAGCCTGTAAATTTCCCACTGCTGGGCTAAGGCCTCCTCACCCTTTGTTGACGCCCGTTAATATAAAAAGTAGTGGGTAGATTGGGTTTTACGCGGGTCACCGTATCGTAGTGACGATGTATTTTTTGATTTTTCTTTGTCTGCAATAAACCGTTGTACGAAACACATGAGTTTTAATCATGGTTCTTCGAGTCGGATAAATAACAGATTAGTTGAAAATAAATTAATCAAATAATGAAAAAATGAAGAGAATATAAAGGAAATAACATACAGATATAAGCAAAACGGCTATTAATACGAAGAATTCATAAATCTACCACTCAATAAGATTGAGTAGTTCCTGTGTGACCAACCAAAAGTTATTCAGGAGCCAAGACCTGACAAAGTTGAAATAGAAGCAAAGTCAAGAGTGCTGAGGCCGGGTCGCTGGTGCTGCTTGCTGTATGCCAGGTGCTGGGTGTCCGAAGCTGGGTGCCGGGTGTCGGGTGCCGGGTGCCGTTAGTCGTCATTGAAAACCAAGCTTTGCTAATTCAAGAAGTTACTGCTGGCTGCGAGCATTTCCAGATGAGGAAAGTTTATAAACCAAGGTACTGAGTTTATTTATATGAAAGTGAACGTGAAGTAACGTGAAAAATAAATGATAATTTGAACCTTATAAAAAATCGTAACGGTTTTATAAAAACATTTAGTGAACTAAGTTATAAGTTAATCAACAATTATTTAGTATAATAATTTATTTGAATAGTACAATTTAATAATTAATTGGAAAATTTAATTAATTATACAAACGAACTTTATTATAACAATAAATATGGAAAAATTTATTAAGTACCAAGAAGATCATCGGGGTCAAATACAAAGAAATTTGGCAAACTTTAAAAAGTCACCAAAGTCTAGAATTACGCAATCCTATATAGAAACTAAACTTGAAATATTAAATGATATTTGGAGTGAGGTTAGGGTCACTCATAAGCAAATAATTGACATAGCTACCCAGGAATCTAAGTTTAATTGTGATTATTTTAGTATGAATATGTATGAGTTAATTGAAGAAGAGTATACTGCATATAAATGTGAACTTAAAGAGTATTTATTAAAAGTTAAAAGTGTTAACTTATCAGAAAAATCGGAATCATCGACTATAGCAAAAAATGGCGGTTATCCTATTCCTATAAAATTACCGGATATTAAACTACCCGTTTTTTCTGGTAAGTACACGGAATGGCCGACGTTTAGGGATTTATTTGTATCAGTTATTCATAATAATAAGCAATTAGATAATGTTCAAAAATTGCATTACTTAAAAACTAATTTATCGGGAGAAGCCGAACAGCTGTTACGACATATTTCTATTACTGATGCTAATTATATTACGTGTTGGTCACAATTACAAGAGCGATATAATAATAAAAGATTCTTAGCTAATTGTATTTTTAAACGTTTATTTTCGCAAAATAATTTAACCATGCAATCGGCCAATGGTATAAAGAACCTTTTAGACACAACGAAAGATAGTTTAAATGCATTGTCTAATATTGGTATCTGTACCGATTCATGGGATGTGTTACTTATTTATTTAGTTTGTCAAAAGTTAGATTGTGATACCCGCAAACAATGGGAAATAAAATCAAATGAGTTAACCGATGATTTACCTACCTTTTCTCAATTCGAAGAATTTTTAATAAGTCGTTTTAGAGCATTGGAATTCTTGGAACCTACTACAAGTAGATTTAAATCAAATAATTATAATCAACCTAAGGCACATCACGTCTCTTCTGCTTCATCTACCGTATGTCCGTTTTGCTCGGAAAATCATAAAATGTTTCAATGTAAAAAATTTCATCATGCTGATTATAAGACTCGTATAGATTTTGTGCAAAAGCAAAAGCTTTGTTTTAATTGTTTTGGGTCTAACCATAGTGTAAAATCTTGTTTCTTACGTACCTCATGTCGGATCTGTAACCGTAAACACCATACACTACTTCATCCTCAAAAACCAAATCGATCGATCGCGTCTGCGGTACCTGTTAACCATGCTGTTGAGTCAATGCATTTTAGTGATGATCAACCGCAGACTGACCAACCATTGAATATGGTTACTAATTGTTATTCTAGCAAGGATAAATATACTCAGGTATTATTAGCTACTGCATTAGTTAGGGTCCAAACTAAAAATGGAAGCTACCAACTGCTGAGAGCTTTGCTCGACCAGGGGTCACAGGCCTCATTTATAACAGAATCAGCAGTACAGTTACTTGGAGTCAAGAAAACTTTTGTAAAGAGTTCGGTGTGTGGATTGGGTGGTAATGTTAGTGTGTTGACCTCAAAGGCTGTAGTCAATATAGCTATATCATCAATCCATGACACTGAAACAGTAATTGAATTGGGTGCTCATGTTTTGAGCAGATTAACATCGTTTTTACCAATCAAACCAATAGTCATGAATAACTGGCCTGAACTTAAAAATTTGAAGTTAGCAGATCCAAATTACCACACTCCTGGTAAAATCGATATTTTATTGGGGAGTGATGTCTATGGAAAAATAATACAGGAAGGTCTCCTTCGTAGCCCTTATGGCACCACCATAGCACAGAAGACTAATTTGGGTTGGGTACTGTCAGGTCAAGTTATTTCACCTACCACTCACAGTATATTTGTGAATTTACATACACAAATGAGCGATGATGAACTTCTCAAGAAGTTTTGGGAACTAGAAGCAGAACCTACCGATAAAATAAATCAACGCTTAACACCAGAGGAACAAAAATGTGAAGATTTGTTTGCGACCACAACTAAAAGAGACTGTAAAGGACGATATATAGTAAGATTGCCTTTTACAAAAGAAACCCCAGCATCAAAATATGGAAATTTAAGAGAAATAGCTGTGCGCAGGTTTTATGGACAAGAAAAAAGATTAATCAGAAATAGAGATTTGAAAAAACAATATGATGACACTATTGAAGAATACTTGCAATTAGGTCATATGGAACAAATCAAATTTAATAAAAATACAGAAGCTGTTTACTTGCCACATCATGCAGTGATTCGTGAAGATAAGGCTACAACAAAAGTGAGAGTAGTCTTTGATGCATCATGTAAGGGTGAGAATGGCATTTCGCTTAATGACGATCTCCTGATAGGACCACGTCTACAACCAGATCTACGACATTTAATTATGAAATTTCGCCTAGGTCCAATTTGCCTTGTCGCGGATATTGTGAAGATGTACAGAATGGTTAAAGTAGCTCAACAGGATGTGGACTATCAAAGACTCGTTTGGCGCAGAAATCCAGAGGATGACTTAAAAGATTACAGACTTCTTCGCGTTACCTTTGGCACATCCGCAGCTCCCTATCTAGCAGTCAAAACATTACAGCAATTGGCTTTGGATGAAGGTACACAATTTCCTTTAGCTGCTAAAAGAGTTTTGGAGGATTTTTACGTCGATGACCTTATGACCACTTGTGACACGTCTAATGAAGCAATATTTCTGTACAAGGAATTAAATAATTTGATGATGAGAGGCGGCTTTAAGCTACAAAAATGGTCAAGTAATAGCAAATTAGTTATGAAAATTTTGAGCAAAAATGAAAAAAGTAAAGAATCTATGGAAATGATAACCGACCATATGACAAAGGTTTTAGGGCTGACTTGGAATAGATCAACAGATAAATTCGTATATTCAGTACATCTAGAAGAACAAATTATTCCAGTTACTAAACGACGTGTGATTTCGGATATATCTAAGCTTTATGATCCACTTGGATGGATTTCGCCGTGTATTATACCAGCAAAAATTTTAATCCAAAAATTGTGGATGTCAGGTATCTCGTGGGACGAGGAGTTACCATCTTCGTTGAAAAAGGAATGGGAAGAGTATCGCAAGAGTTTAAAAAAATTGTCTGAAGTCGAAATAAAGCGTTGGATTGGACTCCAATCAACTAATTCAAAATTAGAATTGCATGGATTTAGTGACGCATCAAATGCAGCCTATGCTGCTGTTGTTTATGCAAGAGTGCGCGATAAAGACGGACGAATTCATGTAAACTTGTTCACTTCCAAAACAAAAGTAGCACCAATAAAGCAAATATCAATACCTCGATTAGAGCTGTGTGGTGCAACGTTACTTACAAAATTATTAAAAGAAGTCGCAACAATGCTACACGTAGAACCATCCAATATACATGCGTGGACCGATTCGACAATAGTACTGGCATGGCTGCGTGGCCACCCTAGTCGATGGAAAACTTTTGTAGCGAATAGAGTATCAGATATATTGACAACACTTGAAAGTAATCAATGGTCACATGTTAAGTCTGGCGAAAACCCAGCAGACATCGCGTCACGTGGGATGACTCCTAGTGACTTACAAAACAATGTTTTATGGATGAACGGACCCAGCTGGCTTTGTAATGATATTGTACATTATGACAAACCAGATGTCGGTACTAATTTAGAAGAAAGGAAAATTAAAGCTTATTGTATTAATATAAATGAAACGTTTCAATCACTTTGTGAAAGATTTTCGCGATTAAAAAGAATGATTCGAGTAATTGCGTATTGTAGGCGCTTCTTACATTTCAAGAAATCTAAGGAACCTCGACCTCAGTTTACTTATTTGCTAACGTGTGAAGAATTAAAAGTTGCATTAATAACATGTATAAAACAATGTCAACTACAGGAATTTGCCGAAGATATTTTATATTTTAATAAAATGAAAGTAATGCCTAAAAAGAGTAAACTATATTCACTTACCCCATTTGTAGATGAAGATGGATTATTGAGAGTCCGGGGTCGAATAGACAATTCGAATGTCAGTGATGAGGTCAAACATCCAATTATCATACCAAGAAGTGGTCATTTTACGAAGTTAATGGTTGCAGATGCACATGAAAAAACATTACACGGAGGACCACAAATGATGACCAACTTCCTCAGAGGAAAATATTGGATTATTGGTATAAAAAATTTAGTCAAGGAACAGTACAGGAAATGTGTCATTTGTGCACGTTTTAGAGCTTCTACTCATGAACAATTTATGGGTCAATTACCTACAGCACGCATCTCTGTTAGTCGTCCATTTTTTGTTAGTGGAGTGGATTATGCAGGACCCATACAAATAAGAACAACCAAGGGCCGTGGCCACCATTCCCACAAAGGATATGTTTGTGTGTTTGTATGTATGGCTACGCGTGCAGTGCATCTTGAGGTCGTTAGTGATTTTACATCTCAAGGTTTTTTAGCAGCATTTAAACGATTCGTAGCTAGAAGAGGTCACTGTGGTCAAGTTTGGAGTGATAATGGAACCAATTTTGTAGGTGCTTCTAAGGAATTGAAAACTTTATTCTCCAAAGAAAATTCCAATTTGATGCCCGATATATCAGAGAGTTTATCTAACAATGGAACATCATGGCAATTTATTCCTCCACATGCACCTCATTTCGGTGGATTATGGGAGGCGGGCATCAAGTCAACCAAATACCACTTAAAAAGAGTCGTCGGTAATTCCACGCTCACCTTTGAAGAGTTGACTACGGTTCTATGTCAAATTGAAGCATGCCTTAACTCAAGACCTATTGCACGTCAAAGTGTAGATGACCCAGAATCGGAAATGCCACTAACACCAGGACATTTTTTAGTGGGTGGTCCATTGGTTATACCTCCAGATTACAACTTTGAAATGTCAACTATTAGTACATTAAAACGTTGGCAATTGACTCAACGCATGGTGCAGGATTTCTGGAGACGATGGTCATCAGAATACCTTACGCAACTTAATCAGCGATACAAATGGGCAAAAGTATCACCAGAACCAAATATTGGTGACATTGTACTTGTTAAAGAAGACAATCTTCCTCCAGCAAAATGGTTATATGGTAGAATAGAAGCAAAGCATCCCGCCCCTGATAACATAACGAGAGTGGTAACGATTCGGTGTAAAAGTAATTTGATTAAACGAGCAATTTCTAAATTATTAATTTTACCGATTGCAGACTAATTTCACTAAAACTTCTTTACATATATTTCACAATACAGTCCATTTTGTCAATTAAAACAATTATTTTTTTGTTAAGTTTTAAATTGCATAATTATAATGATTGTTGACGTTATCCGAATGGAATTATATTGAATGTGTATTGAATATGTAACAAACATTACTAAGTCATGATTGAAATCAATAATTTAATTTAATTTTATGTACCTATAGAATTTTCATTCCATAATAAAAATCTCTTTGTTATTGGTTTAATAACATAGATTGATTCAATAAATAAATTGAATTGAATGTGTATTTAATTAGGATTTTTTTTAATAAAATTAATTAATTTAATATCATTATGAATTTATATCTTATCATATTTTTTATAATTATATACAGTAAACATATACATTAATTTATTTTATTATTGATTGTTATTTTAAATTATTGTTGATAATAATTATCCCTTTGTTATTACGCTACATAGCAATGTGTGATGAAGTTTGTAATGTAAAATTATACATAAATTGTCAGTTATAATTATTTATTAAAAAATGTTAAGATAAATGTAATGAGCAATTACTACGATATTATGATCAAATGTAAACAATAATGTTGTAAAAGGGAAAAATTGTTAATATTGTAAAAATAAAATGTGTAAATTTTGTTTAATGTATATGCTCCTTAAGAACTGCGTTCTTGGGAGGCGGCATGTTGACGCCCGTTAATATAAAAAGTAGTGGGTAGATTGGGTTTTACGCGGGTCACCGTATCGTAGTGACGATGTATTTTTTGATTTTTCTTTGTCTGCAATAAACCGTTGTACGAAACACATGAGTTTTAATCACCCTTTGAGGAGAAGGTTTGGAGCATATTCCACCACGATGCTCCAATGCGGGTTGGTGGAATACACATGTGGGAGAATTTCATTGAAATTAGACACATGCAGGTATCCTCGCGATGTTTTCCTTCAACACCGAGCACGAGATGAATTATAAACACAATGTGGAATATATGATGGGTGGAAATGTACACTTATGGATGACAATATAATATGGCACCTGGAAAGAATATATATATATTTAAATTACTTATATAACACTCGTGTCACGTACACCCTCGTTTACGCATCTTAGGAATTTAATTCCTGTCTTTTGTAAGAAAACGATGTCTATTCCTCACGCTCGCTTTCCGATTTCATCGCGAATTTCTTTTGAAATATAATTGAAAGAAAAACCTCGTGTACAATAATACTAAAAGGAAGGAACGTTTTTATTTGATATCGTTTTAAGATTAGATTAAATTCAAGGAACATTTTTTTTATTTAAAATATAAAATAAATAATATTAATTAAAAAAAACAATGGAGGCACATGTGAATCTTCACCGTTGGCTGTAGGCCATTGGGTTAACTTAGGCTGTAAGTAATCGCGTGCAATGTGAGGTAGCCTGCATAAATGTTGAATGAAACCTTAGGGTACCATTAAGAACGCAATTAAAATAATATAAGTGATATTTTGTTTTAATACACGAACTATACAGTTATAATTGAAATAATAACTATCGATTCAACCTCAAACATATTTTAGGTACTAGAACGAGAGCTGATACAAATGAGAACGGTTTTTTAGTAGTTGTTAGTAGACAAGAGGTAATCTGTATAAAATTAGGCGTTATAAATAATAATGGACAATTACTATGACGTTATAATGTTAATAAAGATCTCTGTAGCACAGATGATTCGTGCAATTTTTTTTATCGTCGTTTGTATAAACTTTTCGTCCACTTATTAAATTTTCTTTTAATATAAGGCGAGCTATCCGTGAAAACATTCACGCGGCTTCCGCGATTCCTATCAAGAATTGAAATTGTAGAGGATTTAATCGTACAAACTTACACCGCTCTTCTCTGCTCGCGGTTTCTACTGTATGCAGTCGAAACCACACGATTTTGTCTTGTTAAATTATTAAATACATAGCAAATGTATTTAATACATTTCAGACCCAATAAACGTATGTATATTCTACCGGCCGGTCCATGAGAACGAACACCTGTACTAATGTAGGCTGATAAAATATTTATGTTTGTAACTCTGCCTATTAATTTGTTTAACGGGATAGGTTTGTTAGTACTGTACAAGGAATATTGTTAAATTTTAGCTTATAATTTTCTTAGATATTATTTATCATCGAAATATTGATGGAATTTATGATGTCGGTACAGCAGAACAAGCAGCCGACTACTGACTTACTTCACTTTATTTACTTTATACTTTGTCGTAAACCACAAAGAGAAAGACTAAATACAAAAATGGGTATACCATAAATAAAAGTAGCAGACAATTTTGGCGATATTATCGCTACATTGCGGTCTCCTATAGGTAACCAACGGTGTATTTAGTTCACGGTGTGTTTGACTACGAGTAGGGTATTTGTCTTGAGATAGGTGGTGCTGTAATCAATAAAACTAATAAATAAATACTGACCGTGGCTTGTAAGACATTCTATATCTATATAATAGGTTTACCACCTGATGGAAAATGGTCTCCAACCCCATTGATATTAGCACTGAAAGAAATATTATACATTCCTCACTAAAAACCTTCGAATGGCGCTGCATCTTCCGGTATAAGTTTTCTGTATTGGTTGAATAGTTTTTTCTGTTAGGCACAAGAAAAGACGTATCCACGTTTATTATTGATTTTCCAGGACGAAATGCTGGTTCGTGCGAAATCATATATACTTTATTCGAGTAGTATCTTACAAGCACTTACATTTTAACTTCGTTTATTTCTATCATAATTTTTATTCTTTCTTTGATTAGGGGTCCAAGTCTGATTGGTCAATATGATTTAAAAGTCTCAATTAAATATGTAATGAAAATATTACTTATTATCAATAATAGTGTTTATTCAAGTCCCAATAATAATTTCTTATAAAATCCTATATTTTAGTAAAATAATGATGATGAATATGTATGATTTACAACTAGACAGTGTGTTTTAAGTATTGAAGTGCAAACCTTTAGACCCATTTGTAAGCAATATAATTTTATTATACAAACACAATAAAAAAGAATAACATGACAAGGTATACATACTCATAGAATGTCTTAAATCTTAAAAGTGATCTCTATCGAGACCGCTTTAAAATTTATTAAAATTATTCATCTTTTTTTATGATATCAGTAGGCGGATGAGCAAATGGGCCATCTGATGGTAACTGGTCACCACCGCCCATAGACAAAGGCGTTGTAAGAAATATTAACAATTCCTTACATCACCAATGCGCCACCAATCTTGGAAACTAAGATGTTACGTCCCTTTTGCCTGTAGTTACACTGGCTCACTCACTCATCAAACCGGAACACAATAATACTGAGTACTGTTGTTTTGCTGTAGAATATCTAATGAGTGGGTGGTACCTACCCAGACGGGCTTGCACAAAGCCCTACCACTAAGTAAATTCATTTGTAATCTTTATGTCTGTATTATTTTGATGAATTGTGTTTTTATTAAGTTAATTCCTTTCCGATTAATCAAAAGCGGTCCGAATCTTATCAATAACAGTGGTACCACTCAAGGCTAACCCACCATCTATAATAATACTAGTACCGGTAATATTTTTAGCCTGTTCGCTTGCTAAGAAGACAATAGCTTCAGCGATATCTCGTCCATTTATAAGTTTCCCAAGCGGGACCATCCTCGTAGCGTCTTCCCAAGGTTTCTTGTCTTCACATTTATGCATCTTTGGCGTAACTTCGGTCTCCGTGAATCCAGGTTTGACGCAGTTCACTCTGACACCTTTGTTGGCTAATTCTAATGCAGATGTTTTTGTTAAATATTCAATGCCGGCTTTTGCTATGTTGTAGGTGACGTGTCCAGAAAATATTGTATCAACAAAAACACTTCCTACGTTGACGATATTTCCTCTAGATCTCATTAAGTGGCGGGCGAATGTTGTTGTCATTAAATACACGGAACGTAAATTTAAATTGATGTTCTCATCAAATGCTTTTAGATCTGGTTTCAGAATACAATCGGGTACCATTCCACCGGCGGCGTTAACAACGACATCAACTTTACCAAAATGGTTAACTGTTTCTCTTTCAACTCTCTTCGCGCCTTCTTCTTTGGTGACATCAGCTGTTATTAATAAAGGAGTTTTAACATGCGGTTTTACCAGTTCGTCTGATAGTTTTTTAATTTCGGCTGGATTGCTACTAACTAAAATCAGCTGTGCTCCATAGCTTGATAAAAGTGTTGCAGTTGCTGCCGCTAATGCAGAATTTGCACCGGTTATAATAACCACTTTATTAGAAAAATCCATGACGACCTTTGTGTATGGTGTAGAAATATTGATTAATCTTTTAAGTAGCCTATAAGAATCTTATAGATTATACCAATTTAAAATGCTTTTCTTATCACAAATGTATTCTTTTATAGCTTATTGTTGGACTGGGAAATATATTAAATACTACCACCATAAATAATTACAATAAATTTTTTCATTTTGTATTTTCAATACAATTATCGGTTTTGTAATATTTTTCAAAATGAAAACGTTAAACGTAAATCTTTAACGAAATTCGGCTACATGTATATCCAATTATCCACTAGCCCACTCTTGAGCAGCGTGACTGAATAAGCGCCAAACCTTTTGTATTATAAGGGGAAGATTTGACAAGTGCGACATTCATCACAAATTCGACAGTCAAAGAGCAATACTTGGTATGGTTGTGCTCCGGTTTGGAGATACCAGGGATATAAATTTAAAATTTCTATCGGCACCAATTTCTATGAGTGGTAGTAAATAAAAATAATAAAAATATATTGAATTATTAAATATTCTTGAATTATTTTAAGATGAAATGATAATCACCTCCGTGCGAAGTCAGGAACGAATAACAATATAAAATGCAAAACAAATTACAAATGTTCCAGAATAAGGCGAAATAGAAAACAATGGACTTTAATCAAGGAAAACTTATTAAGATTTTCACGTTCGCGATTACTTCTCGATATTATTAAATGAGAATGTATGTTTAGCGCAATATTTTTATTGAATGAAGTCGTAAAATTGAATGTGTTATAATTTACTGTGTTTAGTTTTGAAAAATGTTGATTCCAAAAGAATTTTACAAACATTCACTTAAAGGAACTTACCGGTTAGCTTGTAAATAATAGTTTAACTTATATATTAAGCGTACAAAGAAATCCAAATATACATAGTTCAGTTTCCTTTATAAGTTAGTAGCAACAATAACATATTTTTTAAAGTGGATAGTTTTATTTTACATTGAAGCACTAACATGACAAACTAAGTACCATTTTTTTTTTTTTTTTTGTTTAACGAGGAGGAAATGCATTTACGCATGCCGCCCGGTCGGGGGACCGGGACGGGTATGTGGGACTCAACCGGGAACTAATGCCCCGTGCCAGGGCACGCTAGTGCTAATGCCCTGTCCTACCCACTAAAACCATCCTCGGGTTTCCACCATGCCGCCGAGTGGTGAGGCCACGGGATCGCCAAGGGCATGCAACCGCGACCCCACCAGCGGCAGCCGCCGTAAGGCGGCTGAATATACATGGAAAGCGCACCTAGTGCGCGCCTTCCTCCTCATCCTCCACGCGGAAATGTGGCGAACTCCCCCGAGTCCGCCACTGGAGGCTGGGCGTCAACGAAGCTGACGCCCTGCGGCGGATAAGATGGTAGGCTCCGCCGCAAACCGCCGGTGTAAAACACCTGGGAGGCCCGAGTAGCGAGCCCTCCCACTCCCTCCCAGCCAACGAGGCCACTCACATGGTCCGCCCTGATGCCGATCAGGGACGCACCAGGAGCAGCCCCGCGGCATCCCTCCCGCCAGTCTTAGCCGTGGCCGACGAGCAAGCTCAAGCCGGCCCCGTTGCCCAGGGTACACCACGAGGAGGTGACTGACATGTACCCCACAAACTAAGTACCAACGTAATGAGAGAGATGAGTTTTTATAACGCTTTAATTTTGTATGATTTATACTTTGACTTTTCATTATTTAAATAATGAAGAACACTATGGAGCATTAATAGTATACGGTAGATTCATTTTTCTTGACAATCAATAATTGGAAAACTTTTTTTTTTTTTATTTGGCCAGAACACAGATTATTTCGCCAATGTCACGTTATGCTTCCATATTGAATATTTAAAGATTTTTGACTTTGACATTAACATGACATTTGCATATTTATTTTTCATAGTTCATTAGTAAAAAATATTTCGCTTTAGTAATAATTAAGTTAGCAAAACAATTGTCATGATTGAATTACTCTTTCATTTTTTTTTGTTGATGGTACTCGATACATGTATAAGAAAAGATAACCTTTATATAGACTAATAAATTTAAATTTTGCAACTACTAATAAAGATAAAACTTATACCAGCAATCCAGCGCGTTACAAACACGATTTTAGTATATAATCTATATTGTTTAATAATAAAGTCGCTTCCTGCCGTCTGTACGCTTAGATTTCTTCTATAGACAGAAATATTCAAGAGAAAAAAAACAACAATAAATTGCCTATTTTAATATATTATAAAGAAATGAATTATGATGATATCGTGGGAGTAATACATTTGAAAAAGTCTCTCTACAAAATGAGCAAAGAGATAATTATTCAGTTATATTTAACGCCCAGCGATGCGCGCGGTTTTATGTATGCCGGTCCATATTAATGACTTTTTATACACTGCATTTAATATTCCTACTCTAAACAAAGCTTAACACGAGCCGAGATGGCCCAGTGGTTAGAACGCGTGCATCTTAACCGATGATTTCGGTTTCAAACCCAGGCAAGTACCACCAAATTTTCATGTGCTTAATTTAAATGTAAAGGAAAACATCGTTAGGAAACCTGCGTGTGTCTAAGTTCAACCAAATTGGATCAGCGTTGTGTAATATGCTCCAAACCTTCTCATCAAAGGGATAGGAGGTCGGAGTCGTAGCGTAGAAATTTGCAGGCTATTAATGTGTGAACAAACCTTAGTATTTGATATGTACACAGACGCATACACATCCAAATCATTATATCATCACGTCAATTTTGTTAATAGTTATTTTTTTATTTGAAAATGACACAAAATATCCTTGAAATAAGTAGTTAGTTGTGCCCAATTGCCGCCCTATTTCCTGTTTTTGCCAACATACTTGTGTTCGTGAATGGCCGTTGTTGCCGAAATGAGTCATGAGGACATTTGCAAGAGGGTTAACCGAAATAGCAAAACAACTTCCACTTTTGTTTATTTGTAAATATTCTTTAGATTTCATTGTTTTAATCAATTTATTTCCCTTATCTGTTTTCGTAATCAGTCAATTTTGCGAGCACTAAATAGCGTGTTTACTTCTAACAAATGAATTACGGCCATCCATTCAATTGACAGCCTTATGTTTATTATATTAAGAGTCAAAATCAATTGTAGACATTATATTTCGTTTAACTTTCATACTAACGTACACAAACGTCTAGAACCCAAACAAACCATTGGAGTTTGTTTGCTCGTCCTCTAAACCAAGTTTATAACTTAACTAGAGAAGCGGACTCCGGGAAGCAGCATCGTTTTTTGTTCGAACAATAATCAAGTAATATTTGGTATTGTTGTGCTCCGGTTTGAAGAGGAAGTAAACCATGAGGATCCTATATGTACAATGGACGTAATAACTCAGTTTCCAAGGTCGATGACGCATTGGTTATGTATGAATCGATTACGATTTTATACGGGGCCGATGTCTACTGGAAGTGATGACTTCCCATCGGGTGGTTCAATCGTCCGTCCGCCTACCGATGCCATAGATACCTTCTTTGTATTAAGTAACGCTAAATATGGAATCCAGCTTGATGTATCCGATATGCCATACCATTAAACACAATCTTATATTGTATTAAGTGTTGGTGCAGATCTAAAAACGACAGCAAAAATATTTTTTTCTAATCTTGCCTTAATTTTAATGTTGTCGATGTATAGGCAACATTAAATCTGTATAATTGTATCTTATGAACGCGACTATTTTATTTATTTATTTATTTATTGGTTTGCCGGTTCTTATTGGTTGAAACTTCATTCTAAACCAGTGACAGCTATATATATAATAAAATTGGAATGTCTGTTTGTAATATAAAAATGACCGCTTTTTATTAATAAATTTCATAGTACATATACCGAAACAACATTTTTTTTACAATTTTTGTCTATCTGTCTGTTCCGGCTAATCTCTGGAATGGCTGGACCGATTTTAATGGGACTTTCACTGGCAGGTAGCTGATATAATAGAGAGTAACTTGGGTAACGACAATAACTTTTCTGTTGAAATCAAACGCGCGCAAATCGCGGGCACAGCTAGTGTCCCATAAAATGACGATTCAGAAATGCCTCTTGAATAAAATATGTTTTGGTTTAAGGCGAAGTCAAACGAAATTGTGTTCTAGCACGCATGACAGATGTCGTCTCAAGCGTGTTCAGCTCGGTAAGGGTGACAGTATAAAATATTTGAAGTAACAAAGCTCGTGGTGTGTTATGCATCTCAATTATAATTTCTTTATTCATATTAATTTAAAGTTGTTAATTATTTTGTTGATTTTATATAACATACTATGTTATGGAAGAGTGGGTTCATCAGACACGAATATGTGTTGCTTACTAGAGAGTTTCAATTGTATATCTGCTGGGTATACTATGATAAAGGAGAAACTTTTTTTTTGTTTATTTATTATGCATAAGATCGATCGCTTCCGCCTGCGGCATTGACCTTGTGTGAAGGGCGTATTAAGTATTTTATATCCTTATCTGTAACGCTGGCAACTTGCATGCAAATTTAAAGTAGATCGGTTTCAACAACCATACAAATAAACTCACTTTTGCTTTAGATAAGTTAAGATTTAAATTATCGACATTTTCTTAAATTTTTATTTAAATTGCTACTTCATAACAAAGATCTCCGCTCCTAATAAGAAGTTGAGAGCTTATCGCACAACACTGCAGGTGCTCTAATTTAACTGATATGATTATAAATTACGATTACAAATTAAGATTGTAAATGATTTGAGGTTAAGAATAAATCTCTTTGATCGATTAGGCTTAGGAGCTAAAAGTATACTAGAGCAAAAATCATTTTTAGATCTATTACATGGCGATATAGCGCCTAGATCAAGTAATTCATCGATGTATGTGCCAAAAGTAAATTATGGTGGTATTATGTAAGATGGACTTTACGGTCAGTAAAGAGATCTGGGCCAAAAGGCACCAGATCAAGAGGTCGACCAAGGGCCAGATGGGCAGATGAAATTGTAGCGTGCGCAGGTGAAAGCTGGCTTGAAAGAGCTGGCAGGTGAGAGCTAACGACAGAGAAGTATGGCAGTCCTTGGGGGAGGCTTTTACCCAAACGGGGTCCGTGCATTGATTAATTATTGATTAAATATAAAATAATTAATTAATTATTATATCAATTTATGAAAATCAGATTATTATTAAAATATATATATATATATATATATATATATATTAAATTACAATCGAATGTTATGATAATTATTATAGTTTATTATTATGCATGGAATAAATAAAGCTTTATTATTATTATTGTTTATTATTATTATGTAAGGAAGAAATGATTATTAAAAGTATTTGCAGATTTTGTAATTTATTAATTACTCTCTACAAAGCGAGCGAAGAGACAATTATTCTGTTCATTTTACGCCCAGCGATGCGAGCGATTTTATGTACGCTGATCCATATTAATTCCTTTTTACATACAACATTTAATTCTAACCTGCATTCATTTTAATATCCCTGCACGAAATTATTATTTGGAGCACACTTTCTGAACGCACCCGTAAACGTCAAACATGGCCGCCCGTTGAACTGTCATGACATTGAATTTTATGGATTTAATATTGAAATATTTTCAGTTATACGATTTTTGTTTGCTTTGAAAGTTAAAAATTAATAAATAAATCGTTTTTTAGTCGATAACATATATCCGCGAATTCTATAAAGTTGTTATTTTTATCGGGTCTATCGTAGACCTGCAAGAAATTATTAATATTGAAAACAAATTAAATTAAAGTCGCCGTTACGTCGATGCAAATTCGATTTTTTCGTTCTATCTTCAACAACGATTATCATGTTATTTTTTCATTATGAAGTTTTTGAACTTTGTTATTTTTTCGTTAAGAAGTCCTGTTACGAACTTGTCAACTCGGATCTCATTTAATAGCTGGAAGGGAACATAAATTGTTAATATATCAATCCCTTTTGCGATTTGTTAATCTATTAGATTAGGTATGCTTGAAAGAAAATATATATATATAAATATTGCAATTATAATTTAAATGAATATTATCAATTTATCAAAGATATTACAGATTTAAAATGCAGGGACAAAGCGGGTTGTATTGTCTAATTACAAAAAACCTGTGAATATTGTAAGACTTTCTGTAGTATATTTAATATCAGTATTGCTCCCATGCGTAAATTTATGAGATATCCACGCAGGCCCGCATGGGCCCCGGGGTAACTGGTCGGGGCGATGGCCCCCTACAGTGGTGGCAACGCCGTCTGCAACTACAGACGGCGTCACTGGGTGGATTATTATCCGTGATGTCTGAACCGGGTGGGATTCACGCCACTGAGCGATCAGTGAGCTACGGCGGATCCCGCTCTGATATGTCCGTGTGATGGCTTCACCCGTCGCGCAGCGGGGTCGAGTTCGCCGGTGGATCCCGGCGAGCGCCCGTCAACCTGTGACGAGGAAGCGGTCATTTCTGGATGAGGTCGCGTGGTAATCCTCTTGGGTCCGGTGGTCGCCGATGGTATGGCGCAATACCCCGCAGATGCTGGGACGGCGCTCCGTCGGCCCTCGCGAACATAGAGGTACTCAGGCGGCGAACGTAGTCATCTAGACTCTCTATCATCGGGGGGCTCCGGTGATGGTGCGAAGCGCTAGAGATTGCTGCGCCCGCAACGACTTGCGGCTTGTTTCGCTTGTCAGCGCGTACCACGCTGGGGCCGCGTAGGTGAGTCGCTCCCATGCGTAGTCGGGGCGAATCGTTAGTTATATATAGTAACGAATATCTGGACAGCGCGATTCAGGAAAGTAACATTTTCAATCAGTGCCATCTATCGTCATCGGGTTCTAACATTTGAAATTATACAATAATTTGTAATATTAAAGGCATAACCATTATGATTATTATAAATACACAGAAATATAGCGCAAGTTTTTGGCCACCAATTACCTCTACTTTAAGGGCGAAATCTTAATACTGCTATTAATATAAATATCGTCTTATTGAGATGAAGTTATCTTAAAACAAATAGGCTATTATTTTAAAAGGAGTCAGGACGGGCGTTCTCGTAATACCGTACAAAACCTTGAGTTTATGTCAGGGTAAGGACATTACGCTTACCTCATCATATATTCATACGTGAAACTGCGGCTCGGAACACCTGGAATATTTTTATGCCTCTTATAAACAACGGAAATATATCGTTTGATAGTACATGTTTCGAAATGAATAGAATTTATTTCTCAACGCAAGGGGCTTTAGCCGAGCAGGGGAATATTTACAGCTTTTTATTTTACTCGTACGATATTGATTATATAACACTCGTGTGTATGTTTGTGTATGCGTATAGAGTGTGTATGTGTGTGTACATCATAAATTATAACAACATACAACCCTCCAACATACAAGGCCTCTACCTTTGAGAAGAAGGTTTGGAGTATATTCCGCTACGCAGCTCCAATGCGGGTTTTACATACGGGTATACGGGTTGTAATACACATATGGCAGAATTTCGTTGAAATTAGGCACATATAGGTTTCATCACGATGTTTTCCTTCACCGCCGAGCACGACATGAATTTTAAACACGAATAAAACTAATACTTCTGTGGTGCTTGCCTGGATTTGAACCCGCAATCATCGCTTAAGATGCACGCATTGTAACCACTGGACCATCTCGTAAATTATACGCAATGTTCAAATTTATACAGATTAGAATTAAATGTAGTTTGTAAAAAATAATTAATATGGAGCACACAAAAACGGCGCTCGCTGGGTACAGTATTTAGTTTATTAATATTTGTTTAGTTTTCATCTAGTACTATATATATATATATATTATAAGGAGAATTAGTGTGACTTTCCGAACGTCATGCGTCAAGCTGTCAGACGTCTTTTAAATGCATTCACTTTTTGGCGGGAAGCAGCGCGTTAAACGGTCAGGCGTATCATTGTAAACTGTTTTTGTAATAATATTATCAAACCAGAAATTGATTAAAGTATTTTGTTATTATTTCATTATTATCTTATAATCATGTAATAAATTTATTAAAAGTAAATTTGTTTTGTTAATAATATATATAATCGAGAGGTGGATTAAGGTCGATTTTAATTTATAAATATTACTAATGATAACGTCTTCATTAGCTAGAGGAAGCATTATCAAGATGAGAGCGATTCTTTTCGCAACGAAATAGACGATGTAAAAATTCGGTTGAACAAACTACCGATGGTTGTTTCATAAGAATCGTTAATCTACAAGATTGCCAGAGTGCTATCGAAATTATTTTAACAGTATAACTGTTCGGTCAAAACATTAAACGATTTTTCTGTATTTATTTATTTCTAAAATTATAACAACATACAACCCATACAACATACAAACCATAATTAACTTTCTACGTAAAACACTTTGGCATTAGGTTCGTTTCACTCGTGTATGTTTGTAGTCAATTTTTTATTTATTACTGAATATAATCTGTGTTCTCTTGGTACAAAAAATAAAAGCCAAAACAAAAAAAAAATTGAAAACGGATAATATCACTTTCTGATATTTCATATAAGAAAGTGATATTCGATATTGAAAATAACGCAACGAAATGATGTCTTCCTGACCAATTTCGACTACGGCAGACAATCTCAACGGCTACCGGCCAACTGCGCAGGACAAATTATGACGTATAACTGTGTACGCAAACAGAAGTGCATCCTTATAATCTGATGGGATGGAAAATTCGATACGACCGGAATGAGTTCAGGCGCAGGACCATCGGCTTTACGTGCCTTCCAATGCATGGATTACACTACCATCTTCCACTTCGTGCCTGCCTGCTAAGGCTGAAATTACTCTAGACGATATTATTATTGTAAGAATCAATAAGAATTTAATACTGTATATTAAAAATTGTATGAATTATTATTATTTGTATATTACAGACGAGTATCTGTCACTTGTCTATTAAACATATTTTTAATCTGTTAACATGAATATTGACAGATACTCGTAATGGCGGGAAAATTGATTCTAGAATATATATTTTTTTAGCTGCATACCGAGTAAAACATTATTAAAACTCTTATCAAATTATATAAGAAAACCTAAATATTGTTTTATTTCTGACTGAGTCAAGACTAAATTATTTTCTATATATTATTACGTGAAGCAATAACTTTGAACCCTTTTTTACCAAAAATACGCGGACGGAGGTGTATGAAATTTGGTATTATTAAAGTTTATGTGGAGAATTTTATCTACATGATATTTAATATGAAATATTCATTTTTTTATGGCTTTATTCGTGCCAAAGAGGCACAGATTATTTCGTCAATGTCACGTGCGATGGAGAAGACACGATAGAAATTGATCGGTACGGTCGAAATTAAATTACAGGCTTAATTTAATTTTGAAGGCATAATAATAGTAGACGGAACGGGCCTATAACCAAAAACAACACAATAATAATGATTAGATTAAAAATAATTGCTATTAAAACAAATAAGAATAATCACAAAACTATTTGAAGCTTAATTTTATTACGTTCAATATATTTACACAGAAATTTACAAAATGGACTAAATACTAACATTAACAATCATTCAACATTAATAGGGCGAGGAACTTTAGGAGGGAGAACGTCATATACGGGTTGGAGGAATTTGGAGCAAGAAAACAGTATATGGGATACATGAAACATTCATACTTACTTACATATTTTACTTGTTGGTAGGGCTTTGTGCATGCCCGTCTGGGTAGGTACCACCCACTCATCAGATATTCTACCGCCAAACAGCAGTACTCAGTATTGTTATGTTCCGGTTTGAAGGATGAGTGAGCCAGTGTAACTACAGGCACAAGGCACATAACATCTTAGTTCCCAAGGTTGGTGGCGCATTGGTGATATAAGGTTAATATTTCTTACAGCGTCATTGTCTATGGGCTGTGGTTACCACTTATCATCAGGTGGCCCATTTGCTCGTCCGCCTACCGATATCATAAAAAAAAAAGTTTACGTTCATAGTGTCAATGACAATACACGTCATGTCAAAGTACCAGACTGTGGTGTTAGTTTTCAGGATTCTAGACGAAACTTTTTCAATCTTGGAGAATATTACAGATAATTTTTGTCCTGGATAGGTAATTATTTATTCAATTGATGAAAATCAATGACAGTTTTTACATTGTTGATTTTTTATTTTATGACATGGTGTCATCCGTCTTATATTTTATTAACAATGAATTATGGTCGAATGGCGACCAATGGGCGACCACAAGTTAATATTATATTATGAATAGTTTTTGTCAATATTATATGCCATTTCTGATATATTACATATTCTATGCGTATTCTCATCTTAAGTAAAGGTCTGTAACACGTTTTTTTTCAAATCTCAAATTACCTTTCCTCCTATTCCAGATATAAGCAGTACCGGAGCTTTAGTCACGTCTGTCTTTGAAACTTGTGTGTGAACGCGTGCCTCGAATGACAAACTGGACATAGAGGGATATTGTGTGGTACAAAATATACGTAATACGTATAAAGCTTAGACGTTTATTTGAAACTTTTAAGTGTTGTTCTGAGTTAATACTTAATAAAAATAATATTCCAATATTTGTGCTTGATAATATAATAGATGTGATGTACGAATTAATGTCAAACGTTAACTTAAGATATTTTAATCTAAGTATCAACTTATTCAATGATACAAACGGGCAAATGTACCATTACATAGTAAGTAGTCACCGCCGCCCATAGACAACTGCGCTGTAAAAAATATTGCCCGTTCAGTACATCACCGATAAGAAAGTTATTTTGTTGCTAAGCAATGTTAATATCTATGATGAAATTCCTCTTTTCAATTATTTTTTTAGTTCTGATAGTGCTCGAAATATTTTATCTGGCATGTGTTTTTTTTTTAAATTAATTAATTAATATTTAATTACTTAACTACAATATATAAATATTTATATTAGATATTATGTAAGGACATATGAAAATTAGCGTTTTGACGTAGCCACCATTTTGATCTGAAATATCTCTTCTTTGGTTAAGAATTCCAAATTCAAATTTGTAAATTAATTTGGCTGGTACATTTAAATATTTCATTTGTTTCTTCCTCATTATTTTTACTTTGGCGTCGCTTATTACCGCACAATAGAATAGATGAAATGTCGGTATATTTACGAATACGAGTTCTACTTTGGCACCAGTGTTGCAGAAACAGCTCGAAGGATTAATGATGTGTACGCAAAAGAAAGTACAGTACGTTTTTATTTTCAAAGTTTTCGTTCTAGAAATTTCGATAAGACCTAATAATTCAACCAAAGAAAAAAATATTTATAAATATATCTTGCTTTTAACTTGTACCATGCTAAGCGTGATCTGTACGTAAAGAAAGACACAATCCCACTGACGAGTTTCTACTTCTAAAAGAAATTGAATCAAAGCCGAACAATTTGTCAAACTCGTATATGAGCGTGACGTAAAAACTTGTCGGTTCGAGTCCGTTGTCATACTAGTAACTATGTGGTTTATTGTAGTTCAGAAATATGTATATGTTTTTTGTTTATTTACTTTTAATATAAATATGTATTATATGAAAACATTATATGTTTTCTTGGATTACATATACCTACTTGCAAAATATTAAATAGTTTGACAATAATTGCAAGTCGCTTAAAATTGTCTTCCTATACTTTTTATATATTCGTAGATGGATCTACTTGATAGACGGTGGTCACTGCCGCCGTTAGACATTGGCGCTGTAAGAAAAATTAACCAATCCGAACCTCGCCAATGCATCCCTAACCTTAGGAACTAAGGTGATATGTCCCTTGTGCCTGTAGTTACACTGACTTACTAACCCTATATAAAATATGTATGCTATGTAAGTAAAACTGGCAATCTAGCCGATCTTGATATCCAGTTAAGATATCAAAGAAGAGATATAAGAGAAGAAATGAATTTAAAGTCGAGGTAATAAAATTTTAAATTATTGTCTAATTGGGCTATATTCGTCCCAACTCCTAACACAAGCTAATGGAATGGTAAGTGGGAATATTAATAATTCCTTATAATGGCTTTTACTTTATTACTAAGAGCCGAGATGGCCCAGTGGTTAGAACACGTGCATCTTAACCGATGATTTCGGGTTCAAACCCAGGCAGGCACCACTGAATTTTCATGAGCTTAATTTGTGTTTATAATTCATCTCGTGCTCGGCGGTGATAGAAAACATCGTGAGGAAACCTGCATGTGTCTAATTTCAACGAAATTCTGCCACACGTGTATTCCGCCAACCCACATTGGAGCAGCGTGGTGGAATATGCTGCAAACCTTCTCCTCAAAGGGAGAGGAGGCCTTTTGAACAGCAGTGGGAAAATTTACAGGCTGCTAATGCTAATGCTAAAATGGCTTACTGCTACTATTATTTTAAAAAATAAATAAAAGACAGAACTGTCACTTTTTAATATGTATATTAATGAGGTCTTTGTTAGGTATTCGTGCTGGTCTACGATAAACCCGATCGAAACCTATCTATCTATATTTTTAGTCAACAACATAATATATCCGCAAAATTCGTATAATCGAGATATTTCGATAGTAAATCCATAAAATTCAATGTCATGACAGTTCAAAGGGCGGCCATGTTTGACGTTTACGGGTGCGTTCAGAAAGTGTGCTCCAAATAATAATTTCGTGCAGGGTTACCGTGGATCGTGGATCGTGGAATCCACATTGAATTATAGATCAACGTTCGTCAAATGGTATTTGTTTAATTTTGTTTATTTTAACCGTGCAAAGCTGGATTTTTATGTAGTTTATTAATAACGTAATGCATGTTCGCATAAATATTAATTAATTTTCTAGAAATTGCTTTTAATATAAGGATAAAGATATAAAATTGTAACTTCTGTTACCCGAGGTTAATAATTTCTTTATCGGACATTGACATCGCATAACAGGCCAGTCGCGGGTTATCCCATTGGAAAACACTGTTACATTGATCTTTACTACATAGTATAAAACAAGGAAGCTTCCCGCTATCTCTCTATCCCTAAAACTACGCGACGGATTTTTAATATATGTCGTGATTCAAGGTTTATAAATATAAAATATGCATAAAATAGTAGAGAAACTCTGATAGATTTCTAATGTAATGTCGTGAATATTGCTCTTACATTGCAAACGCTAGCTGAGCCGTGCGAGATAGATCAAGACAATTTACTACAGTATTGTACACCTTAAAAAGGTCTGTACACCTGTCTGACATCTGAGTCTGACGTAGACTGTAGTTGTGGTGACCCACAATAACCATTAATAATCCTTTACTTCTTACGAGAAATAATGGCTTATTTACCAAGCAAGTTTAAGTTTGCTTCAGTTTTTGAACAATTTTTTGCTGACATACCAGTTTCTACAACTAAGTTACTTATTTCTTCTCCAGCAGTTGCCGAATCATTAATGAAAGAAAATGTACGTGAATGCAAATCAAAATTTAATTTTACCTCTGTAAACACCAATGACATAATTTGTACATTTAGGTCATTAGACATTAAGAAAACTGCTGATCTATGGGGTATTTCTGTAAAGGTGATTAATTCAATTATTGATCTAATTGCACCTTATCTTGCAATAATATTCAATGATTGTGTTCAACGTGGTGTATTTCCTGACCTGATGAAACATAGTAAAGTCATTCCAATATTTAAATCTGGTAGCTCTTCAGATCCTAACAATTATAGGCCAATCTCGATACTACCAACCCTCAGCAAAATATTTGAAAAAATTATTTTAAATCAATTATTAGCATATTTCAATAGATACAATCTGCTTCATAGAAAACAATTTGGATTTACGAGGGGTCGCTCGACTACCGACGCAGGTATCGAACTAATAAGAAATATCTATGAAGCCTGGGAGAGGTCGCAGGATGCCTTAGGGATTTTCTGCGACTTATCCAAAGCCTTTGATTGTGTTCAACATGAAACTCTGGTCAGGAAACTATATCACTATGGAATTAGAGAATGTGCACTCGACCTTCTGACTTCTTATCTTAACAATAGAATTCAGAGGGTTGACGTTAAAGGGACAAGGTCTCCTGGGGTCTTAGTTGGTATGGGGGTCCCACAAGGATCAATTCTTGGACCTTTTCTATTCCTCATATATATTAATGACTTGCCCTTTCTTGTTGGGAACAAACATGATATAGTATTGTTTGCTGATGATACCTCTTTGGTTTTTAAAATTAATAGGAAACAGGTACAGTATGACGATGTAAACAATGCTATGTCTGATATAGTACACTGGTTTAGCGTAAATAATCTTAGGCTGAATAATAAAATAACTAAAATTGTAAAATTTAGCACACCAAACGTGCAAAATGTAAAACCCGATGTACTTATCAATGGGGAATCGATGGATCCAGTTGAAACAACTGAATTTCTTGGCCTTACTCTTGATGCCAAATTACAGTGGCTCCCCCATATAAACGGATTGGCGGGTAGACTGAGTTCTGCGGCATTTGCGGTCAAAAAAATTAGATTATTTACCGATGTTGATACGGCTCGCCTAGTTTATTTCAGTTACTTTCACAGTATAATGTCCTACGGTATTATGCTTTGGGGTAACGCAGCCGCTATCCATACTATATTTGTGCTGCAGAAGAGGGCTATTCGCGCAATCTATAACCTGGGAGCCAAGGAATCTTTGAGGTATAAATTTAAAGAAATTAAGATATTGACTGTTGCTTCTCAATATATATTCTGTAATGTTTTGTATGTACGGAAAAATATTAATGTTTTTATGAGAAAATGTGATTCTCATAACGTTGGTACAAGGAACAAACACAATCTTGTTACTCCTGTTACTCGACTGCATAGAGTCAGTAACTCTTTTGTGGGGCAATGTATACGCTTCTACAACAGGATCCCAGAAAGCGTTCAAAATGCTTCTGTTGCGAAATTTAAAAAAATTGTTAAGGAACGCTTGTGTGCGAAAGGTTACTATACAATTAGTGAGTTTATGTTTGATAGCACACCTTGGGAATGAAACGATCGCCTCCTGGCTGTTTCTACTCATATATAATTATGTATATAATTAATTTGACGTAAAAAAAAAAAAAGTCCCGCTGAGTTTCTTTCGCCGGTTCTTCTCAGGTCAGGGTGTTTTCTTTTCCGAACCGGTGGTAGTGTTTAACTTGACAATCAATAAGAAAGTGTAATACTTCTATATTGAATAAAGGAATTTGAGTTTGAGTTTGAGTTTAAGCGATACAACATTAATCCGTATTCAATTAAGTACCTTATATACATTGTGCATTTAATATAAATACATCAATATTGCCCTTTATAGCATTTAACTTAAATGAATATTTTCGATTATATTACGGATTTAAAATACAGGGACAGGTTAGTATAATCTAATGACAAAGCTGTGAACGATGCTTATGAAGACATTCTGTAGTATATTTAGCACCCGTGCGAAGCCGGACCATGTCGCTAGTTTGATAATTTTAACTGTCCTAACTTTTAACTTAAGGTAAAACACTCATTTTCATGTTTCTAAATTAAAAATGACGGCCTTCCACATAAACTTTGCTCTCCAATTTTATCTCCTTAGGGGATTAATTTTCGGAAGTGTTTTTCGACCTGTTAAACCTGTTAGACCTGTGAAACGCAAGCGAAAATACCGATTTTAAACCTGAAATAAAGGCGAACTTCGACTCAAAACTTTCTCACAGTTCATTATTATATAACAAACACATTATCTCAAAAACTAAGTGGAGTGAGTTTTTTACCCTTTTGGGTGATTAATTTTCAGAAACGCTTTTATAAATAGCATAATAAAATTTCCATATAAACCTTGTTGATGTTATTCTGAAAAATTCCCTAGTAAAGAATTCCTCTGTTCATACCACCGTCTTAGAAGGTTCGTCGTTTGTCAGCCAGTCATTTTAAAATTTTACTATGCAGATAAAAAAAAACGTTAAAATTTTTCAATAAATTAAATTTACTACAAGTATTTAAAACGGGATATTTAGGTGCCATGTTTTTTATTTTTATTAGGTCGAGCTCGATATTTCGACGTTATCTACGAATCTATCTTATTATCATTATCTTGTTCTCGTGAACAAATACATTTAAAATACTAGTAATAAAAAAACTAACCATGTTAATATCAAATCTTACATTAAATTTAGTTAAAAAAATGTCCTTCGAAAAAAACATTTGTGTTATAAAACTAAGTATAATACGAACTAGACTACTTAATAGATGAAAGGACCTCCAGACTCCATGCCGATTCGAATACAAATAAAAAATATTAGTGTAAATATATCGTTTCGTTTCGATATCGTTGTTTAAACTTGCGACCATCCTAAGACTATTTAATTTGAATACAATGTCTTATAACTATTGTACTGAAAATTTTACAAGAAGATTTTAGCCGAATGTTGAGTGCGTAAATGTTTATTTCAATAACCGTAACCGATTCACTTCTTAATTGTAAAGAGGGAAAATTAAACCTCAATAGTTTGATTAATGCAGCTTTAAATTATATAATTATCCTCGATTCAATTAGGTTAAATACATACATTTTAATAATGCTTGTTATTTAATTGATATACAAGTAACGGACGTCATTTCCTTAAGGAAACAATTGAGTTATCAAGACACGTATTCTCCAAAAGGAAAACTTTTCATAAATAATTACACAGAATTGATAAAATTATAACATTGCCAAAATAAATATAAATGCCGTTTCGAAGCTCATTTGTTACATTTGTTGTATCGCGCACAGCTTAAAACACACACCTTGTTGTGATAAAATTTAATAGAATTCAAAAATGGATTCCATTTATCAACATGAAATAAATGTAAAAGAAAATAACGCAAATACATCAGAAAAAAACGTAAGTCATCCCGCTGATAATACAAGATTCGTTGAAGAAATCATTGAAGCTCCAAGAAGAGCCCCTGTCTTAAAACAAATAGTTATCAGCGGACCCTGCGCAAAAGGGAGTACACGTTTAGGACCGATATGTTTACCTAGTACAAATAATGAATAAACGGATATTTATTAAAATTTATCGCAAGCAAAGTTCAATACGGTCTGAAAATTCAAAACCAGTGATGTGTTAGTGAATAAAGATTAGTGTAATGATTGTTTTTTTCAATTTACCAGTGATTGCTTTTGTATTTCACGAGGATTTTATTTCCTATGGCAAAACAACAGGAGTTCTCAGTTCGTCTGCATGCATAAATATATTAGCGTACATATCTCTTGGTTGTTTGCCTTTGAACTATTTTGCGGTATAGCTCCAAGGATTTTTCAATGTTGTTAGTTTTGAACATTGATTGTATTTGTAACGATTACGGCAAATTTATAAATACGGTTTTTTTTTGTTAAATATAATTCATTAATTTAGAAAAAGTATAGCGAAATTAACAGAAATTAATGAAGAATTGGTAAAAATGTATTAAAAAGTATAATGTTCCGTCTGATTTTTTAATTAATAATTCTAAAATGACCTCAACCTTCGTATTTAAATCCAAAATATGCGTTAGTTTTGTTTTAACCTATCTAGTCTTAAAATTTAAAAGGGAATAATGTAAAATTTAAAACTATTAACTAAAATATTTAAAAAAATACGAATTAAAAAAATGTTTATTATGTAATTATGATTACCAGAAATAAAAGATTTTACAGAAAACAAATTATTTAATATATATGTATCAACACTGATGCTAAATTCCAATTGTAACAAAATATTAATAGATCGTTAAGCAGAATCAGCTCGGCGGCATCTTGGGGAGGTCGCCATTTTGGATTTGTAATGACATTTCTTAGTTAGTCATGGCTTGTCATCAGAACTCAGAGCGTGTGCAAAATTTCATCCTAATCGAAGACAGGGAAGTGGGTCAAATTATGATTCCAAGATTTTCTTACATACATAGTTACAAGTGAAGCTAATATAAGCGTGTTAAAAGGACATTATTCTTATAATGCCTTATCCTGCGCACATTAACAAAATATATACCAAAATTCACATTAGTAACGATATGCTTGTAGCTCGTACCGTAGACAAATGCATTCACAATGACTGTTGCCGGGGAAACGAATCGGATCAACGCAAAACAATCTTTCAGGCTAAAAAAAAAGAAGCTGCCGAGTTGAGCCCGTCATTTTGTATAAAAATAGTATCGTTTATTAGTTTAATTAAATCGGCATACAGGTCGATTGACAGTTAAAAGTCCCAATGCCTATAGACAATGAAAGTTGTTACTGTAAGGAATATGAATAACTCCTCATATTACCAATGCGTCGTACCACATATCGCATAGTTACACCGGCTCACTCGTCTTCAAGCCGGAACACTAGCATTAGCAGCCTGTAAATTTCCCACTGCTGGGCTAAAGGCCTCGTCTCCCTTTAAGGAGAAGGCTTGGAGCATATTCCACCATGCTGCTCCAAGGCGGGTTGGTGGTATACACATGTGGCAGAATTTCGTTGAAATTAGACACATGCAGGTTTCCTCACGATGTTTTCCTTCACTGCCGAGCACGAGATAAATTATAAACACCAATTAAGCACATGAAAATTCAGTGGTGCCTGCCTGGGTTTGAACCCAAAATCATCGGTTAAGATGCGCACATTCTAACCACTGGGCCATCTCGGCTCTTACTAAGCCGGAACACAACAACACATATTGCCGACTGATGGTAGAATACATGATGACTAGGTTAGTGGGCTGGTGGCACCGTGGTATAAATGTCGATGCAGTATTCCATTGTAAATCTATTTTAATTTATTTATATCGCTCAGGTTTTAAACGCAATTATGCATATAACGATATCTTGTCAGTTCGTAACAGAAACAATTTTGACAAAACATCTCATTTTAAGAGATATGGCGATAAAAAATTGAGAAATATCGACTCATTTAATTTAATTTCTCGGTATTTATAACAAAGAGTAAGAGAGGTCAGATAACGATGGTAAGTTGTTTAAATAAATAATTTAAATAAGCGTCTATGTGATAATAACTTTGACGTTTTCTCCCGGATTTTAAGCATGTTAATAGTATGCATTAGTTCAGTTAGAATTGGAATATGTCGATAATAATTCACTTTAGTTTTGTTTGCGTGTTTTATTTTTTTTTCTTATACAGCCGTAGTACCGCTCTCAAACCGGCCGGTAACGTTTTTCTGCTATCTAAAATTAATTCATTGTTAAATTTTAACAATTTAGTAAATTCCAATCAAGAATCCACTTTAATTTTATGCACATCTACGTTTGGAGATCTTCAAAATGAGACCATAGCCGATCTTTTATGTGCAGTTATCGCAATACTTATTATAATACTAACAATAATTGTTGTGGTCAGATTTTAAGGATGAGTAAGTCAGTGTAACTACAACGCGCACGCACAAAGAAAATAACAACTTCGTTTCCAAGGTTGTTGGCACATTGACGATGAAAAGGATGGTTTATACCTTCTTACAGCGTGGTAAGTAACTTACCATCACGCCTATTACCCGTACACGTACGTAAACAAATAACCTTAACATTCAGGATTTACATTTTTGTTTTGTCTAAGATCCAATCAACAATTATATTTATTTCCTTAAATTCAAATAGAAATTATTAACAGTATTTAAAACGAGATATTTACCACGAGTCTCGTGAACAAGACATTCGTAGATAATGTCGAAATATCGAGATCCACCAAATAAAAATAAATAACATGGTAAATATCCCGTTTTAAATACTGTTAGTAATAAAAATAACCATGTTAATTTAAAATCTTATATCAAATAGAAATGTTTAAAATCGATAAGAATAAAAGAACATTCAATGCATATTTAATAAAATGTTATTGTAAAAGCCGAATAAGTCACCACCGTGTGGATAAGATATGCATTAATTAAATAACATTTACAAACATGAACTTGACAAAATTACTCTTATTCTGCAAGTCATAGTAACTAAAATTCAATGAATGAAATTTCTCTGTCCCACTTCATACTATAAATAAAATCAATCCAATGTTGTTCGCAGACCATTTTATTGGCGCATTTAAGACAAGCTACTTGTGTGGTTCTTTGAATAATCAGTGAAATTGTTACATTTAGAAGTAAAACTTACTTGAAAATACAATAAATAAATAAGACTAAGGGGAGAAGTCGATTACAGAAGCTGAAAAGTAAATAATGGATTTCGTTACTCAAGAAAAAGCTGAGAATGAAAAAATTAATGCAACACAAGCAACGAATCAACCGTCTGATAATAAAGAAGCTTGTGAAGAAACTATCGATGCACCGAAACGAGTAGCAGCAGTTGAAAACGTCGTATCGTACGGCAGTTGTCCAGAAGGCTACGAAAGATTTGGACCAATATGTGTACCCATTAATTCCGGAACTGAAAATGGACAGTAAATTCTAATGTCTCGAAAAAAAATTTCAGCTTAATAAGAGAAATTAAACAGCTTAAAAAATAGATACAAATTTTTGACTGGATAATATTGTAATGTGTAGATACCATACGTCAAACCACAATGAAAATTATATGCATAAAAGCCCATACACACACACACACGTATACACTACATACAATACACGAATGAAACATTTATATATTTCAAGATATTGTGGTTCGTTGCTTATAAAGTTTTACGTAAAAAATATGGAAATGTAAAATTCTTCATTGTTGTGAGCTGTTTATTTTGTATTGTCTTGTTAAAACAATTGCAATATAAAAATAAACTTTGCGTCACGGATGATTTCAATGTGATGCCAAAAACACGTAGACTTGAAGTGTATTCATAATACAGTTTCCATTCGTCTAGAGAATTCGTATCGTTGTTCCTTTAAACTGTATTCTAAGCATTAATGTGCATTTAAAGCGATTCTATAACATGTTTACAAAACAATAATAAATAAAATATTCATGTGTTTTGTATTTATTTGTAAATTGTAGTGGTTTAATTCAAACACTTATTTTGCAAGACAATAAATTACTTAATGTGTAATCATTTGTGTATAAATATAATTTCATATAGTATTTAACTTCTGTGCTGTACACCCGCTTTCCGCTTTTTTACATTAACTCCTCCATGCTGGTTGTCTGGAAGAAATCGCTGTTAAGCGAAAAGACCGCCTGTTGTACATTTCTCTTTTTTTTAATATTGTGTTATTCAATGTAAGTTTTTTTCTTGTGTGTGTACAATAAAGAGTTATTATTATTATTATTAATATAACACAATTCTTAAAAAAAAATATGTTTCACAATTGCATTTCATTTCGATATGTAGTATGTACATGAGATTTAAATTTAGAATACTTTTGAGTCGCCAGTTTTTACAGAAATATTCACAAACTCCGAACTTTTTTAAATTACGAATATATGTCACAGCTCGAACGATGTGCTAAATTTGATTTTTAAAGTCTGTACGAATATCGTTCATGTTGTGATTTTAATTCATTAAAATTTACGATTGCAAGATTTTTTTATGGCTTTTAAATGTACCAACTGATCATTTCGCTAAAATCACGTGCAATATCACTGCTTAGATGACACTGAGAATGAAACAATAATGGAAAAATTAAAACCCACTGAGTTTCCTGCCGGCTTTGGATCTGGATTGTTTTTCATCTATATCATAAACCAAACCGATGACTACATTTAATTTATCTTGACTTTTTATTAATAAAAACACCAAATCAAAAACAATTATTTAATGTTCTACTTTAAAATGAGTAACAATTACTTTATTGATATAAACGAATACGATGACACAACGCTGGTTATATATAGGTTTACTCAGTACCCTTTAATAGTATTTTCTGTTTTCTGTCTATCCTTTTGTTCAATTTTATTTGTCGTATATTTAATTTCTTGATATTGGAACAAAAACTGCCAATCCAAGTGTATCCAGCCGGACACTTCCCGTCTTCTATACCAACTTTACTAACCAAGTCTGGTACGGACGTTTCTTCAGCAATATTCGGTACAGGTTCATCCTCTCGTAATAGTAAGAATATTTTTCCTATGTTTTCCGATGTTGGATCCTTATTAGCGACGAACTTTAAAGTGAACTCTCCAGCTGATACTGGAAATTCCTCATACTTTATCACTTTGTTTTGTATATTTTCGAATAATTGCAAAAATAGCGCAATATGGATTAAATTTGCTACGAACATGTTGGGATGTTAACTGTTTAGTTACACGGTTAGAACTAATACTTGACTTAACATTAACAAGTATAAATACTGGTAAATAACGCGACAAACGAGTCATAGAGTAGACATTGTTTTCAATTAATTATTTTAGTTTATTTCCTATAAATAACATTTGATTCCGAGTCATACTGTGCTATAAGTATCTTATATAATATTATATTTAAGTAAATTCTATTTTAAATTAATTTAATATTCGTTATGGTTAGCGAGATAAACGAGCCAAAAGTAGTAAAAAAAGTTTAAAAAGTAAAAATTCACCAGACTTACATAAAAATTGAAAATTCGATACGTATTCAAAATACTTTTAACACATTATCAAATAGAAAAAAAAAGTAACAATGACTGTATTAATTTCATAGGCAACTTAATAACTGAGTAAGATCAACTGGCAAAGAAATTTGCAATAGTTTCGATTTAAATATGTCACGGTAAGACATTAATTCCGGCATTTATAAAATCATAGATTTCGCCTTGCCTGCAAATTTCTTTACCAAAAAAACTTTGAATATTTTGATAAAATGATTTGTGATAGATGTATTTGGCGCAATAAATCACATATCAGCAACGGTTCTACCATCACTAATTTAATCAATAGCAATGAATTTGCTATCCTTTACTTCTTAGTTAACTAAATATATTGACCAATTTTACAAACATGTACCAATGTACTTCAGTAAAGCATTTGACAAAGTAAACATAGACATAAGGGTACTTTTAAGTAAGCTCTTATATTTTTCAAATTGGTGTTGTGGTTTGCAAAATGTTGTATATGTTTCAAGCGTATCTGTGGGGTACATATTTTCGAAGTAGTTACGTTAGTAGTATGTGAATATTTAATTAACCTAACCTTACCTTACAACTATTTAGCGTCGTCTGGGGTGCCACAGGGCTTTTGTCTTGGTCTAATTCGCTTAAAATGCTTCAATACACAAGTTTATTTTACTAACATTTATTCAACAGTTTATAGTTTTTTTCTAAATGAATAATGGTAAATGAGACAAGGATAATATGCTGCCAAGATTCTACAGCCAATACAATATACTTTTGATATTTCAAATTTTATTTTATTTGCGTTTTAATTTATCTAAATATTTTGTACGCTATAGTTTTATTTAAATAGTATCTATATGTAGCAAGCTTATATGTAGCCTTACTTTGCAATACATATACAAGCTGAAATCTTAATGACAAACGAACGAACTCCCGTCTAAATTATACACTTAACAGCCATTTAACTGTATATTATGCTAAAAAATATTTTTTGGAGATTCTTATATAGATACAATAAGCTATTAATTATTTTATTTCTCAATATAATTCTTTTATAAAATTTACCATGTGAAAAGGATGCCACCATTCCTGTTCTAATAAATGTAGCAATATTTATTGTATAAATAATTGCTATTTTATTTTAGCAATTATATTTTAGCAACCGTTTATATAATATTATAATAAAAAACATAACAAACTAGCAGTGGATAGGCCACGGCTTGCTTGGTGTTGCTGTCTCGCTCTTGCATGTAGCCATCAGACACGCGTTTGAAGTTTCTTCTTTCATCTATAAAATAATAACTATATATCAAAAGGCACAGACCAAACAGTTCATTACCTTTATCTCCTTTGTTTGTCAATAGTTTTCTTTTTGTTTTTGTTCGGTAGCCATTAACGAGCTTCATTCTAAATTTAAATAGCATTCGTTGTTTAAATTTGGAATTGAGCAGGAAACATATTTAATGCCTATAAAATCGTTATTATTTTCCGCTTTAAAATAATGATTATATTAAATTTCGATAAAGATACAATTCAGTGATTTCAAAATAATATTTACTTGCTTTTTTAGGCTAAAACATTAAATTGAAAGTAATGGTAATCTCCAAACTTAACACGATTTTTTGAGTACGACTTAAAAAATAATTACATTTACAAGTAAAACGTAGTTGGCTAGTCTCCATAGAACTGCCAAATGACCGCCGTGACAAAAACCCGTCAGGTTAACTTCAAATACATATTATATACAGGGTCGAAAATATCGTTTTCCATCTCGCATTTTTAAATTAGAAACGATAATTATTGTTTTACTATTGAAAAATAAACAATGTTTAATCGTTTTTAATAATCAGAAGAAAAAAATAGACTTTAATTAATACTTTGTTTTAATAATTTTTTGAAGTTGCATTTTTGACTTATTTTAAAAAACGTGATAACTCAAAAATTGTTTACTTTTGCATAATGCATATGGGGGTTAAAATTATCGCAAATAGTCACCTCTATAACCTCCTAACGGGAAAACGTCGAATTACCAATAATCCTGAATATATACACAGATAATACGATGTGTTATGTGCTAGCGTTAAACCACCGGATAGTGTAACGAGCCATTTCTTCAAAATTAATTAAAGTTAAATGATTTGTAAGTAAGAGCCTTTGTAAAAGCAAAGTGTAAAATTTTCGCTGTTCCGCTAAAGCCCCATAGAAAAAAGACTTGGATCTTATTTTAGCATGATGATTCAATGTAAGTTAGAAAACATACATGTCATAAAATCTTCACGCAAATCAAAATCAAAAAATACATTATTCTTAATCTATAATAATATAATCAAAATATAATTATATTAAAATTGGGTAGTCATTTTACACAATTTTACAATGCGAATCAGTATATATAATATATTATAAGTTTTAAAAATGTTTATTTATTAACAAAAGTTAAAAATAATAATTCATTAATTCATAAATCCATTTTTTAAACGTTTGTCACTTGACACAAAACGCTCCTGATTGGTCGGACTTATGATGCAGTCACTTGCATGTTAACTTCGTTTGCTGTATGTGGATTATATGTGCCACAGATTACAATACAGGAAAGTGACGTCACCGACCCCATTGCAGCGCCATATTGTCAAAGTAGCGTTTTCGCACGCTATTTAAATATGGAATTTTTGATTTGATATTTTTCAGCAAATATATACAAGAATTAAAAAAAAAACAACTTTTACTGGGTTCCTTAACCTCTACTAAATAATATAAAATGGATTTTAAAATCCAGTCAAATAGCCTATTGTACTAAAGGTAAATCTACCACCGGTTCGAAATGTAGATTCTAAAAAAAAGAACCGGCAATAGTAATTAAGCACATGAAAATTCAGTGGTTCTTGCCCGAGTTACCTGCAATCATCGGCTTAGATTCAAGATGGCTATAAAACGCCAGTCGGTTCATTTTATTAAAAAACTAAATAATTTGTAAAATTATGTCAAGTAGGGTGTCATTTATTGTTTTATCGTTAAACATCAAATGTTATCTTAATACGCTTTGATACCAATAATCCATTATTTCGCAAAAACTGGTCAAATCTTTTACACATCAAGGTAGTCAATAGCAAATAAACCACTACTAATAATCACCGCTGACAAGGCTTTGAATCTATCTGGTATTTGGTGACACCAATATATCCAAAATTTTCATTGCTTTTTATAGCTTTAAAGGAGGATTAAGATGCTATCATTTTTGGGCATTGGTGTAAGGAATGGATTTGACGACATTTGCACATTATTTGCACGTCCGACTTATGGCTTGCAGCTGTGATTTAAAAAAACAATACAAGTTTACAAATATGTATATAATACAAAGTTCAATGCAATAATAAGGAAAATTGAGCAACATATGAAATAAACAACAAACGATCTTTAATCATGTTGTGTAATTATTAAATTAAAAATACACTTTGTTATAAGTTCTATTTATTTAGTATTAAAAGGCTTAATCACAAACAATTATGAGAACATTACACTAGGTGTAAAACTACACTAAGGACACCATCTCGATCGAGTCTGCTTCGTTGATTTTTTTTAGGTCGTTTTTTCACAATTATTCTGGTTTTTACATTTGTACAAAAAGGTCCCACCCTCGTATAATTCATCGGACATTTCCCGTCTTCTATACCAACTTTATTAACTAATTGTGGTATGAATGATAAATTCGCTAATTGCTTGCTAGCAACATCTGGCACAGGATTATCGTCTAGGAAGAAGATTTTTCCTGACTCCTCCAATGAGGGATTCTTATTAGCTCCAACCTTTAAGCTATAAACGTCTCCCGTTGATACTGATTTATTTTCAAATTTTATCATCTTGCTTTGTATATTTTCGAATAATTGCAAGAATAGCGCTAGGTAAATTAAATTTGCAACGAACATCGTGGAATATGTTAACTGCTCAGTTACACGGTAAGGACTAAAAATTTCCTTAGATTTATAAGAATAAATATTATTCGTTGTTAACCCTTAACAACCGACGTGACTACGTCTTCTGGTAAGTACCGACGTGGGGGCCTGACAAGCCCTTGCGTTTAAGTGAATTTACAAAGAATTTTAGTTTTTAATTTTTCAATTAAGGATTAGTGTTATTATGTAATAATAATATTAATAGATAGATTACATTGATTTGTCAAACAATCAGGCTGCTTTGGACTGTCTATAAATTTTAATTAAAATATCAGAATTTCTTACTCTTCCTGTAAAAAACCATAATCCACAAACAGGAGACAAACAACTTGGCCCCTCTTTCTTTCTTTGAATTTTACTTTTAAGTAAAACGCCAAAAATTATTAATTTTTTATGACACCACAAATAAGTCACAATACCGCCGACACGAGACCTGTAAAAAATCACTTGTAAAAATTTACTATTCGCCACGTGAACTTCCTTTATTTAGCTTCTTTAATCTCAACTGGACCAAATTGCGGGGTCTCTTAGACCTCGTCGTCGTCGTTAAGGGTTAAGCTGTACACGTCAAAAACACTCGACTCATCGATCATTGTTTTCAAACGTGCAAACAGCAAATTAATTATTTCACATTATTTATTAATCTATTAATTATAGTCTGAGTCATATGTGTTTCTTCAATACCACATATGTTTTCTTAATTTTTCTGTGCAAACACAATATCATTTTATAAAAGATTATTCAATGAACACTCCCTTACAATAGTTGTATAACACGTAAAGTGCTTACTACAAGTAGTTTAAAAAATGACTAACTACAAACTTTCATCCCCTATATAATCGCCTTTGGAGATGAAATTGAAGCCACTTTCTATGTGAAATATTCTTGGAATATAATGAAATGACCCATTGGACTGGTTTAAGTTGTGCGTTGTATATCAGTCAGGTTGAAATTTTACTGAGTAGATTTAAATTATCGTAATCGGGGTAAGTAGATTTAAATAAAATAAATTGTATTGGGTCTAGGTCAGTCATCTACTCGTGGTTATCTTGTTAATTTCTCTCGTTAGCAGAGTGGACCACTGCGAGCGACACCCCCAATTTGTTCCCCAACAGGGGTGAATTAAAAAAAAAATATGTACTTTCTCGAGACTCAAACTATCTCCAGTCCAAATTTCATCTAAATTGGTTTAGCAATTTATGCCTGAAGAGGTAACACAGACAGAGTTACTTTGGCATTTATAACAGACAGTATCTGATCAAATTTCATCTTAAAACTCATTCATACAAATCAAGGAACATTGAATTAATTTACATAATATAATAATTATTACCTAAATTATAATACAATGATAATAAAGTTCATATTAAATTCAGAAAAACAGGACAACGGTTCCAAACATTACACAGGAAAATCAAATAAACGATTATATTGACGTTAATTTTCTTGACGCAGACATCATGAATGAATGATGTCTGTGTAAAGTTCATCATCTTCATAGAGATTGAAATACTTAATTAAAATTTCCCCTTGTAATTTTAATAGGAGTGATATATACATATATGTTGAGCATCTTATGTTCAGTGACAGGATACCAGATAACCATCAATTAAATTTGTAGTAGCCGGGCGAGTTGGCCGTGTATCTATCTGAATTGATATCCGGGCAAGCACCTATAAATATTCATTTATAATTAATATCGTACTATAAAGGAAAATTTCTCCAGCCTTTTTTCCGAACCGACTTGTAAACTTTCAAGGAAAGCTACACATTTCTTAAACGATGGCAACGCACCTGTAAGCCCAGGTCTCACAAAGATCCAAGGGCAGTGGTAGTCACATTCCATCAGATGAGCCTCCAGTTCGTTTGCCAACTATATCATATAAAATACTTCGTGTGGAAACTGGCATGCGGACAAAAGTGGTCTTGTTTGTCTACTAACACGCATTGGTGCTGCGTGGAGTAAGCTCCAAAAAGACGAGCAAGCCTTAGACCAACAGTGAGACATTTACTGTAGGTATGTGTAAAATATACTGGATGAAATCCCGGCTTCGCTAAAAAAATGCAAATATAAATGAATATATATATACTAACTACCGTAGCCCTGCGCAAAATTATTATTTGGAACACACTCTGAATGCACCCGTAAACGTCAAACATGACCTCCTGTTGAACAGTCATTTCCTTGATTTCGTAGATTTAATATCGAAATATCTCTCTCTTCGACTTTTGCGGATATTATCGACTAAATTATTGTTTAACGAAATCTCTATTTTTAACAAAAAGAAGAAGAAAATGAGAACTGTGGGGAACAGTGCAGAGGAAGTCGGAATAAATTGACTTGAGTTTTTACGAAGCTTGTTGTTGTTGTTAAATGTTTCTTTCATTGTTGATCATTCTAAAGTACTATTTATTTCAAGCTATATAAAGACTGACCAAGTCGCCATGGTAGCACTTCTAACGGCTTCTACAAAATCAAAAACTTCCATAATTTTCTAGCAATACTCAAAAACTTTGATCTATTAACTTAAACAAGTACTGGCTTGATAGCATTCCAAACATTTCTAAAATCACAATTTCATAGTCTGCTATTATATACAAAGTGAAAAATTTAAAATAGACCTGAATAAGCTTAAATAGCCCAAACGTTGACTGCAATTTATAAAAGAGAACAGATTTATCGCCTGCAAGTAAGATATAGAAAATTTATGGTTAACCGAACAGAACAGAATTTTATATGTTTCCTGACTGAAACATAACTAACCATGATGTTGTCGTTAAATGTCATTCAGGGCCCCGTCACACAAAAAATAAACCACTGTTTCAGTCTTAAACGTGAAATGAAACCTTCGAAATGTTAATGGTTATTTTATGTCATAAATGTAGGCGGACTACCAGATAGTAAATGTTTACCACTGGCCATATAGTTCATGTACTGTAAGAAAAAATATTAATTTCACATACTATCAATGGGCCACCAACCTCGGGAACTGACGACGAACGGGACGAACGGAGACTTATTCATTCACCCATCAAAACGGAATACAACTATACTAAGTACGTGATATCAACTCAGGCGGTGCACAAAGCCCAACCACCAAGTAAAACCTGTTGTGGTTTTGATAATTCTCTTACATTACCAAACGTTGTTTCTTCAATGCCAACTACAACCGTCTAATAGCAGACCGTCTTCGGATTTCCACCTCACAGAGCCCAATATTGAAGGTTTATTAACCAGGTTTATTGTTACTATATAATTGTAAAATAATTAGTTTTGTTTACCTCGATCACACGGACATTTCTGGTGCTAATAATAGCCCTATCCTTCAACATTACATAACTTTCTAGTTTTCTGTTATCAGACAAGAATAAAACTAGAAGTACACGTCTTAGATGACGATTCAGTAATTGATAATTAAAAATTGTTTCGACAATTTTCATCACATGAGAAAGATAGGACGTAATGAGAAAGGCAATTCTTCTTTTACAAAATCGTGAAGATAGACTTTAAAAAAAAATTGAACGTCTTTTAAAGAAAATTACGTTATTAATGCATTTAATTGCATTTGGGACAATTTTTCTACTTTCACTTTAATCTCTTGGTGTTAACCTAATAATACCAATAGAATTCTGAAAAGACTAAAACATTGAAAATGAGAGGGAGCAAGATGAGGGTTCAATGGCGTATGCATTAATACTTCCAAACCAAGCAATCTCAATATTTGGTATCATGATGAAAAATCCCACCCTTTCTGTTGATTAATTCGGGCCGTTTTTTCTCTATTTTTTGCTTGACTCCTCGATCTGAACTGATGGTTCCGCCCAGTCGTTAAAGCTGACAATACACGATGCAACAATACAACCAAAAAATAATTTACGGCACCTTTTTACTTAAATTACTTTTTCCCAATCTGTTGTATAGCATCTAAATGAGCACGTAACCACATAGTTTTCATTCTCAAGAAAAAATATCAGCTAGGTTTTATCCTTCAACGAAATTCAGCCACATGTGTATTCCGCCAACCCGCATTGGAGCAGCGTGGTGGAATATGCACCAAACCTTCTCCTCAAAGGGAGAGGAGGCCTTTATCCCAGCAGTGGGACATTTACGGGCTGCTTATGTTATGTTATGTTGATAACAAAGTCTAGGCTTATATTTACGAAATAATTCTAATGTCTAGAAATGTCACAGTTCTACCTCTTTTTTATGACAAAGGTAGCTTGATCAGCAAATAGGTTACCTGATGGTAAGTGGTCACCACCGCCCATAGAGGATGGTGGTGTAAGAATTATTAACTATTTCATACATCACCAATTCGCCACCAACCTTGGGAACTGCATTGTCCCTTGTGCCTGTAGTTACACTGGCTCACTCATCCTTCAAACCGAAACATAACATTATCTCAGTATTGCTGATTGGCGCTAGAATATCTGATAATCTGATAATATAAGCCATACCACTAATTAAATCGACCACCTCAACTAATTGTTACTGAAAATGCAGCTTCTTATAATGGAGACATTCACAAAAGATATCTAAATTAAATACAGTAGGCTGATACCCAAACAGAAGCATAGCCGCTAATGTAGATAATTTATTCAATCATGTTGTTAAAGAAGAATAATTTTCTAATAAAAAGGAAAAAAAAATAAGTATAATTTTAGTCCGGTATATATGCTGTATTAATTTTCATGAAAAACAAATGACGGCTAAAAATATTATAATAAGAAATGAAAACTTTTGGCAAAGCAGTAAATCTCGTTGCTCTTAATAAGCTAATATTAGTGGAATTTTAATTGCTAATTTGGTGAAGAGTTGAATTGGTGGCGCAATGGCTATGTAAGGTTAAGATTTCATACATTACGAATGTCTATGGACGGTAGTGACCAATTACGATTAGGTGGTGTGTATATAACTTAATGTCTAACAAAATATTTAGTAAGGTTTCAAATAAAACTTTTTTAATACTTAATATGAATTCTTTTAATCCTTCACTTTCGTCAATGTTTTACAAATGTTTTTTTTTTTCTTAAAAATAAGTAACGTCACAAAATAATTGCGAAGAATGAAACAATTGGAATACAAATGACGATCAACAACAAAATTCATTTCAATATGTACAATATTATACGGAAACACTATAATAAATAACAATTAATAATTACTTAGGTACATCACAGATCCGACGGACAACTTCCTTGTTGTAACACCTTCAACTTCCCAAAAGTTTTGTTTTGGATATATTTCTCTCGTATTATGCACAAATCGGTCCACGTCTAACTTTACCGTGAGCACAGTTTCCATTTAAAATGCCGAGCCTGTTACCCAAAGCAGGCACGACATCGCTGGCTGGCATCACAAATTTCTCAAGCTCAGGCGCTGGTTTATCTTCCGTTTTCTTGTGATTCGTTGAGATTTTAATCATGGCAAAGTCACCATCGCTGTCTTTTTTAAACACTATACTCATGTACACATCTTTATTTAAGGGTATCTCTTGCATTTTTATCACAGCACATTCTATGTTCACAAGGAGAACGAGACATAGTACGATGGTCAAGCTGAGTGTCAGTGCAGACATGATTATTGCTGTGCCGCGACTGGTTTCGTTTACAGCGCTCGAGGCTTTGTGCTCCGTATCACCGACCGAGTCTATTTATACCCTTAAATGTTTCAATCGACATTCTTAACCAGTTTTCCTATTACGTAAACTTTAATTCCCTGGATGATCACATGTGACTCACGCGCATAATACGAACGGTTAATATTAGAATAATTCAAATTTAATAATATTAATGTAAATTAAAATTACGTAAAACGTTATTTATAAGAAAAAACTTGCAATTATTATATTTAAAAATTACTGATATACAAAGCCCAGGTTAAATTGCTAGGTCAAATAGGATGAAATTGTGCACAGGAATACCTTATAGGATAGGTATGTAAGGAAATATTTTTCAAGATTCAGATTTTGGGTATGGGTTTGTTATTTATATGGGTTTGTTATTTTTGATAGTACAATTATGGAAATCGATATTTTGGCTTATGTCAATAAAACAGTAATAAATTTACTACAAGTATTTAAAACGGGATATTTACCATGTTTTTTGTTTTTATTTGGTGGAGCTCGATATTTCGACATTATCTACGAATGTCTTGTTCACGAAATCCAAGATCTCAGAATATCCCATTTCAAATACTTGTAGTAATAAAAATACGCATGTGAATTTAAAATCTTTTACAGTAATAAATTTATTAACAAAAAAAGTGAAAATTAGGTTGAGAGTAAATATGGAAGTTCATTACTTTTAAATAGAATTATATATGTAATTAATATATGGAATTCGGTTTCTTCTATTTATGAGTGAAAGACAAGTTTTATAGCGTTTTTGACAACTCAACAACTCAAGTGAAAGTGTAAAGGAAGATGAAATTGGGGAGTGAAAACTTAGAAATAAGTTTGCCTGTATTTTATAGTTATGATATGGAAATCTATGTTCCTGGGTTCCTCAATAATATTTCCGATGGGATATCATTATCGCCCTGTTTTAAAATATTAAATATTTATTTTGAATTTTATCTCAAAATTTGTCTTATAAAGAGTCTACCGAATGTTATAAACGATGAGTAGACTTTAGTAACTTGGTGGTAGTGCTTTGTGCAAGCCCGTCTGGGTACCACCCACTCATCAGATATTCTACCGCCAAACAGCAGTACTCAGTATTGTTGTGCTCCGGTATGAAGGGTGAGTGAGCCAGTGTAACAGGTACAAGGGACGTAACACCTTAATTCCCAAGTTGCTGGCGCATTGGTGATGTAAGGAATGATAATATTTTATACAACGCTATTGTCTATGGGCGATGGTGACCACTTACCATCAGGTGGACCATTTGCTAAAAAAAAAGTAATGGTGTCGTGACGTGTGTACTTAAGTATTTTTTTAGAAAATATACGACTTTTAAGAATTTTTACACATACCATTTGTATATGTATGTATGATTTTGATGAATTAATTTAAATATGTGCGTAAGTATGTATTTCCTTACGATTATTTTAAATACCAATGGTTGACTACGAACTACTTTTATGTGACATTTAAATGCGAAATAAATTTAAATATTATTCAAGTGCTCGTATTGAAGTTATCTGTTCCGTGATTCCAATCTTGCAGTTTATTATAATAAAGTAATGCCACTTTAGATATACATCGTCTTTAAAGGCGTTAAATGATACATTGATATGAGCTCTGTAAAGCCGTTTTCTTTTTTGTGACTATTTTAAAAGAATTAATTTATTTCAGGTCGCGCCAGGTTAACGGCAACATTATTTGACAGGGTTTAATCAAATACTCTATAATCCCCGTCGCAATTAGAAAATGTATCTGTGTATGCCTGCTATATTTTTAATTTTCTATAATTTTTATTACATACATACATACATTAGCAGCCTGTAAATTTCCCTGCTGGGCTAAGGCCTCCCTCTCCCTTTGAAGAGCATATTCCACCAGGCTGCTCCAATGCGGGTTGGTGGAATACACATGTGGCAGAATTTCGTTGAAATTAGACACATGCAGGTTTCCTCGCGACGTTTTCCTTCACCGGCAAGTACGAGATGAATTGTAAACACAAATTAAGCACATAAAAATTCAGTAGTGCTTGCCTGGGTTTGAACCACTGTCTCGGCTATTTAATTTTTATACAAAATATTAATTTTATAATGACCACTACAAAGTATGTACTCGCTTCGCACGAGTAGAATATGGATCTTAGTTTATTTTGTAAGGCAAATATACAACAGTAAAAAAGTATTCAGACACGTGTTTATAATAACTGTTCAAATTGCCATCTCAGTCGGAATTAGGAAGAGCGATACATCAACACATCAGCGTAACAAAAAACAAACCAGGTTTCAAAACTTATTAAGTATGTCCGTCTAAAAATTATCTGTAGAAATCGTGGTGGCAATTGGAAGTTTGTACATTCCCATGCCTCGGATAGCACGTAACCCGGTGCTGTTCATGAACTCTTTCCGCTCATGTTAGATCGATCCCATCAAATAATAAAAAAGTTAATATAAGAGTAAACTCCTCGTAAGTAAGGCATATCTAATAATCGCAGGCAATTCCGTAAAACAGTAAACATGAAACTAACGACAGAACACTATCGTGAAATCATCAATCAAAGCATCGTCAATCAAAAAGCGTTTAACTATTGAATATCACTATATTATATATATCACGCAGATATATAATTATATATGCGTGAAGAGAAATAATTGTACCCCATTTTTAATACTGCTCAAGTTTCGCCAACTATAACTCGAAAATTGATGCAAAGCATAAGTTGTATAAGTTCATACTTCTATCAATAATAAATATCACCTTATGTACATTGAATTATGGTTGAATTTCAATCACTGGGCGGCAACTTGTAATAACATTTTAACAATACATTGGTAAGTCTTTACAGAGTAGCGTAGCTGCTTGCAGTCGCCTACTGTTAAGGTAAAGGATTTAAAAAGTTTTCTCTATGCAAGAACTTCTTATGCAAAAACCGATGCAAATTAATAACAAAAATTTAGAACATCTAGAAACTTAAGAGATATCTGGGCTTAAGCAATCATAAAATACTCTATAAGGTTCTATAAAGTATTATATTCAAGGATAATTTTTTAAAAAAAAACTTTTTTACCATTATTAATTATTATTATTTAATTTTTCGTTTCCGCACATAATATTATATATTTATATTGTTTTTCTTATTTATACGTTTTACTAACAGAATCAACAATTAGGCTTCCACAGAAGCAAGTTATCACAACATAACAAACACAATAAATAACATTTAATTACTTTAAAACTACTTAGGTACATCACAGTTTAGACGAAGAAGTTCCTCGTATATGACTCCATCTTCCTCAAGTTATGACTTTCGATGAATTTCTCTTATTTCATGGGTGTGTACAAATCGGTCCTCGTCTGACCTTACCGAAAGGACAATTCCCATTAACGATCCCGTGTCTATCATTCAAAGCAGGGACAAAATCACTTGCCGGCATCAAAGATTTCTCGTGAATCTTAGGCAACAGTTCTTTGTCATTCGCTTTCTTATGATCCGTTGAGATTTTGATCATGGCAACGGAGTCGCCTTGGCTGTCTTCTTTCACCACTATTTTCATGACCACATCTTTATTTAAGGGTATCTCTTGCATTTTTATCACAGCACATTCTATGTTCACAAGGAGAACGAGACATAGTACGATGCTCAAGCTGAGTGTCAGTGCAGACATGATTCTTGCTGTTCCGCGACTGGTTTCGTTTACAGCGCTCGAGGCTTTGTGCTCTGTACTAGCGATAGAGTCTATATATACTCTTAAAATGTTTCAATCGACATACTTGAGCAGTTTTCCTATTACGCAAACTTGAATTCCCTGGGGGATCACTTGTGATTCACGCAAACATCACAATTACGTATGTTGTGCGTAAGAATAGTATTAGAGTTATTCAAAAGTTTTACCTTACTTTAGACAAAAACTTTAAAAAATTTACATGTTTCCGTGGATTATTATGCAACAATTAAATATTAAAATAATATAAAATATATTCACTTTAAAACAACGTAACTAATTAATCAAAATACACTTAGAAATGTTAAAGGGATTTCACTTTTTTATGATATAAGTGGCAAACGAACAGGGGTCTCATTTGCTGGAAAGTGACTACCACCGCCCACGGACATCTCCAACATCGGGGAGCTTGCAGGTGCGATGCCGAACTTTAAGATATGTGTACACTCTTTCTAGAAGGTTCCCAAGTCGTATCAAGCTACAGCATATTTTTTTAGAGTTCCTATTACGTTACGTTTATTATTAAATTACGGGAAACGATGATTTTGATCAATCAGTTTATTATGAAAAAAGACCAGAGAGTACATTAAGATTGTCTTTAAAGATAAAGTACACTCTTTTTTAGGATTTTGAATATATAAGGTTAATGCTTTCTGCAAACCCACCGATAGTTTTTGTATTTAATTTAGATCTTTTATAACACAATTTACATATTAATGAAAGTTCACCAAACTGGTAGACCAGTGGTTGGTGAATTGGTTACACATACACTAATTAACAATTTAATTTTATTGTAATACAAAATGAGTATCGCAATAGTACAAGCTATTTATCCAATTGATCAAAAGTTACGGAGTTAAGGAGTAACCAGGAAATAGTTACCTTTACTTATATTTAAGGATTTTCTCGCTAACCTTATTATCCTTCTCTAATTTATTATATTTAATTACAACTCCTCGTCCCGCACACGTAGAATCCCCTATTCTAATATAATATATAAATAAAAAAAATGTGTTTATAACCCAGGACCTTCGCTGGCATACGCAAATCACCACTCCAAAGTTTCATCACAATCGAATGAATAGTTTAGAAACTACGTATCATACATATTTAGGTCCCGGGTTCGATTCCCGGCCGAGTCGATGAAGAAAAAGTTCATTAGTTTTCTATGTTGTCTTGTGTATGGGTGTTTGTGGTACCGTCGTTACTTCTGATTTTCCATAATACAAGTGCTTTAGCTACTTACATTGAGATCAGAGTAACGTATCGTGCAAGCATTATCGTAATAATTGGACACTTTAATTAATTCTTTTCTCCCCTGTACTCCCCACGTTGTGTCATAGTTTTATAATTACCTTCTTGTTCTAGTTCCTATTCCTAAATTGTTATGAATACATCATATTAGTAAAAAGTTGTTAAATAATCTCGGCCTAAATTTCTTTGTCTTTGATTGGATAGTATGTAATTGTTGAACGAAAACTGAGTGACGTGGTCAAGGAAGTGACGTCACTTTTTAGACGTAGTAAAAGAAAAGGGCATCCATCTTGGGTTTTCCTGGTGGTAACAAGTTTGTAACTGTCTGTCAGTTTTCGTTCTACAATAGTATATATTTTTTATATAATAGCCCTAATTAAGCTTATTAACTAATTAATTAGGGTTATATACCAGGAATTCTGTAGATATTGTAAATAGTAATTAAACATAAATATACATTCCTGTGTACTGGTAACACTTTCAGATACTTGAAACTTTTATACAAGTCTGATTTGATTTTTTTTACTTCATTTGGTTAGGCAATACAAGTACCTATTTACGGTAAGTTTGTTGATGATCAGGGAATCTTCTGGAGCATAGTATATCACTAGTTTGGTGCTACTACATAACACTCAATACTTTGTATTGCTGTGCTCTGAATAAGCATAAGCTACACATACTTTAAGGCCTAGCATAGATGTTTTAATCCGTATTTCTGTTATTATAGTTATATTTTTTTTATCAGTGTTTACCCCTATAAGCGACCCATCCCATGACGTGATCCGCACGTGGCTATACGGAACACTCTGACGGAAAATGCTTGGCCTGGACTAACACATCAGTGTTACTTTTGTTCAGTGTTTTTATAACCATATAAAATGAAAACAGACTAGATATATATATTTTTATGGTTTAGCTTGGTAGACAAGCAAATAGGTAAGTGGTCCCCGCCGCCCATAGATAATAGCGCTGTAAGAAATATTAACCATTCCTTACATCACCAATGCGCCACCGTCCTTGGGAACTAAGATGTTATGTCTCTTATGCCTGACGTTACACTAGCTCACTCACCATTCAAACCGGAACACAATACAACACAACAATACTGAGCGCTGCTGTTTGGTAGAATATCTAAAAAATATTAACATTATATAGAATACTATTAAGCTTAAATGATATTTTCATGTTCTACTAGTCTTTAGCTTGCGTAAATATTGAGAAAGGTTATAGATGATATGACATCACTCTACGAGCCTCAAGAGCGTAGCGACTAGTCTATACTAATATTATAAATGCGAAAGTGACTGTCTGTCTATCTATAACGCTTTTACGGCCAAAGCACTCAAGCGAATTAACACCCAACGATCAACCCTTAAAACGAGCGAAGACACGGACTACAACTAGTGTAAGATAAGCTATGTAACATAATGTCTTCTGAATGAAATATTACAAAGTTATTCAGTGAGTGAACAGATTGACGAACAAACTTTTATGACGTTGAAAAATATTAGTAAAAAAATCAGAGAATTCGAACACGTTTTTTACAATTTTGAATAAGGAAGTATGACGTAGAGTTAAATTAGCCAAAAAAAACTCTATTCGAAACAAATCGAGACATGCACTTGCAAAAATATTTAATAATTATAATTTTGTACCTTGATGTCGTTACTAAAAAAAAAAAAATTAAAAAATTTACGTTCAAAACAAACGATAATATAAACGAACGCTTGTTGTTAAACGTATTCATAACAAAACATAACTTACATAATTAATAATGTAACATGTTTCCCATGCACAGTTTACATTGGAGTTTATTTATAACACGAGGTAAAAAACCCCGCGTGAATACCAGACGACTCGCTGCCTTATTTCTCAAACCGGTCGCTTGAATTCGCAATATGGGATAATAAATGATTACATATACATAACGCATATTAAATAAGATCGCTTTGTAGTTTTGAAATTTCGGTTTTTTTTTTTTGGTGATTTAAGCCGAGTGTTATATAGCCTATTTAATAAATAAATCAATTATATTATATTCATATTAGGATATAATTGCTTTTTTTTAATTAGATATTTATAAATAATTATCTATAATAAAGTATTATGTAGAGTTCGTATTTGTTTGTATGAGCTTATCTCTGAAACTGTTCGATGAATTTGAAAAATTGGTTTCGTATTTGATAGCCATTGAAAAAGGAAGGTTATGTTTCATGACCCATGGGGATGGAATAATGTCGTTAAAGACGGATGAAACTGCTCACTTCAAACTTAACACCACTGAGTTGTAACGTAATTCGAATCAAATAAAATCAAAATATACTTTATTCATTAGTGTTTATTGCCCGAGGAAAACGTAGTGAGAAAATCTGCATATGTTTGGATGAAATTCTACCACACGTGCCATCTTCTCAGGGACATTTAAATTCTTACTATATCAACAGTAGAAAGAAAAAAGGTAAAGCTCCATTTTTGGAAAATTGGGTTGAGAGTTTTTACTTTCAATAAGATTTATTCAATTACCAAAAATAAATGCAATTATTTAACGATTTCTAAAATATTTTTTATAGTATGAAATAATGTTATTCTTACAAAAACAACATTAGTTTAACTTTAAAAATAAGAATATTATATTAACGAATTAATTATTCGCGTATAAATTTGTAATTGTGCAATTTATGCCGTTAGTCATCGACTTCGTAGTAAAATCCGACCTGTTCAGAATACAAAATAACCGTGTACTAAAAAAATGTAATTAACCTGAATTATTAATACCATCAAAACTGACCTAGCTTCTAACTTTTGACATATGTACAAAAATTTACTTATTTTATGATCTACTACCAAAAAAAATATTGTGGGGCTCTGGTAATTAGTAAAAAATAATAAGCAATTTTTTTATTTTTAAATAATAATAAAGAAAAAATAAAGAAATTTATGGATGAGACCCTTCTCATGACCCGAAGATCGGGCTCAGTGGTGCGCCTTGGGGGAGGCCTACGTTCAGCAGTGGAATGACACAGGCTGATCATGATGATGAATAAACAATTTATACAATTTGCCAAAATACTGGCAACATTATTCCGCTGTAGAGAACTTTTTAAAAGCTCGAAAAATTAGTATTCCTTTGATAGTTACACTTGCCTTTGGCGATTTGGGCGATGAGAGCATTATTTCATGCTCGAATTCAAACGTTTCCATGATATGTGACGTTCCAATTTCAAATGTTTCGAACATTTCATTTCTGCCACGCGTCGATAGTTGAATAAGGTCTTACGAAATTTGCAAAATATATTTTAATTTTTTTTTTAACAATGACGAACAGTTGTAAAGTCATTCGTGTATCATTAGACTTTGAGTAATTGCTGTGACGTGTCGCAATTAAATTAAAAATATATATTTTTCATCATTATTTCCTCGTACGCTCATTTGACACGTCAGCGTTACGAATAAAAATACTTAGAATAAATTCCATTAAAATAATTCAATCAAATTAGCTGTTTATATTATAATGAAAATTATTTAATATTATAATGAAAATATGTCATGTTGTTCAATATTAGTATTAATTAAACTATAAGTTCATATAATGATTTTAATACGGACTTAATTTTTTTATAATATTTTATTTTAGATATAAGTACAAATTATTAAATTAAATCAAAAGGAGCCACCTTTTACTGTACTGGAGTTTATTACTATTCCGTTCTCAAATTAGTTACAATAATAACATAAATATATATATTTTAATTAATAAGAACTTCAATTAATCTCTCAGAAGTATATCTGTTTATACAAATAGTAATGATGAAAAAAAATTGCGGGCCACGGAAAAAAACTTCCGTAATTAATAATTATAATTATGATACTCGAGTACTTCGTACTAATGATGAAAAGTTCAGTCTTAGGATTTTTTTGAAAAAACGCGACTCTACATCTCTCTTGTTTTATTTATTAAAACTCAACTCCTGAGACTTGAGTCACAGATCTAAATACTGAAGACTCATTTGTCTAGTCTAGTCTAGTCGAAATGTTTTAATTTAAAGCTTTTTTACTAAGTCATTACTTATAAAGCTTAAAAAAATAATAATTTATAAATAATTATCTATAATAAAGTATTATGTAGATTTCGTATTTGTTTGTATGAGCTTATCTCTGAAACTGTTCGATGAATTTGAAAAATTGGTTTCGTATTTGATAGCCATTGAAAAAGGAAGGTTATGTTTCATGACCCATGGGGATGGAATAATGGATGAAACTGCTCACTTCAAACTTAACACCACTGAGTTGTAACGTGATTCGAATCAAATAAAATCAAAATATACTTTATTCATTAGTGTTTATTGCCCGAGGAAAACGTAGTGAGAAAATCTGCATATGTTTGGATGAAATTCTACCACACGTGCCATCTTCTCAGGAACATTTAAAGGCTGTTATTAAATTCTTACTATATCAACAGTAGAAAGAAAAAAGGTAAAGCTCCATTTTTGGAAAATTGGGTTGAGAGTTTTTACTTTCAATAAGATTTATTCAATTACCAAAAATAAATGCAATTATTTAACGATTTCTAAAATAATTTTTACAGTATAAAATAATGTTATTCTTACAAAAACAACATTAGTTTAACTTTAAAAATAAGAATATTATATTAACGAATTAATTATTCGCGTATAATTTTGTAATTGTGCAATTTATGCCGTTAGTCATCGACTTCGTAGTAAAATCCGACCTGTTCAGAATACAAAATAACCGTGTACTAAAAAAATGTAATTAACCTGAATTATTAATACCATCAAAACTGACCTAGCTTCTAACTTTTGACATATGTACAAAAATTTACTTATTTTATGATCTACTACCAAAAAAAATATTGTGGGGCTCTGGTAATTAGTAAAAAATAATAAGCAATTTTTTTATTTTTAAATAATAATAAAGAAAAAATAAAGAAATTTATGGATGAGACCCTTCTCATGACCCGAAGATCGGGCTCAGTGGTGCGCCTTGGGGGAGGCCTACGTTCAGCAGTGGAATGACACAGGCTGATCATGATGATGAATAAACAATTTATACAATTTGCCATAATACTGGCAACATTATTCCGCTGTAGAGAACTTTTTAAAAGCTCGAAAAATTAGTATTCCTTTGATAGTTACACTTGCCTTTGGCGATTTGGGCGATGAGAGCATTATTTCATGCTCGAATTCAAACGTTTCCATGATATGTGACGTTCCAATTTCAAATGTTTCGAACATTTCATTTCTGCCACGCGTCGATAGTTGAATAAGGTCTTACGAAATTTGCAAAATATATTTTAATTTTTTTTTAACAATGACGAACAGTTGTAAAGTCATTCGTGTATCATTAGACTTTGAGTAATTGCTGTGACGTGTTGCAATTAAATTAAAAATATATATTTTTCATCATTATTTCCTCGTACGCTCATTTGACACGTCAGCGTTACGAATAAAAATACTTAGAATAAATTCCATTAAAATAATTCAATCAAATTAGCTGTTTATATTATAATGAAAATTATTTAATATTATAATGAAAATATGTCATGTTGTTCAATATTAGTATTAATTAAACTATAAGTTCATATAATGATTTTAATACGGACTTAATTTTTTTTTTATAATATTTTATTTTAGATATAAGTACAAATTATTAAATTAAATCAAAAGGAGCCACCTTTTACTGTACTGGAGTTTATTACTATTCCGTTCTCAAATTAGTTACAATAATAACATAAATATATATATTTTAATTAATAAGAACTTTAATTATACACTCTCAGAAGTATATCTGTTTATACAAATAGTAATGATGAAAAAAAATTGCGGGCCACGGAAAAAAACTTCCGTAATTAATAATTATAATTATGATACTCGAGTACTTCGTACTAATGATGGAAAGTTCAGTCTTAGGATTTTTTTGAAAAAACGCGACTCTACATCTCTCTTGTTTTATTTATTAAAACTCAACTCTTGAGATTTGAGTCACAGATCTAAATACTGAAGACTCATTTGTCTAGTCTAGTCTAGTCGAAATGTTTTAATTTAAAGCTTTTTTACTAAGTCATTACTTATAAAGCTTAAAAAAATAATAATTTATAAATAATTGTCAAAAATGACATTTAAAAAAAAATCCCGCTGAGTTTCTTTCGCGAGTTCTTCTTTGTCCGAGGTGTTAATTTCGGAACCGGTGGTAGACTTTCGACTATAGATCTTCAAGTGTAACACTTCTATAATTAATAAAGATTTTTTACTATGACTTTGATACCAATAGAGCCTTATAATTTGCTTACGGTTTTTTCCGTTCGTTCAACTCCATATTGTAAAGCTGTTATTAAATATAATTATTATGTAAATAATATAGATTACCGTAATATGACGTGTCAATAAACATTTTCCTTGAATTTCGATATTATTTTATTAATAAATATAGAATTCTCTTCGAACCAAAGCATAGCAGACAGGATGGCGATACCAGAGTCATATTTTCAATAACGTAACGTATAATTTCTTGATTTTAGTAACTAAACATTAACAAGCTATTATATATTTAAATTAAACCACCTTGGATACGATTTCGTGAAAATTTAAAGTTGAATTTCAGTGCAATATATTTTGTGATTCAACGGTGAAATGCTTCACGCGGTCATGATTCATCATCTATATAAATTAATAATTATTATGTAAATAAATATTTTATTAATAAAAAAAAACTTTAGTATAATTTCCGAATAAAGTAGGATTTTCCATATCATGTGATTTTAATGTTTTTACAGAAAATATATAGAAAAGGCGGTCTTATATCTTTTAAAGGTTATAAAAATTATATCGTTGGTGATATATAAATAAAGGATATTTGTAGATATTGTTAAATATTATATCATTATGTATATATATTTGCATAAATGACAATGCAAGATTCAGTCCTTTGTTCCCCATTCGACTTTAACAGTGTCCTAAGCCGAGGGCTGATCTCACTAAGGGCTTTTTCAGACTCTTACGACGATTCTGAGCCCTTAAGTGGGCTTGAGTACCATTACTTGCCTGTCTTTCCGTTGATGCCGTCAAGATCATTAAGGTCAACATCGTTGTGCTTTGAAAAAAAAAACAACTCAACAACAATAACAATACCGTTCAGAATGCTTAACTAAATAGTATTTATTTTTTTCAACGTCGTCACGTAATATAATAATCGTTATCACCTGTTGTTTACTTACGACTATAAAAAAGGATACCTACTTAAGGCAAATAATATTATAATTATGTTTTTAAGTGTATTTATTTTATGAATATATTTGATTTCTATATATATTTGCACGTTCACCTACTGATATCATAAAAAAAAAAACGTGAATGTCACATCAGTCTGGTAATTTTGCAATTTGCCGGATTATCTCATTCCTAAAGTTATCCTTCAAGGATACACCGAGAACAGCTCGGTCGCATAGCGTTAATATATTGTTTAATCTGCTCTATTATTATTTATTTATGTTATATGCAAACAAGTTTATGAATGAGTAAAGTCAATAATTACAATGGATAGGAAGTAAAAATATGTTGAGATAATTATGTTAGTACCTCAAAAAATGGTAGGGTTTTCCCTATTCGTTTCTCATAAAATAGAATTGGTATCTTAGCTTAATTATAAGTATAACGATATTTTTTAAGGAAAATAAAAAATATAATAATTATACATAACTATGTCATGGAAAAAATAGCTCCAAAAGTGAGGTCATTTACATTACATTAACAGCCTGTGAATTTCCCACTGCTGGGCTAAGGCCTTCCCTCCCTTCGGGGGTCAATGGGCGGTTGGTCCGGCGTCGGGTAGGTTGCGGCGTTCCACAGGGGTCGGTTCTCGGCCCAATTTTGTGGAATGTCGGTTTCGACTGGCTCCTGCGAGCTCCCGTCCTTCCCGGGATGGGGGTGTTGTGTTACGCTGATGACACCCTCGTCACGGCGACTGGGCGGGACTTTCGGGAGGCAGCTCGCCTCGCCGAGGTCGGAACGGCTCTCACCGTGGACCGTATGGGAATGCTGGGCTTGAGGGTCTCCATAAATAAAACGGAGGCCCTTCTATTCCACGGTCCACGGAAAGGACCCCCACGAGGGGCGAGTATCACCGTCCGGGGGACGGTGATCAAGGTGCAGGCCCAGATGAAGTATCTGGGCCTCATCCTGGACGGTCGATGGAGCTTCGGGCAGCATTTTGTCCATCTCGGCCCGAGGCTCATCAACGCCGCCGCCGCTCTCGGCCGCCTCCTTCCGAATGTGGGAGGACCGGGATCGCTATGCCGGCGTCTTTATTCCGGCGTAGTGAGGTCGATGGCGCTGTACGGTGCTCCGATCTGGGTTGACGCCCTCACCGCTCACAATCGGGCCCTGCTGCGGAAGCCGCAGAGGGTCATAGCGGTGAGAGGCATCAGAGGGTACCGTACGGTGTCATGGACTGCGGCGACACTTCTCGCGGGCGATCCTCCCTGGGAGCTCCAGGCGGAGGTGCTCGCGGAGGTGTACCGGTTCCGGGTCGAATCGAGGAACCGCGGCGACTGTCCAGGGTCGGCGGAGGTCGGGCGGATCAGGGCTCTAGCCCAGAAAGCCCTGATCGTCCGATGGCAGGAGGATCTGGGGTCACCCACGGCGGGCCTGGCGACAGTGGAGGCGATCCGTCCCCACTTGAGTCGCTGGGTCGAGAGAAAGAAGGGCACACTCACCTTCAGGATGACACAGGTACTTACCGGGCACGGGTGCTTTGGTAAGTACCTGCACGGAATAGCGCGGCGGGAGGTGTCACCCTCCTGCCACGAGTGTGGTGCGCCAGTCGACACGTCGCACCACACCCTGAGTGAGTGTGCTGCGTGGGGGCCCCAGAGGCACACCCTGGCGGCGACTATGGGCGGAGACCTCTCGCTGCCGAGCATCGTCAACGAAATGCTCAGTAGCGAGACGTGCTGGTCGGCGATGCGGTCCTTCTGCGAAAACGTGATGTCGCAGAAGGAAGCCGCAGAGCGGGAGCGGGAAGAGGATGCCGCTGCAGACCCGCTCCGCCGAAGACGACCAGGGAGGAGGAAGAAGCGCTACGCGCACCTTCTCCCCCCGCCTCAATAGGCGTCGCAGGGACTAGGAGGGTCTCAGTACCCTGAGAACCCCTTCTAGGTGTTGGAGGCCGACCGTCAGGGCGTCACGGTAGCATGCGTAAGCGATCCCGTGGCGCTCGCCGAAAGGCGGAGAGGGTACCGCTGGTTTTTTAGTGGGTAAACCCGGCGTACCTGGGCGCACTCCGCGTCCAGGGCTCCGGGGAGTCCCACACACCCCCCCACTTACCATCACGTGGGGGAAGCGCGTAAAGCGTTTTTCCAGCGAAAAAAAAAAAAAAAAAAAAGGCCTTCCCTCCCTTTGAGGAGAAGGTATGGAGCATATTCCACCACGCTGCTCCAATGCGAGTTGGTGGAATACGCATGTGGCAGAATTTCGTTGAAATTAGACACATGCAGGTTTCCTCACGGTGTTTTCCTTCACCGCCGAGCACGAGATGAATTATAAACACAAATTCAGTGGTGCTTGCCTGGGTTTTAACCCGTTAAGGTGCACACGTTCTTACCACTGGGCCATCTCGGCTCTGGTGAGGTCATTCAACAAAAATAAAAATTAGTAATAACAGTAGTAATACTGTTGAAGAATGCGCAAGAAAGACGGCTGAACGATAATAGAGACAATAATCAAGCGTGTCATAGCACCGCAGTGACGACCACCACTGCTCTGTCTGTCTGAAACCATAAGAAAAAGAAGAATCACTAACTTATCCCTTTGATGATGCCTTTCCCCCATTTGGGGCTGATATGCTCGACTGATAGATGCACTTGACACAAAAATATACCCGTATCACCTCGTACTCTAATCAGTGTTTGAGATCTATGCTGTTGGGCCTATCCTAATCCACCGTCTGAATACGTCATAAGATGATTTGATAATGGGAATTTTCGCGCGAACTCTGTGGATATTGCAAAAACATGGATATTTAGACAATAGACATTGAGAATTATAAATACTCTTTGGATCATTTGTAAACCACTATAGGCCCGGTTCTGGTAGACGTCAAGAAAACTTCATGACGGTCTCTTACGCTATCCTGTCCTATCTCTCTTCTCCCTTACATACTTCTTTCCTATGAATAATTATAATAATAAACTCTAAAGTTTATTTTTGTGTAACATTATAATTTTGTTTTCGTTTTTTTTAATTATGACGGCAATAGCACAATGGTTTACGGGACACCAAGCGATTGAAAAAGTCGCAGGATTGATCCTGACTCCTTGGGCTATTGTCGTCCCCACTCCTAATAGAAGGCTTGATAAAAGGGGTAAATAGGAATATTAATAAATCCTCAATTAATTTGGATCATCGTTACTATACTTTGTAAAAAATATTTTTTTTTTAATAAACATTGCGACATCCGATGACGTTCACTTTAATTTAAATTATATAGTAAAAATAATACAAAGAGCCCATTTACTAAATCATAGTCACTGAATTATTAAAAAATATGACATCAAAACTTAAGTTACAGAATTTACCCACATATAAAATTGCCTATTGGTAATTCCAATTATACGGGTACCTTTTTTGTAACGATTTGTTGACTAGGAAATACATTTACATATTGAATTAAGAAGTTGTATCATGAATGTGCTTAATTTAAAATACATAAAATGAGTCAAATTTATACATATATATCTTACAGTTACATAGAGATTAAATATCTATTATACATAAGTAATGATAATTATATATATACAATCACTATATCCTTCTGAACCGCTACGACTTGGGAACCTTTGAGAAAAGAGCGTACTCATTTCTTAAAGGCCGGCAACGCACCTGCAAGACCCCGGAGTTGCAGATGCCCATGGGCGGTGGTAATTACTTTCCATCAGATGAGCCTCCTGCTCGTATGCCACGCATTAGCATTAGCAGCCTGTAAATTTCCCACTGCTGGGCTAAAGGCCTCCTCTCCCTTTGAGGAGAAGATTTTGGAGCATATTCCACCACGCTGCTCCAATGCGGGTTGGCGGTATACACATGTGGCCGAATTTCGTTGAAATTAGACACATGCAGGTTTCCTCACGATGTTTTCCTTCACCGCCGTGCACGAGATGAATTATAAACACAAATTAAGCACATGAAAATTCAGTGGTGCCTGCCTGGGTTTGAAGCCGAAGCCACGTATAACATTAAAAAAAAGATAACATAAACTAAAACTTGAACGAAGTCCGACTTGCTTGTGTGTAAAAAGAGATTTTATGGGCAACAGTGGGCATTTATTAAATTACTCAAAGACAAATTACATTATCAATACACGTGGAACTCGATTCGTTATTTTATATTCGGCCTGGTTCATAGTAGTATGCGTAATAAATTAAATACATTGTTATTTAAACAAAAAATGTATTTTAAACAAAGAAACCGACCTGAGGCTTAACATCGTATCGTAATTAATCTTTAGACTACTAACTAATAATAAACAACATTAATTTAGAAAGCTGTGATTTTCTTAGAAAAATAACCATGACAACCTTACCGAGTATAATTATTTTAATTCTTTTGAGTCATTGAATTGATAACTTTGAGTATTATTATCAAGTACCGCGTCCGACGGCTCCGGTCAGCTCGGAAATCAAGATGTCTGATGATGTCTGAAATATCGGTAATCAAGTCTGTTCTTAATTAATTAATTTTAATGCTATAATGCCTTATCGCGTAATTTTCATCTTGTCTTCTGGATGATGAGGGCGGTTGCATTATGGTAGTTGTCTTTATTCTAAATATATTTATCCCTAAGACATCAATTAACTACTACCGCAACCGCCAATATTTTTTAATATTCAGTCACCGATAATTACCATTGTACCGTCCCAATCGGTTATTAGAGAGAGAGGTCAATGAAGATGTCCTCTGGTATGTACGACTTCCAAAACAGACACATACTTATATTTACAGATATTTATATAGCAAATGACTACCGAAAATAATTCCTAAAACTTAAGTTGTTGTACACTAAAAAAACAAAAACAAATCAAAGATAAGATACAACAAAGGCATAACATATCTGTGGAGCCAGAGAATATCAATAAAAAAATAATAGTCTACCTGTGTTGCGCACACTTAAACACTATCTCCTGTGCACTTAACTATGGAAACAGAAACAAAACGGTCAGGATTATTATTATAATATATAATACGTGCAAATATATTATAAACATTTCTTTGATAAAATTGTTGACGCTCGTTTCCAAGAAATCTATTTATTTTCCTAGTGTTGGGACATTTGCACAACATTTGTCATATAAATAAATATGGTAACGGTTATAATATATAATTTATGAATGAACTATAAATACATAATGACGTAACTTAATTATATTACAATTAATTTATCTGAGTAAACGAGGACTAAGTTATTTAGTAACAGTATTTAAAACGGGATATTTACCATGTTTTTATTTTTATTTGTTGGAGTGGTAGTGGTAGCCAGTGTTTACGCAGCAAACGTACGAGAAAGGAGGTAGTCCGATATGTACACTTCTAATGCCGTCAACATCTACCCGCAAACGTCAGTCTCGTGAACAAGACATTCGTAGATAATGTCGAAATATCGAGCTCCAACAAATAAAAATAAAAAACATGGTAAATATCCCGTTTTAAATACTGTTAGAAATAAAAATAACCATGTTAATTTAAAATCTTATATACGTTATTTAGTATGCTTATTACCGATTGTTAAGTTGTTATTCATACACCAGGAAAATAGTATTGGTATAAAGAGATGGAAGTATTAAAACTGAAATTGTATTTGTCTGGACGCAGTCTATTTACTTTTGGACGTCCTTTCAGAAATTGCATTTTTCTTATTGATATTTCTGTGTTGGCAGTACTACGTAATACAGTAGAATCTGCATTCAAAACCGGTGGTAGCTTCACTTAATATAGTTTGTTAAATGACGATTGAAAAGTGCTTGTAAAAGCCTACTTGAATAAAGTATAGGTTGATTTTAACTTTGATTTACGATAAGGACTTATCTGTGAATTAAATTCCGCTGCAGTTTAATAAAAATGAAAACGTATTAATAAAATAAAATAAAATTAGTTTTAATTAAAAAAGTCTTTGTTGTGAAATTACTATCTTTTAAAGAAAATTCAACATGATACTTCCCAAAAAAATATATACCAAGGTGTTAGTTAATCTTCTAAAAAAGTATATTATATATTCCTTAATTCTCGAGCCCGATACACTTGAATTTCTGATCAAATAACTTCTTTTAATGGAAATTTCTATCTGTTACAAATTCAATATACCATCAATTCAGTCTTCTGTATTTACATCTAAATTTATATACTTTCTTTTATATATATTTAGCATACAGAAGATCAATAGATTTAAAAACCCGTTTATATGGATAAAGGAATCTCCTAAATATATTATATTTTCGAATTAGGAATGTTGTAATCGAATTGCCTAAATAGCGCCTAGACTCAAACATTACCTCCTCATTTAGTTTTGAAACATAGCTTATCATTTGCTTTCTTGTCCACTATCAAAGTACAAACACAATACGGTAAAATTATTTGTCCTCCGTTTCGTTTTTAATCAAATTCCTTTATCAATATAAAATCACACTTACATAATGATTGTCAAATCAAACCGGTTCGGATTTGATAAAACCCTGACCAAAGAATAACTGACGTAAGAAACACAGGGGTTTTTTTTTTTTTGTAACCATGCAAAGGCGATATAATGCTAGTATTTTGAACTTTGATTTCTGTAAAGATTGTTAATATTTAATAACTATTATTTTCCTAAATATTTATCATCACATAGTTTCAGTAAGAACAAGTGTTACCTTACCGAAGATTGTTGGTTCAAACCCGAACTAGTACCATAGTGATGACATGTACTTATCCTGTTTAGTACTTCTCGACGGTAAAGGAAAACATCGGTAGAAAATCTGAATATTGTGTCGAATTAAATTCTGCGACATGTGAATTCAGTAACAATCTATCATACCCTCGAGAGGAAATGGGATGTTTGATCATCATCGGTACATTAACAGGCGTATATTTATATGTTTACTATATACCAAGTACAAATGTAAATTTTTCCCCTTTTTCTGTGGATACATTTAAATTATGTTCTGATTGTATTCTGTTTGTTTGTGTACCTATGTATAAATAAATAAAAGTCACATACCGAATATTATCGTCTCCTCGCGTCTGTAAACATCAAAACAGAGCTAAATATAATCCGTGGAGTAAAGGTAAGGCACGAACGAAGAAGGAAGCTTAAGGAAGCGACCCTATAGGACATAAGTTTTAGAAGCTCACCTTACATTGGTTTTATTAGGCAAATTTTTTTATGTAATGATAAATAATGCCCGACCCCACGCCGCTGCAGATGATCGACATTATTGCGAAAAGTTTGGGATACGTTTCATGAATTGATCAACACGCAGCCCGGACCTGAATCCCATTGAACATGTTTGGGTCAGCTTAAATGTGAGAAATCCTGTGCTTAGAATAGAGGCAGCATTAAGAACACCGATTTTTCAATAATGGAACAATATTAGACAAGACCGTTTAATCATTATCTTTACATCGTATAAAACGAAGTCGCTTACCGCTGTCTGTCCCTATGTATGCTTAGATGTTTAAAATTACATAACGGATTTTAATGCCGTTTTTTTTTAAGAGATAGATTGATTCAAGAGAAACGTTTATATGTATAATGCACAATACAGTAGAGGCACTGATAATTTTAGAAGTTTCCAAAGTTATGTAAATAAATACATTTTTTGCGCTTTCATTACAAATGCTGGCTCAACCCTACGAGATAGATCAAAATAATGTACAGTATTGTACACTTTAAAAAGGTCTTCAAAAAAGTCCGCGATGGTATATGTGTATCTCTTAGGAATAACTCACAATAACTATTTTTTATCCTTTACTTTTTACGAGAAATAATGGCTTATTTTTGAAGCGATTTTAAGCAATACAGCATTAATCCATATCCATATTATATATCTTATTAAGTACCTTAAATTCATTGTGCATTTAATATAGATCAATATGACCCTTTACATGGTATAATATGTGATAGGTGGCAAACGAGCAGGAGTCTCACCTGATAGAAAGTGACTTCAACCGCCCATGGACATCTGCAACATCAGGGGGCTTGCAGATGAGCTGCCTGCCTTTAAGGAAGGAGTATGATCTTTTCTTGAAGGTTTCCAAAGTATATTATGTACAGTTAGTTGTAGTTACATTTTACTTTCATATATTCATTAATTAATTTATTTATTTTATTTGTTTCTTCAACGTGTACTCTGATTAAAATAATATAATATAACAAAAGTAAAGTTCTATTCTTACTTAAAGGCGAACACAGCATGCACAAAAAAAAACAAAATCAACATCTTAGCCTAATGTAGTTTCTTTATTTGAGTCTAAAACGACGTAAAAAGAAATATATTTTAAAAAAAATTAATTATAATTATAATAAAAACTGTATTCATATGAGAAAGGATGCATCAACTTAGATATCATTTTTGCTGCTCAGCAAGATCTTTTCATAGACGCAATGGCCGTAACATTTAGGTAACCTTTTTTGATTCGACAATGTTATGATTTTCAGTAATTATACTGACATTATTAATTACTCCACAGCATACTAATCCATAATCTTCCACGAGAGAGAATACATTCCCTATACCTAAAATAGGGGAGTACCGGTATAGACTAAAACTAAAATCCCCGAACAATGTCACAATTTAACAAAATCATGACTAATTAAATGTTTTATATTATTTATAGACTAAAACTAAGACTTCTACGAAAAATTCCCCTCTATGAACACATCGATCAAATATGTAGGTGACAAAATAATACTATGACACAAGAATATAAAATTCATGCTTGACAAGTCATTAGTGTAAATTTAAAATGATTGTAAGTGTGAATCAAAGCTACCTTTTTTAATTTACATAAGAATTATTAACATTAATTAAAGCTATATACAAATAAGATTTTAAAATACTTATATATATTTAGTTAGTTTTTAATTAAACAAATCAATTACACAGATGTATTCACAATAGTCATCAATATCAATTCGTTAATAAATAATTTACAAGAACACACATAAATCACTGAATCTATTACAAAAGAATAGAGATAATGTTGGAAATTAGCGATTCGTCGCAAACGTGGTGCGCGGGAAATCTTGAATGTAACTGTCGATCCAAGATGGCTGCCACGCTACCATCGACGCGACGCTTCACTAGAGCGCCGTTCAACTCCCTTTGACACTCTTTTCCAACCAGTATGAATAAACAAGATGGCGCACCATGCGCCGTCATATTATATACATATATTTTAAAATAATTTTAGCAATGCCTCAAATTTATAAGGAATTAGTAATATACATATTTACCCCTCCTTTTAAGCTTATTACATGTATTAGGAGTGGGTACGGCAATAGCCCAAGGGGTCGGGATCGATCCTGCGACATTTTACATCGCATGGCCAATAAACCATTGCACCATTGACGCTTAAAAAATTGTTACCGTACAAATCATGACCACGTGGAATGGTAGCAAGAATGCTAGCAGTATTTCCACGTTGAATCACAATTCCGATATTCTGTGCAAATAAATGCACCAGCCGTCCTGTCACCAGTGGAGGCAATAAGACAAGGTGACTTTTAATGAAGGCTTTTGCACCACTTGGATCTTGCTACACAATTACTTACAACTTATATATTGTGACCTTCTTCGGAACACGCTCCACAATCAGGTAGAAGTTTATGTATATTTTTTATAAGTTTTTCAGTAAGACATATATGAAAAACGTCTCCTCATTTAGTAGAAGATACTGTTACTAAAAAGTAACAGTTATGTTCGTTCTAATGCTAGGTTAAGACTTAGTCCTAAAGGAGAGGAATTAGAGTTGTTCCACGGTGCTCCAATACGTGTCCGTTACACGATGTTAATTTTTATTTGTACATTACATTTTATAGATTCCAGACGTTTTATAACAACAAGGACATAAAGCGAAAATTAAGGGTGAAAACCAACTTTGAAAATACTCATGTGACAGACTGTACAGGTTAAGGTTCCACGGCTGGGCTAAGGTGTCCTTTGAGAAGGCTCGAAGCATGCCCACGCTGCTGCAATGCGGATTGGTATACACAAGTACAGATTGGGTACAGTGGACAGTGGGCAGTTTCCAAGATACTTTTTTTTTACGCAGTGGAAACCTTGACAAAGAAAGTATACTTCAGAGTTGATATTCGATAACTCTGTTTTATAGTAGATAGTTTTTTTCACGAGCAACATGGATACTGGATAGCTCTCTGTCAGAACTCATGTCGTATGTAACTTGTGAAATGTTAAAAACCGACTAACAATGATACGCTATTTTGATGCATATCAATTACTTTATACCTTTGAATAATTTATATACATTTATAATAAAAGAGGAAAAATAGCACACATATTGCCCTATGAAGGCGTTCAATTTATGTACACAGATTATATAATTATTTCCGTGTATGGCTGTATATTAAAGCGCGATAAAAAATAATATCCGAATGTTTCGAAATTTAAATTTACTTGAGACGTTCAGTTTTTTTTTTTAATTATTGTTTATACAGCTTAGTCCCCATTTGTGACTATGTCGCTCTGTTAGTTACACAATGAACTTTTTACATTTTTATTTTCTTAAACGTAAACATTTGTTAGTTAATTTGTACAATAATTTCGCTTCATTACTGTCAGTAAATTCCAGAAAACTTATACATTGCACAATAGTTAAGGTAGTTTTAATATGCTGATAAATATCCTGTCTAAGTGACTCGCTCCGAACGCATTTCAGTAAAATATGATAAATATCTTCAATTGCACCAGATTTGGTGCTATTGGCAGTTATTACTTTTTTCATTAAATACGCAAATGAGTTTAATGGAAGGTGTCCGCAGCGAAGTTTAGGACGCCATATAGATAATTCTCATCTCTTATGTATAGGATATATAGATATACATATATTCATAAAATATTCAAAACACGTGCATGCATTATCACATGTGTTTAATCATTTGCAAGTACATGTGTACCTTGGTTTTCCCCGAGTTCAGAAACAAAAATGGTAAAGACATTATGACCTTATGTTAAAGTACGAAAATTGTCAACAGGATATTGATAAGTAAACGAATTGCAGTGCATCGTCTTAATTTAATTAATTAATTTATAAGAAGTCTGAGGATAATTAGTGATAATGTTTTACTTTATTTATATACTGGGCTATTGGTAATTCGACGTATTCCCGTTAGGAGGTGATAAGGGTGAATATTTGCAATAATTCTACATATGGGATGTATGATGCAAAAGTGAATCATTTTTGAGTTATAATGTTTTTTAGATTTTTTCAAAATAAGTTAAAAATGCAACTTCAAAAATTTATTTAAAAAAATGTATCAATTAAAATCTATTTTCTGATTAAATTAAAACGAATAAACACTGGTTATTTGTCAATACTAAAACAATAATTATCGGTCCAAATTTAAAAATGCGAGACGGAAAACAATATTAATTCTATATCTTTTTTGTTTTCCACAAAAATGCCTTAACAACAAAAAAAAAATCGTTCTGAAACTTGTTCTGCAGATTATTTTAAAAAATAACCATTTTCTTAACTCTTCAAAAATGTATAACAACGAGGAACTTATTTCAAAGAAACTGAAATAAAATGACCACAAAGGACGCTGGTGGAAATTCGTATTCGAACAAAACTAAAATTCGCTCTTTGAATGCAAATAACTTTAAACACACCTAACCAATACCAGATTATTCGCGTCGGTTTTTTTACACCGGATACCCGATGTATCCGTTTTTAATAAGCGAACCAGGGAAACTGGTAGTGATCAGAGACAACAAATTAACGTCGAAAGACTCCCGGTCTATTAAAAATTTTAAAGATCATATAAAAAAAACATTGATAAATAAGGCATATTACTCAATACAAAATTATATTAAAGTTAAAAATGCTTGGACTTAGTATTTATTTACTTCTAGGCTGGATATATAAAAATTATAAAAAAATAAATTGTGGTTTACTGAGATACTCTGTAATTCAAATGGTAGAAAAGAGTAACTACTGGGTTTCTTGCCGGTTCTTTTCGGTAGAATCTACTTTCCGAACCGGTGGTAGCTTTGAATTTAATTCAATAGTGTAACATAACAATTCAAAAGTGCTTCTATGAGCCCACTTGAATAAAGAATAATTTGATTTTGAATGAGAAATAATCTCAAAGTGAATTATTATTATTTTACAACAAAATTACACTTGATGTTTTTCTAGTTATCTGATAAGATTAAAATTTTGAATCATCGCTGTCTTTTCTTGGTAAGCCCGAGACACTGAACTGTGGGTATTCCCCTTTGAATGTATTAGACTCACCGCCACGTCTCAACAATTAAGGCATGTCCACACGTTTTTCACTTTTTTCGCCCTCGTTATCATGTTTTTAATAACACATAAGTTTTTGGAATTGTTTTAGTTGGAAATTTTAACATTCTCATAAAATAAAATCCTAATTTTTTTTAATAAAGAATAGGACTTTGTTTTAATTTCATATTTTTCATTAGCTTCGATTCATATGGTCTATATAAATGTTTATATAAAAACTTCCAAGGAGTTCTAATACTCCGATTAAAATAATAAAATTTATGATATTTAGAAGTTACTTGGTGGTAGGGTTTCGTGGATGGTGGAACATAATAGATGAGGAATGATTTCTTAAACTCAATGTCTATGGACAGTTATGACCACTTACCGTCAGACCACTCATTTGTTAGTACATTGATATGACAATAAAAAGTATTTATTAAGTCTGTTTAACACATATATATATAACGACTTACTTGTTTTTATTGTGTTATATATTAAAGTTTTTATTAATTTCGTCGCTTCATATGATTAGTGTTCCGGTTTGAAGGATCAACCAGTGTAACTACAGGTACGAGGGTTATTGCATCTTAGCTCCCACGGTTGGTGGTTCATTGGTGATGGCAATGATTAATATTTCTTAAAGCGCTAATGTCTATGGGCGGTGGTGACCTCTTACCATCAAGTACACCATCATGTTAACATCACTTTTCCCAGCAATGGGTCATTTAAAACCGTTTCTGTATTTAATGTCATACTTTACATAGCAAACGTGATCCTGTTATGTTCAAAACCTTTAAACCTTATATATTTTTAAATGATTGCTAAATAATATTAACAAAGGAGCCGAGATGGCCCAGTGGTTAGAACGCGTGATTCTTAACCGATGATTGCGGGTTCAAACCCAGGCAGGCACCACTGAATTTCATGTGCTTCATTTGTGTTTATAATGCATCTCGTGCTCGGCGATGAAGGAAAACATCGTGAGGAAACCTGCATGTGTCTAATTTCTATGAAATTCTGCCACATGTGTATTCCACCAACCCGCATTGAAGCAGCTTGGTGGAATGCACGTAATGCTTCTCTGCAAAGGAAGGCCTTAGCCCAGCAGTGAGAACTGTACAGGCTGCTAATGCTAAAAAAAAATGAATAAAGAGTTCGTTGATTTATTTATTCGTAAATATAACGATGTACCTAGTATTTGTGGTTTTTACTATAATTCGATGCATCACCGGCAGATGTTGTGACAGGAATCTTGTATTTTCCCAAGGAAGCGAATCCATTTGCCTGAAACAAACAATTGTATCAACGAAATTTCTTTGAATTTATGCGAATGTTTTTGCATTGTTTGTTGAGTGTTCATTTGTCACAAAACAATGAAACGGAAAAGACATAACATTTCAGACTATGTTTAATTGTGATTTTTGATTTCTTATTCTTGTTTAGTTACTGTTGACATTATCGTATATGTTCGCGCCTACGACTACGATTTTAATTTAGCCGTATATATAATACAGATAATTAATTTAATTTTAAATAACATTATTTGCCATGTAATTGAACCTTTTTTTACAATATTTATAAAACGAATGTGTCAAAGCGAGTGTGCTGTTTTTTCTTTTGTTTTGCTTACTTATGCCAACGAGACAAGTTGTACTAGATTGCAAGAACATCAATATTATACTAGTTTTTGAAGTAAATGTCTGTTTTAATTGTGTTCGCAATCGGACTCCAGTCTCTAAGTAACAGACAGTATATATTAATAGCGTAAGCCGATTTTTGTTCCAGTGATTATGGGACGATATAGCTGCACATAAAAAATCTGTTACGGTATCATTTTTAATCTCCAGCCGTAGATGTGCTGAAAATGAAAGAGGTTTCTTGATTGCAATTGATTGCAACTTTAAAAATCTTTTAAATAAACGCGAAGTTTCGCGGGAGACCTACTAGGAAAGCACGACTTATTCTTTTAATAATAAATCATTTATTTTCAGACTATTACTATACTATTCCGCGAACATTCCCAATGCACTAAAGAACCGCGGCAGTCTCATCAGCACCCTGAACTCATTGTTATAAAGTACCCCAAGGGCGCTATACGATTTTTGTGTACTATTTATGTGCTTAAAATCTTGTATTCAGGCGTGAAGGAAATCATGGTAGGAACTACTAGTAAGACTACTAGGAATAGGCTGTACGATTCGAATAAAAATCAGTCACATGATTACGCATCAACCCGCATTGGAGAAATTAGAACACCAAACTGTACCTATACATATATTACGTTCATAGTTCTACGTTCCAAAAAAATGCAGTTACATTTAAATAGATCTTTTACGCTTAATTTTAATTAAAACAAACACTCATGAAAATTCTAGTGATGGACAAAAGTTCGTGTTTTTTTTTTATGGCATTGGTTGGTGGACGAGCATATGGGCCACCTGATGTTAAGTGGTCACCACAGCCCATAGACAAAGGCGCTGTAAGAAATATTAACCATTCCTTACATCACCTATGCGCCACCAACCTTGGGAACTAAGATGTTATGTCCCTTGTGCCTGTGATTACACTGGCTCACTCACTCTTCTAACCGGAACACAACAATACAGAGTACTGTTATTTGGCGGTAGAATATCTGATGAGTGGGTGGTACCTACCCAGACGGGCTTGCACAAAGCCCTACCACCGAGTGAAAAATGCGAATCTTAAAATAAACAAAAACAAATACATAATAATTAATTATAAATTCAAAATTAATTCACATAAACTCCCGAATTCGTAATTTTCGTTGTAATAAATTAATTACTGTTTGTTTTCTGCTGTTCAATATAGTATTGTCAATAGCACTGGCGCTGTTAATTTTATTTGTTTGACGAATATCGCGTTGTATCGATAATCGAATACGTTATCACAGTAACAGTTGATTTAAACGTGAATTTCGTTAGTTCGTTAGATTTTGGGACGATCGCATAATACATTTATGCTTTAAACCAAATAATTAAAATTAAAAAATCATTGCTTGAAGTGTGATATCTATTCCATGCTGTATTTGCGCCATTTATGTAATAAAAACAATTAGAAAACTCACGTATATAAGTATAGCTGGACTAGTTTATTTTAGTAATTTTCATAGTCTTATGTCATAGGGAATGTTGCTATGGGGTAATGCAGCAGATATTGAAATTGTATTTATTCTGCAGAAAAGAGCTATACGAACTATTTACAATATTAGCCCTAGGGCATCATTACGCGAAAAATTTATAGAAATAGGTGTATTAACGGCTGCTTCACAATATGTTTATGATACTATAATGTAGCCCCTACTTTCCGTTTCTTTAATGAGAGTTCAAAGTCAAAGTCAAAAATCTTTATTCAATATAGAAGTGTTTGCACTTGCTTATTGATTGTCAAAAATCTACCACCGGTTCGGAATTTAGCACCTCGGACCTGAGAAGAACCGGCGAAAGAAACTCAGCGGGATATATTTTTTTATTTTTTTATAACCATTTTCCATGTACAATGATAATTATATTTTAGTTATTTGAAACAGCCCGGAGGCGATCATTTCATTCCCAAGGTGTGTCAACTAAAAATTCATTAGTGTTGTAATATCCTTTAGCACACAAACGCTCTTTAACGATTCTTTTGAATTTTATAATTGAATAATTTTGAACGTTTTCTGGGATCCTGTTGTAAAAACGTATACATTGCCCCAAAAAAGAGTTACTAACCCTGTGTAATCGAGTACTTGGAGTAACAAGTTTATTCTGGTTCCTAGTGTTAATACAATGTACGTCACAATTTCTAGGAAAATCATTTATGTTTTTGCGTACACACATAACATTATCAAAAACAAATTGAGAAGCGACAGATACATATACATAAGATTATCGAAATAAAGATGATATACGTATTCGTCTACTACAATGACTTTTGAAACGTTTGTGACGTTACCAGAATAAATAGTGCATAATGATTTCTTTAAAATATTTATTAAAAAAACCTCGCTCATTACAGTAGATTCTGGAAATCACTTCGTACTCACTCGTGAAATGTTGACAACCGACTTGCGTTGATACGTCATTTTGATACGGGTGTCCTATAATGTTCATAGTTATCAGTCAATGTTGTATATTACACTCTGAGATTTTGAGTTTCGAGGTACTTATTAAAATAGATCTACACAACACGACTGTGAATGACATGGACTGCAATAATTATGACTTTTAAAGGATATACAACGTCGTCACGTAAAAACCGTTAATGGCGACCTTTCATAATATATAGAGATAGTATCTTCGTTCCAACAAGGTGTGCCGCGACAAATCTCGTGTTTTTGTTAGAATTATTATTAAAATGTATCTAAAAATAAAGATCTTCATAATTCATCAATACTAGAGGGTCTATTCAAATGATGTTTTAGGAATTTCGAAACGTATGTCAGGTTTTGTTTTGATTTAATTTCATTGTAAGCTGCATGTCATCTACATTTGGCGCCAAAATTATAAAAACTCTTTTAAATGTTTTTTTTTTTTTAATGTCAAATAGTATAATGTCCTACGATATTATGCTTTGGGGTAACGCAGCCGCTATCCATACTATATTTGTGCTGCAGAAGAGGGCTATTCGCGCAATCTATAACCTAGGAGCCAAGGAATCTTTGAGGTATAAATTTAAAGAAATTAAGATATTGACTGTTGCTTCTCAATATATATTCTGTAATGTTTTGTATGTACGGAAAAATATTAATGTTTTTATGAGAAAATGTGATTCTCATAACGTTGGTACAAGGAACAAACACAATCTTGTTACTCCTGTTACTCGAATGCATAGAGTCAGTAACTCTTTTGTGGGGCAATGTATACGCTTCTACAACAGGATCCCAGAAAGCGTTCAAAATGCTTCTGTTGCGAAATTTAAAAAAATTGTTAAGGAACGCTTGTGTGCGAAAGGTTACTATACAATTAGTGAGTTTATGTTTGATAGCACACCTTGGGAATGAAACGATCGCCTCCTGGCTGTTTCTACTCATATACAATTATGTATATAATTAATTTGACGTAAAAAAAAAGTCCCGCTGAGTTTCTTTCGCCGGTTCTTCTCAGGTCAGGGTGTTTTCTTTTTCCGAACCGGTGGTAGTGTTTAACTTGACAATCAATAAGAAAGTGTAATACTTCTATATTGAATAAAGGAATTTGAGTTGAGTTTGAGTTTGAGTATACATAAGTTCAAATTGAATTGGAGTTTGTCGATAGCAATTTACTTTAATTTTGTTTACGTTTTTCTTTTCTTTTTTTCTTATACAGCCGTAGCACCGCTCTCTAACCGGCCAGTAACCTTTTTCCGCTCTCTAAAACTAATTCTTATTAGTAAATTGCAATTAAGAATCCTCCTTTTTTCTACACATCTAGGGATTGAAGCTCTTCAAAATGATCCCATAACCACTGGGACAAAAATTGGTTTACGCTTTTGATATATAATATATATATCAAAAGCGTAAACCAATATGTATGGCGTATTTATGGTCCTAATATGACTGCCTAATCAGTCTAGTCACCATTAACACTTATATGAGGCCGATCCGATCGCGTAGGATTTCCCGTTACGATTATGAGAGTCAGGGATCACGCACCAGTGGTTGCGCTCTAACTTGTGTACAATATTTAAACGCTCAACAGTAGACTTTCTTTGGGAATGGCCACTGTTTATACAATCGACCAGGCTAACATAAAGTATGTGCGTATTTGAGTTACCTTAGCTCTCTTTAATAGCTCCTGTTGTGCCTTTTTAACATTCGCGTCCCTCCCAGCCCAAGTCTTCCACACGGACGCTTGGAGAGCCCTCCCGTAACTAAAGGTGAGGGCCCAGGGTTTCTTCATATCCACTTGATTGATAGCGTTCAGATTTAACGTAGCATCTTCTTCAGATTGACCACCAGATAGGAATGCTATACCTATAATTAAATATTAATTTTAACAGGAGAACTTATTGAATTAAAAACAAAAACTAGTCTTTTTTCAATTTACTATCTATCCGTCTCGGCTTCGCACGGTTAGAAAAATAATTACCGTACAAAATATTAAATCTTTTTTTTTTATTTCGGACAGGACCTTCACGGTTGTATATAATAATCTAACTAAATTGTTTGATCCCAATGGTATGGTAAACGTAAACCCCACACCCTTAGCCTATGTGTACAGCTGTTAGAGGTTATATATTTGTTGTAACATTTTTCTCGTGTTTGGTGTATTATAAAGTATTATTATTATAGGCATTTTTTCTATTGATCTACATGTACCTGGTACAGCAGCCGGCACTGTTCTCAACAATGCAGTGACTGTAGCCGATGCTATTTCTCCTAAGCTACTTCGCTTTGAGCATTGTTGACCAGGAGTTACCTGGAAAGATATTCATTTATTTTATTAGGAAGGGCTTTGTGAACCCGTGTACTGGCATACGGGATATAATATCTTTGTTCCCAAGATTCGTGGAAACTAAGAATATGTCTTAGTACTAATGTCTTTGGGTAGGTTAGGTTAGGCCTATTAACGATCAGGTGGTAAAATTACCGCCAAATTGCCTCCATATATGATTTAAAAAAAACATATACTATTATTTAAATAATACAAACAATGTCTATTATCAAAAAATTGCTAAAATTTATATTGTATCTAGTATAGTCGTTTATAAAACTTGTGTAGGAGTAGGAACGATTGTAGCCCAAGAGCCAACGATTGAACTTACGACTTTTATATCGCTGTTTTAGTGACCTGTTCAGAATGAAGCTATCATCTGTTGTATTTTAGTTTACACGACGTTTTAGTATTTCGAATCAGTAAAACTTGTAACCAGTAATTTTAAAATTTCATTACATTATAAAAAATATATAATGATAATTTACTATTAATCTACTTAAGGTATTATAAATTAAATGAATAATATTTACCATATTAGGTTTCAGCAATGTTCCTTCCAAAAACACGTGGTGATCATTTAACGCCTTATATACAGCAGCTAAAACGACCTCCGTCACCTTTTGGGCTCTTTCAATGTCATGATTCCCTTGTGAAACGTCACGGCATAATATTTTTAATTATTTCGTATTTTAAATGTTTTTTTTTTTTTTTTATAACTTCTATACTACAGTAAAAGTTTGTCGCAAAATAGTTTTTTTTTTTTCTGTAGTATTTTTATTCCAGTAGCCATGTGCATTGTGCATACGTCGCCATCTTGTTAAAAGTGATGAAATTAGTTTTTTTGCGATAAATCGGCTTTGCGTCGGGATAGAATTATGTAACGTTCCTTTTTTGTTTTATTAACGCACTACAATTTAAATCATACATATAAATTATTGGATAAGAAAAACAGCTAATGGGATCAACACCGACCGACCTTATTACTTTTAAGCTTTTTCAATGTCATGATCTCCTGGTACATAAAGGGTAAATTTATTGAATACGTTTACTTTTAATTTAGGTAATTAATATTTTTAATTGAAATTTTGGTTATGTTTGAATGAATAAAATATATTTTTATTCATTCAAACATAACCACAATTATACCATTGAAGTTTTGACATATTATGACATATATATGTTTGATATATTATATGGAATTCTATTGATGCTATGTCAAACTCATAATATAATTTTTTATTCTCAATATTAAACAGAGATGCGAATGATGACGAAGTTTATTTAATATATTATTTATTAAATAATAGACGAAATTAAATAAATGAACACCGTTTGAGAATAATTAAATTTCTAGAAATATTTTTTTTTGTCAAAATCCCGTATGAATTAAAACAATAAAAAAATAAGTTCAAATAAAATTTGTTTATAAAAGAAAGAAAGAGACTTAGTGGGAAAAACGTGATGAAAGAGAGAGGAGATAATTAGAAAGAATGAGAAAGGTCTCGTGGAGCATAACGCTTCTTCCTTACGTGACTATTTCTATAAGTCATAACGCAAAATAGCATCGTTCGAAAAACTATTCTAACCGAAGAAGGAATTAGTCGGCTATATTATGCACTACTTACATTACATTAACAGCCTGTAAATTTCCCACTGCTGGGCTAAGGCCTCCTCTCCCTTTGAGGAGAAGGTTTGGAGCATATTCCACCACGCTGCTCCAATGCGGGTTGGTGGAATACACATGTGGCAGAATTTCGTTGAAATTACACACATGCAGGTTTCCTCACGATGTTTTCCTTCACCGCCTAGCACGAGATGAATTATAAGCACAAATTAAGCACATGAAAATTCAGTGGTGCTTGCCTGGGTTTGAACCCGTATCGGTTAAGATACATGCGTTCTAACCACTGGGCCATCTCGCACTACTTACAGTTCTTTATTTAGAATACAACACTATTCCACTTAAATACTTATCACGTTTTACTACATACCTTCATATACATACATCGTCGACGTTCAAAACACATTTTTTTGTAAATTAAAAATAATTTTCATACATTATTCAATACAATATCACGACCATGTTATCGACAATTTAATAACAAATGTTGTTTAATTGGCTCTTGTCCTCTTCGGGTTGGAATAGACTTTAGTATCATTGTTTTTTACCATTGCGAAAGACATTTCGTTGTTACGATACAAAGGGACCTAACAAGTTTAATTTATCAAAAATGTCGCGGTTCTTAAAATGTAAAAGAGAAAAGTTAAGGTAACTCAAACATTTTTAATGTAAATGAAAGTAATTTTTCAATATTTAATTTTAATATACACTCGGAGGCATAATCAACCGCCCGCCAAAAAATTCTTGACGTATCGCAGATTTTTTACATAATAAAGTTTGATGGTTCATTTTAGAAAAATTAAATATTTGATATTATTTATTTAACATAGGCTCGCTTATAATTAGTTGGCTTAGTATTTCTTCAGGGCGTCTCGATAACATGAGAGAGCGACCCCTTGACGCCTAATGAAGGGACGGAGATGGTAACGCTGGTTTTAGTGGGTTTTTCGGTGTTCTTAGCGCGCATTAGGCGTCCTGAGCACCTGTGAGTCTCACAAACACCCCCTCATAAGGGCGAAATGCGTTCCTCGTTTCTGTATATTGCTTAGACTTACATTTTATTATATGTTCGAAAACTTCGAAAATAAGGTCGAGTATGATAGTATTTGCGCCATTTACTGGTAAAGGTTAAGTCAAAACCTTTATACAGAATGACCTTTACATATCGTCGCTAGTTTTTTACCTAAATATTATAAATAAAATACAATTGTCATCTCGCATTCCATATTCAAATTCCATTGAACACAGAGGACAACTCATATTCATACTATATGCATGTGCATTGTGCATATGTATGTATGTGTTCAGTCGTGTTCAGGGCACTACAACAGTGTGATTTTGAAGAAACTTTGATAAAATAGCAGCAGAACTTCCTTTAACAACAAATGAGAGAGCTAACGGATACAACGCCAAACCGTTTGAAGTACCGCTATGAAAAATAGTAATTGTATAGAATTTATAAATTGTTAACACAACGGTATGTTATTAAAATTATGTTTTAAAAAAAAAACAATGTTTTATTCTGCTTGAACAATTTACAAACTACTGTAAAACAATTTAAGTTTTATTAACAAAATCATAAAAATATAGAGTGGGTGGTTAATTGTGCCGCTGAGTGTACTTTAATACTTGACATTCAGTAGGCAATATAATAGCAATTTCGGGAGCTTTTATTAAAGCTGAGCGTATCGTAAGTATTATTAAGTAATTAAAAATGTCCGTAATTTTTTACGGCTAAAAATATTCCCTTATCCTTTCCAATCTCGGAATTCCATTCGACTTAATATGCAAACTTTTGCTCTTAATAATCTTTTATCATTGACTAGCTGAACACGCGGTTTTGCCCGCTTGGATTTATGTTTATGAATAAAACACATCACCAACTTGTTTCCAACCCTATATCCTAATATAACCCCTTCAAAAGTAGCCTTGAAGTTCAAGTTTGCTTCGTACCACTACCAATCTGTTACTTTAGTTTACTGTAGACCGAGTTGCTTTCGCATTTATAAAATTATGTACTGTAGTACAGATCAGGAATATATTTGTGCTAAGTGCAGTGCTTACTGGAATTAGTGAGACTTAATTACTGACTTAGTAATTAACTCCAATTTTATATTAATCTCGGCTATTTCATATATTTAAATCATATAATTTTTTTAATAAGCTAGTCTTTTTTATGGCATATAGTGGCGGACGAGCATATGGGCGACCTGATGGTAAGTGATCACCACCGCCAATAGACAATAGCGCTGTAAGAGATATAATCCTTTCCTTACATCACCAATGCGTTACCAACCTTGGGAACTGAAATGTTATGTCCCTTGTGCCTGTAGCTACACTGGCTAACTCACCCTTTAAACCGGAACACAACAATTCTGAGTACTGTTGGTAGATTATCTGATGAGTGGGTCGTACCTACCAGACGGGCTTGCACAAAGCCCTACTACCAAGAAATTGCCTGATATATTCTGTCCCATATACAAATATCCACCAATACGTAGTTAAATATATTTCTAGAATAGATTCAAGCCTCTATCCACTATTACTATCCTAAGGATTCCTATTTTGCAATTTTTACATTACATATGACTCAGTTAAATGACGCGTAAATCATTTTTCAATTCGCTATATAATAGAGCTGAGATGGCCGAATAATTGAACTCTTGCATCTTAACTGATGACTGCAGTTGGAGCATTGGTGATATGAGAAATGATTAATACCAACCAATGTCTATGAGCGGTGGTGATCTCTTACCACCCAGCCTATTTGCCAGTTCCCCCTACCTACCTACCTATATGAAAAATAAACTTAAAGATTACTGTAAATACTCTCCAAAGATCATTTTGCCTCAAGTTTATAGAAAAGACTGTTAAGGTAGAAAAGAAAAAAATATTTGCGTTCTTACCATCAATTAGCACATCCGGTTCCACGATAGGCACCAAGCCTTGGCTTTGGCACACCGAGGCATATCTCGCTAAGACATTTGCTGTGTCCTGAATGGCAAGTACTGATGGTGTTCGCTCCCCAATCTTTAACGGGCAACGCCATTTTGCAAATTTACAACCGCGTTTCTCGTATTCAGCACAGCGTTTGGCTAAATCATCTAAGCCTGGAATACATAAATTATATCATATTTCAATAAGATATTTATTAATTTACATATATGTATAAATATATAATTATTCTGTAAATTTTTAATTAGTTTCAATTTGACTTGACCGCGACTTTAATTGCAAATATAATTTAATTACTGTAGAGATTAATTTCCTGACTAACAACGAATTGTTTTTTAAATTAATCAATAATATAAATATTGCATATAATATTTATGTAACCTTATGATAAGAAATCTAATCTTTATTATTTTTAAGCCTTTTCAATTTCATGATCCCTTGGTATACCTCGACATAGTTTTAAAACGCTATTTATAAAATTAAAACAATATATATTTAAATACCTACCATAAAGGTTTTAATGAAATGTTTGAGACTCGTCGTAAGAATATAAATTCAGATTTAAGATTACCTTGGGTCGTAAATTCATCTTCAGACATAAACAACGGTACAACATCCTTATCGACTTTAATGCCCGGTATTATATTTTTCCTTTTTAACACATCCATAAAAAGTGTACCTTCATCAGTCTTCTGGTATACCGTCTCATCAAACAAGATCACCGCTGATATATTCTCGGAGAGGATCTGAAATTGGTTATTATATATTTAATATGACTACCTCATTCGTTCAGTGGCTAGATATAATGCCGCAGATTCAGAGATCCAGGATTCAAACCCAAGTTGGATAGATAATTATTTATTTTTTTGGGCTTATTTATAGATAAATTCAAAATAGCAGTCCTGTGCTGAACTCTTTCTGGTCGTATTTGATTTACAGTCCCACCGGATCATGAAAGTAAAGTGTACAAAAAAAATACTTTACTATAGTTTTTATTAAATATTTTGAGACTGTAATGAGTATATGAATTAATTTTATCACGTGTCTTTTTTACGTATCAGTATCATTTATTTTATGCAGAAAGTATTATGCTAACGTCACACCTGATGGAAAAGACAACATCATGAAGACTGATGCTTCATGCTACAATATATATCTAGCATATATACCTATATAGTGTGTGTTTATATATATAAGTGCATATGTGTGTTATGTCGGTAACAGCTTTTAAAAGATATTTGAGAAAATAATGTATACTTTTGCATTGATTGAATTCTTACACAAATCTTGATAGACGGATGCGTATGTAATTTTTAATTATACATCCTTTTTATTTTTTAATGGGTAAAGTTATATTAGTTAAAATTCCTACTTAATAACTCAATCCAAATAAAATGAATCACATTACTGAAGCGAGGTAAATTATTCATTTTGAATGAAATTATCATTGTTTATAAACATTGTAAAATTCATAATAAATTGGTACTCAGAATAATACAAACGTAACATACAATAACAAATGAATAATTACCATTTACTGTTAATATAATCAAATATAACAAACAAGTTGGATGAACCATCGGCAACAATTGCACAACTCGAAAAGGGACGCTGTATGTAAATAACATTTTTGTTTTTTAGAAGACTATTTGTGCAATCCTAACCTCAAAATATTCGTATGTATGCTAAAACGTAAACTATTTTTAAAGGATATAGTTGTAAAAATAAATATGGCAGTAAAAACTACCTCGATACGTATCTTTCCCCAGTTCTCGGGTCCCGAAGTGTTTATTTCCAAACCGATGGTAGTTTATCCACAACCAATAAAGGGAACGCTACATGAATAAAGAGTTTTGACTGCTTGTGGTAGCTTCACGTAATATAGTCTGTTAAATGACGATTCAAAAGTGCTTGTAAAAGCCTAATTGAATAAAGTATATTTTGAGATATATTTTTTGATATTTTCTGTGTGGTGTAAATAAAAATGGCGTTTTATTTTCAAACCATGGAGTTTGAATCATTCGTTCAAATAACAGATACTCTAAATTTACACTTTGATCCTATTACTAACACGGTTTTTAAACTGTCTATCGATTATTTAGCTTTTGAATGTTCCGAAATACTAACACAAATTCCCTCTTCCTAACAAAAGTGAGTTTACTATATATCCAATCGAATAGATAACACAATAACAAAAATATTGCTTGTATTAGTGACAGGAGGACTGGTTCGTTTTTTGCCCAGAGGATCGGAATTGCGATTCAACAGGGAAGTACTGCTAGCATTCTTGCTACCATTCCACGCGGTCAAGATTTATATATTAACTATTTTAAATTCATATTTAAGGAATTAATATTTATAATTATGATGTAAATAAAGTTTAAAAAGACGTAGTCGTTCATTTGCAATTATTTTGTAATATAGTAACTACATACGACTTATTAAAATAATCGTTCCTTCCTTATAATTAATCAGCTGTGCTGAACAACTTTGACTATACCTGCATCAATGTAATTATACCTCATGTTACTTACACGGTATACTGTTACTTGGAGAAACTATTTAAAGAGATCCGCTTTCCTTTGCAACACGATTATTTCATGTTGAATATTCTTAAGAAAATGATTGGTACATAAATAATAAAAAATAATTTCAACTAATCTAACTGTTTAATATTGAAATTGCAATTAGACAGACATACTGGCGCCGTAACGCGTTACGTAACGAAGCGGTTCACCCTCCCATAAGAAAATTATCACTCTCCCTTAACACTATTTAATCTTGTGTGATAATAACAAATATTTTTTATCTAATTGTTTATTATTTTGTTGTTTTAGGTTATGGGTTTACCATCAGTCTACAATTTAATTCTGCCACATGTGTATTCCACCAACTCGCATTGCAGCAGCGTGGTGGAGTAGCTCCAAAACCTTCTCCTCGAAGGGAGAGGAGGCCATAGCCCAGCAGTGGGAGATTTACAGGCTGTATGTAGGTATGTATGTATGTGTGTGCGTGTGCGTATGTGTGTGTGTGTGTGTGTCAGTCTACTACTGTTTTGCCTTCAAAATTAAATTGATCCTATAGTGTAATCTTGACAGTACCGATCAATCTCCATCACACGTGACATTAGCGAAATAATCTGTGACTTTATAGAACAAATAAAAGCCACAACAAAAAAATCTTTATTTATGACCGACCCTGATCTTCCCTGACCAATTTCTTTCAAGACCATTCTCAAAAACTTTGCCAATGTGCGGAAAATATTATTATATATAGTGCTCAAGTATGCGCTCTCATATTATTCCTTATCATACTTGGTAGGGTTTTACTTTAAATAGTTATGTTCTCAATTAAAGAGTGAGTGAGACAGTGTGACTTCAGGTACAAGGAGTATAACATCGAATTTCTCAAGGTTATTGGCTCAATAACGATATTAGTTCTGGTTATTATTGATCACAGAACCAATGTCTATGAGATGAACACTTACTATTAAAATCCAGTCGACCTATCTATATAAGGCTATTTTCATTCTATAAAAAAAAATCCACAGAGATTTCGCTTGTATCTTTCATGATTCGTTCTATTGTTTGTTTGAGTTTATATTTGATTTGCCTAGCTCCTATATAAATATGATTAATTCCAAACAACAATACAATCGAAACTGTGGAATTAATTTTCTAAGCATGTTTTAATACAATAAAATTACATTAATATATCACGGTTATAGGACTTTGTGCATAGTGACAATACCCAAAAAAAAATGAAGATTAAGATGCCATATTTATCATCTAACAAAATACACAGACCACGGCACATTATCTCTGTATCTATAAAGCATACAAATCTTATTAAGATATACTTTTTTTACATTACATTACATTATCAGCCTGTAAATTTCCCACTCCTGGGCTAAGGCTTTCTCTCCCTTTGAGGAGAAGGTTTTTAGCATATTCCACCACGCTGTTCCAATGCAGGTGGAATACATGTGGCAGAATTTCATTGTAATTAGACACATGCAGGTTTCCTCACGATGTTTTCCTTCACCACCGAGCACGAGATGAATTATAAACACAAATAAAGCACATGAAATGCAGTGATGCTTGCCAGGGTTTGAACAGTGGCAGGGTTTAACCACTGGGCCATCTCGGCTCCCATATTTAAGATATATAATTTCGTATTAATTAGTAAATACAAATCATGACCTTACGTATGGTATGGTCATGTCGGAAAACCGCACGATTCAAAATAATGGCATACAAATAATACAGTGCATCGCATATGTTATTGTACACAAATTAAACAATAGACAATCGAAGAGGATAAAAGTTATCAAATTAAGCCACCGTAAAGTGTACGTATGTTCGTACGTCAACGCTAATTATCGCACGTCATATTTGTCGTAGGGTAAAGGATAAGTTATATTGTTAATAACATTAATTTAATTAACGCTAATGAAAGCGGGAAGGAAGATAGCTTATGGATAAAAGCTATTGCGTGGTACTTATTGGTAGGGCTCTGTGTAACTAGTGTACTATGGGGACATAAAATCTAGGGACATTAGCGATGTCAGTAGTGGTAAATTTTCTAACAGCGCCATTGTCTATGGGCAGTGGAGACCACTTTATATGTCAAATTTTTTATTTCTTTTTTTTTATGACGTATTAATTATTTACACGAACGCCTTAATTTATATAAAAAAATAATAGTATAAATGTCCTATTTTTAGGAAAAAAATATAAAGCGAGGAGTTGCACTATTAATCCAAGGTTATTAATAATTTATATTCACTGTTAGTCGACTTTTTACATTTTAGAATTCAAATACGAAATGACGATAAATAAAATAGCACAGAAAACACATTGGTTGGATAAGCATATTCTTAAACAATAATGTACAGAATTTACGATTTACTTCGTGTAGTACGTATAGTCGTAAGTTGGAATAGTCTATTCCAACCGTTACAGAAAAGAAGCCAAATAAACAAATTTGACAGCAAATTGTCGATGTCATTTAACCTCGACGAAACTCTTATCGGAATTTTGGAAGTAAAATTAAAATGGAAATAATTAGTTAAGTGTAATACTGTTGTATTATAAATAAAGAAGTATTAATCATAAACTCTTAGTAGTGCACAATATAGCTGATTTATTAGCAAATCGCATGAAATACGTAAATCTGAGGTTTGTTTATCTTTTTTCCTACTTCCAATGGCTATAAGTGAGAAGGTTGAGTGAATGTAATTTCAGGTCAATTCAATTTCATTTCATATGGGCAGTAATAACCACTTATCCTCAGGTTGTAAAGGACAATGGGAAAATTGGTCTACCTGGAGTTGACTACCACTAATGAAACATATGTCAATAAAAGCTTTTATTCAGTACTTAATTTTATTATATGGCAACACAGCTGTAAGTCTTGGGGTTCAAGAGTTGCGATAAAAACATTGTTATTTTAACTCTAATTTATTTTGGCAAAAACGCTCTCCGTGAATTGATTAACTACTTATTTTCATAAAGGTTGTATTTATTAGGTAGACCAATGTTCATACATTTGTGTCCATTCTGATGAAAAAAAATTCGCGTGTAGTGTACATTTCCGAACCAGTGTAACACTTCTATATTTAATAAAGATTTATTACATTGAATTTCATGCATAACAAATAATAAGAAAAAAATACGCTGGCAACGATTCTTCTTTATAAAACATACATATTCATTCCATCACTATTTACATGAAAATAATCAAATTCATAACAGCGACAAAAAACGACGTATTGTATTTTCACGTCTGATAATAATATTTCAATTTAAAAATAACTTCTATCAACAAACGCTGAACTTAATTTAAAAGTTTTGAACGTGAATTCGACGTGTTTGTTTTTGTTATTTGTATTCTGATCAAGTTAAAATTTAATAGAACACTATTATATACACCTTTGATCTATATATATATATGTGTATAAAAGCGAATTCCTCTCATTGATTACTCACGAAATCTCAGACACCTGAATTATGGCACCCGTAAAACAGAGTTTGGAAAATTGTATGGATAAAATCTGATTCTGTTGAAGCGATTATTCAGCATTAACATTTTATTTTAATTTCAGTAACAATAAGACTCTTGCAGTTACGTACAGAAATAACTGCGGATAAATACGCGGACGCAACTTGTAGTTATATATAAACACATATAGATATATTAATAGGCCACAAGATTTTTTGGCGGTTTGTTGTTGTGGTTATTTAAATAGCGTGATGATTAAAAGCGCTTGCTCATAATGGAACCGAGATGACCCACATGTGAAATCCTCAACACAATATTGTTTAAAATTCATATTATACTGTTTAGCTGTGAAGGAATACATCGTGAGAAAGTTGCACGTGTCCAATGAAATCCTGGGACTTATGTTTGCACAAACTCGCATCTGAACTAAAGGGTGAGGAATCCGAATAGGCGATTAATTTTATTTTTTTCTCTACCGATAATTTATTGACTGTATAAAAAATGTCACAGTTAGAATCAAAGGTGATCTTTTCTAACTCACCTGTTGTTCTACAGCCAAGAAGTAGTATTCTATGTGCATGGACTAGATAAACAAAAGAAAACGACTACGTACACTACCAAAGAACACACTACTCCCGACCATATACGTGTTCTATTTTTAAATGTGTATTGTGTTTTTTAGCAAAGTGTAATAGAAAATATGTTTCATACAACAACATCCTTACTTTATATTTTCATAAAAGTTAAATGTAATAGAATACCCATATTAATGCGTCTCCTACACGGAAAGGAAGGACGACCTTCCTTAAACCCCTAATATATCTTCGGTGTTACGATTTATCTCCCATTTCCAGGTTAAGGATTACGGGTTTTATTTAATTTAATCTTTCGCACATTTATTTTCAAATGTAATCAAGATAAGTGGGGAGATCACATCGTTGAATTATCCATATTATTTTTATAGGTTTTTTTTTTTTATTTACATATTTAATTTAATTTGTCTATTTAAGGGATAATGTATAACTTTAAAAATCAGCTGTGTAAATTTTTAAATGAATAGTAATCCATTATTTTTAATATTTTATCCGTTTTTTTTTTTTATTATTTATTAGTAGCAACGATGTACAATTTTCTGTTCTTTTTTTAAATTATTAATTACTTTTTATTTGTCAAGTTTTTGTTTGTAAAATAATAAATGCCTTTATTTGGTTTTTCAATGATTCAATTAAACTTTAAATCTGCCCGTGTAGTTATTTTAATTTGCATAAACATGTTACAATTTTTGATTCCTGTTCGTTGTTCATTTCGTTGCTCTGAGTATCAGGCGAGGTGAAAAAACGATGAAGATTGCAATTTATACTCCGCGTTAACTTCAATAGTTACAAATTTACAATATTACTATAATAACAACCCGTAATTGTCCTATTTCCGGGCAAAGGCCAAACATCGTGGAGCTCAAGCGACACAATGTTTGTAGCGGACACACATGTGTCATTTGCAACTTCCCCATGCCTAAGCCTTAAGCCTCACATCATTTTCCTTCGCCACCGAACAAGACATGAATATTAAAAAAAAACATATTAAACTCGGTCGTGCTTTCCTGAGTTTGAATCTTTTCAGTTAAGTTCTATGTGATCGCTCCACTGGACCATAACGAGTCTATTCAATGTAATTATTTTAGTAGTTTGTATAATGTATAAATTTAATTTAACAAAACGAAGCCTTCAAATATGAAAACAAAACATAACCAAACGCAAAACTCAAATACGAATAATAACATAAAAATGCAACAGTTATTATTTTCTATATGTGTTTTAGAAATATAACAAAATAAAAAAAAAACATTCGATAATATAGGTATGACATAAACACAAAAAAAGTAATAAATAGTTTATATGAATATGGAACAGGGTAGTAGAGCTATTCTGTAACACTCGATTCGAAACTCACCGCAGAACAGAATTGTTAAATGCCAGTATGTTAGTATAGTTAGTATATATGCAAGACTGACTTCAACGTGATTTCTCACAGAATAGAACTAGCATTACAAATTTATGAAGAATTACGGTTATATACTTACATTATCTGTAGTAAAGAGAAGTTGTCGATATCTTCTTCTGTTATTCTCTGTGTTATCCAATCCAACGGATGCCAGTAACTTGCCAATGCCCTCTGTACGACATAATGTTCGATATAAAGTACTAACTAATCACAGATAAAATAAAATATTTAGCAGCAATAATTAAAAGAATTAATGACTTTACCATTGGATTCATCGACCGCCAAAATTCCTTTTCCGGGCGCCACAATAGCTTCAGCAGTCTTACTTAGTTTCTGCTGGAGTTCGAAATCCGGATACGAAAAAAAAGTTGTCATATTGATAACAGATCTGTAACTGAATTTAATATCAAATTAAAAATATACATGTGGTTTTTGTATCCACAATTGTTATTGCACTAGATTTTATTAAAATCACAAATTATTTTAACATTTTAAACAATAAATCACCTGCTTTGATGGTAGAAGTAACACAAGTACCTAATCAACAGTACAAAAATATTATACCTAGATCAAATGTTTGAAGTCAGAAGATAAGGGTCAATAAATTATAATATGGTAAAGATTAACTTGTTTTGTTGATTGTAAGGTTATCGTTGCCTCCTTACGATAAAGACTACGAGATGAAAAATATTTTAAATTTACCTACGTACTAGTTATATTAATCACATTATACTATACAAAATATAAAAGAATTGATAAATTATATACAAAATCACTTTTACTAATTACGCCTGTTAAATTTTAAAACGATAACATAACAATTAAAAATACATTTGATTACAATCATTGAATAGCGCCATCTTTATTATTATTGACAAAGTATTTCAAAACGTTAGGAAATTGAAAGCTACGGCAACATCGTTGTAGTAAAACAGTGTTCTTATTTGAAAACAGATGGCAGCTCTTTATGTCGGTAAAACGGTATTCGCCTGCTTAGCATGGTTATCAGACCTTCAAATGACCTTTTATTCGTGTCCTCTCCTCTCTTAATAATTTTTGACAGTTCTGTCCAGTATCAGTTGGGGAGTGCATTAGTTCCAATTAGAATCTTCAAATAAAAATGTAAGTGTTTTCAGTTTATTTTATTTTAAAAGTTTCATTTTACTATTTCCTATGTTTACTTTCCAAAGAAGATTAAATCAAAGAAAGATTATTAATATATTTAGTAAGTTTTATGACTACATGATGTAATACTTTGTATTAAATATTTAATTATTATAAAAACTAAATAGGTTTACTTATTTTAAACTCATAATTGTTGTACTATGTCAAATATTTTTTTTATATTGCTTATTCTTGCATGTATTTTCACTTTCTCCTTATTGCGTACTGTAATAAATTCTTAACTATATAAATTAATTTATACCTAACTATAAATAATAGAATATTCTATTGCTTTCTAAATAATTAATGGTATATATTGCATAATAAAAAAAATATATATTCATTTTGTTGGCATTTTTTTTTTAAATACAACATGCGTAATTTAATGAATGATTGTAAAATCGTATTTGGTACAGCTCCAAACTCTATATAGAAAGTAAGTACATTTCTTTAGCATACGTAAATAAAACTATCATGTTCGTCACGCTGTGTAATGTGACCTCTGAAGGTCGCGGTCACCTTTTGAAAATGAAATAAAGTAAAATTTCCAAAAAAATAATAATGGTTTATTTTGTAACAGCCGATATTAAGTATGGCAATGTAATGAGCAGCAATATTTTTTTCAAACACAATATTTATATTATAAACAAAATATTGATATATTCTCTTTAGTTATTTGAATGATAATGTTACTTTATAACTGAGAGACAATTACAATTAGTCAATAGAGAAAAGCAATTAAAAAATACTTTTGAAAACAGCCAGATAGCTGATGACATTATTATAGACAATTATGAATTCCATTTTTAAAAGTGTAACATCATTTATGTCATTGTAAATTGTTGACTTTGACTGTCACAGTTTGTTATGGTAAGTTTTTTTTACTACTTTCATAAAAAAATGTTGAGTATAAGGTGAAATTTTAAGTTTTTTTTTTTTATATAAAATTCAAAAATGCCACCAAAAGGCAAAAAGGGCAAGAAAGGCCCTCCTGAATCAGGATGGATGCCTGGATTTGGAACAAAAGGTATATATTAGGGCTTTATTCATTATTATTGGAATAAGGTACTTATGTCTATTCAGGGAATACTATTTTAAATTTTCCTTTTTGTAGTTCCATTCCATGACTAAAGTTTATATAGATATGATATATTTAGTAGTTTTGATAATTAAATTAAGTTACTAATCTTTTAAGTTTTGTATCTACAAACTTTTACTATAGTTGGTTACTGTTTTGATCGAAATCAATGTTTTTTTTAATTGTGGTAGAGCAGAGTTATTAAAATGTATTCCTTTTCTTTTAATTTGTTAATTAAATATGAGAAGATTCAAAAAGCCCTGAATATTTAGTATACTTAGTAGTACGCCTGAAAGAAATTGATTATTTTGGAAAATTATCAAAGGTATTACCTCTGATATTATTGGCAATTTCAGATAGTAATGCTCCTGTTAAATTAGAGCTGTCTCTGGGCTAGGTTTATATATTAAAATCTTCTGTATGTGTGTTACATACACAACTGAACTCCTTAATGGTCTGATAGATTCGATGAATTTGTGTGTATCCAGGTGGGTGATATGGGTGGTGATTCCCGTTAGGTGATGTTTGCAATTGGGAAATATATCAATTTCTCTTAGACAAACTCAGGACAAGAAGCTTGTATAATAATATAAAAGTATGAAATGAGTTTATATATTGTCTATATAATTGTAGGTATAATACCCTAAAATCTTCTTATGCCAATTATAAACTATTTAATCTACTTTTATATTTGAAAACATTTTTGGAAAACATATGTAAAATTATATGTCTTAAATATTGTTAAAAAAATAACCATATGTATGTAAAATTGATTTCTTATAATTTTTGAATGATTACCAATTTTGATAAAATAGAGACTAAACCTTACAATACATTTAAAAAAAAAACACTGACTATATTATTTATTATCTGTGTTGTATATATAAAATGAAAGAAACAAATTGTGGCATATAGCTAACCAGCGGCTTTACCCGCGCGACATGTACAAAACTTTACCTATAGCACACAAACTGACATTTGAAGAAGTAAATTGTCTTACCCGGGACTCCAAACTAAAAATGAGTCTTCAGTCTCAATACCAAATTTCATCCAAATCAGTTCAGCAGTTTAAGCGTGAAGAGATCACAGACAGAGTTACTTTCGCATTTGTAATATTAGTATGGTTATAAAATTATTAGAACATAAACTAGTTCTTATAAAATAAGAAGATATCTGAAGTACATAAATTCCCTTACGCATGTTAAAAAGTTGAAAGTTGCTTGCATTGAATACCAGTTGTTTAATCAGAAATATAGCACGCCTGTAGCACATAGTTGTATAAATTAAGCAAAAACAAAGACCAACTAGTATAGTTTATTTTTATATATTGATTAAAAATTTAAAATGTCACTTGTTGTCTATGACTTGTTATTGAATTAACCGGATTTAATATGGAGGTGTGTCTACTCATGTTTTAATCATGAAATGCTAATTAAACACACCTACTTTGACGAAAACATGTTGACTAAAACCGTTCCGATAAATTGATAAGAATTTTAATATATTTTTGTAACATATGATCTAATAGTATCCTGGTCAGTGATAAGCATTTGTTTTTTTTTTTACATAGTATATTTGAGAGTTATTATTAAACATATTCTTTACTATTGAACTTTCTAAATAAAAAATATCAAATTTAAATTAATAACGTAATAAATACATAATAACAATATATATATTGTATAAGAAATGCTGCATTCATTCATTCTTTATACACTTACAGTTTATGTTGAAAACCTTTTTGATCAAATACCAGGAAATCATAAACCATGTAGCGTATTATAACTATCAGTAATAGTACTAAATATTTTTTTTCTCTTGCAGCCACTATGTCTACTTACTTCCAGTACCCCACCCCCGAACTCCAGGAGGAGCTCAAGAAGATCGCTCAGGCGATTGTTGCTCCTGGAAAGGGTATCTTGGCAGCTGATGAGTCCACTGGTAAGTCTTAATTTAATATTATAATTGGCGCGTCAAATATTAGTTCGTCTATCCAAGAAAATATCAATCTTCAAACGTTGTCCACACAGAAACAGTAATTTGATTAGCTTGTTACAAAAAAGAAAATCTGTAATGAAGATTTAACTAAGATGAATGGACAATAAACTAGAAATTTTGCCACTTCACCAACAATAACATGACATATATATATACAATAAACTTCATAATTCCTCTATGCTCTATCTTCTATATTCCTAATACCTTACAATAGCACTTACATTTAAAATTTAAAAACACTTTAAAAAGACAGTGACTTTGCTGCCATTATAGTAAATCACCACGTAGTTTATGATTGCCTGGTACTTGAGTATCAGTGTGTATATATAGCTAGCTGAACCTGCGGCTTTACCCGCCCGAAATTTATAAAACACAAACTTCCAACCCAAGGGGGGAACCTGATAAATCAGTGAGTGGTATTTCGCTTTTATATACATACATACATATCAGATATTTATAGGCAAATCTAGATTTTCCTCCTATTTCCCTCCTATTAGGTTAACTCAATTTTATAGACATTTTTTTTTTCATTAAGGTACTATGGGCAAGCGCCTCCAAGACATCGGCGTTGAGAACACTGAAGAAAACCGTCGCAAGTACCGTCAACTCCTCTTCAGCTCGGATCCGGTAATTATATATATTCTTACTAAATGAAGTGTACAATGATTTTCTGAATAATACAATTCAGATACAGGCAATTTTATTGAAGACACTTGAAGGTCGTACGTACAGTCACTATCAAATCGTTAATATTAAAGAATATTTTCTAAAACTGTAATCTTAATGCAATATAATATCGATTACTTCATGAATATCGGCTTTCTAGAACTTTATAATGTTATGTCGATAAATGTATTCACTGAATTTTGTCAAGTAAATAGATTGAGTGATCTATTTACTTGACAAAATCCAAAGTCAAAGAGCGCGGGCGCCTCACTGATGATGATCATGTCTTCGGTCATTGATGAGGCACTCCAAAAGATTGCTTATAATATTATTTGGATGGGAGAAAACCACCGATTACACACGAACACTTTGTGTTAAAGATGATTTTGGATTATGTTAAAAATTTATTATTTAAAAAAATAGTTATGTTACTGCATAAATGTTAGAAAGGGATGGTTATATTCGTAAGAGTTAGTACGGATTTTCGGTTAATCTTGGTAGAATTTATTTACCACAACACGGTTTACATTTATTTTAATATATCTGATATGTCTTGATAATTGACAAAAGTAATTATAAAGTCCTCCTCGAATAATAAGGTCAAATTCCTTCAGTCGAAGTCCTCAAATATAGAGTGTGGATCTTGGTGGGGGTAGTTTAATTGATATGACCTTTAGAATCACGAATTGGAGATGCTTGTTGAGCATGCTTCAACAGAGTTATTAAATTAAATATTTTGGGTTTGATTCTCTATTCAATTCAAACTAGAAATAAATTGTTTGGTAGCGAAACGTGGTAAAAATAGTCATATTCTACAATTCAGGCTGTCTCTGAGAACATCTCCGGTGTCATCCTCTTCCACGAGACCCTTTACCAGAAGGCCGATGACGGAACTCCCTTGGTTGCCTTGTTGGAGAAGCGTGGAATCATCCCCGGTATCAAGGTCGACAAAGGTGTTGTACCACTCTTCGGCTCTGAAGACGAATGCACTACCCAGGGTGAGTTTAATTTCAGGACTTGTACAGCTCTATGGTTTGATATATTACCGCGAATATTGAAAATGGAGTTGAATTTAGAGTAGAGAAATATCAATATTTCTTGGTTCTAATCTCTGATCGGGTCAATTAAAACTTATTGGGTTTTTTCCGTCTAGAAATTCTCAGTACCTAGCTGAGGATTGTAGAAGACGACAGTGTCACTTCTTTGCATTTGCTGAACTCTTTCCGAACGTGTCGGATTCAGTCGAAATATAAATGTAAATTGATTGAAAGTCAAGACAAAGACAACTAAGTTTCTTGCCGGTTCTTGAACTTGAAAATAGCTTTAATCAGTCTACTTTAATAAACATTATTTCGATTGTTAATTATAATACTTTAATGCGTATTTTGAACTCGTTTTGTTTTCCATATACTCGTACATATATACTATATTCATATTGACGATAAGTCGTGAACTTGTTATTATTAGGGGCTCGTCTTTTTATCAATTCAGATAATAATGTCAAAGTCCGAAATATCTATATTTAAGTTATAATAATACGATTTAAAATTTCCATTTAAGATAATACGTAATATACAAATATTTTTCGTTTTTATCGTAAAGAACTGTGCGTTTGTAAATTAATACTATCTTATAAAATTATTTGTCTCGACTAACAAGCAATATACACCCAAAACTAAGTCTAGTAAGCTGAAATTTTTCCTGAAATTCGGGTGAGAGAGTGTAATATATCTAAATATTTTTTTTAAATGTTTAAAATTAAATTTATTTAACGTACTCCGTGAAAGGATTCTGAATAAAAATTAAAATGGTTTTTGAAAGTGATAATTTCATTGTTATAACTTTCTAAAGAAATGGTTCAATGATTATTATCGACGAATACGTGACACTGGTCAGTGGTCAGTGGTCACGCTACATACATACGTAATGTGTCAACTTCAAAGGTCGCGAGACGTCTTTATGTGTCTCATTCATTATGCAACATTAACGATAAATGTTTAACAAAGATATATTGTTGTTTATTTCATGACCAAAGTCAAATTCAAGTCCACCGTGTCATCGAATTTAATAATATCTAATTTTATTGATTGGAAAATGGTGTCGATTCAGAATAATTGAAATGTCTTCTAAAAACCGTTTTAGGGCACGTTTCGTGACTATTACTATATTTTTTAATATTTATTTATTCTAATACTTTGAATTATTGTTATAGTAATTTAAATATGTATGTAAATAATATTATTATTCGTAGACGGTATAATTTAATAAAAATATGTTTTACAGGTTTGGATGACTTAGCTCAACGTTGTGCTCAGTACAAGAAAGATGGCTGCCACTTCGCCAAGTGGCGTTGCGTGCTCAAGATCGGCCGCAACACACCTTCGTACCAGTCTATTCTGGAGAACGCGAACGTTCTTGCTCGTTACGCTTCCATCTGCCAGAGCCAACGCATCGTACCCATTGTTGAGCCTGAAGTACTTCCCGATGGTAAAGTATTGTCACTACTACCTAAAGCTATTTTTGTCCAAGTTATTGAATTTAGCAATATATGAAGGCGCTATAAAGTTAAAACTCCGCTGTTTAAACTACTAGGCGATCATAATTAATAGGAAGATTATTGTTTATATTTCAAAAAAACTGATGCATAATTTTATTAGTATTATACTAATTCTATTAATGTTTAAAAAAATTAACTGTCAACGTTGTAAATTTTTTTTTTTTTATCTCAGTTCTCAAATAGTGAAAACCTGTTTGCATGTTGTATGAGTACAAAAATGTCGAACCAGAACAAACTTGACATTATTGTACTAGGCGACCATAAATAATTAGAAGGCTACATTTCAAATACAACTCAGTATTTAATACGGTCTTATATAGTGCTCGTTCGATTGTTCTAGGCGAGCACGACTTGGACCGTGCACAGAAGGTGACTGAAACTGTATTGGCCGCCGTATACAAGGCGCTCAACGACCACCATGTCTTCCTCGAGGGTACTCTCCTCAAGCCTAACATGGTAATTTATTATTTTTATTATTTACAAATAATTTAAGGGGCAGGTATCTGTTAAGGCAATATACCTGTATCACATAGTGAGTTGTAATTTATAGCAAGCACTTAGGCCGCTAGCGATGCTATCTTTAGATGTCCATATAAATATATATAGAAAAAATTACGGTTCCAATATGGTTAAGCCAACATTTTAAAAAATGTTTAAAAAATATGAGTTTTTTCATTTGAATAAAGCGATTCGATATCATTTTGTGTATAATTTCATTTTGTTTTACACAACGTCGTTACGGATTGGTGATACATACCAGCAAATATAATATGCGTTTCTGAATTTTAAATCTGCCTGGTAAGAGACCTAGATCAAAGTGAAATCAAAATTAAATACTTGAAAACTCATTGATATATAATTAGTCATTTTTAATAGTATTTCCACAGAGAATTTGTAAAATCTTTATATAAGACTTAAAATTACCTCATCCAATAATTTAATATATTTCGTATTTGAAGGTAACCGCCGGACAATCCTGCAAGAAAACTTACACAGCAACTGACATCGGTCGCGCCACCGTCACCGCTCTCCTCAGAACCGTACCTGCTGCTGTTCCCGGTAATTTTGTGTGTTCTTATGTGTTTATCACTTCATCAGAATACCGAGTATCTTACACTTATTAAGAAAACTAAATAAGTAACCTAATAAGTGTTTAGTTATAACATGAATATTCGTTAAAAAGTAATCATCATTTCATTTTCAGTAAAGTTCATGTTCAAAATCGCAAGAAATACTATTTATTATATAATTATTCTTATTTCAGGAGTAACATTCCTCTCTGGCGGTCAATCCGAGGAAGAGGCTTCAGTTAACCTGAACGCCATCAACACCGTCGAGCTGAAGAGGCCGTGGGCTCTTACCTTCAGTTACGGTCGCGCCTTACAGGCCTCCGTACTCCGCGCTTGGGGAGGCAAGCAGGAGAATGTGCTCGCTGGACAGCAGGAACTTATTAAGCGTGCTAAGGTAATATCCCTTGTATTTATGAAACCCTGGTACATATCTTATGCTTCTATTTGTCTAGGTTGAAAAAAAAAACAAATATTTGGTAAGTAAATAACAAATTAAGTTAGAAACTAATAGTCTCGTCAATATGATCAGGATAACTGCCATGAATTTTCAAACTCGATTGTAGTGTATACGTATTGTACAAGAAAATAATGAACTAAAATAATAATCAATACAATGAGTGCTTTCATTCATAATTGTTATTAATAAAGTTTGAAATTCATGATAGACAGACCAAGGATCTTTGTAATTTATGATATCCTAGTACTCTACGCTAAAATGAGCTATCCAGAAAAGATGCTGTTTTGCTGTTAATTCACTGAGGTAATCAATAAATACTTTTTGGGTTCCTAGTAAATGTATCATATTTAGTAGGCCAAACTTTTCGCGAGGTGAGTATATGAACTAAGTCGAAATAGTTCAAAAAAAATCTTGTACTAATTCTTTACATAATTACAGTAGTAACCATTACCTAATATCAGCATGCAAGTAAATAATAGTAGCGATATAGCTTTATGTGTTGTAATCAGTATATTAACCTACAGTTTTAATTTAAAGGTCAAGTTAAGATCACTTTAAATAATTATTGCTGCCGTCTTGATACTCTACAGAAAATTAATGATTGTGTAAATTATTAGACTACCTAATATGTCTTGATCAGCTTATAAAATGTTATATTATATTTTATTAAAATTTAATTTATTATTGTAATAATCAAGACAATATTTAAAAAAAAGTGATCATAGCTAAACCTTACAGAATGTACCTCTTTGTTCATTATTAAGTAGAATGTATCTAATTTGTTTTATTTTTCATTTTTTTTATCTATGCACGTTCCTTGCACCACATCGACGCATCGCGCCATGGCAACGATCGATTCTACCGAAATAAAAAAAAAAACTTTACTCCATTCTTCAATTCATTATCACAAATGAAATATAAATTAATTGTGCTGCCATAATATTTTTTATATAGGCTAACGGTCTTGCCTGCCAAGGTAAATATGTAGCTGGTTCGATTCCCTCTCTCGCCGCTTCCAAATCAAACTTTGTTAAAGCCCACGCTTACTAAATTTTTTTTTTTATATAATTTTATGTAAAATTATCCACATTCCTTTATACAAGACTTAATTATCACAAAGTTTAATTTTAATGCTATTTTATTACTCGAATTATGGCAGCATTTAATATAAAACATATATTACGAAAAAGTTCTTTTTTCGAAATGTTTTTATTTTATTTCAATTTTATTGCAACACCTATTTAACTGTCATCTAGTCGATTTCAATAGAATTTGTGCACAAAGTAAAAAGTCACTATCGAACTGTTCATTGATTTCTAAATCGAAAACGTTAGTCTTAAAAATGGATATATTTCTTGTCTAAGTGCAAATTCTATTGAAATAAACTATAATTATGTACTTATACGTAAGTAACCCACACATAGAGTAGCTAGTTATTGTGCACGTCGTTAATAGCTTGTGTGTAATAATTTTGTGTAAACGTTTATTTACTAACATTTCGTTTTCGTTAATAAAAAATAAACAATAAAACTGCTTCGACTTTTTTTTTATCCTTGTGTGTATAATAGATCTATTCACTCACAACAACGCGTCTCTTCACAACAAATTATCGGCCTCTATTTGTATGAGTGAGGCTTGTGCTTATAATATGTCTTAGTTGCGCGAGACGATTGACATACAAGTAACGACAGCAAAAAAATGTAAATAATATTATTACGTTCGTTTTAATATATGTGTAGGTAAAATGATGCACCTTCGTCAGTGAATAGATCTATAAAAAATAAATGAAACCCATCTCTCATCCGATTAAAATTTTAACCACTTCTAGCCTCAGACCATTTTGTGTTTTTAGTCATGTAAAAGTATTACCTTCACATGTTTATTTCTATTCCGTAAAGAGGGCGTTTCTTGGTCAAAAATGAAGATAGGTTGCAGTCGAATAGCCTATTAGAACCAGAAGCGGAGTAAAGACAAATAAATAACTGACGTTGAATTCGAATCCTGATTAATTTATATCATAAGATTGATCAGGATTTCATAAAAACGTGTTAATCAAGTACTGGTTTTAGTATATATTATAGCATACTTACTAGCAAATCGCACGGAAAATCGAAGGTTTATTTACTTTACTCCTTAGATTTGAATACAGTTTAGGTAATTACAATATTTTTGAAGAGCTGTAAAAAAAATTTACAGAATGTTAGCCGAATACAATTGCCACTATTTTTTAATTTGGAAAAAAAATCCCCTTTACCAGTATTAGCAATGACCCCTCTTTTCTTAAAAATAAGAATTGCAAAAATTGTGAAGGTTTATTAAGATATTTTTTTACATCAACAACAAATTACTATTATACATCAGCGTAATTGTAGAGATGACTTTTTGTTTAAATGATTTTGTTGAATATTTTATTAAATTATTTATTTGCTTTCAGTAGTTAGTATTACTTGTGGGTAGATAATATTACTAATGTTTGAATTTTATCAACAATTAAAAGTAAAATACCGGTCTGTTGAATATATATATACTCTCACAGTAAGTATATAATATTTATTTTATTATTCTGATAAAGACTGGTTAGCCGAATATATAATTGCCTTTGCCCGTTACTATAAAAAGTATAAATCACTAATTACAGATTTAGTTGACGGCAAGAAATCGCTCTTAAATGTTATGTCAGTTTGACACCTAACGACCACCTAAAATTTTGGATTTTAAGTTACTGGCTTGCTTAATATTCAAATTTGAATACTTCGTATTGTTGTTTGGTAGTAGAGTAAATGGTGCTGGAGTGACCGACTCTACCATCGTTTAATAGCTTTTACGGCAATTATTTTTTTTTTACTGAAACATTCAACAAAAATCATATAAAAAAATTTAGCGTAGCTTTAAACAGTCGACTGCTTAGAATATTCTTAGCAAGATTTTTTATTGATGTTATAGTCTGTGGTCAAAATTAAACAAGAAAATAGAGTAATAATGAACATTTGATATTACAAAATATAATATATTTATAGCATTATTAAAAAAAAAACAGTTACATCATAAAAAAAAGCTAAAGATAAGATATACAGGAACATGACATTCACGCTTGTGACGTCAACAATCTAAATTTAAACAAAGTCTAAAATTTAATTGCGAAGCGCAGCTTCTTATTTAATAATATTATACACTAAAACCTCCAAAACGAGCTTCATCTACTGATATAAGTTTTATGTATATCGTTTTAGTCCTTATTTGATTTCTGGCAGTCAATGAGGTAAAACAAAAAAACGGCTCAACACTTATAGTATAGACAACAACAACCCTAAATATATTCAATAGTGATACAATGTTTTTTTTATCTAATTTTTCATAAAATATTTTTCTTTCCCAGGCCAACGGTCAAGCATCCCAGGGCAAATACGTCGCTGGATCCGTAACAGGTGTGGGCGCTGAAGCCGGTCTTTTCGTTGCTAACCACGCATACTAAACATAACATACATACACAGACCAACAAATACGCTCTTATATAACTGTGACTTGAACAAAACTATTGGAATAATTGTTTATTCCTTATTTCTTAAGCACAATGAAAACCTAACTAATTTAAAATGTCGATTCATACGTAAAACACGACAGACTTTAAAAAAAAAATTGTTTTGAAGATATATCATATTTAATTATCTGTGCACCAATTTTAGCGCCTACATAGATAAAGAAGTTATTTACAAAATTAGATAATACCTGTGTTGAGCGGGAAATTAAAACAAGATGGCGCCTCGTTCCATAAATTGATGGCTCTATATACATTCACACTAGAGATCAAAATATAAATGCCAATTGGCATTAATTTTTTAGAATTTTAGGATGAATGTTATTTACTTAGTCCTCAAAATTTGAGATTATTAGATGAGAAGAAAAATATTTATCATTAAAATCGTAAATGTAGTATTGTGTAAATGTCATTAGAAAAAATTAAATTAATCATCATTTAGATGCTTTATATAATCTGTGGCAGTAATATATTACATTCTTTTTAGAAATATTAAGTACCTAATTTATTTTTATCAATCAATAAAAGTGACAGTTTATATGGATATTTTTTATAAATATTATTTTATAATATATCTACTTTAGGTTTTTAATGTATTTTGATATTAAGCGTAAAATATAATAAAATAGTTGTTCTATAATGTAGTTTCATTTTGATCCTGTGGTTAAAAAATATGAATTACGTAATATATAGTATTTACTCGTAAATTATCTATAGAATAATATGTATTAATATGTTGGTATATGTTACATAGTTTATTTGTAATATGTCATCATTAAATTTGTAATAGAGAGGGTACCGCTTGTTTATAGTGGGGTACTCTAGAACTGCCACTCCTCGGCACCATTTTGTAATGGTAATAATATTAATCTTCATTTAAAACTACAGTTTCACTACAAAAATCTTATAAGTGTATCATTAGAATGAAAATAAGAAAATAAATTAAGATATGAGAACTAGACACATGTGATTTATAAAGACAATCAAACCTACTGCTCCTTGATCTACGTGAAGTTTGTATTTCAGGAGAAAATTTTGATTGTATTCCTAATGGTCATTTAAGGTAACAAACTTCTACTTGAATTTTATCCTATTGTATTAAAATTGTTAGTAGATAATGAGGCGTGGGCCAAAACTTTCCAATGCAACAGGGAAAATAGTCAAACCAATGTAGTGTATTTTCAATGTGCATACTCGTTTGAATACATTTTAATTCAATGCTAGGGCTTAGTTCTAATCTGATGAGAAATAGAGATTTGATAAATAACAAACAACTTTATTTAAAGATAATATATATATATATTATTGTATAGGGGTAAAAAAGAATGCCGTTGGTGGTAGTGGCTTTGCGCCATGCCTACTACCAAGTACATAAACAATTATTAGATTGGGCATAAAATTTAGTTCCCAAAGTTGGTGTCGCATTGTTGATGTAAATAATGGTTAATATTTCTTACAGAGCCAATGTCTAAATGGTGCTGATCACTTACTATCAAGTGCCCATTTGACAGTCTACCTACCTATTTTGTATAAAAATAAAAGTAATACAAGCATGAATAAACGAACGTCGTACGTCGATATTTGATTGTTTGAGCTTTCTCGACTTAAATCTCTCGCAGAACGCCTTGATTTTTTTTCATACTTACGTTTTGCATTAACATATAATGTGCTATAATTTATACTCAGGCGCTAGTTAAGTGAAATATATTAGAAATTCACACTTTGGAACACAACAATACTACTACACTACTAAGTGGTGCTGTTTGGCGGTAGAATTTAGGATTAGTGGGCGATAGATGCCCAGACGTGCTGGCAGAAAGCTCTACCAGTAATCAAGTATTCTATTTCATTATTATTAAAAATATTTATAGAGATTTAAGATCCTGGAATCGATAATTCCTGAGATGTGCGAATATTTTCGCTAAAAAGTACCTAATTATTACATCTTCATACGCAATTTTTGAAATATCTTTGTTGGATCTAATTGTGTATTATATCGATAGTAAATACTTTCATAAAATAAGTGATTTTTTTCGAGAATTTTTATTGGTTACGTGACAGTCGAAGAAATACAGGATTTTAAAATAATATATTATTTAATTAACTATTAAACAATATTTATTTTAATTAAGGTTGTTTAACCAATTTTTTATTAATATTTCAAAACAAAACACACATTTCACACACACACACTGACACACATTTCAAAATAATATATAAAGTAAATAAAAGCGTATGAATGTTTTTATTCAATTTTTTTATTTTATTTTGTCTTCATGTTGTTCACCAAAACGGCTGAACCAATTACGACGAGACTCACCGATAGACAGCTACTATATTAAGGAGTAATATAGACTTCTTTTAATTTTCAAAATTAGAATTAGCGTTCGCGGAAAAATATACAAAAAAAAACTCTTTTTTTCTATTATAAATACAATATCATTTTAATGATAACAGTAATTTACTTGATGGTAGGGCTTTGTGCAAGCCCGTCTGGGTAGGTACTACCCACTCATCAGATATTCTACCGCCAAATAACAGTACTCTGTATTGTTGTGTTCCGGCTAGAAGGGTGAGTGAGCCAGTGTAATCACAGGCATAAGGGACATAACATCTTAGTTCCCGAGGTTGGTGGCGCATAGGTGATGTAAGGAATGGTTAATATTTCTTACAGCGCCTTTGTCTATGGGCGGTGGTGACCACTTACCATCAGGTGGCCCATATGCTCGTCCGCCAACCAATGCCATAAAAAAACTCAAGAGTTTGTTGACCGCAAAGGTTCGTAATTTAAAATCAATTTTACGTACCTAGTAAGGAAAATTTTCTAGACATAAATATATATCTCGACCAGACTATAACGTATATGCAGCGTCAACAATATTGACCGATCGTGCCTGATGAACCGGCTTAATCAATGTAAGCTACATTACACATTTACTAACTGAGCTTGTTTACATCGACGATACGGGAACGACACGATGTTTATTATGCCTGTATCTCCACAGACACGTTTGTGCCTTTAAATCTTTAATTAGTATCAGAATTCCTGGCGACCTTTCCCTTTCTCTCTTTTCTTCCTATCTCTTTTCATTGTGTACGTTTACGTATTATATAATATTATTTAAACATATTTTTAATTATAGTCATTTTGTTAGTCCCAAACGCTGTTTATTTTATTGTGTCTGTTACATATTTAAGTACATTATATAGAAAAAGCAACTACGTTCTAATCGAGTGTACCAAAACACCTCACGTTTTTATTATTAATTTGTTAAATAGCATATCAGTCAAATCATTGATAGGTTAGGACTTAACAAGAGACCAAGGAAAGTTCTGATTAGATTTTAGAGTTAGGTGTCCCAATGAATATTCAGAGTGAGCGTTCTAGTGCTGCGGTGTGTTTACTTTTGAAAGCCCCCTTTTATCTCTTCGACCAATGACTAGATTATGTGTGTTTGCTAACATCAAAATGCGTCACTTCTTCAAAGCTTACTGTTAACGTAACTGTGATTATTTTTAGTGAGTACCTACATTTAGCGAGAGAGTGTTTAAACTGATCACTTAAATGCTGTACTTTGAAAATAATCGATAAGTGTGTACCCTTATTCGTTTCCAATAGTTATTAGTAACTCTGGTGTTTGTGGTATCATTGAAATACATTCCTCCTGGCTGTTTATTTGATTAGGTTCACTTAGTGGCAGGGCATTGTGCAAGCTGGTCTGGGTAGGTAGGTCCCACTCATATATTTTCCACCAAGGTTTATAGGATGAGAGACCCACAGGCATGAGGGACCACATGTCAGCTTCCAAGTTAGAATCATACGGCGCCAACGTATAAGGCCAGTGGTGAAAAATTACCATGAGTTGGTCCATTCCTCCGTCCCTCTACCGTTGACAAAAAAAATGCAAAATTAAATGCAGTTGAAACTATTTTGGAAACAATAGTTTAGAAGTAATTGCTTGTTTTTCCGACTGCTAGACTAAGGCTTCCTCTCGAATTTTATTTATTAAAATAAAAACAAAACTTTATTCAAGCCAGCTACTACAGGTTCAGAATAGAGACTATACTGAAAAGAACCGGCAAGTAGCAGTTATTGTTTTTGTCAATAAAGTTCCATAGATACAAAACAATTAAATTATTATTTATCCTACATGGATATCAACAAATAGTAACTAAAAACTTTTTATCATCCATAATAATCCTTTATAGAGTAATACGCCTGTGAGTACACCATAAATCAGCGAATTTGCGTTTATAAGTAAGTATAGCGTTCGGTTAACGGTATTGAAGATCGTCTTGAATTTTATCGCTTCGTCTGTCGGGTAAATGACTCGCTTACTTGTATTGTGAAATTTAATTTCTATTATGTTCTCGAATGTTCTACTCGAGATGTTAAATTAAACTCCAGAAATGAATTTTTCACATGTACAAATTAGTCTGAATATTTCGTACTAGTGGTAATTAGATCTAATGAAAATTAGGGAGATTTGTTTGATTAAAGTATTTGAAAACTTTTACGTCATAAATATTAATTAAATAATTAATTGGAATCAAGATATACGTATAGTTTTGTAATGTTAAAATAATGGAATGGAAATATTTTACGTGTGTATAAATCGAATGGAAAACTTATGGATATGTTTATTAGTGGCCATTTTAATTGTATATGTATCGGTATAAAAACTACTTTTAACTTGGAAAAAATTGACACTACATTGTACTGATGAAGTCTTTTACTCGGTGTCGCGTAAAAAAAATGTTCAAAGGTATCTGAAAAGTACCCGAAAATGTTTTTCAATAAAAACGTTTAAAAAGTATCTGATTGATGGGAGAACTCTTGGTGGTAGGGCTTTGTGTAAACCTTAGTTCCCAAGGTTGGTGGCATATAGGTGATGTAAGAAATGGTTAATATTTCTTACAGCGTCTTTGTCTATAGGCGGTGGCGACCACTTACCATCAGGTGGCCCATATGCTCGGCCGCCAACCAATGACATAAAAAAAAGAATTCGGTTGATGTTGACTTCTTACCCACTAAAAGTCTAGCAAAAGTTATAGGGTTATTTGACATTGCCCATTTGTGGTCAATTTTTATAGCACTCGGCGTGAATTCAGCAAATCCTCTACAAACGGTAATCTCAAGTTTGATCCGTTTTTTTTCGGGGTAACTTTGAGGATAACAGCTCGTTTCAATCTCGACTTCTTCGGCAGTTTTCCGCACGCATCGGTGGATCTCACTTTAGCAAATTAAAGAAAGGGAAAGAGTAGAATAGCGTTTCCTCTACTCCAGAACGCCGATTTCTAGGGCCGCGAAGATCTTCCTCTTATAGGGCGATCAAAAGATAAGTAGCCTTCACAGGCCAGGGCGTGTGTTCGAAGTGCTGAGATTATTTTGGTCATCTACTAAACTAGCGATGGAAATAGAAAGTGACCAGAATCTCTAAACGTACTCCTCGTAGGGAGATTGCTAATCACAGAAGAACTAGGAGAGACACGTACTATTCCTCAAGACGACGTCAGTTGTTAGCCATAGTCCTACCCACCACGCACAGCTTGCACCGGGAGGAGGTGATTGACCTTTACCTAACCGTTTAAATATTTTATATTAAATTTTTTTTTTTATAGCATACTTAATATTAAATTTTTTTCTTATATTATATATACAATATATAATATTATAGGGTATACGATAAAATTGAAGGTGCTAATGAAATTTAAAATCATCGTAATGTAAAATATTTAACTAGGAGAGTTATAACAGAATATTAAGAGATCCTAACGATCAACTCATGCTCATCGTAAAAATCTCCATTCATAGGGGCAAAGACGTGTCGTTACGAGTGTTAATGGTTTTCACGGGACGAGAAGTGTCAGAGAAGTGGTACTGCCCAACTATAAGTGAATCTCACGGGTGGATTTGATTTTAAACTTCCGTACATTCGTTTTACATAGCAATATAATTATTAGAATTATTTAATTGAAGTTTAAACAAAATATATCCTATTTTACTGCATATGTACTATTTTTTATAATATTGGCAAACGGACGAACAGATGGACCACCTGATGGTAAGTGATCACCACCGCCCATTGACATTGGAACTGTAAGAAATATTAACAATTCCATATAGAGCTAACACGTCATCAACCTTGGGTACTAGTTACACTGGCTCATTCGACCCTTCAAACCGAAACACGACAATCGTAAGTATTGCTGTTTGGTAGTAATATCTGATGAGTGGATGGTACTTGGGTAGGTAGTAGTAGACGGCAAAGCCAGACCACCAAGTAAAAATAATTTCACAAGTTTTTGAATCGCATCTATATGATATGGGAGTCATCTCTTTGACTTTTTCTGGAATCCTCACAACATTTTGAAAAATTTCATTGTGATGAGTTTAGTAGTTAGGATGTGAATGAGTAACAATAAAAATCACCTTCAGATTCCTTTACATTAACAATTGTAATTTCAGTAGTTCATCCAATTGTTTTCCTTATGACAGCTCAATCACTTTTAAAATAAGAAATAGTGTTACAAGCCAGTATTAAATGTTATAAAATAATATCAATTAAAGTTGTACAAATTATTGATCAATTAGTAATAATAATTGTAATAATATGTAATAATAATAATAATGTGACATTATTAATGATATTATTAATTATGATATCCTATGACGTAGCACCGTATTGGAGGCTAGGGCTAGTCTCGTAACAGAATGTTAGTTAGGATTGTATGCATTTTTTTCTTTACTTAAAGAATTTATGCGTTAAAACGAATACGTACATTAAAGTCAATTTATTAATTTAGGTATGTACTCATAATATTACGTTATCCTTTCCATTAGTAACGCCTACCTTAACCAATTTTACTAATTGAGAAGCTGTTTCTGTATGGGGTTCATGAATTGTATGTATTTTGCAGACATCAGTATACATCACCTGTTCTGAACTCACATAGCTGACAGCTGTTAAGGCTCTAATGACTTTAAATGACATTTCCAATGAATCATATAGTCTGTGGGATACTCGTCAACATTATACGACATAATGAGTTTACTCGTTTTGTAGAATGCAAGTACGTAAGATATTTTACGTAAATGTTGATTTGCAATACTATTCTTAAACTCAAAAATCTATAATGATTGTTAGTTCATTTCCTTATCGTTTTGTTTATTTATTTTAACAATTATTTTTATCATCAACAGCGACTTTTAATAATATTCTGGGTCCCGATTCTCAATAAAACCTATTAAATCATTATCATGGGACACTTTTCTAGTATATCATATTTCGTGTATGTATACTGACGAGATATCTCAGAAGTCTCAAATTGGGCGAGCATCACGGAATTTTCATATGCCTAATTTGTAGTAATAAATGTTCTCCTCAGACTCGTAAAAACCTCAAAAAGAGAGAGACAGCGGTGAAAAATTCACTGGTTATTACATGTCTATGCTGATTTTTATGTAATGATGATAATGAAATGATGATCACGTATATTAGTGGCAAGAAATCTATCCGTTTATTGCAGTTTCGTTTCACTGGGCGTAAAACGAACCAACAGTACTGGTGCCAGTGGAGCAAACAAGACGGAGTGTTATACTTCGATGTTTCTCCACGTATACTCCCAAGCCATACATAATTGGAAAAAATCAATATAATGAAATTGACACAGTCGAGTTCTCGAAGGATTGAACCCAGAACCTCGAGATCTGAGGCATATTTCTAGCCATTTACCAACGCGAGAATTACATTCATATATTATGTATACTTACATAATTTTATATGTAAAGAATATGTGTTACAGGATGTTTATTAGTCCGATGCTTGAGTAATCGACACACATCAACCAATTCGAACCTGTATTTAAAAAGCTATTAGTAAAAGTAGATTCTTAGAATGGATCCACTTTCCTGGTTTTATTTTTAAATCTCTAATGACTAAGATAAGCTGTATAATATCTACATGGCTGTAAAAAAGTTTACTATATAATCATATCGAGCTATCTCGTTAGTGATTTATCGAAGGGGAAGAATGGGGTAAAGGAAGACTCGGAGCGTTCACCTTTCACCTCCGTTATGGTGTGTCAAGTTTTATATTTTAACTGGCTGTTAATAGCCCGTTTCGTCTGGCGTTGATTAAAATTTATTTATTTCGTTTACTCTGAGGGTTTTTAAGGCAGACCATTTTTTGTAGTGATTTTTATATATATCCTACTTTTATATATAATTACTTTTACTTGGTGGTAGGCCTTTGCACAAGCCCGCCTGGGTAGGTACCACCCACTCATCAGATATTCTACCACCAAATAACAGTACTCTGTATTGTTGTGTTCCGGTTAGAAGTGTGAGTGAGCCAGTGTAATGACAGGCACAAGGGACATAACATCTTAGTTCCCAAGGTCAGTGGCGCATAGGTGATGTAAGGAATGGTTAATATTTCTTACAGCGCCTTTGTCTATGGGCGGTGGTGACCACTTACTATCAGGTGCTCGTCCGCCAAGCAATGACAAAAAAAACAAAAAATAATAAAAAATCCACGTGTTTTCTAATAAGTAAAATTTACTTACTGAAAAAGTGTTTTTAGCTCGTTTAGGTAGGTCCACGCCCTCATCAAATATTCTATCGCCGAACAGTAATACTTGATAGATTGTGTCCCGGTTTAAAGGGTATAATTGAACGATCACTGCGTTGTACAAGTGTTACACTAAACACAAAGAAACAAACAATAACCAATAATGTAAAAATAAGTAATTTATGTATTAACAGATTCTTTGAAACTAACTAGTAATAGAATACACAAAACTAGGAAAACATACAGAAAACTCAGGACTGTATATGTACATATAAATAAAGGAATTATATATTTTCACTTTTAAATTAAAAAATTAAACACGATACGCTCACATTTTAGGGTTCGTACCAAATGTTATCAAAATCGGTTCAGTTTGGCCGTTAAAGCGTTACAGACTTATATATAGATTTACTTTCGCTGTATAAGATTGAATATGGTTAATTTAATATTATATCATTTAGAATTATTGTTAACCATGTTTTGTTTTAATTTTAAAGCATAAGGTGTATAGGATTTTTCGTAAGGTCACTTCAACTTCTTTCAATAGTTTAGAAATATGTCGACCTAGCTATGACATAAAAAAGACTGTACGAATGATTTCATGTTTATCTAATGGTATTGTAGGCCCCAGAACAAGGATTTAGGATTAGGGATTAGGGTTTAGATTGTTTTGACACACACAAATGTAAAACTTTGTGAGTGCCTTTTTGCGATGAGTCTGACATACTTCTAATGCGAAAAGTTTTGGCACTGCTGCGTTTTCGAATGCTCGTTTCCTGAAATTGTCAATATGACGTCACTATGACTGTCCGTATATACAACTTTGATTTTTTGATTTGTTTTTGTTATAAAATTAATTTAAAAATTGTGGTCAGCTTGTCCAACAAAAATTATGCTGCGTATGTAGTGTCCACCACCCCGAAAATGTCGATATGACGTCATTATGTGTCCCCAAACATATACAAGTCGAACAAAAATAACAATGATGAAAAATAGTATTCTAAATGCAAATATCGACATGTCCGACAAATATATTGAGCTAAATAGACAGTCCGACAAAAAAATTAAAAAAGACATTTCATTACTATATAATCGTAAATTTCTTTTTGACAATTTCTGACCGAATAAACTTAAATATTATTAAAATATATTCAATTGACATAAAATTTGTCGTATAAAATTACAATTACCTACAAAATAATTTCAATCGGCTAATCTGATAAATTAATAGGTAATCTGTTTTCTTTTATTTTATTATTTCATTGTATTAAAAGATAAAAACATACGTATCTCTCTCATGTTTCCCTGGAAAAAATATAGCTATTACGCTACTCAAAATCCATATATCTATAGATATTATCTAACCATATATAACCACTCACTGATAATAATAATAATATCACGAAATGTCAGAAACTATAACACCTACAAACTTGAAATTTGGCAAGTAGGTTCCTTTATAGGGTGTAGACATCCGTTAAGAACGGACTTTACGAAATTCTATCCTAGGGGGATAAACGGGGGTTGAAAGTTTGTGTATTATAAATTTCGCGCTGGTAAAGCCAGAGGTTCAGCTGGTATTATTTATTCATATTTTAAAAAACTTAATGAACAATACATCGTCCTACATTATGTATGCAAAAATGTTTTCAATACACCACCGATTTTTGGAAAGAGGCCATTCTCAACAATCGAACTGTGGAGGAAATTTTATAGTGCACAAATATATGTGCTATGCGCAACCATATCCGCACTCTGAGCCCGGTGTTATGGTGCTGTCTGAAGTACAGGACTGCACAACCAACTTCCTAACTCGGGGCTGTTACTAAGAAATAGGTGAAAAATTGTGGTATTTATAACCGGATTGATGTGAAGTTTTATAAGCAAGTTAATATTAGACCCAATAATTCACAGTTCTTTTGGCAAATGGGGCACCTGTTGGAATTTGGTTACCACCGCCCATAGACATTGGCGCTAGAAGAGATCATCACCATCTTTGGAGCCAGCTTTTTTCATCGACCTTGGGAGCTAACATTGGGACCTTGGGACCCTTCAAACCGGAACACAACAATTATAAGTATAGATGTTTTCGGTAGAATATCCGATAAGTCGGTGGTACTAACTCTACCACAAAGGACAAATGTATTTAAGCTACCTCTAAATTTACTTTTAAGTGGCATCAACGTGAGCACATATTGTCAGAAAGCCTCTAGTTTTAATGACTTCTATTATGCACTATTATTACTTATTATTTATATGGAAATATTGTATTGTCAATTATTAATAACCGTCTTCATGGTTTTTTGTTTGACCTAAAGGTTGACTGGCAGAGAATTGCGAAGTTCGCCTTTTGTTCCATTTACTTTGTGGTGGTCAATAAAGTGTTGGAATAAAACAAAAACTTTCCTCACGATCAATAGTTTATTTATCCTGAAATCAAAACCGGATACAAAATTAATGATTTGCTCGATCCTTCCATTCTGACCATTAAAGTAAGAATGCCATTTTATAGGTTTACCCCTCGTATTAAACGTTTACACGCCCCCTCCCCCTACTGTAGCAACATCCGGTTTTGATCTATTTTAAAATAAAAATTAGTTTAGTCAAAACCGGATGTTGACGATCAAAGTTAAATGTAACAACTTTTCTACTGATAATATTCTTAACACGTAAAACAATATGATCACATTAAAATAAATATGCTAACAAAAGTATTTAAATAAAAAATATATTTTTAATTTACCAAATTACCATTACATTTGATGGTGAGATTTTGTAAATAAATAATATTAATAATATCTTCTCGCAGCCCTGAAGTTAATAGTTGATAAACAAATTCGTTTCAAACGATCCAGAACGATTTTCTCAAGTGACAGTTTAAGTGTTGTTCAACTTAGTGACTTTAAATTTATGGTGTCAACGTCCTAAATAACCTTGTCCTAATAAGTGTTTGTTTCTGGTTATATTAAAGATTAGAATATTGTTTTAGAGAGCTCAACTTCTCTCGTACATACGTATATATAGAATAAGGCGATATATACATATATCATTTTATTTTATAACGAAGAGGATCAATACGGTGATAATGTATGGGTTTCTTCTGTAATTTACTTGGTGGTAGGGCTTTGTGCAAGCCCGTCTGGGTAGGTCCCACCAACTCATCAAATATTCTACCGCCAAGCAGCAGTACTCAGTATTGTTGTGTTCCGGTTTGAAGGGTGAGTGAGCCAGTGTAACTACAGGCACAAGGGGCATAACATCTTAGTTCCCAAGGTTGGTGGAGCATTGGTGATGTAAGGAATGGTTAATATTTCTTACAGCGCCATTGTCTATGGGCGGTGGTGACCACTTACCATCAGGTGGATATCATAAAAAAAAATTGGTCCTGTTTGTAAATCAGAAAGTCATCGATAGTAACACAAGCTTATCAATCTTTGTTATTAAATGTATAACAAAGCTGTCGGGGGGTTTTTTGTCAATCCCTACTTTTAATACTATGAACATTAAAGGAAACCAATCCATTAGTGAATATTTCAAAAAGCTTCTGGCAAACGACAGGCTTTAAAAGTCTGTCATGTCATGCACAGTCCCGATTTACTAAATGAGATAAATCCAAGCTAATGATGAAGACGATGATGATACTATTATCCACAAATCGCTTTTTCAAGTTTTGTCCATCATCGGGTGTCCCGTAAATAGGCAATAAAGTCATTAAGAAAAAAAATATTTCGTGTCAATAGATTGTCGTTACGGACTAATGGGCCGTGTGTCACGGGCCTGATATTAATTATCAGCTCTGTTTCTGTTAAAGGTGTTAGCGAAACACGGTTCAGCTTCGGTTCAAATTTCTTTAGAGTCGCTCTTATTGTTTTGAGTGTGTTTTGTTTCGTACCTGTTACTGGGGATACCTGAAAAGTACAAAATCAAAATTGGAATATTCTTTATTCAAGTACGCTCATGAAGGACTTTTGAATCGTCGTGTTACAGTGTTAAATTAAATGTAAAGCTAATACCATCGGTACGGAAAGTAGATTATATCGAGAAAAATCGGCAATAACTCAATAATTACTCATTTTCGCCCTTTAGTTACGGAGTATGTCAATAAAGTACAAATAAATGTATATATATATATATATATATCAAGTATTAATTAAGTTTTAAGAGCTCTTGTTTGTCAGTAACCGTACAATTATCTGCTCTTTGCCTGATTCTCTACAGGGTGTTATTTAAAGTCAAAATTATTAAAAACATAGTTAATTTAGACATACAAAAATGCTTAATTATTTTGACCAGAATATACATAATATTATGTACTAACTCGTCACGATGCTATATAGTATCCATGGAAATTAAAATATGTATTTTGTAATTAATTTTATCATTTTATCATATATATGGATATATAATTGGATATATAACGAATTTGGTATATTACTTAGTAGTTAATATATGACAATTGTTACGAGACTAGCCCTCGCCTCCAATACGGTGCTACGTCGTAGGATATCATAATTAATAATATCATTAATAATGTCACATTATTATTATTATTGCATATTATTACAATTATTATTGTAATTAATTGATCAATAATTTGTACAACTTTAGTTGATATTATTTTATAACATTTAATACTGGCATGTAACACTATTTCTTATTTTAAAAGTGATTGAGCTGTCATAAGGAAAACAATTTGATGATGGGGGCATTGTAAAAATATAGGGAGAGATTGAAACATCATGGTACAACATAATTTTATTTTGCCATCCCGAACTACTGGAATTACACAATATTAACTAATAATAGTAATATTTCTTTTACTATTACTGGGTTATTGCAGGCCCCTCTGGGTAAGTACGAACCCACTCATCAGATATTCTACCGCTAAACAGTTATTTATTATTATTTTATTTCGGTATGAAGGGTGAGTGAGCCAGTTTATCTAAGCAATCAAAATGATATCATCATAACTAAGTTCCAAAGTTTGGTAGCACATTGGCGATATTGGATGTATTTTTAAAAAGCATCTTATCTTAAACATCAAGCTTGCTTTGAATGTAATAAATATTCGTTAAGTAACTCAATGTCTTAATGTCGTAAGTGTATATAAGACATTTTTAATTTAATAGACAATGATTTACGTTTCTTCCTGGTAGAATTTATGGGAAGTAGGTAGAAGTCGACATAATAAATTAATGTAGGAAGGAATAATCTGGCTTAGAAGGTAATTTTGATTTTCCGTTTATTAAGCGATGTATTTTAGTTTACGTTCTGAAATTGTATTACATTTATGTTCGTCGTTGTTAATAAATATTAATAAATATATCAAGCGTGTGATAATACTAACTTACTATTTAATATTCAGTTTGGGCATTGTCTAAGCTAAATGATCGGAAACACCCGTGTAAAAGACGGGCATGCGCGAGTCGGACTCGCGCGCTGAGGGTCTGTACCATCAAACAAAACTGAAAGATTTACCAGTTTTCGGATATTTTTCTATACTTGTGATGCAAGATATTGATACAAATTTCATGAATCTAGGTCAGTGGGAAGTACCCTTTAGGTTGAGTCCCTTTGTGAATGTATATAGTTTATAGAGGTACATTTAGATTTAGAGGTTCGATTTTTTCAAAGCTAAGGCCATAGACCTCTATTTGGTGTTTATTTCAACTCTATGCCTCTACGTTTTCCTAAGAATAATTGTCTTGGCGGACAGACATACAGACGGACAACGAAGCGATCTCAAAAGGGGCCTTCTCCTTTACGTATAGGGAACCCTAAAATCAAACGGTAGACTATATATTATAAACATCACGTAAGCTTATATGTCACGAGCCGGAATCAAAACCGCAACCGATGACGTTGATAGTATACTTAATTTTCTGTTTTATAACCATTGAATAATTATTCAACACGTCCGTGGAACAATAGTATTTATTTGACAATCGAAACAAATATCAGGATATTCTATTGTTTCGCGATAATCGGACGTTATTTTGTGATGTAATTTTTTCTTAACCGACTTCAAACAAAGAAGGCGGTTCTCGATTCGGTCGTGTTTATTTTACGTTTGTTACCTCAGAATTCATTTGTGAATCGAATTGGAAAATTCGTTTTTTGCTAAGGAAGGATTCCCATATACATCTGAAGAAAGAATACATAATGTTGAAGAAATACTCTTACATTAATTATTTATAATTTATTTTCTTAGAGCATTATTTAAAGTCTTTATATTTTATTTATTTCTTTTATTGACAGGTTTCACTGACACGACTGAGGTTTCACATGATTTATTTGTGATTAAAATTAATTTTAAGTTCAGTGGTTGAAAACGTCCTTAGATAACTTGTGTGACGGTCAAAATTTTTACGTGTAATTCCGCATTGAAAAACGTGGTTGAATTAACTACTATATTCTTTCTGAAGATAATAAGAGGTCTGAATCCAAGACCGGGACATTTACTTTAATTCTTACTTTTCGGGTTATTATAGAGTATTTGCGATAGAAAAAACTTCGTTAATAAACTTGCCAGTATCAGAAAAAAACATTTGCACGAGAAGGCGCTCCATATGACTCAGTTTTTATATCTCTATTTATAAATCCAAAAAATGAAGGTATTGAATAAGTACCCATATAGCAACACTGACTTTTCTATTTATTCGTTTCATTGTTATTTTGATCTCCATACCAAATCCGTTTCACTATTAGTCACTAAAACAAAACTCAATACAAGTCTATCTTAATGATAAAAAGGAATGGACTTAGTATTTATTGATTTCTCGGCAATATATATAAATTTAATTGAATCTTACAGATATACTCAGTAGTTAAAATGGTGGAAAAGAGTAACAACAGAGTTTCTCGATTCTTCTCGACTCGGTGGTAGTTTTACATTTATATCGACACTTTAACGTGACTATTCAGAAGTGTATTTATAAGACTACTTAAAAAATATATTTTGGTATTCATTTTGATTATTTTTTTAATATATAAGAGATAAGGAATAATTATAACACAACACATAACACATTGATCCATAACAATTAATATAAATTTTTATTTAAGTTTTAATAGAATGTTTTGTTTGCTTTAGGTTAAAGAAGATTGACAACAGACTCCGTTTATTTACTGGATCACTTGTAAGTTTATGTACGTCATAAGAGAAGTTCGGAGATGTTAAAATATATTGTATGCTCGGCATTAGTTGTTTTATTTGATACAAGCGAAACCGTCGGAAGAACTTTACTGCCAGCCATTCTCCGAAACGCGCCGTATCTTTTGATATTAGTTTTATGTATATTGGTTTAGCAGTTTCTTAAGTTAGGTAATACAAATAGTCTCCTCGTTTAATAATATTGACTTAATTTAAGTCTGATCGAAGTAAGTATTGAATTATATAATTGAATCTGAAATGTAATCTGAAAAGAGTAGCTAACCGCTTAGTTTCTTACCGGTTCTTCTCCATAGAATCTCTATTGTGAATCAGCGGTTAAAATCTATCCTTAGATTTTGTCAATAAAATATTTTAAAACGACGATTCAAAAGTGATTCTAAGAGCTTAGTTGCACTCCATTCAATGTTTTGGTTTTGAATAACTCTAAAAGGAAGTAAGTTTAAGAACAGTGCATATTATAAGATACTAAAACGTTCAATAAATTTATATACTCCTTTTGTCTCAAATTAAGTTTCAATTACGATCAAAGTTTGTAGTAATGTGAGCTGATTTGGCTCAGCGGTTAGAACCCTTGTATCTTAACCGGTGATTACGGATTCAAACCCAGGCAAGCATAACTGAATTTGCATGTACTTAATATGTGTTTATAATTCATGTCGTGATCGCCGTTGAAGGAAAACATTATGAGGAAACCTGCACGTCTATATTTCAACGAAATTCTACCACATGAGGCCTCCTTAGCATTGTGACATTCACAGGCGACGGATCAAGATGAAATCTTTTATTCATGTTTTAACATTAATATCTATAGCTCGCAATGGGCTATTCAGACTATAAAGCCACCAATTTTCAGTCTTCTAATTATCCACGTGATGTTATCCCAACACTATTTACATTCTGAATCTAAACATAGTACAGATACAATAAACAAGAAATAATGATTTCAAAGCGAATGCGACGTGTTTCTTAGAAATTGATTTTTTAATATACACGAATGTTTGTCATAAAAACAATAATTTGGACTTGTTGGTTTTGGCAGGAGTTTGCGGCTGAATGTGTATTTTATAATCGCGTTGCTGTATCGAAATGTCATAAAAGTTTTGAAATAGAATTAGGAATGAGAAGGTAACAGGTAACTATGTTTGAAATGAAAAGTCAACGTAAAGAATACCTATGTTCGTAAAATCGTATGTATAGAATTGATATCATTTTAATATCATTTTAATAGACCCGAGATGACCCAGTGATTAGATCGCGTGCATCTTAACCGATGATTTCACAACTGAATTTTCATGTGCTTAATTTGTGTTTATAATTCATCTCGTGTTAGGCGGTGAAGGAAAACATCGTGAGGAAACCTGCATGTGTCTAATTTCAACGAAATTCTGCCACATGTGTATTCCGCCAACCCGCATTGGAGCAGCGTGGTGGAATATGCTCCAACCTTCTCCTCAAAGGGAGAGGAGCCCAGCTGTGGGAAAAATCCAGGCTGCTAATGTAAAGTAATGTAAATCTAATAGCGTCGCGCAATATTGAGAGTTTTTTTTATGTAGACATGTTGTAGCTGTGATGAGTTACAAGCTATTATTTAATTTATTTTTTTAACAAGCAATGTAAATTTTCCTTTAACAATTTTCCTTCAGCTTGATCGAAATTAATGGTAAATAATTCTGGCGTATGGAAATTATTGTTGTTCAAGATTTCAACCCTTATTCATATCTTTTATCGTCCATTCCAAATGATGAAGCAATAATGATAAACAAAGGTTTTACCTATTCCACGATATTTCCCAATAGTTCAGCTATATTTTTTACTACTAATTATTCTTATATAATATAACACTATTAAACTTAACTACTTATATCCACTTTAATTTCACTTAAAAATCTGTGATAACATTTTCGTTGACATTCAAAACGCCATTTTTTTCATATTGAATATCATAGATTATATATTCAAGCTCTAGAAGAATTTGTTGTTTATATGGCTTTTCTCCGATTGTGTGTGGAATAAATTATACATACGTTCAATTAGGCCTCATGTTATCGATTCTGAAATAGATTTCTTGCCAGCAGTGCGATTTTTTAAGAATAAATTTCTTATCTCATTCATGAAATGTTGACAACCGATTCTCTGTGATACGCCATTTTGATACGTGTATTCTATATATTTTATTATTATCATATTTATTTTCGTATATCACAGTATTTTATTTCACGGTCGTCGTCTGTGGTGAGTTTCGAATTTATTGTAGAGAGAGAGAGATAAGTAGAGAATCTCTACAGTTACGAAAAAATTAGCATTGTTGAGGTATTTATTACATTTCGTAATAATTTATTGATTATCGCATCCTGCAAAACATAAATAAAATATACTATTTTTTTACAAAATTAAAAAAAAATCACGAGTTCTGTTACATATTATATATATATTACAAGTGTCATAAAAATAATAAGTAATATTACATTTAAAATTTAATTATAAAATAAAATACATTATAATCTACTCATGATTTATGATTATTTGTAAATTATTAATTACAGATTCAATGAATGTGAGGAAGTTCAACCGTAACAAAATTGTACCTACCATATTATGTAAAGTCAAAAGCAAAGCAAACGAAACGCAATCTCTCGTTTAACAAAATTAATTATGAAAAAACAACTCGTTTGAATCTCGTCATTATTGAATTAAAAAATTACACTTAATTATAGCACTTTGTTAACCCAAATAAATTGCGACCTAAAAACTTAATAATCGTTATTACGAAACAATGACCAATATTTCTGAACGAATTCTATTGTCTTCTGAAAAACGAACGCATGGATGATTTTTAATTTTGATCGTTTATATTTAAATAATTGTGAGGCTAAGTTTTTATTTGGTTTTATATTTACAATATTGTCAGGTGAGAATTAACATAAAATAAGTCTGGTTTTTCCTAAGAATATTTATACTAAATAACAGCGAAATGATGAGGAGCTGTTAATATATTATCTACTATAAATGTTGGAAGTGTAACAGTCATAAGGTTAGTCCTATGGCTGGCCATAAACAGAAAATAATCAGGAATATAATTAAAAAAACCCACCCCTATGAGCTTGGAAATATGTTGATTTTTTTCATCTAAGAATTTAGACAGTGTGATCATTTAAAGAAAAAACTTCGCGAAAGATCACAAGATACATCTATATCTATACATATAATAAAATTGGAGTGTCTGTTTGTAATATTAAAATAATGCATATGTATGTATACACGGTACATACAAAATACCATTTTTTCAATTTTTGTCTGTCTGTCTGTCTGTTTGTTCCGGCTAATCACTGGAACCGCTGGAACGATTTTGACGGGATTTCCACTGGCAGATAGCTGATGTAATAATGAGTAACTTAGGTTACAGGAATAACTTTTTGTTAAATTCAATTCAGCTTGGTTTAAATAAAAAATAAGCACACAAAATTAAGTGTTGCCTGGATTTGAACTTGCTATCTCTAGTTAAGATTTACGCGTTCATTGGACCATCTTAGTTTAATAGATATTAGGTAGCTCTCAATATTTGAGTTCGTTTCATAAATTGGTGCGTGACATAATAAGCGACAAAGTGTGTCAATCAAGGGATACTGATCTGATTGGCTGACCTCATGACCGATTGAAGGGTGACCATCAATACATTTATTATTACACTTTTATCTATATCGAAAGATTTACTCCTTTGTTTATCAGCCGGTTTTCTTTTTTTTATTTCATAGCTATTGATGATATTCATAAATTACATTTATTAATAACAAAACTTTTTTTCAGGATTTTGATGAAGTGCTGTGCCTACTTATTATCTTTTGTTAATGTAAGCAAAAATCAATGTCCATAATGGCACCTGGAAACAAGTCGATATTCGATATGCTACATTGTCAATTAATACATTATTATATCTTCTGTCGCCAGTCGCCATTCTAACATCGCACTGTAATATCGTCGTAACAATTAAATATTGTAAATTATATTACAATACATATATCTATACTCAATTGCCTTTCATTACATCATCCACAAGACATTTAAGGCAAAGTGCTATTGTTATTCCAGTATTATAAAATTGAACAACAAAAATGCAATTGCATCTAAAATATGTTGTTCTTATGTTGATCAGCGTGAACACAGTTTCCAGATTCCATTCCACAACGCCAATTCGACTGTAAGTATCAAATTTCTCGAGTTAATTCTGGACATTAACAGATTTGAAGTCTCAGGTGCCAGGAAATGCAACCGCACCGGCAAACCGCAATCCTATGTGAGTAACATTATAATAACTGCTGAGGAGCCGTACATGAACCATACTCTTGCATTGAATAGTGATGTCCTCCTGTCCGATTTTAGCCACGTTGACCATTCTCGAGATAGACTAACCGGGATTTATTATAAGTACGATCTGCTCTCTATTTCTGAAAAAAAATCGGGCGCATGACCTGCAAATTTTCAGACTCTTAGCCGAATGAGAATTTGTATAAAGAAAAATACCCAATATTTTTTTTTGTAGATATCCCACTTGACTTCACTGGACAAGGGCGTCGGGATATGCGTGCTTATAGCAAACCACTAGACCGACGAGGCATTGACTAGTCAGAGATGGCAATGGCAGTGCAATAGAATTTAACCGTAACCACGCTCACAGCTACTTTTAGCAAAATAATAATAACACCATTTGACCTCCGTGGTTGAGTAGTGTGTACACCGGTTTTCATGGGTATCCCTCTCCGGGGTTCGATTTTTGGCCGAGTCGATGTAGAAAAAATTCAATAGTTTTCTATGTTGTCTTCGGTCTGGGTGTTTGTGGTACCGTCGTTATTTCTGATTTTCCACAACACAAGTGCTTTAGCTACTTACATTGGGATCAGCGTAATTTATGTGATGGTGTACTACATTATTATATATTTATATAAAATACATAATATTAATGTTACCACTACTAAAAAAATGTTAATTAACCTTAAAAAACTTATTAAAAATAATTAATGTATGAAACTTGTTATTATTGAATAGTTATAACAAAGATATTTTAGAACATGTACATAAATCTGTAAAAAATTGTAGCATGTTATGCTCATATGATGAACAGCTGCTACGACATCAATGTGCGAAAAAAATTGACGCGTCAGCATGATGCAGCCCGTGCGTGTGTATTTAAAAAAAAAATGTATAAGCTTATGGTCCAGTGCTATTGTGTCTGCGACACCTGTATAAGGTGCCTTACTTTATTTTTTTGCTTAAAATAATTGTAATAAGTATACTAAAATGAAATAGGACTTTAGAATAAAAGTCTTTATTACACAAACTTTATGGTATCCCTATCCGGTGTATAGGAAAAAGGAAGTAATTGGCACAATATTAATTTAATTATTAATAATTTTGTTAGTGACCTCTATTCAGAATACAGAATCAACTTTCGTAACTGTTACGTCGACAGATTTTCGGATTTTCTTAAACAAAAAATTTTTGCTTAAATAGTAATAAGTTTATTTATATTTAAGTAAGGTAAATGTCAAGTGTATATTTTGTAGGTTTGCTATTTAATAGAATCTATCGATCTCGTTAGTTTGCCATAACGAAAAATAAATTAACTTGTAACTATATCGTAAGAGAGATATTAAATAATATTGCAGCACTTTTTATCTTCATTAACAAAAAATGTTTATTTACACACATTCCAACACCTGCTGCCAATTGGAATGCACACCTGCCGTCCCTTTCATATGCCCACATTTCACACTTTCGTAGCAGAATAGACTCTATTTACTGAACAATAAAGCAGAATATACCTTTTTTGTTTGCGAGAAATCCGGAACGAGTCTGGAGCATATATTGATAGATAGACATGGGATATCGTTTATTGATTCGTTCGATAGAACTCCTTCCTGCCTATGTGTTCCTAGTACTTTCCGATACTTCTTCCATTATCGATGATTTCCGATAACTTCAATAGGGGTTGTTCAATCAGGGTAAGAAAGATAGACCTTTTTTCCCTTGCATAAATAAAAATGACATTTAAAAATATTATATAATATTATGTATTATGAAATATTTAAATTAAATAATATTATTATTTATAATTAGAAAAGAATTAATTTATTCTTTAAAATATTTTTTATTAAATTAATCAGGAAGCGATCAAACAAACAAATTACATTTTCACTAACCTCTAATGCAATGCCATCCATGTAATTAAATAATTCAATTTATACGAAGGCCTTCTTTTCACAAATAGAAATCTATCGAAACTATTTTAATAAACTTTACGAAATATATTGAGGCGTGAAACCCATCTTAAAGAGATGCTGTAATACGAACTCCATTACGGTGATGCTTTCCTAGTAATGTCGAAGAAGTTTCTTCCCGAATTTCTCACGCTATTCCTTGTTTTCAACAAAACCCAAAATATAATAGCCAAGCAAAAAAAAGTTTTAAACCACCAAGATAAAGTTCAAATTTCCTTACTTTTTTACTTCAGCGACTACTTATTTATCAGCTGCTGCTGTCTGAATCAGCTGGCATTCAAGAACCTCCATCTGTTTACAAAAAATAATCAAAATCAAGTTCTAAATCTAACAGTTATAAGGTTTATTTTTATACATCACAGCAGTAGAGCCATCCCGTTTTTGTCTTTGTCGCACAGACGGTTCATTGACCCTTATAACATGGCGTATCCGCTAGTAAGGATAGGGGAGCAACCTCTGGAATGCGGCTGACTACTACTTCTCTCTGCTAACCTAGTATCTGTGGAGGCTTAGAAATTTGTAAAAATTTCTCACATAGTGTTTGTGTGGTTTTGTTGTAGAAAAATACGGTTTTCATAAATATTTTTATACTAATATTATTTCAAAGTTAAGAGAGGTATACTATCATATATATTTAATTAAGGTAGTTAATATACAAAAAATAATTAATTATTATTGATTAATGAACATGAGTAATGAATTATTATCGTGCCCACTAAACTGTAACTATTATTTATCGCAATGCCATTTTAAAATAAGCAAATAAAACATTTTTTTATAAAAAGGGTCGGAATTGTCTTTCCACATAATAAATAAATCGAAAAACGGCAAGATGAGCAAAAATATAATAAGGTGTAAATTAACATAAAAAATATTTTATTACTCACGAAAGTTTATTATTATTATAAATTTACAAACTATTCCGCACGTTTGGAATCAGGTAAAGTAAACAGTTAGAGAATAAATTTAAAAATATATTACTTAATTTTTATAACACTTATAATAAAATTGTGTGTTTATTTTTTCATGCAGAACGATCAACAGACATCGGACGGTTAATTGGCGATTTATTGGGAAAGTATCGATAATGGACAGCCGATCGGAAAGTACTAGGAGATCACGAAGTAGGAAGAGCTCTTTCGAACCGATCAATATCCGATAACCCGGACATTCCGCACACAGACTCAGGTAGTCAACGCACACATTTGTAGAATACAAGTAAACGAGTTTCCATGAATTTTCCAGACTTGTCATGGAAGGTGAGTCGAGCATTGAAGACTTACTTAATTAAGCTTGAAGTAAACAACTTAAGGTCGATGTGCTTAAAAAAACATACTTTAATAATGATAAAGCACAGTCTTCGTGTAATAGAAAATTAAATAGAGATAAAATATTTATCTTTTTTTTTCTATAGTGAATTAATATCTAAATCTAATTTATAATACATAATCTTGTCGTCGTCGTCGAATAAAACGCTAATCAGTATTAACCGGTAAAAAGCGGTATTATTATATGGTCCTATATTATATTGTTTGTGTACGTTTGTAAAATAAAAATATTATAAACATCAAGAGTTACGGCAGTAACGAACACCAGTTGAAGATTCTTTGATGTAGGGATAGGAAATCCATTGCATTTAGGTAACCACAATTTCTCTGTCATCTTATGTGGTTTCCGACATAGAATAGAACCACTACACGTGGCTTTGTGGGAAAGGAAAGTTTCGCCGAAAGCGCATCTATCAATAGCATATATAAATTAGTGGCGGGAAGACAAAACTTCGTCTGTAAAATAGTATTTAAAGAGTTATAAGCTATGTTAACGAGTGTTATAAAATTATTAAACACACGATAATTGGGATAAGAGCAAGCACATGAAGATATAGAGTATGAATTTTAAAAAAAACAATGGGTTAACGAATTAACATTCTGATGATTTTGAAAACAGAATTGTTATCTTTTTTTATTTATAAATTAATAAAATTTGTTAATCATTATACAACAATGTATTATATCTTTCTGCCGCTTTAATATATGTATATATAAAGTAAATTAGTATCAAATCGAAATGAAAATATTCTTTATTTAAGTAGGCTCATAAAAGCACTTTTGAATTGTCATGATACAGTGTTTAAGTAAATGTCAAGCTACCGTTGGTTTGGAAGGTAGATCTATCGAGAAGAACCGGCAAGAAACTCAGTAGTTACTCTTTTCCACTATTTTTGTTTTTTTTTTATCTTAAATATAATCTCGTATTTTTGAATAATAAATGAGGCAATTTATGACATGACACTTAAATTTTTTAATAAGCCAAGTAAAAAATAACCATAGTATTTTATTATGGAAAGTTTAGTCATTACCTAAATATAAAATATTTTTAAATATTTAATTTATAAGTCATATATAATAATATTTGTGAAAAATGTACCGTTTTTGGGAATTGACTGCACACCTTGGGAATGAAATGATCGCCTCCAGGCTGTTTCAAACAACTAAAATATACTTATCATTGTACCTACATGGAAAATGGTTAAAAAAATATATCCCGCTGAGTTTCTTTCGCCGGTTCTTCTCAGGTCCGAGGTGCTAAATTCGGAACCGGTGGTAGATTTTTGACAATCAATAAGCAAGTGCAAACACTTCTATATTGAATAAAGATTTTTGACTTTGACTTTGACTTTGAAAGGGATAACAAACTGACAGGACAGGAGATACTATTGTGTGCGTAAACTCGCCTGCACTCTGGTACATTTGTATTTTGGTCTCAGACAGATCAGGTGCAGGATCGACAACATGAACTCGTTGAAAAGTGTTAGCAAAATATTTTAACAAAGTTATTTATTTAAATAATGAGATATTGTCGAGTTCCGGTTTGAAGGGTGAGTGAGCTAGTGTACATAACATCATAGGATCCCTAGGATATTGGTGAATTGTCGTTGTATGTAATGTATGCTAAATATTTCTAACTCCGCCATGTCTGTGAGCAGTGGTGACCACTCACCATTTGTGAAAGGTGCCGGTGGAAACAAAACCGCCAGGTGAATTTCCCATTAGCCCAAATTAAAGAAAAACAATAAATGTATTTTTAACTTCTTTCCCTCTAAAATAAAATAACAATTCATAAGTGCTCCAGTTGGGAAAAACTCTATTGTAAACAATGAGGTTTCGATCCACTCCACCACTATGTTACGACGTGCATCGGTTTAATCTAGTACATCCCGATTTGAACCTGCGATATTAGTGGTCGATACTCGTATAAATTTTGCTCTCTTAAAAGTTTATTTTTTCTTTTAATTTTGCATTTTTATAAGGTAATTTATAAATCTTTATATGTCTAGGAGATTTTATTATTTTATTTTTCTAATGCCGGCAACATCTACCCGCAAACATCAATCTCGTGAACAAGACATTCGTAGATAATGTTAAATACAATGTTAGTCGAGGAGATCTGTTTTTTTTTTATAATTTTTAATCCGTTTTAACAATGAGATATTATATCATTTTATACTTATAAAAAACATGTAAAATTTATACTAATATTATAAATGCGAAAGTCACTCTGTCTGTTACAATTTTCTCAGTCAACCACTGAACTGAATTTGATGAATTTCTTTATAAGGTAAGCTTGAAGGAAGGATAAAGGATACTTAATTGACTAATACCCCACAACCAATCGCTAAAACGCGAGTGTATCTGCGGGCGACAACTCCTATATTATGTGTTATTAAGAACATCTTTAATATCTAGTTTGGTTTTGGCAAGTATGTTATATTCATTCGAGGTATATATTATTATATATGGGATAAAATATATATGTTAGTTTGAATTCGAATCTACTTTGAATATGTGCTGTGTGTATATGTATCACTAATCCACATTGGAGCGTGGTGGTATAAGCTCCAAATAACTTCTCCTCAAAAAAGAGGAGGCTTAAGCCCATCAGTGGGATATCTAGAGTCTGTTTACTTTACTTCGTTTATTTAGACTTAATGTTTTATATTGAAAAGTGTCCCTATGTACAAATAGTAATTTACTATAAAAACTTGCTGAGATTAATCTGTCAAGCTGTTATTGACATCTTTTCACATAAAATAAGATTTGAATTTCAATATTTTTAGGGTTATTGAACTTTATAATTTAACAAAAAATAATTATTTTTTAAATTTTTAGAATATAATTTCTAAATGCACTGACTAGTTTATTAAAGTGAATGAAAGCAAATGTCAATCTCCTAGTGAATTACATATTCCCTTTTTGTAAAGGACAAAAATAACCCCATAGAAAAATCTTTGTATAGTATTAAACATACTTTGTCGCATCGAGTAAAAACAATTTCCAACCCTTGACCACAATTCCAGTTTTCGTGGAAAAATCTCCCCGCGTTGCGACCTCTGCTACTAGGACTACATAAGCTTTAGGAAAAATATATTATTAAGGCGGTTGCATAAAAAAGGGACTTCACTTATACACAATATTAGGCCCCGTGTCGAGTTCAACATTTTTTCTTATTGAATTTAATGCATTTATGTAGAAAACTGCTGTTTAGCTGATACGATGTTTGGTTGTAGACTTTTTGGTTTTTTACGTCACTGTGTATATAAAACTTTTCTTGTTTTTATGTTATAAGTGGCGGACGGACAGGAGGCTCACCTGATGAAAATTGACTACCACCGCCCATGGACATCTGCAACACCGGGAGGTTGCAGATGCGTTACCGGCCTTTAGGATAGGTGTAGGCTCTTTTTTTGAAGGTTCCCAAGTCGTATCGGTTCGGAATAACCGCCGACTAAAGCTGGTTCCACAGACTAATATAAAAATTAATTCTTACGATGTCTTTTCCCCGTTTACTTTTGAGGTACTTAAACCTTGGAGTAGACTACTACAAAAAATGAAATGAAAAATTTAAAGTATAACTCTTCGCTTTATTGCCTCCACTATCATATAATAAGGCCACATATTATCTAAGCTAAGGCCTTAAGTTGTTAATAATACTGATTTAATTAAATTTGTATCATAAAACAAACTTATTAATTTTTATGATGGAGTGTTAATAAAAAAAATGTTATAGCAAAAGAATATACAAAGTTCTAAAATTATATTATTCGTTATAAAAAGTGAATATTAATAACATATTATTATATGTCATAAAATAAAACGGCGTCAATGTGGAAAGTCCCCTTTCGTAGTACAGTCTATTTGGGCGTGGCTACGTTAGGGGTTAACAGCCTTAATTGCACAACCTCCCTGCGCGTGTTTAACTGCGCAGGGTAGCAAATGTAACGGCTCGTTTTCTCTTTCATCTCTTTTCATTCCTTTCGTGTATGATGTCCTGGTATCGCATGTTTTCATACCGAGACGCAAAGTTGCTCGAATAATTTGGCCGATTTTGAAGATCTAAGTTTTTTTTTATTGCTTACATACATTTAGATTTTACTGGGATTTTTTTTTAATCTTCGATCATTTTTTTTATTTTACAAAGTTCGTTAAATATAGGTCAACTGATTGTGAGTTGATCAACCTCTGCCCTTAAGAAATAATTATTTTTGTGAGAAATAAAATAATAAACCATGGAAAATAACATGAATTAATTACTGTCCTGTTATTAATAAAATTATACAGCATAATTCACCCTTAAAACCGAATAACATCACTACAAAATATTTAATATTTGGTAGTAGGAAACTTTTGAGATATTGTTCAAACTCCACAAGTAACGTGTGTTACACACGTGTGATATAATAAACATTTCCACATGTTTATGTTATCCCAATACCGAATGTTTTTAGGTGTAGGCTGATTGTAAAAAAAAGTCTATAAAAAAACATGTCGTTATGTGTCGGCCAAATTAACTTTTTTTATTTTTGGATATATATTTTGTCACACACATATCACATAATATTCGCTAATATATATTTCACTACGATCTACGATATTGTTTAAATTTCCAAAGGGTTAAACAATATGTATATGTTATTATTATTATTTATTAATGAAATTATCAAAAAACTAAATAATTAAAAAGTATTTATATATACTTATAAATACAGGATATTATTGTCAACTTGTAGCCCCCAGGAGATCCGAGGAGTTTTAATCGGTTGTCTTAATGTTTCCGTCGGTAGCACATAAACATTTATTTACATTTGAGGGTGATCTGAAGCGCTTAATTAAGTTCATCTTTCTATGATGATGTCTATAATTGCACGTTACGTCAGGGAAATAAATATCATACCCAACTAGATACCTCGTCGACTTCCTACTTTTGGTATTATAGGATTTTTTCTGCCACGTACATGAAAATATTAAAAACATCTTACTTTGCGTTATGGTTTTCCACAACAATACGGGGCTATGCAAGAGTTGGGTTAAAAGTTTATTTAAAACTCTGTTCCGGTGCTGCAAAGGTCCATAGGTGTAACATTTCTTCATTAATCATCATCATGAAGTCATCATTAATATGCCAGAAAATATACATACATATTATCAGCGTTGCAGAACTATCGACAGTTGACCTCGAAAACTATTCAGGATATCGATAGTACTATCGATAGTATCGATAGCTCTCCGTGAGCAATACTTTTGATTACGGCAATACTATCGATATTATCGCTACCTCTGTAAGAAATACTATTGGTAGCAGCGATCCTATTGATGCTATCGATAGTATCGATATGTTTGGACTATCGATAGTTTAGGTTAAAATTAATGGTTTTTGCAATACTATCGATAGTATTGACACGTGACAATAGCATCGATAGACTATCAATACTATCGCTAACACCTTAACTATCGATAGTCTATCGATATGCAACACTAACACATACCAAATAATACAACAATGTAAAAAGTTCAATGTAAGTAGTTTTTGCATGATTTAAAAAAAAAAACAAACAATCATTACAAGTACTTATTAAAATGATACTTGGTAATATCGATTCTTTTATATGGAAAACGAATTGATTATTTTAATTAAAACTTAAACGTAAGCAAGGATAGGTAGGTAAGTAAACGCAATGGATTAAAGGTTTCATACCTGTTGTAACCAAAACAACCAGTACCAGGCCATCATGAACGAGAAAGCGTTATCAAATGGGAAACACGAAGGGATGATTCACGATTGAACGCGTTTTGGGAAAACCGTGCACCGACCGATCCTGCCAGCACCATTTACAATAAAATGCACTAATAAGAGTTAATCAGGCTTAATCTCTATAAATAATGTTCCTATCTTATTTAAAACTAAATGGTGCCCGCGAATTCGTCCATGTTAACGTCAGTTGTCAGTTTTATTCTTATCTTATATATTATTATTATCAGTTTTATTGTGCACCCCTGTTTCTATAAATTACATATATATAATATATGTCATTTGATTTCAATGTAAAGGATCTGTAGGAAAACTACAAAGAAAATCCAGTCAGTAGTTTTGGCGATAAGCGTGTACATACGGAGAACGATACAGACAATTTTTTTTTCTGTTCTGTTATTTTCTTTAATTCCCTACGCTAATTTTTAATAAATTTATTTAACATACATACGGTCTCAACTCTTTTATTTATATAGATGTACATTTTATAAAACAATGAAAACAAGAAAGTTTGGTAAAGGATATTACATTAAGATAGGTTTGTCTAGAATGTTATTGTACTTACTAACTTGTATATTAAGTTAGATAACAGGCATATGTGTAACACAATTCAAACATATATTCCTATGTTTTATATATTTATTTATTTTAATAATTATATAGCCTTCACAGATAGTTCTCTGTGTCTTTGTTGTATATTTAATTGTATATTATATAATTTGTGTGTATGTACTTACATCTCGAATGCGCCGATAACCTTAAAAATTAAGATTTTATTTCCCTATCTAGTTATACTGACTGACTCACCCTAAGATTTTATTTCCCTATCTAGTTATACTGACTGACTCTCCCTAAGATTTTATTTCCCTATCTAGTTATACTGACTGACTCACCCTTCATCCTGCAATTGTGGATACAATAATCTTAAGTATAGCTGTTTGGTGGTAGAATATCTGATGCCCACCAAGTTATACCATCAATTACTGTCAATTTATGATAAAATATACAAAGAGCATTATATTACGTTGTCATGATAAGTTGATTTGTGGTAAAGCAGTTTAATATTCAGTAATGTAACAGGTAACACATCTTTAAATTTTCATCTCTTCACAGCTGTGTTACCCTGGTATCAATGTTTTGAGTTTTCTGCGAATTGTATAATTTTCACCTTATTGTTTTTTTTAAGGGAAAGTGAGAAAGAAGTAAAGTTCATTTTTCGCCATATTCATTTAAGACCACATTAAAATTGGCCAATTTACAAACAAACATAAAAGGTATTAAAAAAATTGAACTTGCATTAAAAAAGAGAAAGTACATTTTTTTTATTAAAAAAAGTTTAAATACAAAACAAAAACTCAGTACACCTGACGCAACCAAAACACGAAATACTAGGAACACATAAGAATTGAAGCGGTTAGGTTTTACCTGTGTTCGTTGTATCTCATAGCGAAACCGTTCCGTAATTCAGTAAATACAGGTTACGCCTTGGATTTTGAAACTCAAAATATTTGTTACTTTTAAACGTTGAATTCAATAAAAACAGTTATCACAATTAAGGTATACTTAATATGTATATCTTTCGTGAGAGAGCAACATAGTCGTTAAAAGTAGCGATGAAGATGGATGGATGGATGGTACTTTTTTTTTTTTGTTATGTTCGGACAGACAAATGACTCCACTCCACCTGATAGTAAGTGGAAGTGGAGTCCAAACGCGAAGGCAACTAGTACAATCAGCTAGAATGAGCTGCACCAGTCATTCTCGCCATGCCAGCCCGCAAGATGCCTCTTCACGCCTCGTTTGAAGGCACCCAGGCTATAAGTGGAGTTGAACACGTGTGCTGGTAAAGATTTCCATTTTTTGGCGGTGCGACAAAGAAAACAGTTACCAAATTTATTTGTGGGCGATGGAATCGATGTCACAGTTAGGCGGTGTAAGTATAACTTCAGATATAAATACAAATCAATTTCAACAACAACTTCTAATTTATTCATAAAAGCATCGCCCCGTTGATATGTGTAGCGTGAGATTAATTTTCGGCGTTACTTTTTCCCCTACATTCGAGCGCCATTATTACAGCCGTAACACCTACAGTCGTGGGTGCCTAAATCCTGATTCTTTACTAGCTGTGCTTCTCAATTTTCTATTTCCTTACAAATTTCTTATAACAAAATATTGTAATATACTCTGTACTTTTTTACATAAATATATAATAAGGATGACTAATTAACAACAACTACTTTAATTTTATTGGTGATAAGACTGAAGAGAGTTAAATGAACCAGTGTAACTACAGACACAAGGGAAGGGTGGTTAGTGCCGCATTCTCTATCTAAGGGCGGTGGTGACCACTTACCGCCTCCGCCTATACTATAAAAAAAGCATTTTTATAGTATTTCATTTTGCGTATTGTCTAAACTTTAGCCTAAAAGACATTTTTGGGCAATATTTAGTAAGACAGCGTTAAAAAAAACGTACTCTGCCATAGGAGAGTCAAGTATTTCATTTTATTATTAAGGCCTACAAAATATTTTTTTGTTAGTTGATTAAATGATTAAACATTGTTTAATTACTAATTTTATAAACGAGTAAGTATTTGTTGCACATGTCATTATTATATCATTATTATATAATAATAGTTTTCACTTTCATCTGAATTTAAATAAATATCTTTCTTTTACCTAACCGTTTCACTCTCTACCTTTCATGTTCTCTTGGTACGTATGCTTTAAGTTTTCGGCTAATATTTCGACAATAATTATTGTGTATATTTTGTCTGTGGCAAGCTGATGCTAATTTTTTTACCACAGTCGACTATGGTAGAGTTTTAAAATACGCTGCTGAGTAAGCTTAATTAACAATATGGTTAATTTAAATTTTAAATCGATCGGTCACGCAATTCGCACGTGTCAAAGTTTGTTTTGTCGTGTCACGCAACAGACATGAAACAAATGAAGTTATTTATGGTTACGTTTTGGAAGACTGTCGTCATTCAAGCTGTACCCCACAGTTTGTTTTAAACAATTCATAATAAAATACATAAAAAATACATTACAGGCATTGCTCTAAATGGTTACTAATAGTTTTTTTTTCGATATGTATCTTGAGATATAAAAAAGCAAGAAGCAATTTTTTTTGTTTCGTTCATAAATCAATAATTATCGTAGGTAAGTCATAATAAAAATATGACCTAAATTATAGAGTAAAAAATAAACAACAAAATAAAATCACTCAAACAAGATTCAAGCCTTTTTCAATACGGCGAAAACATTTACTTGGTGGTTTGACTTTGTGCAATTTGGTGTTTCCGGCTTAAAGAATAAGTAAGCCAGTAACTATATGGTTGGAAAGAATGTTGCTTTTGAGATGACGTTCGACAGAGAAGTATGGAAGAAGAAGATATGCTGCGCCGACCCCAAGTAAAATTGGGATAAGGACAGGAGGATGATGATGTTGTATCTATAGTCACGAAGGACATCAAATGTTAGGTCCCATGGTGCATTGATTATCTAAGAAATAGTCAAAATTTCATACAGCGACTTTAATACCTCTTATTTGCCCGTACAAGGATATACCAAGGTAAGCATTTAATCCCCCTTTAAATTCTATATGAAAAGAGCAATGTAAAATGTCCGAGCTGGTATACATAAGTTTAATGAGCCGCAAATTGCCTACCCTAGGTACCTAGTCAATGTTAATGGGCTGCAGTGATTTCGTACCATGAAGTACCGATTCTCCCCTGCCTTCATCACGTGGTAAACGAGCAGGAGACTCACCTGGACAGCGACTATAACCGTCCACAGACATCTGCAACAGCGGTGGGCTTACAGGTGCGTTGCCTGCCTTAAACATGCAACGATTTTATTAATTTTTTTTACTACCCACCTAGCTTGATTTTCGCAATCAAAAAAACCAGATGAATTATGGGACAATATCAATCAATATACAACATTCTATCGAAACAATAGCTATCAAGTAAACATAAAGCAGCAAGAGGTCGCTGAGAGCTGCTTCAGACAATTTGAATCATAATCGAAATATATGTACGACTTACATAGCAAGTTTCAACTTAGTAAAACCTATTGTTATTACTAGGAGTGCATAAATTATTTGAAGGTCACATTGATATTTATAAAATAAATAATTACGGCCCGAGTGATGTGGGCCAGGTGAATCGTGTTGTGCAGCTTTTGGGGATGAAAAGGTAATCTATGTGTTATTACAGGCTATGATATATATCTCTGAGCAAAATTTCATTCATATCCGTTCAGCCGTTCTGGCGTGATTCAGTAATAAACATCCTTAATATGCAGAGGTACTTTATAAAACTTAAGTTCGTTTTTCTCAGGCACTACAGGTCTGATTGAAATATTTCTTTATATATATTTCTGAATTGTTATTATTAGTAATTTTTTTTATATATAGTTAGGTGGATGGGCAAATGGACCACCTCATGGTAAGTAGTCACCACCGCCCAAAGACATTGACGCTATAAGAAATAATAACCATTTCTGCGTGCGCCGTCACCCCAATGCGTCACCAACCTTGGGAGCTAAGATGTTATGTCCCTTGTGTCTGTAGTAGTCTGTAGCCAGTGTAACTACACTGGCTCACTCATCCTTCAAATTAGAATACAACAATACTAATAAAGTATTGCCGTTTTGGCTGCTAAACAGGCGTTTATCTAATTAGGCGGGCACGGTTACTAGGGTATAATAAAACGCAAGTGTTTTGTTTGTGTTTTTTTTTTAAATGATTACTGATGGTCCATTTTATGTATTGTACAATATGTATTGATTAGTTTCATGAAAACGACGGGCTTGTCCGACGTAGATGTATGCGGTGCTTGCTGCCCATTAATCTAACTAACGCTTCGTGGAAATGATCAGTATGAATCGTGTATCCATTGTGCAACGGTATTGTAAATATTATACTTGATCTATGGAACAAAAGTATCAATATGAAAATCTGGATTGGAGTATCCAATGATCTGCAATGGAACAGTGTGGAACTCCTCAACAGAGAAGGAGGCCATATTGACTGCTGCGCTGATTTACTATTTTTCCGACGGCAAAGTAGTGTTTGATATTTAATTATTATGTTTACTCATATTATTTACTATAGGAGTAGATTAACTTTTTCCACCAACTATTCTCAATCTATGCTGAATGTTATAAACGAAAGTAACTCTGTCTGTCTATTGCTCTTTTACGGATAAAACATTGAACTGATTTTGATGAAATTTTGGTATGTAGCCAGAAAAGACGAGACAATATTTTTTATGTCTAATATTTGACGACTAGTAGCTGAAACGCGAGCGAATCTACGAGCGACAACTAGTCTGTTATGTAATAAATTGTTACGAGACTAGCCCTAGCCTCCAATACGGTGCTACGTCATAGGATATAATAATTAATTACATCATTAATAATATCACATTATTGTTATTATTACATATTTTAAATATAGAAAATTATTATTTTAATTAATTGATCAATAATTTGTACAACTGTAGTTAATATTATTTTATATGGAATAACATTTAATACTGGCATGTTAACCTATTGATATATGACAATAGACTCTAAGCTCCAATGGGGCCCCCATATAAATAAATTGGCGAATAGACTTAGCTCTGCAGCCTATGCGGTAAAAAAAATTAGACTTTTGACTGATGTGGATACGGCACGCCTTGTGTACTTCAGTTATTTCCATAGTGTAATGTCGTATGGCATCCTACTCTGGGGTAATGCAGCTGACATTAATACTATTTTTGTACTGCAGAAGAGGGCTATTCGTGCAATTTATAACCTGGTCCCAAAAGATTCGTTAAGTGGTAAATTTAAAGAAATTAAAATAATGACTGTCGCTTCTCAATTTGTTTTTGATAATGTTATGTATGTACGCAAAAACATAAATGATTTTCCCAGAAATTGTGACGTACATTCTATTAACACTAGGAACAAGAATAAACTTGTTACTCCAAGTACCCGATTACACAGGGTTAGTAACTCTTTTTTGGGGCAATGTATACGTTTTTACAACAGGATCCCAGAAAACGTTCAAAATTATTCAATTATAAAATTCAAAAGAGTCGTTAAAGAGCGTTTGTGTGCTAAAGGATATTACAACACTAATGACTTTTTAGTTGACTGCACACCTTGGGAATGAAATGATCGCCTCCAGGCTGTTTCAAACAACTAATATATACTTATCATTGTACCTACATGGAAAATGGTTAAAAAAAATGAAAAAAAAATATATCCCGCTGAGTTTCTTTCGCCGGTTCTTCTCAGGTCCGAGGTGCTAAATTCCGAACCGGTGGTAGATTTTTGACAATCAATAAGCAAGTGCAAACACTTCTATATTGAATAAAGATTTTTGACTTTGACTTTGACTTTGATTTCTTATTTTAAAAGTGATTGAGCTGTCATAAGGAAAACAATTGGATGATTGTGAGCATTGTAAAAATATAGAGAGAGATTGAAACATGATTGTACAAGATAATTTTATTTCACCATCCCGAACTGCTGAAATTACAAAATATAATCAACCAAAATGATATAACTATTTAATAACCTATAATCGATATCTTATATAATGATCTACGTCTAGACTGTCTGCTTATGAAATGCTTAATTTATATGACAGACACTTGAAATTTATCTGAAATGATACATTCGTTTTGTATTTTTATTTATCTTATATATAATATAATATAATCGCCCTTTATTAAAATCTCTTAATAGGTTACAATAAATTTAAACTTAAAAAAAAACAGCTAATACTGGACTCTAACTAAATAAACTATTTAAACTAATATCGTTCCTTGGTTATCATTTCTAGATTTTTTTGTTTGTCATCGAACCTTCATTCATCCCTTTCTTGAGCCACTCTGTTCCACATTACTCCTGCCACTTGTCTGATTTCGTCATCCGACCTTTTCTGCGGTCTACCTACGACATCTCTCCCTTTTACCTTCTGTGTAATACCACCCTGTCATTCTTTAACTCCATTTGTCGTATCAGCTGTTTATCTTATAGAACACTATCACTTCAAACTTTACAATCAGTTTTTTAACGAGTTCCCAAGATATGTAGATTATTTTAATTATTTTACTGCGCACCACGGCGTTTTAATATGCGTATGATCTAAAACAGCGAGGAAGGAACGAGGAAACCTGAAATCAATTATAATAGTTTTTGTTTGACCGAATTATTTTAATTAAGCATATTTATTCTGTTAATGTAAAAAAAAGTAAATACAATATGAATACTTGCATTTTGACACAATGGAAACGTTCTTCGAAGAACTGTAACGCGTTGCTGACCGTCCATCGATTGGTATTTTCTCTAGAAACGCCCACATAATTGGTGCCAAGGACATAACTGATACGTGTATCTACTTTCGCGGTAATCATTAATGAATCGTTTTAGTAAATTAAAATTTCAATTACTTGTGAAATCAATTCACATTGGTAATTGGTAAATCCTAACAAGCTTTTATTTATTCAGACGAGCAAACTGTTTACTAAATAGACACTACTGTCTAAAGCAAGTCGTCACCGATGTTTATCTAGACAAATTGATGTTATAACTTTAAAAGTACGCTTCAATTATTTCAGCTGAAATCTCTCTTCCTTAAAATCAAAACACAGGAATGATTAGAATTTGGACAGTGGAATAAAATTCGTCAACTAAACACGATTATTTAATTTATTCCACCAATACTGAAGGTATTCGTCTTCAAATGGATTATCGTCTTAAAAATTAACAAATTTTTAACGCCGTTTTACTAATAATGTCGCTTAACACAGGACTGTGGTAAATGTCACATTAGAACCTATTTCTAGCATGGATTGTAGGGGGCTGCATTTGATATTCAAAAGTAAAAGTATTGGCCTGTTAATGTGTCAGTGGTAAGGTTTCCTCTACTTAGATTAGTTCAATAGGATTATAAAATAATCTTGAAAGATTTCCGAACATAATTTTAAAATATTAACATATATTAACAGCCTGCAAATGTCCCACTGTTGGGCTAAGGTAGAGGAGGCTACCTGTTGAGAAGGTGTGGAGCTTACTCCACTGCTCCAATTGTTAAATACACATGTGCCAGAATTTCATTTTAATTAGATACGTGCGGGTTTCCTCACGATGTTTTACTTCACCGACGTGTCCGAAATATATTATAAGCACATGAAAATACATAGGTTGTTGTTCGAATCCGCAATTACCGGTTAAGATACACGCGTTCAACCACTGGGCCATCTTGGCTCCATGTTTATATATGACTTATCATAAATATTTTCCACGTGTACGACCGCGATGCTATTTTGTTTCTGAATGGGAAATCAACGATACGTATTATCTATTTTATCCCGGCCCATTCAAATACCGTACACGTGTAGTGAAATTATCGTACGTATCCTTCGTTTTACTGGAACATGTACCATTGTACACGTTTAATAATTTACTCGATTTTATTGAATATATATTACGGATGAGATTTTTTTCTTCAAATATAACCGGGGCCCATTGAGAAATATTTAGTCTCAAATAAAAAAAAGAATTTTCCATATCACCTTATAAAGTAAACACGAGGGAGTTCTAAGGAAACCGACATGAAAAAAATGTAACCGATTTAGATCTGCCTTCGTTTTCTGAAGTGGTTTGAAAAGTAAGTTTAAATAAGTGAATGACTTGAGTAATTAAATGAAATAGTTATCAGAATCGTTGATTCCCATCCCAAATTGTATCCTTCATTATCATCCTTTTTTAAACTAGAGATGCTTTAACTAATAATATGGCATTATGAGCAAATATTGGAAAAACAGAACCGAAAGAATCCAAGATTTTGCTGATTTGGTATTTCATTAATGATACAACATACTAATATGAAGCTGATACTATTAATAGTAGGCTTACAAACATTCGAAAAATATATATTTTTTTAATAAAATATGTTTATCGTGGTCTGATATTTTAATATTCATTACAAAAATATTTTCGTGTTCGTTCGTACATAATAAGCTCTACTGATGTGTTATTTTAACGTACCATTCTTCGTTTGCACGCGTTCTATTGAAACGATTTATATTAATGCTCTAAATCTATTCAAAAGACCTAAACTCAATCCAACAGTTATTGTTTGTTTTGTAAACAAACATTATACAAATAAGTAACCGTGATATAACATGTAATACTAGTTTAGTTTTACCGTCGAAGAAATTTATAGAACCACATATTTACCCCCTTGAGCGTTAACTAAAATAATTAGCCCATTCCCTACCCCGGAACTTAAACTATATCCAAACCAAATCTCATCAAAATCAGTTCAGCGGTGGAAGCGTAAAGAGGTATTTCAGAGCGACTCTCGCATTTCAAATATTAGTTTAGGTAAAATATTTATAAAGTATTTTGTCTATATAGATTCTTTTTTAATGGCATTGGTTGGCGGTCGAGCATATGGACCACTTGATGGTAAGTGTTCACCGCCGCCCATAGACAAAGGCGCTGTAAGAAATATTAACCATTCCTTACATGCACCTATGCGCCACCACCCTTGTGAACTAAGATGTTATGTCCCTTGTGCCAAACGAGAGATTTAACAATGCATAGAAAACTTGTGTAATTAAATATATCTATCGTATTAAATTAAACAAGAGTCTACTTGAATAAAGTATACTTTGAATAAAATGTATACTCGTTAAATACTATACATGCGGCTTAATTATTTTGGCACTTAAGGTAAAGCGTTACGGCCGGTGGACCTTTCTCTCTACGTCTTCTCTTTCTTCTTTTTTACATGATTTAATATAATGTATTTTTTTATTGTTTTTGATTTTTTTTTTGATTCATCGAAATGATGACAGTATTACATTAAAATTATCCTTGTAAAAATACGATCGAAAAGTGCTGGTCAGCGACTATTTGAATTAAGAATATTTTGATTTCAAGCATGTGATTTACCAAGTATCTGATGATCATGTTGATGCTATCCTCCTTGTCTATCTTGTTGCAAACACAGATCATCTATACCCTGTTATGATCTGATAGAGTTCCACGATCGACGAGTTAATTTTTCCACGGGCACGGCCTAAAAAAATCCCAGGCAACTACTTAAAATTTCATTACGGATATACTCAATCCAAAAACTTTTAATTTTATCATGATTGCCGATTTTTCAAACCAGGTTCTGGTCCCAGGACTTATAGATCAGCTTTCTAAATAGAGTACCGACGAAGTATTCAATATTGTGACCATATGGTGTATAGGTGTGGCGCTTGTTAAATGAAACTCAATGTCAAACTGCATCTTCATTGTCAAATCCCATTAGCAGATCAAATGATACTTGATACAAAGTGTGACACGGGCTAAAACCGTGTCATCTATTAGTCACTCATAGCCACTGTGTCACTGGGTCAAAATTTATTGTCAACGGCGAATATGTTTATTTCTATGAAGGGTTCTCTAGCAATCACTTTTTATAATATTGAAGTGATAAAAACACTTGAATTATGTTAAGGTATTATGATTGTATATGATTATTAGAATTTATGTGTTTTAATAATCAATTCAAATTCATTTTTTTTTAAATATGTATACAAAATATTTGCTGTAGTTTACTTTGGTCTGCTTCAGTTTCAGAATCTAAATCATACCACTTGGAGTTTGAAAATGGAGATGTTATATCTTACTTCTAGAAAGATGATCTACCTTTAACACACCTGGTAATCAGCGCTGCATCTAACTACAGTTAAGCTGTAGCGAGAGTGATGAGTGAGAGTGATATGAGACCTGTATTCGATTGCATTCCAAGATGATCTTCAGAATGCAGTATCTTGAATTGCAAGATACTTCATTCTGAAGATTCTTTTTCTAAGAATCCTTAGTCGGCCCCTAAGCTTCTACTACTTTTCACCTAAAATGTAGGCGATGGTGAATAACAGATAGTATATGATCTATATCTCTGTGTTGCAACCTTGTCACCACGTCTTAAGAAACCGGTCTAATAATAAATAGATTAAGGATCTCACACAATATCTATACATAGTATTAAACAAAGTCACGTCCCGCTGCCAGTACGCTTAGATCTTTTAAACTATGCAATGGATTTTAATGCGCATTTCATCAATACACAGAATGTTTCAAGACAAAGGTTTATAGTTTTAACACATGCAAAGAAAAGCCGAGAAAATCAACTTACTAATCGAAAAAAAAAAAACATAAAAAATGTTTGTTTTTTAATCTAAAATTTGTATGCAAATCCCTTATTGTAGCCGTGTCAAGCCGGGAAGAACATCATGTAAATTACTATCTAGAAAGATCGTAACAAATAAAAGCAAAATTAGCTTTATAAAACATGAGCTGTTAATTAAAGAAGAGGCTTGAAATACAAAACAAAGATTACAAATACTTCATAAAGAAATAAAATCTAAAAATAAATATTTTTTTATACTGTAAGGCTTCCCCGTTCCTGCGTAACTCTAAAACAATTTTCGCGTGGGTTCGTCAATTGAAATGTATATTACTGCGAATACTTGTTATTACACCAACACATCAATTACTAAAACTTGATTATTATTCTTATACACTATAATGACATCTATTTCACTAGCAATAAGGATGTAATTAGTTTTTTATGGTTAGACAGATTTGACATCGAGTGACTGGAATGAAGTTTCTGTTCCGAGAACTTATTGGAAATTATAATGCCTACCATAGTCTATTCCAAAAGGACACCATGAGAGTATAGCTATGATATTCAATATGGATTTTCAAAAAATTTGGCGTTTTGAACGTCGATGAAACTGTTATCGGAGTAAAATTTAAGTGCGTATAAGTAGTTAACTGAAATAGTGTTGTATTATAAATAAAGATATAATTATCAAGAACTGTTAATAGTATATAATATAGCCGAGCTATTAGAAAATCTCCTGGAACACGTAAATCAAATCTTCATTCTTTTGTCGATTGGAATAGGTCCGCTGCACTCTTATTTCAATTTGTGTAATTCTAAAACGAATATTTCATCATTGAATCAGAAGTTGTCTGGTTGTAAATAGCAATCTTCCATTCCATTGCTGGACTCTCAATGATTCCACCAGGCTGGCCGCTGTGGAGGGTTAATAATAATATATTTTAAGCCCTAATAAACTACTTCATCAGTGTAGTGTAAGTTTTGACTGACTTCTTGAAGACTTGGTAATCTTTGCCAGTAGTTCGCGCTCATGATATTCGGCATAAATTGACGTCTAATGAGCTATGTTTAGTCATTGTTCGTTTCATTTATGTTTTAATTTATACAGTTAATTAATCCATGTAATAAATTTTAACTATTTAAATTTGTGTAAAATTGAATTAACTTAATGACGTCATGTTGTCTTATAACACCTGATTTCTAGTCAGTTTATTGCACAACACAAAATATATGCTATTGTTCAAAGGGTGGGTTTAATTTTAGAAACAACGTAGTAGGCAGAATACAACGTATGAAAGGGTATAAAAAAAGAAACTTAAAATGTATATTATTAAATATTTACGTAAATTGAAACTATAAACTGTTTACGTGTACATTATGTATTGTATAATACAGAATATGCACATTTTTTCTTATTATACATACCGACACTGACTTATTCTATTAACAAAGATAGCCAAAAAAAGCATTTATATTTTTATTGGTGGAATAGCAATTGGATTAAAGTACTAATACAAAGTGCACTTTATAAGAACCTAATAAAGGAATTTCAAAAATGGAACTGCATTTCTTTATTTTTTGTTTTTTTTTTTTTTTTTTCTCAAGTATGCTCTGTGGAAGTATCAGAATTATAAATATATTATATCGTCATTATTTAAGGAGTAAACCCAAGTTGGGTCACCGATTGTCCTTCAAGTTGTTAAAACAGAGGTGACTGTTTAAAAATAGATTTGATAAACAACTTTTTTCTCAAAATTAAGTATGGATATAAATAAACAAGACGTTATAAATTTTGGTAGCAGAGCTTTGTGCAAACCCGTCTGTTTAAACAGCAATACTAGGTATTGTTGTGTTCCAGCTTGGATGGTCAGTGAGCCAGTCATGCTAGCTCCCAAGGTCAATGGCGCATTGGTGTGATGTAAGGAATAGTCATTATTTCGGCGCCAATGTCTATGTGCGGTGGTGGCCACTTTCTATCCAATGGATGTTTGATTAATAAACTGAGATATGAGGGTTTAGATCACTCGTGAAGGTACGAACCTCCACGATAATTTTTATCAGAATGCATTAGTATGAATGCGCTTACAATATGTCTATATGTGTATGTGTGCGTGAGATGACTTATGTATGAATAAAGACGCCAAATAAAATACAAATTAGATCACATTTTTCAATGCACGCCGATAATTTAACATGGAGAGGCGCGTCTACGTGAGTGAGCAGATCTATAGCCTTTCATCTTAAAATATAATTATTAGTTTTAATAAAATTATACAATATAAAAATTATTAATAAGATAAGAGGTGAAATGGTGAATATAACTGAACGCTATGCTAACTTGTAATATGGGGTCCCTCAATGATTAGTTCTTGGTCCATCATACTTCCCCATCTTTATAAATGACTCCTCTTTTCTTGTAAATTATAGATCATAAGATTTGTAAACGATACCTTATTGGTGTTTTAAATAAAATATGTAATTTAATAAATGACAATATAAACAATACAGTCTTAAGTATGAAATTGGCTTAATAATAATATTTTATTGTGAAATAGTAATAAAAATGTATTAAATCTATTTCGCCAAATAAAAATGAGCTCTTTGTTACGCGTTTGCCTAATATCAAAAAAGTAAATGATTGAAATAAATTTCTATCGAATAGGATGATCAAGCTAAGTTAATACACAACATCCCAATAAAATTAAATTTCGCGAAACGCCTCTTTAATCAAAATAAAGTACACCTAAAAAAATCAAATTTCGGTGAGGTTACCGCTGGTTTTTAGTGGGTATTCCGGTGTACTAAGGCGCAGTCTTGGACACCGGCGAGTTCCATATACCCCCCTCCTCCACTTCACGTGTTAATGGATTTTTCCAGCGAGAAAGAAATAGGTACGCACTTTGGTAGAGTAGCGTTAGAAAAAAAAATTATATTCTTCAAAAAGCACAGTTGGTAGATAATTGGAAATTCTAAGATTACTCTTAAATTCAACCATACTGTACTAATAAATTCAAAATAAAGTTGTTTAATAATAAGTTTTCATTATTTTTTTTATAAAAAATGTTATTCTGTTATACGTTAAATATTGTTTAAAAGACTTTGCAATAATAATGATATGATCGGTTTCTTAAACTCAACAATGCGTTCGAATTATCCTTAACGTTTTGATATTTCTCAGAAACTTGATAAGGGAAATAACCGATTAGAGATCTCTATACATATTGTTAAATGTTTAAAACGCAGACATTACGTAATGTTTTACAACGAAAAACAAATCTTATTGTGTTTGTAATAGGGTGTATATTAATTTAGAATATCGGTTCATTGTTATTAAAATCGTATGGATAAGAAGACGTTTTTTGAATGTCCCAGTATTGTCGTACTTGGTTTTTCTCCAGACTCGTGAATAGTCAATGAGGTCAAAATTTAGGTCGTTTATGAGATTGTCACGTACACCAAAAATAGTATTAAGTCATACATAGCCTATCATATAAAATGTACATGTTTACTTTATGAGTGAGAATCAAAAACATTTTACGATTAATAATTAACAGTAGAGTTTACTTTCCTTTTGAGGAGAAGGGTTGATGCTTATTATACCACGCTGCTCCAATGCAGGCTTATAAGCGCAGATCTCATCCAAAATATGCAGATTTCTTCGCGATGTTTTGTTCGTCATCACGAATAGGTTTCTTAATAATGATTTCCCTCATAGCAGAGCACGGGATGGAAATCTTTGAAAAAGATCTTATCAACCACTGGCTCATCTTGGCTCTACTGACTTACTTATCGGTTCTTGTCGTTCGAATCTAGATAACAAACTCGTGGTAACTCTAAACTTAATTGTATTTTTTCTTATAAACACAGTCTTCTTACATATAGTACATATTGTACGTGATTACAAAAGACTCTGTATCAAACTGTGTCTTAGTCCCCCCCTAATGATAATTTACGAATTAATATCAAACTTATGGGCTTGACTAAACATTCGATTTAGTAAAATCTGCAATAGTAAGGGCTAACCTGGCAATCAAGACAATTTTATTTATTTAATTAAATATATAACATTTGCCTTAACAAAAGTTGCATGCGGTGCAATAGGCGGCCTTATCGCTAAAGCAGCGGTCTCTTCCAGGCAACCTTCGGGCAAGACTGATTGTAAAATAAAAGTGGGAAAGGTGAACAAATAATATACTGCATATATAATATAATAATACACAATACACATACAACTATAAACATATGTTAATAAATAAATACATATAAAAATAACTACATCTAATATATGTAAACCTATTTAAAAATAATACATAAGTACATACCCACATTAGAATAACCCTATAAAATACCAAAAAAGGCCATATTAAAAACTATATTAGTACATATTATTAATTTATAATTTGATTTTAATTCAAAATGTCTCAATTTTAATAAAAAATAAAGGTCTACAGATAAAATAAATAATTATCAAAGAAATAATTTTAATTATCTGTTGCTGTATTAAACGCTATTTTTAACGTATCAAAAGACGTTTGAAATGAACTCCGTGGTATGAATACGATGTTTATGTTTTCTTAAGACTTCCTCAATTCAGAGCGTTGGCTGGAATCCATAACAAAATCATTGTTCATAACTTTATAAATAATTCGTCCACGTACTTTCAAAGGTTACACGGACAGTATGACTGCCTCGCTGGTCTAGTGGCTAGATGCAAGGCTCCAAACCATGAGGTTCAAGATCCAAACCCTAGGTTGGGCCGATTGTAAGCTATTTTTTATGATTTAGGCAGACCGGTAAATGACATAAGATGATGACGATGATAAGCCGCGCACCTAATTGGAAACTAATTTGTTATCTCCCTTGTGTCAAATATTATCAATTTACCATTTACTAAATTTAAAAAGTTTATTAAGACTAAATTAATAAATAAATCTTATTATTCATTAAAATAATACTTTTTAGAAGATAACGCCTGGACATCGGGTTCCATCACAGGACAGTAATTATTGTAAAAAACAGCATTGTAAATCTGTTTATTTAAAAAGAGCAACTATGCGAGTTTCTTGCCGTTTCTTCTCGCTGGAAGCTGCTTTCCGAAACGGTGGTAGTATTTAAATATCGATGATTCAAAAACGCTTCATTGTGAAGTTTACTTGAATAAATTGATTTTGATTTTGAATTTTGATTTTGCCTGTTGTTACACTGACTTACTCTTAAAACCTGACCAACATCAATACGGAGTACTGCTGTTTGGTCGCACAATGTCTGATGCATTAGCAGCCTGTAAATTTTCCCACTGCTGGGCTAAAGGCCTCCTCTCCCTTTGAGGAGAAGTCTGAAGAATGTCTGATGAATGGATGGTAATTACCCAGGGCTGGCACAAAGCCCTGCCGCCTACCTAAGTGATTAGGCTTATCTGTCGAAAAGTTTTCAATAGGCCGAGTGTTAATGTCGCATAATATCTCTGCGGTAACTTCCTGTTTGTTCAGGAATATATTTTAATAGAGAGGTCACATAGAGTTGCTTAATGATTTTTTTATCGCTAATTAGTTACATAGTTGATTTCATTTGTGATTTTCGTTATCATAATGTTTAATGTTAATAATTTTTATATTATATGAAGGAAGTAAGTTCTTTTTACTCGGCTTATAGTGAAGTGAACTGACAGAAAACTTTTTCTTTCGCTCTATTTGTTTTTTGTTTTTTTTTCACGCGTATTTTTGGATTTTATTTCTTTTCATGGAATTATTTTCAAACTTTGTTATTTTTTTATTAGATCCCTTATTTAATACATAATATACATATATCGAAAATAACTTCGCTCCAATCTGGTCTCGCCGACACATGTCGACTTTTTTTTACATTTTTGCATTAGCACACAATACTTTATGCCAAAATGTTAACAAGAACAAATTGTTTATAACCTGTTATAACTTAACTTATAATATGACTGTTTATACTAAAATACATTGAAATAATAATAATAAGTAATAGAAAAATTGTTCCCAAAAAAACAACTTGACGATATCGTTCGACCGTGACAGGACTCGAACCTGCAATCTTCGGATCCGAAGTCCGACGCCTTATCCATTAGGCCACACGGTCTGTGTATGCTACAGCGAAATAGGTCATTCTATACCGCGCAGGCTTTTGTTCGTCAAATGACGTCAGAGATCATTCAAACTTTAATGACAGACAATGCCAAAATATTTTTATCCTTATTTTTTAGGCGATAAGCGTCAGAATAAAAAAAACATCTTTCGTAGTTATTGTGACAAGGCTCCTCTTTCAGCTGTCCTGATGTTAAGTTATGAATTTGTATCAAGCATTCCTAAACTTAGATATTAATTCTAAATTATTTTGTACATATATATAATTAATTATTATATGATAAATACCTTCATGAAAATTATTATTGCCGCACTCGAAATATAGTACAAAAAACAATTCGACACACAAAAGCAGTTTAGTCAAAATTTGCAAAATAGTTATTAATGCACTAACATTTTTTTACATTCTATAAATAATAAATATAAAGAAAGATTACCCTGTCTAGTCTGTGTATCTATTGTGGATTGATTTATCCGAACATCGTATAATGTTATAAATTGTCATTTTATACATACTTGAGTTCGCTGATAGATATCAACGGATATATATATCATATTATACATAACGATTGATATAAGCGTTATATGTACATTAATTTATATTTATAATATTTATTGTTAGTTTGAGTATTAAGTATTGAGTCTCAGCCAGAAAATTAACCAACTCGACGTGACGCTGGCAACATTGGCCCGAAGTAGCAATCTTACCAGAAATTTCGGGTATTCCTCGTAATATGAACACGAAGTGCGAACGGTTAGTTTTTTTATTTTTTAATTATTTTGTAGTAAACAAACAAATATTAAACAAATCAAAATCAATCTTTATTTTACACTTTTGATTTAAAAGATCAAATATTAAAAAAAGTCACTTTAAAATCGCTTTAAAATATATCCGATATACATACATCGGATAAATATCAAATATCGGATATTTTGATATTTATTATAAATATCAGATTTTTGCGAACCCTGGTACATATATATCAATATATTTTTTATAATAAAAAAGTTTATACTATTTATTATTAAATGTACCTGAATTTTAGACGATAGTATTAAATTGTATATATTTCCTGCAGTGTTGTTCCAAAATAAATGGAATAGGGTTGTTTAAGTGGGTATGTTTATAATCCGGTAACGATAGATGGCGCTTATAAAATAGTTCACGTTACTGAATCGCGCAGGCTAGATGTTGCTTCTGAGTGTATATAGTCTACAAGGTCGTGGTCGTTCAAGTCATAAATTGAGAGTACAACTCATTCAAGTAGTTCCACACTTAAGCTTTTGACGTCGTAATTTGTTGCCACGTTGGTCTTGTAGATGTAGATGTTAGGCCGCAGATCTCGAGGTTCAGAATTCGAATAAGTCGAGCCGATGAAAAGTTAGTGGCCTTTTTTGATGAATATTACTTTGTACTTACTTAGTAACTTTTGGAATCTCAAACTCCTCCCACGCCTCGAAACGCGCGTGTAGCTGAACTTATTCCGGTGGTGTTGGATAAAGAAAACGCACGCCTTTGTGCACTATATGTCCTGTGTAGTTGGGTATTTTGCCATGAGTCTGGCTTCCGTGGCCGAAACCGGTGAGAACGACATTATCGTTCTATACACGTTGCATTCTACTCCTTGAAGTCTAAATTTGATGACGCTGTCGAGAACACAAAAATCATTATTATTGTTAACTTGATGAAATTGGTTACACAAACGGTGAACAATCCGACAACGACCTAAACCGAGGTGCGATCGTCCAACACGAGGTAGTCCAGTCCAGGGCAGTCTCTGTCCCTTTTTCTAGACTGTGTGTGAGACAGTCCTCAATGGTCGTAAGGGCTAAGGATACATTATAGGAAAAAAAGGGACGGCAGAGCGTCCTCTATATTTCATTCATAATTTCATCCTCCCGAATCATCCCAGTTTACTTCACTGTAAACTGGTGCAAGCTACTGGAAGCAAAAATATATCTAAAAATCTATCGCAAATATAAATTGCAATAAATCTATATTTATATAAATTAATTTATATCTAGATTTTAGACCATAAAAAATAATATAGTATTCAGGTCCTATTCAGTTCGTGAATTCCGCGCCTAATTTATTCCCGGATTCAAATTTAGATCCCAGATCGAGATTTATTGATTTTTTTATTTTTTCTGCCAAGATATTCCAATAGCAACCCGTTAATAAGTACACTCCCTAACGACGAGGAAAGTGGCAAGGGCACGTAAATTTATCGGTATTTGATTCGTTTCCTTTTTTATGGCATCAGTTGGCGGCAAATATGCCAACCAATGGCAAACGGTGACTGCCCTTAGACTTTAACCCTGTATGTTATTTTTACCTAATACAAGTTAGCATACTAAAAAAAAAATATTTGTAAAAAAATAAAATTAGTAAAGTTAGTTAAAATTCAGTGGCATTTTATACCTAATGGTCTAATTATAAAATCGTCCAACAGGCCACTGGGGCACAAATTAATTAACCTCGCCTATATATCTACAATTATATATACATAAATAATCATTGGTACGTAATCATTATATACAAGCACTGGCGCCGTAAACAATTTTATCACGAAAATATAATCAATGGAATTATTTACTTGTAATACATAACGTCATTATTAATTGCTTAATCTATTTATAAATTATTTACCCGTCTCGTCGTAGGTGTAAAAAACTAAATTTGTTCATTGCAACCGGTTCGCAGCGACACCTATCGGGTCTCATCTACACCACCCACGGACCCACTACAACACACATAAAAAAATTAAATAAAAAATAAACTCTTATGTTATTTTAAACGTATATGACTTACTCGTTCTAAAGTGTGTTAATAGAGCGAGATGGATATATCTCTAATGAAATCAACAAGGCCCAAAGATAACCTTAAGGTTGTGCGGCCAAAGGAAGATTCCCAATATTTATAGTTTTACAAAAATAAAATACAACTGTGCGATAAGTTATTAATACAATATGTTTTAATTTTAAAACGAATAAACAATGAGAAAAGTAATATTACGAGTAGTGTGATGGGACTCCACCACGCCGGTGAATCGAACAAACCAAGAATCCTTATTCCTATTGACATAAGGTTCATGGATGATAGCTTGTGAGCTACTGCGCAAATCACTAGGAAATGAACTTTATAACGATAGAATAAGAATTAAATTTCAATGAGCTGCACTGTGACACTGTTGCTCTAGGATACGTTAACCTACACGCGACTTATGATCTCCTGGTACATTGTTATGTAATTTCGTTCCGTAGTCGTCACGGTAACCGCGCCATTCCCTCTTTTAATAAAAGTGGGATCCTTAATTGTGGATAAGTGTGGAAGTTTTGATATCACTTGTTGATGGAATGTGACAAGACACAGAATAAGAGCAAGTCACTCTTAACTAATTTAAAAGCATGTTTGTTCGATGTTGAATTAGTTCAGAGTATTCTATCAGATCCTTTATCAGAATCTGCTAGGATGCTCCTGGAGTTCTATCAAATAGTTTGCCTAATTTACATGGTAACAGAACTGTGCGACAGCTATTATAACGACCGCGGGACTAAATATAATAAATATCTATAAATATAATAAATCCGCTTAATTATTAAAATTATTGAACAAAACAATAATAAAACTTTAATAAAAAGATATTTTGATTTTTGCAAAGTGCCGTGAGATGTGGGACAGAATTTTCTTGTATGTAAAACACCTCTGTTACCATTAATTACTATTCTGTTACCTGATAAGAAAGTGATAAATCAATAATAACTCCGCTTCTCGTTTGAAAATATATTTATTAATTTTTACTTTAACTAAAACACGATTTTAATATTTTTAATAATATTGGTAAATAAATATTTTTTGCTTGGGGACGACTTTTTCTGCCACCGATTTTAAATTGACCCAGCTATAAAAAATAAATAATGTTTAAACAAAATTAAGAAGGGACAATGGGACTGACCTGTGTAGGACAACAGTCCCAAAATTAAATAAGAAAAAAAAAAACTTTGAGCGTTAAAATATAACAGGGTCTTTCGCCGAAACATTATTTGCGTCAAGTTACAGAAGGGTCTAGATTTTAAGTAAGCAAAGACGGAAATGGGTCAACGATCATTTTATGTTTAACAAAGTTAATCGTTCAGCATGTAGGTTGGAGTTGGCTTATACGATCCAATATTGACACTACGAGGAACGTTCCAAATTACCTATTTCAAATAAATCCTCTTTAAACAGAATTTTGTATATAATAAAACACGAAAATCAGATCGCTTCGAGATATACTTTGATTCTAGGTCTCGAATAATACGGGTCTGAATTGAAGTTTGACTCAGAGAGCAAAGTTGGGATTACACGAACGTCACACTGTAAACGCAAGAACCCCAATTCGTTTGCGATGCGAATTCGGTCAATATATATATTTTTTAAGTGATTATTTGTACTAGCTTCAATTATATTAAATATACCTATATCAAATTATTATTTATTCAAGATGAAGTTGAATGTAGCTATTGTCGGTTCAGAATATAGACAACATAATAAATCAGTACATAATCTCTTTACAAATACATATAATTTACAAATTATGTTTAAGTACAAATACTCTGCAGAGAACACCAATACGAAATCCAGACTTTTTCGTTATCTGTATATGTTAATAAATAAATAAATATTGGACAACATCACATACATTACTCTGATCCCAATGTAAGTAGCTAAAGCACTTGTTTTATGGAAAATCAGAAGTAACACTCAGATCCAAGACAACATAGAAAACTAATGAACTTTTTCTACATCGACTCGACCATGAATCGAACCCGGTACCTCAGAGTTGCTTACCCATGAAAACCGGTTTACACACTGCTCGACCACGGGGGTCGTCAAATCATATTTTTATATTATTATATATTGTAAGTCGTATCGAAGAAGGAAGAGGATTTAAATTTATTAATGAAATAGCCGAAGGTAACAATTTGTTAACAGTTCTTATTCGAACATTTCACAAGTGAGTCAGTAGAAATACGAACTGACATGACAGTAAGCAACCTATAATTATATATAAGATTTTAAATTAACAGGGTTATTTTTTATTACTAACAGTATTTAAAACGGGATATTTACCATGTTTTTTATTTTTATTTGTTGGAGCTCGATATTTCGACATTATCTACGAATGTCTTGTTCACGAGACTCGTGAACAATTATATAATTTGTAACATTACAAAGTATCGAGCATATCAGTGTGAAAAAAAAACCGATCCGACTGTAGGCGAATTCACAAAATCGAATGTTGGATTGTGACAATGTAGGTGAGTGTTGCCAGTGAGGATGCGCCCTAATAAGTCAGAAATTGATACATTGACATTGACCGAAATATTTATAGCAATGCATAGACGCATTTACCTTAAATAAAGAGCTTAGTCTTTTTTTAATTGGGCTTCTATGTCTATTTGAATGGGTGTATGGTCGAGACGGACGAGCGAAGGGTCCCATAGACAATGGTGCTGTAAGAAAAAATTATCATTCCTTTCATCGCCGATGTGCAACAACTTTGGGAACTAAGATGCTAAGTCCCTTGTGCCTGTAGTTACACTGGCTTATTCATCCTTTAAAACGGAACTCAGCGATACTGAGTACTGGTGTTTGGTGGTAGAATATCTAACACGTGGGTAGTACCTACCCAGACAGGCTTACCCATCTACCACTAAGTAATGTATAACGTAATACTGTTATTTGAAGAATAATAAAAGGAACAAAATTAATATATCTCATATTAATCCCGGTGCATTTATACTAGGGATGCATCCGATACCGATATATCAGCGATACAGCAGGTTTTCCGATATATCGGTATCGGCGATATTTTTCTGGCCGATACAACGATACTGTTCAAATTACATGTTTTAAAAAAGTAATGTAAACGCGCCTCTTGTTTCATAATTTCGTTGCAAACGAGATAATACTTTGTTTTTTAAACAAAAATTTAATTAATGTGTTTTTAGTTACTAACTCTTATTAATGAAACTTAATTACTGAGCTTAATTACCAATATTCACATTCCAAGTCTGTAACGTTTTAATTTAATATATTTTTTAAATAGAAACAATCAATCAACACGTCTATTTACATTTATTTTACTTTTATTTAAATTCGATAGGTGTATCGGTATCGGTAACGCCGATATTTTTCTAAGAGTATCGGTATCGGTATCGTATCGGCAAAAAGGCGTATCGTTGCATCCCTGATTTATACTTACAGCGCAAATGTCAATCTTCATTTTATTGTTACACGATATCTTTAAAACTTATTTAACTTCCGAATTGAGCATGTCTGATACGGGGTCAAGGGTAGTCCGTCACGTGGATAGAATCGTCCTCATACTCACGTGTAACTTATATGGCCCGGTCTTTACTTGCCTCGTGTTTCTCTAATGCCAATTACTTGGTAATCAACTTCGCGTGCTACTTAAGGAATTGTATTTTGTTACCGTTGATCGTAATTGAAATATGAAAAAAGTACAGTTCAAATCGTCGGTGATCTAGTAAAGTAACTCACGCCCCAACCACAGAAGGAAATTTGTTTTGGCATGAAGAAAACTTGACCTCCTAGGAAGGACATAGGATAACTTTTTACGAGTAACGCCTGACAATCAACACCTTCAATAAACGCGAAGCCACGTGCAACATCTAGTGATATATGACGTTACGATACCGTGTTCTATATTATATATTTTTGGAATCAAATTTTCAAATGCTAGAAATAAATTTTTTATGGTTTTTTAAACGCATTTCTATTAACATTTCTTGACAGTGTTTTTTTCCTTCATACAATTGGTAGGCAGACTGGCAAATAGGCCTGATGTGACGTTGTCACCACTGCGTATAGACATTAGTACTGTGAGAATTATTAACTATTCCTTACACCACCGAATAACACCATAAACATTAGGAACTAAGATGTTATGGCCCTCGTATAGGCCCTACTTTGGCTCACCGGAACCGGAACAAAGCAGTATGAAGTATTGCTATTTGGCGATAGAGTATCTGATCTGATCACACAGACCTACCTCGAAATAAAAACGATCTTCCAAATATATTTTTTCTTTTCAATTGCATTCACCTTTATAGTTATATCGGAAACGAATTAACTTGAATTTAGTTTTATATTTATAAGCGTCTCAATTATTTCTGGTTCATTTTGTTAGATCTAATCTATCGGTATATTTTTAAATTAAAATCTACCAAAATGACGATTTAAATTTAAGTTATATCAGTACACTGAACTCCGACCACATGGACAAGGGAGACAGTTCGGCGCTAATCTCTCCCTGAGCCCCCTTTAAGTCTGCCTTTGCAGCTCAAATGTACTAATTTCAAACTTTTTTTTCATTATTTTGGTCTAAAGTGATTAACAATTTCATCTCATGATGCATTTGCCTTACCGAGGAGAGCTGGACACCCAAACGTTACATTGAATAAAGTATATTTTATATACGGTTCGACTATAATACTGATTGTTATTATTCAGAATTCAATTAAATTGAGACGTAGCATCGATAAACAGCCTCTAATTTAACTTTTCATTAAAATTCTATGTTTATTTCTAAATAAAAAAAATAATACATACTCTATTCAAGTGGACTTTTACAAACAATCTTGATTCTTTATTTTACAGAATTAAATTAGTTATTAGTTAATAAAATACCAAAGACACTGTTAACTTTTGCCGATAGTAAAATTTAAATAGTCTTCTAAAAACAATTAACAATTAATCAATAAGGAGTTCGACTAAAATATTTTATAAGATATAAAAGTGTAAGGTTAGTATTTATTTTCATGCAAGACGATATTTAACAGTCTATGGTCTATTACAATTGAAGAAGGATTAAAGATTAACAATCCTTAGACTTGCATTTTTACATTAGCAGCCTGTACTTTACTTGCCTCCTCTCCCTTTGGGAAGAAGTTTTAGAGCATATTCCACCACGCTGCTCCAATGCGGATTGGTGGAATATACATGTGACAGAATTTCGTTGAAATTAGACATATGCAGGTTTCACGATGTTTTCCTTCACCGCCGAGCACGAGATGAATTATAAACACAAATTAAGCACATGAAAATTCAGTGGTGCCTGCCTGGGTTTGGACCCGAAATCATCGGTTAAGATGCACGCGTTTTAACCACTGGGCCATCTCGGTTCTACACTTACATATTCACTACGATTTTCTTATAGTTCGGGTATATCGTTCTCTATAACAGTTCTTGATTAATCCATCTTTATTTATAATACAACAGTATTCCACTTAAAAACTTGTATCCTCTTTAATTTTTCTTCCAAAGTTCCATTAACAGTTTCTTCTACGTTCAAAACGCCAAATCTCAAATCCATCATGAACATCATGTATTGTTCAAGATCTCGAACAATTCTATGTTAAATGTTGTTTATTTGCCTTCAGTCCTCTTGTGGTTAGGATAGACTATATATAATTTTGCTGACAGAAAAAGTAACTACTGTGTTTATGGATCAACCCTTTTGGAACGGCTTGAATAAGCAACCTTCTCTTCAAAGGAAAAGGAGGCTTTAGTCCAGCAGTGATACTTGTAAATCGGAAATTACTTTGCTTACTTTTATCTTAGATTTAGATCGTTTGTTTTTAAAATGCTATCAATATATTTTTTTCCATGAATGTCAGTTATTCTAGAAATTTAAAGGCGCCAAGTGTGAAGTGTCCTTAATAACGAAACTTGAAACATACAAGGTCGAACTAGCGATAAGTCAACACTACTTTGATATATGAGCGCACAGAGCTTATATTACACCGAAGCTTAGATTATTTTTTTACTAATTATAAATGCGAAAGTAACTGTCTGTCTGTTGCTCTTTCACGGACAAATTACTGAACCGACTTTGATTAAATCTTGTAAGAAGCTTGAACTTCAAGAAAGGACATAGGCAATTTTTTTATTCTGAACTCCTGACAACAATTAATTAGTTAACAATTAGTTAAATATGAAATGTAACTTCTCAGAAATCGAACGACGGAAAAACAAAAGTCATTTCCTAACTATATTATATTCTAGAATTTGAATTTGGTATTCAGTAGAACGAACGGTAACGATCTTTACACTAGCCAGTGAGAAAATATATCAATTTCAAATCGGACCTTATAAAGGGGAATAGGAGAAGAATTTAATGACAAGATTAAAATCTTTGCAATTCTAATTCCTCCATTCAAAATAGAATCGATCTTTAAATTCGTGCGCTTTCATCGGATAAATTTGATTAATATATAAGGCTGCAGAGTCCTGGATTCGAAGCCCGACTTGAGTCAATAAAAATACCCGTTTTAAGTCACACATTTTTCAGAAGTTTTGCATGAATATTATTCTGCGACATGGTAACTGCATCAATGAACAAATTATGGATTGTGTTAAACACGTTTATTAGAATACGCTTGCCCAGCGGTGGGATTATACGTGCTCTTAAACTGCGTAGGCGCAGCACAAGGTCGACATGTGTTGTACACAGAAATAAATCTTAATAAATCAGATCGCTATTTTGGTAAACTTGAACATTAGTTTGTTTCGGTTTAGAACTAAACACAATCATTCTTATTTGTAAGAACTGTTTAATATAACACGTAATTAAATTCTTTGTGGCTTAAAAATATATATTTTGCTAACTCGTTTGTTTGTTGAGGTGATAAAATCTATCAGCATATAATTTTAAATAAATATATATTGGACAACATCACATACATTACTCTGATCCCAATGTAAGTAGCTAATGCACTTGTGTTATGGAAAATCAGAAGCAACGACGGTACCATAAACACCCAGATCCATGGCAACATAGAAAACTAATGAACTTTTTTCTACATCACTCGGCCGGGAATCGAACCCGGGACCTCGGAGTGGCGTACCCGTGAAAACCGGTGTACACACTACTCGACCACGGAGGTCGTAAAAATGAGCATTGATGGATTTTACCAAAATATTCCACATTTGTTATAATTCTGAATCATTTATTAATACAAGTATAAAGTTAATTCGTAAAAGTTTGTAATACCAGATAAGTAGCAATTCATTATATCGTTGAGTTCCGGTTTAAAAGGTGAGTGAGCCAATGTAACTACAGGCACAAGGGACATAGTACATGACCGTTCCCCAGGTTGGTGTTGTTTAGGTAAGGAATAATTAAAATTTAAAAATTCTTACGGTGCCAATGCCTATGGACATTTGCCAGTCCGTCTACAATATATACAAAAATCCTCAAATTAAAATATATCTTCAAATTTAAGTACATAAGAGGAAGTTTGAAAGTGGCACCGCTAACCGAGAAGCTCTGTGGTAACCGGCTGTCATGGTATCGGCATGTTGTGTGGAGTAATGTAGACCATGTTGTGAGGAAGGTCTTGAGCATGAATGTGGATGGATATAGAGGTACGGGACGACCAAAGAAACAATGAATGGATTGTGTGAAAGACGATATGGCTAGAAATAATGGTACTTGTGATATGACGTCCGACAGAGAAGTATGGATGAAGTTATGCTAAGCTGACCTCAAATAAAATTGGGATAAGGGTTCCTGCCCTTATCTCAATTTTGATGATGATGAAATTTAAATATATCTGATGCAACGGTGTAAAACGCAACCGCAATATTTATGTCAATTTCTAAATTTAACCATGGAATCGAAAGTTTAACCTATTTGTTTCCTATCAGGGGCGAAGATATTAAACGTTATGGGAAAACTACTGTAGTTGACTTCAATGCCGAATGTAAACTTTTATCGTGTCATGGCCTCTCCATGGGAAGCCGTTTCTTAATTGTCTTTTAGTGAGCGAAGATATTGGGGTCAGGGCTTTTAAATTTCCCTAATGAAACGGGATATTGGTAGGACGATCATTAATTATATATTTGTTTTCTTATGACAAACGATAAATGGTCATTCTAGAACTGCGCAATAATTAAAGGAAAGTTCTCTACGAAGATTTGTAATATATATTAATTAAAAGGTTCTCTAGTGGAGAAGATAACTTTAATGCAATTCATATTGTCTTGAAACTTTCTGAACGAATTTTGTTTCAATTTTTTCATTTGTCAGAGCACGATGTTAATTTTAATAATACATACAGACTACAGTGATGCTTGCTTGAACTGAAACTAATACTACATGTAATTTCAACTGTTATTCCAAAAGTTTGCAAAACGAAATCAAAAATTGGACGGCTCCTAATGTTCATAGTACTAAAATTCGGTAACTCTTGTATTAATATATAGCATTCGATTTTGTCGATCTATCTGGTAGAGCCGAGATGGCCCAGTGGTTAGAACGCGTGCATCTTAACCGATGATTTCGGGTTAAACCCAGGCAGGCACCACTGAAATTTCATGTGCTTAATTTGTGTTTATAATTCATCTCGTGCTCGGCGGTGAAGGAAAACATCGTGAGGAAACCTGCATGTGTCTAATTTCAACGAAATTCAGCCACATGTGTATTCCGCCAACCCGCATTGGAGCAGCGTTGTGGAATATGCTCCAAACCTTCTCCTCAAAGGGAGAGGAGGCCTTTATCCCAGCAGTGGGACATTTACGGGCTGCTTATGTTATGTTATGTATCTGGTAGATTCCAAAATTATTTACGAGACCAACTACGAATTATTTTGCGGGTTCTTATAAGTAGAATCCAGTTTGAATTAGAAATACTGTCTGGGATTTTCGAAACGTCCATTTCAATTCTCGAATGCAAGTAGAAAATGTTAGATTAAATAATTCTATGTTTACAAAACATAACGCCGGTACGTTTTACCATTAAAACGTGAATTTTTCCTTCTCCAGCTAATGTTTCAAAGACAGACGAGTTATAAACCAGATATGTTTACAAACTCTTCTCATTACTGGAGGGTATTGGAATTATAAATATTTTGGTATTACGAATTTTAACGCGTACTTGTATTGTTAATGAGTCATTGTTACGGGTTCGCTTCCCGTTAGCTATGTTGTTCCGCGACTTTGCTTCGATAAAATTCGCAGTTCTATTAACTTTAAAGTACATTCATGTTAACCCAAGATTGTAAATTCAAACAAAAATTAAGAAATTTCCAAGCACTAATATAAAGGCAAATGTCATAAATGCTTTTACGTCATCACTACTAAACCGATAATCATTAACTTTTGTAAAAATTTTGAGGGTTCGGGTACTTAAACCCATATGCAGACGAAATCGCGGGCGGAAACTAGTATAATTAATAAATAGTGGCACTAGATCACTCTAAATAAATTTAATCATTTATTTAGTTACGTACAATTTGCCTCTATGAAGGCAGACCAAGCAACCCGCCTGTAAAGGTACAACCCACTTATCGAATATTCTACCAAAAAGTTATACTCAGAACTGTTACTGTTATATTGCAATGAAGGGTGAGTGAGCGGTGTAATAAAAGGCAAAGGTGTAAACAGCATCTTAGTTACTATGAAATGTTTAATTTTATTAATATCTATGTGCGATGGTGCCACCTTACCATCAGGCATTGGCCAGTCCTACCGATTTAAAATAAAGACACATACACTATACGACCCATCGCTGAGTATAATTCAAAAAAAAAATCTTAAATATTTCAAACCTACAAATAATCCGGATATGTATAATATCCGGCAATAGTATTCCGTAGTAACACGTGGACTACGAAACAAACAAAACAAAGTATCAGAATAACCTACAAAACAAGCGAACGAAACGGTAATCGGAAAACCATGAATTTATTATTAGTTTGCAACCAGTTGAAAACGAGCTACTGTATATGAAGTCGAATTATGTTGTTTACGTATCGTACCAGCATCTGGAATATAAAAAAAAAATATCTATATACCTAATTCTATATATAAGTTCTACGTAGATACGTAGAACTTGTCGCTCCAAGAAGATTCTTGGCGCGACAGGGAACGGCTTGAAGCCAGGACCTCGAGATCTGGACAACACCAACAAGGCACCGTTCAAACCTCTCGGACATAAAAAAAATATATTTTGGAACTTCATTACATTTTTTTACTTTGCTCCTGATTACATTGCAAGAGTGCAGATTAGTTCGCATACTTTTGGACATAATTGATTTCATTAATCGATGGAATTAATGAAATATATAACTTGAAAAAACTTTTATGAAAACAATTTTCTTTGATTTAAAGAATTTTAGACGGAACATTACTTAAGCCGTGGATGGTTTAATTGCGCGACTGACTCACGAACGCCACTTGATTAACGACACAAGAGATTTTATGACTATTGCACATTACAAGTCAATACCTTTTCATATATCTATGAGCTTATGTAACTACTTAGTCTAACGAGGACTACGACTACTGTACACACTAATTAATTAAAGGCGGCACCGCCAATAGCTTTTTTGTATTTATTTTTTATATAATATTCTTAAGTCTCAGATATTATTAGAGTAACTGCAGGCATGAGAGAGATCTTAGTTCCTAAGGTTGGTGGCTCATTGGGAATGTAAGGAAGGGTTTGTGGAAAAACTTCTAACAGTGCCGTTGTCTATGGGCAGTGGTCACCATTTACTAATACTAATTATAAAAAAATTTGCCATTGCTATTAAAGTGCCAGTGCCATTAAAAACATTAAGGACAGTGTCTTCCATCGTGGTCGACCTGCATTGTCAATTAATAGCGGTTATAATTTGCAATGAAAGAGAAGGGGGTGCTATGCCTCTGCTGTAGTTCAGATTACTTCTGCAAACGTCGAAAATCTGAAACGGAATTGAATTGGTCGCCAACTTACTATTTTCTTAATTAATATAACTTTTTAATTATTTAATTTAAAAAGAACGATACGTTTATATTTATAACGCAATTTCGTGACGTATTCTTGATTGATCTGGAATTATATATATTGCGAAAACTAAAAGCAAGTTCACGTGTATCCGTGCGTACATTCCCGTTAAGGTAAAAGCGTTAACATATGTTAATAAAGCAATATTGATTGAGTATATGAAGTTACTCTGTGGTAGAGCTTGGTGCGGGTACGTTTACTCACCAATACTCTGTATTGCTGTTTTCAACTTTAAAGAGTCATGTTAATCAGTGTAGTTACATTTTTAAAGGAAGAATCTTAGAACCACTAGTTCACAGCAAGTAGAAAGGCACTCCTTCCTACACTTAAACTACTCACAGTGCGGGTTTGCTCACCAAGAAAGGCTTAAGCGTCGAAATGCTATTTTTAGGAAATGAATTTTATAAAATAAACTTTAAACCTCATCTCGCATAATCACAATTTTCGTTTTAAAGCATTATCTACTTTCATTTCCATTGACATATGGTAACATTTTACCTATAACAGTATCAAAGATATATATAATTATGTTTTTGTCAACTTTGAATATTGTTATTATTCTTTAATAACTGACACTGATTTTGTCTCATGTCCATTGGTTGAAATTCGCTGAATTTTCGCGGAATATTAATTCAATTTGTCGTGCATCCTATTATTATTGCCTTCTAATACCTGATCTTTATATAAAAGCGATACAAAGGGATTAAATATTTTTCTTATATATTATAAACAGAAAAACATTTTATAGTCTATTAAATCTGACAGAATTTCATCCCAGCCATGCCGAGCACGAGATGAATTATATACACAGAATAAGTTTATTAAATTTCCATAAGCTGTGTCCAAATTCAAAAACATTTATTGAACATAGAAGCATCACACTCAGTTCCGCGACATGCATTTGAACCTGCAATCATTGTTTAAGTATCACATGTTCTAAGCACTTAGCCATCTCGCCTTTTTTATTGTATTGTACACTACGTAATATTTTGACGTTATCGTGCATCGGCAGCGAATGTGAAGTTATCAACGCGAGTAACAAGGCCGTTGCACGTCGAGCGTACAGCGGTCTTTGACCTTGAAATGTTTTTATATATTTAAATAAACTTATTTACAAAACAAACTGTTTTAAACTCATTCAATAGTTTTGCACTTATATGTTATTATGGTTATTATATGTTACGTACTTAAGAATGAAACTTGAAACGCAAATGATTTAATTCAATTGCAAAATGATTGAAAACATTTGATTAAATTAAACTCCATGATTAAAAGGAGATTATGTTGATCACTGGATCTAGAGAACATAGAATCGATGGGATTAGCGTTAGATATGTTCAGGAGTGGTTACGAGCTCATGTATGGATATAAGAGAAAGGCTTTTAGCTTTACAAGGAGCTTTACAATGTAAATTCGAATCCAAATATTTCTTACTATATCCACGCGATTTAGCCCGCGGTTCACCCTTTATGGATCTGTCGTGGATCTTATCGTTATGTTATAATATATTCTCTATAACCTTCAACATTAGATCCTAAGATCAGAGTGCACTCCAAACAAACAATCTATAGATAAATATTCTAATCATTTCTATACATAGGTACACATATGTATAACTGCCAACTATTGTAGTAAAACTTAGAGGCTGACATGAGTGTGTAATTATGAAATGTCAATACAATACACAACGATACGAATTCTGATAAAGATCTCATTCACATATACACGATAAATTTAGTGCAACTTATTTGCAATACGTAATAAGTCTTTATTAAAACGAATGACACATTCGTTTTAAGCAAGAAGTGTGCATCTGTGAGTAATTCTCACTTGGTATCTCACTCGTGTAAGTTTGACAGCCGTCTTGTACGCAATTATGAAACGTATATTTCATAATTATAAAAGGTCAGTCATATTAGACCAGTGAATAAAGACAAAATAAAGACCGAACTTCGGAAAAATTAGGGGAAGCTGGATTTGTATGAACCTTCCTTTTGTGGTTCTAAACAAAAACCCCTAAAGTCCTCATTGATCCACGTGCCGCTAAGAAAGTTATCCAGGGTCAAAGGTCGCGACAAACAGTTTTTCACGATTATCTCGTGAGCGGTAATTATGGAAAAAAATGTTAGGTTATTAAATTTGTAGCTCCTAAAATTTCCAGTAATAAAAATCATATTACTTTTTCTCGGAAAACCAAGCGTTTTCGAGTAAATTTTATTTTCATCATACATATACTCGAATTCTAGGGCAGAAGGTATTTTATAGTGGGCTAGACAAAGAAGTCTTTCTTCACTGGACTATATCACATTCTGACATTTAAAGTAGTGTTCTGATATGTGTTTCGTGTATCTTCTTATCTCACATAAAAACACATCATTGAAATCAGCGAAAAAATCCTTTAGAAGGAGGAGGAATTTTTCAAACACATACACACATACAGAATTTATATATAGAATACAAAGAAATGAGCCGAGATAGCTCAGCGGTTCGAACGCGCGCATCTTAAACGATGATTGCGGGTTCAAACCAGGCAAGCACCACTGATTTTTCATGTGTTTAATTTGTGTTTATAATTCATCTCGTACTGCTTGTGTCTAATTTCAACGAACTTTTGCCACATGTGTATCCACGTGGTGAGCAGCGTGGTGGATTATGCTTCAAACCTTCTTCTCAAAGGGAGAGGAGGCCTTAGCCCAGCAGTGGGAAAATAACAGGCTGTTAATGTTGTTATAAATATATACAGTATTGTAGACAGTTTTAGTTTATGACAGGTATTCGTGCAAGATAATGCCAAACTCAATTAGGTATTTAACGATTTAATTAACAAACTAAAGTTAATTAATAATAAAGATATATTACCAGTTTTTTAATTATAATTCCAAAATAAACACGAACGTTCACTGTTATCAGCTAAACCGAGAATTCCTAGTTACATACGAAGTCGTGATTTAAGATTACAACTAACAAGAACATTGCTTTTTCTCATGATTTCTAAAAATACATTTTTAAATGAGAACGCGTAATTGTTTTATATACATTGATGTCCTAGTGACCAAATTTCTTTACGTCCAATTTCAATTTATAACCAGCTGCGCAAAATATATCATAATCAAAAACATTTTTTTTTTTTCAATTATACTATTAATAGTACTTTTGAATCGTCCTGTTACAGTGTTGAAATTAATGTTAAGCAATCGGTTCGTAAAGTGTTAAGCGATCCCGTGATGAAATAGACTGAGTGAGTACCGCTGGTTTTTAGTGGGTATTCCGGCGCCTTCAGCGCTGGCGAGCCCCACATATCCCCCCCCTCCCCCCCACATCATGCGGGAGAGGAAAAAAAAGATTCTACCGAGTAAAAGCGAAACTCAGTAGTTATTCTTTCCCACCATTTTAATTAAAGAGTACGTCACCGAATACATTTAAAAGTATACATATAAAACTTACCTAGAAATCAACAAATACTAATTCCACGCTTTTTTATCTTTAATATAATCTTGTATTGTGTAATATGCCTTATTTAATAATGTCTTTTTGACATGAGTTTTAAATTTTTAAATAGGCCAAGTTAAAAAAACTGTGGAATCATTTTATAGAAACGAATATTCCTGTATTAACTTTGCGAAGTTGGCAACTAGCTGTAATGAGTTTAGCTTTCCACCTCGAATCTATACAAAAGTGTACGCGAATACAAGTGTAGTCTCTGTTCCCTCAATTTCAGAATATTTAAATCTAAAACTAAAGAACATGTGTCCGTCCAACTAGCAGCAAACTAGTAAGAGTTATCTACTCGACCAATGAAACAGTGTTATGTTCTTCGTCTTATTTTTATATAATTTCCAAAATTAGATGTAATTAAAAATATAATTACATGATAAAGGATATTGTTTATCAAATGTAAGCAAAACGCTCGTATAAGAACCTTTTTCCCGTGACAGTTGTGACAAGACAACACCGACGTCACTTTGATACGTCAATTGTGTTATGTGCGATTTTTTTACAAATAATGTGCGCAATGGAATCCTTTGGAACACACACTTTAAATTTAAAAGGAAATAGATACATATTTCACTTTCCGAGACTCTGTTGGCTATAAAATGACAGTATCAGATTTTCCCAAATGGGAATTACTTATAAGAAGAACAGTATTAAATACAAATAAACCTTCTTTAACGTTTTGAATAAGGTGGCACTGCCATCGTTTAATTACCAGAACAGCTTAAAGGTTACGTTCAAGTTCCGGCTTGTGGTGGAAACCTTTATATGACTAGCAAAATCACAATTTGCACGTACAATTAAAATAGATCAATAGGTATATTAGAAAGTAATGTTCGCCTGCGACTTCGCTCACGTTTTAGGGGTTGGTTGTTAGGTGTTAAGTATAGAAAGTTACTTGCTTGATACCAAATTTTAACAAATTCTGTTCAATGGTAGATAAATAGATAGAGTTACTTTCAAATTCGTAATAACAGTATGGATAGTTTTTTGCTGAGTGAAAATTATGTTGACAGTCATACATATACATAGAGACTTAAAATTAAAAGGGACTTTGCACACTCACTCACTCCATAGACAACTGTTTGATTTTTCATAAATTTTAAAGTAACCAGGACAAATAAATATGGTCAGAAGATTTTTTTTTAATATTAGACGCTAAACATGCATAAGCTACATTAATCATCAATAGTATTTTAGGATTTATGGCATTAGCAGCCCGTAAATGTCCCACTGCTGGGATAAAGGCCTCCTCTCCCTTTGAGGAGAAGGTTTGGAGCATATTCCACCAAGCTGCTCCAATGCGGGTTGGCGGAATACACATGTGGCAGAATTTCGTTGAAATTAGACACATGCAGGTTTCCTCACGATGTTTTCCTTCACGGCCGAGCACGAGATGAATTATAAACACAAATTAAGCACATGAAATTTCAGTGGTGCCTGCCTGGGTTTGAACCCGAAATCATCGGTTAAGATGCTCGCGTTCTAGCCACTGGGCCATCTCGGCTCGATTTATGGAATATTTGGGAATTGGAATCAAACTCAAACTCAAATTCCTTTATTCAATATGGAAGCTTTACACTCACTTATTGATAGTCAAATTAAATACTACCACCGGTTCGGAAAAGAAAATACACTGACCAGAGAAGAAAACCGGCAGAAGAAACTCAGCTGGTCGTTTTTTTGTCAAATCTATTAAATACGTATATTGAATATGTACAGAAATAGCCAGGAGGCGATCGTTTCATTCCCAAGGTGTAGTTTCACTCATAAACTCACTAATTGTTTAATAACCGTTAAAAATAGTAAAGATTAATTAACACACCATCTTGTTATAATCATATATCAACAAGTCATAAAAAGTACGAAGAATTAAAACTACCCTTCCTTGGCTGGTTATTTTTTGAACAAGTCACCGAAATGATAGCACTAAAGTCAGTCACGCTTTGGTTTCCGCGTGCACTACAACCTGATGGCATTTTTACTATTACGATATAGTCCACAGTTGGGCGACACTTATGGAAGGAGTTCGATGCCCTTCGCCTTCTCTACTCTATATAATTATTTAACAGCGTACATTAAACAGTTGTTATAATATTGGGAGTTGTTCTTATCCACTTGAGCTACTACGACCATGGATGGACGCCATTTGCGTGCGCATCCATTTAGTACTTACATAATATACTTCCGCGAATAGCTCCGCCGTGAGTTCCCGAGTTCGAGCGATAATCGTAACCACTAGCCATTTGGTAACCGCTATGATCTACTGTGATTTTTACGAAAACCCGTACGACTGCAAAATATAAACATCGACATAAATGCAAAAATAAAATATATATCAAGCTTCAATACTTACTGCGGAAGTCTCAACGTATAGATTACATAAGATACCTAAACAACGATATAAACTTTTTAATTAAATTGACTTTTTCATTTAGATTCGAATAAAGACTCATAAAAAGTGATTCAATCATTTTTGTGTTAATAATTCATTATAGAGGATATTGTTTAACAAATATAAGAAAATCGCTCGAATAAGAACCTTTTTCCCGTGACAGTTGTGACAAGACAACCGACGTCACTTTGATACGTCAATTGTGTTGTGTGCGAATTTTTTAAAATAATCTGCGCAATAGAATCCTTTGAAACACACACTTTAAACTTAAAACCGTAAAATATATTTCACTTCTATAATAATATTATAAATGTGAAATTTGTCGGTCGGTCTGTTCGTTGCTCTTCTAACCGTTGAACTGAATTTGATGAATTTTGGTATGAAGCAGCTGTAATCCCAACGGAGGAACACAAGCTTACCACCTTACAACCGCGAAGACGCGGACGACAACTAGTTTACCATAAATATGTACACGTGGATTACATTTCTTTAAATAAAGAAGCCCGATCTGTGATTTTAAATAATTGCCGTAGATGTTAATCACATTTTTACGCAAATTCCCAAGATAATTCATCCCTGGCGAAAATTAGCCTTTTTGAGATTTTACCAACTAAAACTCAGTGGTGGCAGTTTTGCGTAATAAGAAAGGTAATAGACGATGTTATATTACGTTACAACTCACGGGGACACGCGGAAGAAGCCATAGCATGTTTTTAATAAACCTTATCACGAAGTTCTTTTACGCGACTTACAGTAGAAGGACCGTTCCTCCTCCTCCTCCTATTTCCTCTCTTTCTATATCTATTGTATACGGTTTTATAGAAAATTATTTGTTTACATTCACACGGGTTTTCAATTATATTTTATCATTATCATTAAATTACTTTGAAACGCTTTTAATTTTATTCGATACAAGATTATATTGATGATAAAAAAGGGTGGAGTTAATGCTTGTTGACTTCCAGGCAGGAGACATAACATACATATATAATTGTATTTAACCAACATGACTGTATTTTAAGACGTTGAAAAAGAGTAACTACTGAGTTTCTTGCCGGTTCTTCTCAGTAGAATCTACATTCCGAACCGGTGGTAGCTTAACTTTAAATAGTTTGTTAAATGACGATTCAAAAGTGCCTATAAAAGCTTACTTGAATAAAGTATATTTTGATTTGATTTGAATTTATTTGATCGTGCCTGTTATTTCATATACAAACATAGCGAAAGCGTTATCATTAACATAGCGTATCTTTCCAACCGGGAGTCTGACGACACCTTTCTTCCACAATTAGATATAATAAGCACATATTTTACATCAATGTAATTCACATTCATATTATATAATTAATAAATTATGAAACGTACGAAGGCGCCAATATAATCGCTGATGCGGCGTCTTCCTTACAGGTGCCTCATTATGCCGATTAATGACAATATCGATTTTATTAAACGTCCGAAATGATTACAAACGTATAATGTGTGTTACACGCGCGCACAATACGATTAATCGACAATATTTTAATCGAGACGAAGCAACTTGGTTGCTATTCGATCCAATTATTCATTGTTAGGGCGTTCCCACATTGGACGTGTGAAGCGTCATTTGTTAGAATTATCTTGACGTTTTAATTTGTTTGATAGTCGATTTATACGCTGTTGTATTACACTACAAGAAGCGACTAGTATGTCACATCCATTTGATGTATACATCGTTATGACACTTTTGCTAGACAAAGGAATTATATTTAGAAATTATTATTAGTCATATTTAAATTATTATGCAAAATGTTTCTAGAGTGGAGACAGCGAATCGGCAAGAGTAGTGTAGGACGCCCTGTGGCACGGTGGAGCGATATACGGAAGGTGGCTGGCAGGAAGTGGATGAGAAGGGCCGAAGATCGGGCTCAGTGGTGCGCCTTTGGTTAGGCCTATGTCCAGCAGTGGACTAATAAAGGCTGATTATGATGATGATAATAAAGATTTTCTATACTTTAATTGTATTATAAATGAACGGGCAAATGGACCACCATCGTCCATAGACATTGGCGCTATAAGAAATATTAACCATTTCTTATATCACACAGACCTTGGGACTCACTCACACAAAACCGAAACATATCAATACTGCCGTTTGGCGGTAGAATATCTGTTGTATGGATGATTCTAACCCAGACAGGCTTGCACACGATGAGTAGAGTAAAGACCTTATCACCTACTAAGGGTGAGACTGTTATATTCTGACAAGAGATGCCTGAGTGGAACTGATAGAGAATCGAACCCGCTTGTATGAGACGTTATCGATGTAATGCTACGGGCGTGTAATGTAATGTCCTTGAGCATCTTTTAAACATCCTAGATTAAGACGTCTATCGGGATTGCTGAAGACCCCATAAATATGGTAGTTATTATAGCAGTTTTTTATCATACAATAAACACAAATTAAGTGTAACCTCAGCTTTACACGTGTCTGAACGCACAATCTTTGGTTAACATTCAAGTGTCACACCGTCCAGTGGAGAATATACCTTATTTTATAATCACCGTAATATATAACTTTACAAATCTAATATACTTTCCGCAAACATTGTATGTCTATTTCGAGACATTTAAATAATGTAATTTAGATAACAATTAATAGCTGATTATGTCAAAATTGTTTCTTTATATTTGTTCATTTACATAATCGTATGTAATACTTGTACACACTGGTTACGTACATATTCTATATTTATTTTACTATTCGTAATCATTTTATTTTAGAACAAAAAATTTAATGTCCGAAAATCAGCAATAACGCGATTTTTAAGGTATGTTGTATCTACTCAATACAATTTGCGAACCTTTAAGAAAACAGCGTCCTGTCCAGCAGCGCACCTGCAAGCCCTCGGATGTCCATGGGCGGTGGTAGTCACTTTCTAGGTAAACCTCTTGCTCGTTTGCCACCATAGCCAAAAAAAAACAATTGATAGGGTGTTAAATCAAGTTCAAATTTTAATAAAACTACATGGCTCTTCATCAGCCTCTCCTCTTTAGGAAGTTTATATGGAATTTATTTTGACAGCGTTTATACAACATCATCCTGTAAGCGACAAAATATAATCATACGATTCACAGGTGCAGGTATCTTCACAATTTTTAACGCACAGCAATAGACATAAACATAAAGTACTACCTAAAAAAATATAGTGGTTATCCAGATTCAACAGGACATATTGGCTTTTGGTATTGGAAGTGACGATGATTAGATCAATGTTAAAAAAGAAAGGATAACAAATAGGATACACTTACTAAATGGTAGAGCTCTGTGCAAACCCATCTGAGTATCTGCTCCCTACTCATCACATATTGTAACGTCAGCAATACTTCGATGTGTACTGGTGTTCAGTTGGGTTAAGTGGGTATAACTCCATGCCTGCAATCTTTGTTTCCAAGCTTGATGGTGCATCGGCGATCTAAGAAAGGTTCAAATTTCTTGCGCCGCCAACGTCTACGGGCGATGGTGACCTTGACTATCAGATGGTTCAAGACCACGTCAGGATAACTGTTTTATAAATGAAGAGCATGGATGGTCAAATAATTGCAGCAGAATTTCTAGTCTTGCTTAAATCAAATTAAAGTTTTCTTACAAAATTACCAATATTGAAGTTTTGGAAGTGTCTACAGGTTTATTGAATTCGCCGAAGTATTCAAATCAAAGCCTTAAAAGGAATATCTGTTAAAACAAAACTAAAATCTTATAAAATACATTAATTTTAATACTCATTCTACGTATAAATGGGTTTTATTAATATTTATACTATGTACAAACACGCACGCGCAGTCATAGGTCAGGAGTGTTGCTAATTGCAAATTATTCTATATGTTCTGACGTAAATACAAAAAGGCGAAATTAAACACTACATTTTCAGTTGAAATTTATTTATCGAACATATTGTACACGAAATTAATATGTTTATTATTACTTATGAATACTAGATGGCGTTATGTCAAATCGTGGACATTTCTACATCGCGATGGCAAGATTCGCTAATTGATTTATATAGCACTATGGAAAGATACAAAATGACTGTGTTGTGAGCCGAGGTGCGAACTCATAGGAGACATCCTCATGACGAACGTCACTCTCGAGCCCGAAAGGCCTCAAACTTCAAGACTCATGACTGAGTTCAGTACTCGCCCCAATGCACGATAACACTGTTAAGGCCAGTAGGGCCAACAGCATAACAACACACAGACACACTAAATAATCACGGTTGTAAGTGGCATTTAATTACACTAGGGTTGTACGAGGCATCCTTAAAATCGAGTGAGCTAATTGTTCACACAATTTAAAATAATATAAAATAAATCTTAATTATTAATAAATCATTTTAATAAAATGAATAAATTAAAATCTTATGATTAAAATATCCGTTAATAGATAAAGCTTATTACAAAACACAGAATATATAATAAGATAAAATAGCATTGACTTTGTATTCGTTGATTTATATTCACGGCATGTAAATTATAAAAAGGTAAATACTGAGTTCCATGACGGTTCATCTCAGTAATCTACATTCCGAATAATAGTGGTTTTACATTCAAATATCCGTTCAAAATGTATATTATTAAAAAAAAATTCTAATTTTGTTTACAGTTAAACACGAGATGAATTATAAACATACGTTAAGGACGTGAAAATCTGTCATTGCGGTCATCGCTCATCTTCAATTTTCGCTAAGATTTATTTATTTTTATTAATTTATTTATTGGAAAAGTTACACCATCAATTTATCACTAAGCACTTAAAATTAATATCTGACTTGGGTAACATACAAAGTGATACGTCTTTAAAGGTGTAAACGTTTTGATTCACGTATCGCAAACACTTTTTTATAAATTATGCAGGCGAACGAGCTAATAGGCCACCTTATAAGTCGCCACCACCGTCCACAGACATTGACGTTGAGAAATATTAATAATTCCCTACATCACCGATGCACCACTAACCTTGGATCCTAACCTGACCTTGTATCCCTTGTGCTTGTAGTAACACGTTACATCACTAAACGTAATGCAATTCACTTCTCCTTTTACCTACCCAGACAGGCTCGCACAAAGTGACCACCACATAATATATATAAAACATAATTATGTCATTTATTTCTTAATCGATTGACATCAAAGTGTAAATATATATTTAACATATCACTAATTTATTTACGTAACTAAATACATATGTGCCAATGATTTGTTCGAAGTAACTTGATGCATGGTGCGCCTCGTGACCCGCGCACCGTATTCACGTCGTATGTCGGTATCGGTTTTGCTAGCATTATTAACTATGTATCGAATAACTTTACTCATCCATTGTATATTATGATTTATGTAAAAACGTTCCCATTTTGAATTTTACTATAAACATACTTATCGTGATTTGAATTACGAATACAATAACACGAATGTATTGTTGATATAATGTATAAACTTGGAATTATTTACATGCTTGATATATATATTTAATATTTATAATTGTACGAACAATTTCGGACACACTACGTTATTTCGGACCCAGTAAACACTCAAATCCAGTAGCGACTGATCCCTTGAACGTAAACTAACTAACTTACACGATTCTGAAAATACGAACCTTCGAACGAGAAGGAGAACACCGCGGCACACTATGTTAGGGTGCGTGTAGTTCAATAGCACCTTCCGCCTTGCTATCTCATGCACTCATCGAAACAGCCATGTCCGGTAAGCACCTGCACCTGAGTGTACCACTTCTCGCTACCACACATCTCACATGCGGGCGGATCGCCTCCAGTGTCGCCATTGATTCCGCTCACCCTCGCAGACCCCGGCTGCTTCACTTCCGCTTACTTGTTTGCTTCAGTTCCAGGGCGGATCGCCGTGAACCGTCGCCGTTCACAAAGGTTGCAGATCCTGTTTGATACTTAATATATGAAAACAATTAATTCGCTGTGACGTCATATTAAATAATTACTTTAGAAATGAGTACATTCAGCACAAGTCCAGACTATTATTTTACTTGAAAATTGTCTGCTTTTAAAACGTGATTGTATGTAATTACAAACGACTGTATTATGCTAATAAGCTAATTTTATTTCGAATACATTGGTGATACATATATACATACGATTTATATTAGATGGAGAAATGTATTCTATAGATAATCTATACATATAATAAAATTGGAATGTCTGTTTGTAATATTAAAATAAACGCGTTTTACTATACGTATGTGTACACGGTACATATACCTAAATAACATTTTTTACAATTTTTGTCTGTCTGTTTGTTCCAGCTAATCTCTGGAACGGCTGCACCGATTTCGACTTCTTAGACTTGAGGGTCAAGTTCTAGGTCGGAACAGTGATCAATCATTGGGTTCTGTGTCTCGAAATGTACTGACGCAGTTCATAGTTGAAAATTAGTGATTGTCATAATTAAAATAGTCCTTTTGGTGTTTGATCCTACGTCTAATTAGTTCATGTTATGTTAAACTCTATACTTCACGAGTAATATTACGAAATAACCTTACTATTTTAAGATCACGTTAAAAGGATACTCGATGCTATGCATCATCAAATCGGTTCTATATCGCTGTAAGAATGGCTCGGGAGACAAGACAGCGTCATTTGTAGCCGGATGAAGACGACGCAGGAAGGAAGTTCGTCTCCAATCGTGCTTCTTATCTGAAATGAGCACTGAAGACCGCTCTGCAAGGCAACGATTGGCAAATATGGAGGGAGGCATCTAGACTGAATATGGCAACATTTAATACGATTTACGTTAAGTTCTATTTTTCGTTGAGATGGAGGTTTTATATTTAATGCTTTTTTTTTTACAAGCACTTTCGAACCATCGCTTGACAAGTTCAAATTAAATTTTAAGTTTTGTGTGGTTCGGAATGTGGATTCTACCGAGAACCTCAGTCTTTATTCTTAATCGAAACTTTAATTACATGAGTTAAATAAAACTTTAATGTATTTAATTGTTACCAGTTTTTTAATTTGAATTATACTCGAAAGAGAATTCGAGTACATATATCAATGATACCACTTTACCGGAGAGACTATTCCAGAATATCATCTATCATTTTTTTTTATATATACAAACCAGTTTTTTATGTAAAAATATGACTCCACTCCGCTTGATGGTAAGTGGTGTTCAAACGCGAAGACGGCCAGTACAGTCAGGGCGAATGAGCTGCACTACTTGTCCTCGCCAGGCGGACCCGCAAGATACCTCTTCAAGTTTAAAATAACAGTTTATTATCTTACACAATCAGACAATTTACTCTCTGGTAGTGCTTTGTGCAACACATATCTTGTAGGTTAGATCAGACAGACAAAAGGTCTCGGGTTGTAGATGTAAGGAATATTTCTTGCAATGCGTTAAAAAATATATGGAGTTGGAGATTTTCCATCAGGTTTTATACCAATTATTAGTTTAGTTATAGATTAATGTCATTTTATTCATTATTACATCACCACCCATCTCATATCCTGTGAGTTATATACACTGTTAGTCGTACTACAAAATTGTATGCTACTTTTATTGAAGCTGTATCCATGTTTTGGATTTTTTTTATCTTTGTCGTGTACAGTAAGCTATACAATACAATGTTCCACAAAAGGTAAAATACTTGTGCTCTTGAGGAGAAGACTTGGAGCTTATTCGACTACGCTGCTCTAATGTGGGATACACATGTGGCAGAATTTCACTTGAAGCATCACGATATTTTACTTCGTTCACCGAGAACGAGATGGACAAATAATATTGGCAAATTAAGTGCCCGATTTTGAATAGGCGATCTTTGATATGATTCGTATTCTAGCCACTGTTTATCTAGACCGTTTACGGTATAAAATAAACTATTCATTTTGTTTACGAATAGTATTTATGAGTCGTAATGAAAAAGCGTCAAATATAGATACTTTCGCAAGTTCTAAAGCCGCAATATTAAATGACATCAAAGGTTAGTTACTCCTAACTAAAATCGATCGAATCGATCGGTTACAATAGATTCTGAATAAGAAAATCGACGTCGCTTGACTTTACAGTATTAAATTTACTATGTGATTAAATATAAATAAAAATGCAAAAAATATTCTCAGACAGATGTCCATAGATATAAGTACATTTTAAACTTATAAACTATGTTAGTAAAAACGGAATAAAATAAAATCACAAAAACAATAGGAAGGGATATATATTTCATTAATTAACTTAAATTACTTTCAGACAATAACCGTTAAACAAATAAGGTATTTCTTCCACTGGGAAATAAATACGAAACGAATATTAGCACGTTTTATTATTCACGAAGAGTTCCATATAACGTCAATACTTTCTCCAACTATTAAGATGAATGTCTGCAGCTAGGGTTGCCAGGCGTCCGGATATAGCCGGACATTGGCTTTTTGAGCGCGTGTCCAGATAAATTACACAGTATCCGACGTTGTTAAGCTTTTTAAATTTGAATAAAATGTTTTTGGTAGAATTTAATTGGAAGCGTTTGATATATGTGTTTTACAAATACATTTTAAAGGAAAATACACTTTTAAATTTCTGTTTAATGAAAATAAAACGAAATAAATAAAGCCAATATTTTACAAAAAACCTTGTCATATTATTGCTAGGACATAAAAAAGATATGATAATTAAAATGTGTCCGGTTTGTTTACCCAAATTTCCTACTAAACTTGCGGGACTGTCCAGCTATCAGTTCTAAGACATTGTTACTCTAGTTGTAGCATTAAAACGCCAAGGTTGGCCACGAGATGGACGCAAATTGGTAATAATGGGAACATTTATATGTCACCATGGTGATAGGCTATTTGTAATGTTATCGCTTGAAGTACTATTAAGGGACTGAAGTATTGTACACTGTACATGCCAATCCGTTTCCGTTCCGTCATCGTTTCCGCGATTATAGAATACTAGTTGTCGCCCGCGGCTTTGTTCGCGTTTTAGGGGTCAGTTGTCACGTGTTAGGCAAAAAAAGTAGCCTGTGTCCTTCCTTGGAGTTCACGTTTACTTCACACCAAATTTCATCAAATTCGGTTCATTGGTTTGGTAGTTAAAGAGCGACAGACAGACAGACCGACAGACAGACAGACAGACAGAGTTACTTTCACATTTGAAATATTAGTATAGATAGTATATATAAGCTTAAAGCTTTACCTGGTATATAATGTTTTATATACTTATATATTTTCATTTATTTTTTGTTTGTTCTTTTTAAATCTTTAAAACAGATCTGTAAAGCAGCAAATTGACATAACCTCTCTTTATCCCACTGCTGAGCTCAGGCCTTCTCTCCACTTCAAGAGAACAAACTTAATATCACTACGCTGCTCCAGTGCGGATTGGTGGATACACATGTGCTGATTTTCATGCAAGTTTCCTCACGGTGTTTTCTACAGCGCTGGGAAATCACCACCTGCTTCTAATTTCTTATCCTTGTTTTATTCTATTCTTTGTTGTCTTATTCAAACAACGTTTATTTTTTTTAATTGCGATTATATTTACAAATTGTGTTTTATTAAAACTCAACAAGAATATATAGAGTTATAAATTTTATAATAATTTTATAATAAATCTTATAAATTAAACATAATATATTTTATGTTCATTGATTTAAAATAGGAAGATTGGCATATTAGGTAATTTGATGGTAAGTGGTCACCAGCACCAATGACTTTGAAGGTTATCTTTGCCATTGACACAGTCGAATTTTATTTGGTTTTCAAGAAACATGCCTTAATCTTCATATTAGCGTAACCATAAAGTATATTATTTATTACAAAAATTATTCGTTTAAAATGACGATCACAGTTCAAATCACTTCACTTCACTTTGCCTCGATTTAGGATGCTTTGGGATTTTAGTTGTCGTATTATTATAAAATTAAATATATGTCGCAACACTGTCATCGAAATGTCATTGGAACGCTAGCGGCCTCTGTCGGCGCTCGACGGAGTCAACGATTCACCGGCTGAACGGCGCACTCGACACTTCTCGAGCAGCAGCCGGCCAGTGCGGTCGAATATTGAAACCGACGCGCGTTCCAAGACACAACTAAGTTAATTTAAACAATAAACGAGTTCATTTGGTTTACTGTGTTTCGTTGCGCCAACACTACCCATCGACGCCCACTGCTGAAACCTATATATGGACCATAACGATGAAACTGAGGCTCATCATCCGTCATATATATATCGTTATGAAATAAATTTGTCGTTTACGTTCTAGAGGTGCGGCATATAGCTGCAAAAAATCGTGTGCTGAATTTCCTATTATAAAAACGCATAAAAATTTTATAATTATTTTTTATTTATATTGATGATTTAAAAAAAATTAACATGGAAGTAGCGAAAGAAATATGTATAATCTAATAATAAAATATAAGGAACCAATTAGTTTTATTGCTCCTCTGTAAATAGATAATTCTTTCATACGACATTTTGCACCAACAAATATACACAACGCGGAAGTGTTAAAACGGCGAGAGTTCAAAGCCCGGACTTCAAACGCGACTACATTAGACTCACACAACACCCACAGTATCTCGAGGTCAACTAAGCCATCTTATAAATAGACTTCACGTGAAATATCAGGTAATTCGTTAAGTTGTCTCAACTTATGCAAATTAATAAAACTATTATTTATATCTATGATGATATCGTTGTGACCGATTTCAGTCATGGCGGCTTAAGGGAGGCCAGTCGTTGACGCAAGATATATTATAGTGCACGGGCATGTGTCCAATCAGATGCACTCTCTATTCCAGCACTCCCTTAATCCAATGGGACCCCAAATCCGACTCGACAGAAAGTAATTCAGGCGCAGGACCAACGGCTCTACTTGCTATAAAACCCTTTCCTGTGGAATAAAAGGGTCAATGTAGCATACCCTGCGATTCAGAAGGCGCATATCACCATCCAGGGGTGATTAAGGCTTAGATGGAGTATCTGGGCCTGATCCTGGATAGAAGATGGAGCTTTGGGGAGCATTGTGCTCGGCCCACCAGTGCTCTCCAGGCTGTCGCCGTGCTCAACATGGGAGGGCCGAAGTTTATACGCCGAGCCATCTGTCGGGGCGTAACGGTAGAATACGTATGCGATAACGCCCCCTGGAGAAATGGAGAAATGCATTGTCGGTACTGGTGATCCGACTGACACCGCCTTCCTTGACGAAGAAGAAACGCGTAAATGCAAAAGCGAAAAAAAAAGCATGTATATATATTATAGTCTTGAGCGCAAAATATTCTGCCAATGTCACGTATAATAGAGAAAACGCCCAGATATTAATATTTTATAGTTTGTATTGCTGATTTAAATATAAATAATACAACAAAATAGTTAATAAAATTATATTAAAGTACCTATTACTTTATTTCAAAATAAAACTCGCCTGCGTCAAATATGTTCCTAAAAAAACCAATCAGCAGGCAAATATAATCTAAATTGCTTTAAATTCCGCATTCATTGACAATAAATTGAACATTAAATAATAATGTTTTGGTAGTAAGTTTCAATCTCAATAATCAAACTTTGATACATAGCAGTAAGAAAATTTAATAAAGTAATATTAGTTACTTTTGTTCATTAAATGTCAAAAAAATTTAAAAGTAAAATAAAAAAAGAGTTCGAATTAGCGACTTTAGCGACGAGTGCCTTGGTTTTAATGTAAATAAAATTTAATGTAAATACATTACTTTAAAAGAATTATAAACACAAATTAAGCACATGAAAATTCAGTGGCGCCTGCCTGGGTTTGAACCCGAAATCATCGGTTAAGATGCACGCGTTCTAACCACTGGGCCATCTCGGCTCTTTTATTTTATTTACAGTATTAGTTACCTTTAATGATGAGTGGGATGCTCATATCTAGCTGATGAGGATAACAATGTCGTCACAGAAAAAAACTCTATATGTCAGGTGTAAAAAGGCGGTCATCGTATATACGTATCGTCTTGTATAATGAGTTACGTTGTCTAGGAAATCGTGATATCTTGTTTCCGAAGACAGCGTTTCAATGACGCCATTCGACGTTGTATGCTGTACGCTTTATGTCGACAGTGCTAAGCAACAGGCTGTTGTGTTATTTATTAAACAAAAATATCAAATACGATATCTGTGGTTGAACGTCAATTAAAAAACAAGTGCGTATAACAATAAATCGATCGATAAGACATATATAATGTACTTGGAAAGTTAATTGTGATATTGCAAACGTCTTGCTGACTTTTCAATATTACTTACGAAATCTGTTTGAACGAGTTCTCTGCAACAAACAAACACACTATTCTCTCACTTAAAAAAATAACAACTATAGATCGATGGAACGACAAACAAACAGTACACGAAGTTCACATCGAAATCCGGACAAGGATATCGGGCTTTCAGAGGCAAGGAATTGTATCGCAGGAAACATCCTTAATCCAAAAATAAGACTGCTATTGAAAATTTCGACAAGATTAACTTGAAACAGCGTTTGAACCGTAGACTAATGATCTATATTATTTATAGCCTAGTATAGTCTATTCCAACAACAAGAGGATATAAGCCAAATAAACAACATTTGACATGGAATTGACGAGATATCATTGGTCGACAGCTTAGACGCAAAAATAGCGTTTTAAACATCGATGAAAATGTTGAAATATAGCCGAACTATTAGCAACCGCGTGGCAAATTTAAGGTTTGTTTATCTTTATTCCTTATTTAATTGGAATAGACTATATATTGAAAATGAGTACCATCATTTAATTTATAAACACCAGTACAAAGACTACGGAAATGTTCCGCTTTTTCGATGGAAATATTTAATATGACTTGCAAATACAATTAGCATGTTCAATTAAAATATATTAATAACATTATATAATAAACGTACACTGAATTAAAAACAAAAAATAAATTACAAGAAATAATTCCAAATTTTATATTAAATCAAATTAAATCAAGTTAAATGATAATAGCTGGCAAATGTAAGAAAATCGCTTGAATTAAGAACAGTTTTTGTGTGACAGTTGTAAAGACAACTGACGTCACTTTAATACGTCAATAAACTGATACGTGCGTTATGTACAAGTTTTTTTTTAAATATTATTCTTATTATTAGCATCAGCTTAAAAATACTTAGAACTCAAATCCAGCTCATAGAACAAGGAATATTTTTTAAAATATTTTTGTACTACATATTAATTTATTGACGGATAATTGTGATTGTTTTTTTTTTTTAATTTATTTTAATTTTTTGGCCTACTAACACAAGATATAAGTTCTAATATTACATATATTTTTATTTAAAATCGCAGTAATTTTATGATTCGATTTTTGAAAATATTTTTTTTTACAAATAGAATCCTTTGAATTTAAACTTATGAATTGAGTATAAATCTTACGCGAGACGCGAACTTATTTATATTATTGTTTTATTAGCTGATTATTATTACTACTGACGTTTACTAACGTTTTACCTCATCAGTGTCAATTTAAAATTAATATGCTTATTTTATTCGTTTCTATTACGATTTCTATTCGAATTTAATAATGGTGTTTTGTTAGCGCCACAATTGAGTGTATTGTTTTCAGTTGTAATATAACTCAAGTTTCATCTGCAAAAAAATACATGGGTATATATATACATAACCTTGAATGTAATTAAATTAAATAATGTTTTTTACACATACTTACTATCTGGAAATAAATTAATTTTCAGGCCTAACTTTTAGGAGGTGTGACTTAAGAGAAGGCAACTAGGGGCTATAATTTATCTCGCGATTGGCGTTTAAGAAGCCTGCATTTGTCGAATGAGAATCTACTAAAGACAGTATGCAGAACAGTCAAATAGAAAAGGGCTCTTCTACTCAAAAGGATACGAGGCCTTAGCCGTACATTTCCAGCCTATTATTATTTATTAGTTATAAAAAAAAAAGTTAATAAAACAATATCTATTAAGAAATCCGTAGAAGTCTGGAGTCAGAGTGTGTGATTTTCTTACCAGCTTTATAATATTGGTTGAACATATTCGTTTTGTTTTTAAAAGAGACGAGATTCCAGACAGACAGAACCAGTTGTCATGCGGTCAGCACTACCGGTAGGTTAATCTTGTCATATTCAGCCTCGGCATTGCCTTGCCAACCGTGAAGTCCAAGGTACTCATATACGCAATTACTCATGTTTAATAGATATTCTAAATTCCCTGTCATGGCATCGCACGGAGAGAATAGGGATGTGTACAACTTTATTGTCTTACGCGGTGCATAATAGTAAAGCTCTCAGCATAATTTTTTCCGACTTCTTCATGTCCACGGGTGGTGATAGTGACATTTCATCAGGTGCCGTTTCAGCGTATGCAACATACAGCATAAAAAAATATGTCCAGGCATTTTGTGAATTATATAAATAAAAAGTAAAAATTAAATTTATTAATTTAAACATTACAGTATCAGTTTGACCCGAGACATATTAAGTATGTATGACCTATCACCTGTGTCACGACTTTTTTTTTTTTTTTTAAATAAATGAAGTCGAATAACACTATTTTTTTTTCTTTTTTTTACATTTAACGTGTTATATGAACGTGTATATATGCGTGTGTATTAATTTAAATAAACTGAAATCGAATATAATTTAACTATTTTCAATAAATTTTCTCATAGGTTATTTTAACCATGCAAATAAACCTTACATATAAATCACTTGGTCAATTGCGTAGTTTTTTAATTCAACGCTTTCGGACAATCAGACAGGCGCGGCAGAGGAACTTAGTATAAGAATTATTTATGTTCACAGCACAAATTTATATTATTATAATAATATCTAAGCGATGAAGGCGTACAGAATATGTTAGATTAACCGTTTATGGAAGGGCCTACTTCTCCTCCCCTAATAAGGGCATGAAGTTTAATTCCTTATCATACGGTATATGTATAATTTAATATTGAGAACAAAACAGATTATGACTACTTCAGTTCTTTTGTGGGGCTTAATCAAAGCATTTTATTTTACTAAAATAGTTACTATTAAATATCTCACAAATCGTCAAGCATTCTCACCGAACGCTTGATATTTAATTTGCTAAATATTTCTTCAAGAGAACGAACAATAGTCTAAGCACTTTAGTCACATAGAATATGTTCTCATAACAATAGGTAAAGTTATTTTTTTATAAAAAACTGCAGTTGATATTGTGATAGTTCAAGTAAACACAAAAAACAATACATAGTCGGGTTGTGTTGAATCCTTTTCTTTTTTGTTTGGTGATAAAGCGCATAAATCGTTCTCCTAAAAATGGGGGAGAGTATGTGGGACTCGCCAGTGCCGAGGAACGACCTGGTTCCCTCTCCCTCTTTTCGGGGGGCACCACGGGATCGCTTTCGCATGCTACCGTGATTGTGTTAGGTAGGCAGTGCGGTCAGAAAAGTTTAGATATTTTTACAACAGTGACTTTTGCTAGCAATTAAAGTTAGTAAATTAAAAAATATATCAAATTTTAAAAATAGAATGCGACAGATATCCCTCGAATTAATAACATTATATATTAATATATTATTTCACACGAATTGTAATACGTACCTATATGATATAAAAGTACAAAGAAAATCTTATATATGAAATATATTATATCATATATCCAGGAAACGAAGGTTCTAGAATTCAACCAAGTCAACAATTATTCTAATGACAAACAGCAATAATTTGCATTGTTGTGTTCCGGTTTGAAAGGAGAGTGACTTAGTGCAATTACAAGTCTACGAAAACAAGATTCATGCAATCTTAGATCCCGCGTTCGGCGCGCAGTGATTGTGCAACACGTGGCTTAACTTTCCCAACACTATTCGTATTCTTTCCTTAAAAATATTAAATACTCCCATTCAGGAAACTTACATACATAAGCAGCCCGTAAATGTCCCACTGCTGGGATAAAGGCCTCCTCTCCCTTTGAGGAGAAGGTTTAGAGCATATTCCACCACGCTGCTCCAATGCGGGTTGGCGGAATACACATGTGGCTGAATTTCGTTGAAATTAGACACATGCAGGTTTCCTCACGATGTTTTCCTTCACCGCCGAGCACGAGATGAATTATAAACACAAATTAAGCACATGAAATTTCAGTGGTGCCTGCCTGGGTTTGAACCCGAAATCATCGGTTAAGATGCACGCGTTCTAACCACTGGGCAATCTCGGCTCTTTCTGTCAGGAAACTTACATAGTATAATTTATTGTATGTATTAGTAACTTTACTTTTAACATAGTTTTGTTAAATGACGATTCGAAAGTGCTTGTATAAAGCATATATTGATTTTTTTGTATATATATTCTATTTCTTATGTGTTTTATGAGCCGAGATGGCCTAGTGGTTAGAACGCGTGGATCTTAACCGGTGATTTCGGGTTCAAACACTGAATTTTCATTTCAAAACAGAGTGAGGAGAAACCGGCATGTGTCTAATTTCAACGAAATTCTGCCACATGTGTATTCCACCAACCCGGATTGGAGCAGCGTGGTGGAATATGCTCCAAACCTCCTAAAAGGGAGAGGAGGCCTTAGCTTAAATCAAAAGCTGTTTGTTAATTTACGTTACGCATACGTCTTGATATCAGTTATTTAATGAGCGACAGATTTAAAACGTATGTCAATACCAATTCTATGTCAAGGTCATCGTTATGCTTAGTAGATATATAATACGCTATTAATTATATTTAACGATATTAAAATACGTTACGAAATGTCTACATTCCGAGCGGTGATAGGATCACATTTAATTTAATGTGATTATTAAAAATGGCTTGAAATGTAAATGGAAAAAAAACCGGATAAGCGACACTAGATCGTCCGGGTCCGGTTAATTTTCAGTTTTAATTTTTTAAGGGTTAATATACCTTTAAAAAAAATATATATATTATAGTACTTATACAATAGGTAATAAGTTATATGGACAGGAGTATCCTCCCATATTGGAGAAACGCAAAGAGGGGCCTACCATCAGGGTTCTTTTTAGTATAGCTAGGCGAACAGGCAAATGGACCAACTAATAGTAAATGGTCACCACGCTCTCAATGCATGTAGGTGCTTGCTCACTCACCCTTCAAACCGGAACACAAAAATACTAATTGATGTTTGACGGTAGAATATAACATAATATACCTACCCAGGCGGGCTTGCACCACGGCTTACCACCAAGTATTTTATCAGACATCTGCAATCCCGCAACGTCCCCTGAAGAGACTGAGTGGGTACCGTTGGTTTTTTAGTTGAGAAACGCGTCAACACGTTACCTCAGCAAAAAAATATTAAATGATATCAACGCATATTTCAATTCTTAAGTAACAATATGTGGACTTAAATACGACGTATCTAATTATCTCTTAGTACTTATACAGCTACTGTTTCACACATTCAAGATAAAAACAATTTAATGTCATACGTAACGCTGACGTGGCAATGACGCGTTCACAAACAAGTTTGAAACGCAAGATAAGGAACGTTGGTAATCACTGGGCTGTTAAAAAATATAAAATCATACCACTTACGTCACAGGGTCAATAAATACAATGTAATTAATTGAATAGAAAAAAAAATACGATCTGTTTGATCGACACTCATATTAAAAACTTAAAAATTATATTTTGATTTTCACCGAACAAACTTTAATGTGTTTTTCTTTAAAGTTAAACAAATATATATATCAAATATTTAGTATTTATAAATATATTATACATAAAACACACTATGTAGTTAGAGATTCAATTTTATTATCTATATATATAAAAATCATTTTTAGTATGTTTGTTTCCGATCGTGAAACCGTGAATCCGGGTACGCACAAAAAGGTTCTCGGCCGACATAAAACAAACATTTTACTTTATACATTAGTCTTTCAATATAAACTTTCTATGTAAATTTACCCGTACGATGCTGAACAGTGTTTTTTTATGTTACAGGTAGGCGAACGAGCAAATTGTCCACCTGATGTTAAGTGGTCCATAGACCATTGTCTATAAGGAATATTATCCATTCCTCACACCGCCAATGCACCATCAACCTTGTGAACTAAGATGTTATGTCCCTTGTGCGGTAGAATATCTGATGAGTGGGTACCCACCCTAGTATCTACCCAGACGGGCTAGCACAAAGCCCTACTGGCAAGTATATTTAGTTGATATTTGGAAGATTTCTTACAGCATTGGTGACCACTTACTATCAGACTATCCATTTGATAGTCCGTCTCCTTATTTACAATACAAAAAAATAAATAGATTTCAGCTATATAAATGAATAATAAAAAGATACAGCGCCATTTTAGGGAGATAATCAAATATCTGCCAACGATAATTAAAAATAAAGTCTACAAGAGCGTTGACCTTTGTTGCATTTTTTTTATCTTTCACTTATGTTCGATGAAATCTATAACACGCAAAGGTTGTCTCATTGCGAGCCCTGAGGGTCAATTCTACTAAGTCGTACTGACTAAGATACCTTTCCGATCCAACACGAACCGAACCGCGACTCGATCGTTAAGTATGTAGATAAGGAAAATGGTGAAATAGCAAGGATTACGTTTCGATGCGATTGCTATAAAATGATATTTCGTTAGTGGAATTGGCCCCTTGTTTAGCTTCTAAATGCTAAGATTTATCGTACGTATAACGTTACGAACATTACTTCCCCAACGCCACGCAACGAGATTTATTACTTCAGGGTGAATAAACCTATTTATGAAACAAGAGTTAAAAAATATTAACCTAGAATTACAAAAGGGGATGGCGAAAGTTACCATAGTGAATAAAATGTAAAAATTAAATTAAAACAAAACACTTTTTGTTACACCATGTATATTATTATATAATTGGCATAAATTATACCAATAATATAATCTATACAACTATTTATAATCTATATATATAATAAAATTGGAGTGTCTGTTTGTAATATTAAAATAACGTTTTTTTTTTGTCTGTCTATCTAATTCCGACTATTTTCTGGAATGGCTGAACCGATTTTGACGGGACTTTCACCGGCAGAAAGCTGGTATAATAAGAAGTAACTTAGGCTACAACAATATCTTTCTTGTTTAATTCAAACGCGCACGAAGTCACGGGCACAGCTGTACATAATATAATGGCAGCGACATTTTAGAACGATTCTTGAAGCACCTACTAACTATTTCATTAGCACCATTTTAAAAATATTCTTTCTTGTTGATTACCGATATTCCGTGCAATAAAATATTGTATTGTTCTCTCTATAAAAATAGGGCTTTAGTAGCATTTTTTACATCCTACACTGCGTTTGCTGATATCCACTCTAGATTCCGTTTGCTCCAACAGCCTCCGACCCGACGACTTACGTAACAAGCCATTTCAGCCTGCTCATTTTGTAAGCTATTTTCATTTTCATCAATTTAAATAACTCCTTTATTTCAATTAATTTCTTTCTTTCTTTTAATTAATTCTATGAGAGCTACATCGAAGATCGTCCGAGTATATTTTTTAATTTGTTTAAATATTTTCATTGTTATAAGTGTACTTTTGCCTTTCCTTACAAAACAGAACCATCTTACTCCTGCTCCTCATTATAGAGTATACCATTTTATTATCGTGGAGTATCGTTATCTTTCAATTTTTTTGGGTATCGTAGCGATTAAGGGGTTTCAACTGAGGGATTTAGAGCGTTCCGCCCATAACACACTACAGCCTACCTTGCCAAGACGTCTCCCTATCGCTGTATAAGCGTAAATATATGAAAAACAAACCTCGCTAGTTGTTTTTATTATCTCATCCAATCAATAATTGCAATGAATCAAATTTAAAAAGGAAGTGGTACAGACTAATATCTCACCTTCAATGAATGACCCTCTCTGCATATTTAAATTAACAATACTTCAAGGTATTGAATGCGCTGTCATTTTGAGTTCATCAGATTGTCTGTCGCTGGAGGGTCACCATGAAAAAATATTTGCCCAGGATAATTCTCTTGAGATTTAAAATCAGATTTGAGTATTTCTTGAAAATTGGTAAACTAATTTCTGCTCGTGGTTTTACTCAGCTGTGAGTGGTAGGCATCTATGTCCTATTTTTACCTACATAAGTACATACTCTTTGCTGTGAAGTCACTATAGCGTACCGCACTTACCTTCTCCGAAGCACGCTGCTGATATTACGTAAAAGCGTCTCCTCGTTTGATATTCGTATAGATTACAATTGAATCGTCTAAAATTAAGATTTAAAATATTTTAGTAAAGGCTTACTAAGTAAAAAAGTATATTTAGTTTTTTATTAAAATAACGAGTCCCTTAAAATACATGAAGTATGGTAACAATATTTCCCACGTATTTCTTACGGTATAATATTTTAATTGAATATTTTTCGATTATAACAATCACTAAAATGAAATACTTCTCATGGATCAGAATTTTTATTTTGGTTTAATTTAAAAGGTTTAATTAATAACAATTATTATATAATTATATTAAACATAACACAATATGCAGTTAGAAGTTCAATGCTACTATATATTTATATAATTGAAAATGTTTTTTTGTATGTTCGTTTCCTACTCTCTCCTAAGCCATTGATCTGATTGTGATTGACTTTGGTGCTCTGGGTAAAAAACTAAAAGTTCTCGGCCGGCACAACACGAAAATTTTATTTTATGTTTGTCTTTTAATGTAAACTTTTGATATAGACCAATGTAGCGAGTAACATAAACATGTGCACAGATTGTTTGAATATTAACTTGCCAAGTAAAACTAAGAATTGTATACACAGATATAAATCCCTAATTCCGTTGATCACGCCATAACTAGAGAACGATTTTACCGAATTTATTTATCCCTTTTTTTTAAGTTTTTTTTTTTATATATTGAAAAATGTTCTTACAGAAAGAAAAAACCGTATTATGTGTTTAAGTGGTTATACTTTTTTTATTATTTAATAATGACCCAGTCCGGCTTCGCACGGGTGCAATGCTGATACTAAATATACTACAGAATGTCTTACAACGTTCACAGTTGTTCAGTCATAAGACAATACAAACCGCGATGTCCCTGCGTTTTAAATCTGTAATATCTACGAAAATATTCTTTTAAAATACATGCTGTATGTATGTAATACAAAGGTCTATATTGATGTATATTCAATTCATTGTGACTACAATTCACGGTGCATTCACAAGATACTTAATTGGATTAATCCTGTATTGTTTAAAATCGCTTCGAAAATAAGCCATTATTCCTCGTAAAAAGTAAAGGATAAAAATGGTTATTGTGGGCTATCCCTAAGAGTTAAACATATACCATAAAGGACTTTTTTGAAGACCTTTTAAAGGTGTACAATACTGTAGTACATTACTTTGATCTATCTAGTAGAGTTCAGCCAGCGTTTGCGCAAGGTAAGCGTAAGCGCAAAAAATATGTTTCTTCACGACATCACTTTGGAAACCATTTAAATTATCACTGTTTCTCTATTATATTGTGCATGTATTATACATATAAACATTTCTCTTGAATCAATCTATCTATTTAAAAAAAATCGCATCAAAATCCGTTCTGTAATTTTAAATATCTAAGCATACATAGGGACAGACAGCATTAAGCGACTTTTTTATACTATGTAATGATTCCAGTTCGAATTGAATATTCGACGACCTCCGTGGTCGAGTAGCGTGTACACCGGTTTTCATAGCCACTCCGAGGTCCCGGGTTCGATTCCCGGCCGAGTCGATGTGGAAAAAGTTCATTAGTTTTCTATGTGGTCTTGGGTCTGGGTGTTTGTGGTACCGTCGTTACTTCTGATCTTCCATAACACAAGTGCTTTAGCTACTTACATTGGGATCAGAGTAATGTATGTGATGTTGTCCAATATTTAAAATTTATTTAAAAAAAATTCAAAGGTAAGACAGGAGGATATCTATCGGGTCAGCGAGTATAGAATAATTTTTTTTTACACTTATCTATAATCAAATTACGTTGATATCATTCGATACTGGAATCGAATGAACATGGTTCCAATTTCGATACAGCGATATTCATGTGTATAAAAACTTTAACACAGCCGTTAAGAGTTTATAGGTCGTCAATAAACATTTCGTACACACGAAAATAGCCGTAGTAACTTAAGTTATAAGTGTTATATTCGCTAACAAATAAATCATATCAAAAGTTTATTGCGTGGAGAAGGATTTTAGCATGCGCTTGGTTTCAAGGTGACGTGCAGGTAGGCTAGCCCGGCTCTGTTAAATCATAATCGTGAACACAGAGTATGTATTAAACTTTACTTATAATATGTAAAAAGTTTTATATGTAAAAAGTAGAACGAATTAGATATTTTTTATAAGCTATTTTATTTCTTGGGAGCAGTTTAGTCTTCTATACATATAATAAAATTGGAGTGTCTGTTTGTAATATTAAAATAACTGCTTTTTCTTTATGCATATGTACATAAACCAAAATAACATTTCTTTAAATTTTTGTCTGTTTGTTCCGGCTAATCTCTGGAACGGCTGGACCGATTTTGACGGGACTTTCACTGGTAGCTAATGGAATAAGGAGTAACTTAGGCTACAGCAATGACTTTTTTGTTAAATTCAAACGCGCTCGAAGTCGCTGGCACAGCTAGTGATATATTCCTTCTAAAGTATTCATAAAAGTTTTACTAGTTGGTAAGACTTTGTGTGAGCCCGTATTTATCAACGACAATTTAGTGATGTGTTCCGGTTTTATAAGGTACAAATACAAGGGAGTACGTCCCTGTATATACGAAATGGTAAGATTTTTAAATGGTAAAATCTTACAGCGGCAATATCTTTGTGCTGCGGTGACCACAAACGGTCAGGTTGCCGATTTGTAATTTATTATTATTCCTTGTTAGTAAATAGCTGTAATACTTACATGTAAACATATGTAAAATATATTTATTAATATAATCCGCATAATCGATTGAATCGAATCGATTTCCGATATCGATTTTTGAATCGAATTTATGTTATAGATATATAGAATATATTTAATAAATGTTGATTTTGAGGGAGACCCTAGGAATTAATTAATGACAGAAAAGAGCTTGACTGTAATTATTGTTTAAAATGGTCGCTCAAAAGATACCATGCCATAAATATTATTAAAAAAAACATGGCATATTCGCGCCACGAAAAATATAAAAATTTACTAAATTATATATTTTTTGTAAAATATTGTTATAATTAATATTTATTATGCCAATTAATATTTTTTATTTTAAGTAATATGAGTCGCCGTTCTGTTAGAAGTTTTTAATCTGTGCCAGTACCACACCCACCTGACTCACGTGTCATTGACCCCGTCTGAATTTACGAATTTTCCAAATGACCCACTCGTTTAGATTTCATCTTCACTAATTAAATGGAGGTTATAATTTTCCGACGAATTACCAAAGGTGAGAGACTCTATTTAAATATTTACAGAGTAAATATATAATAAAAAAAACAATAGTAGTTTGTCTGTAATAAGGTTCTATATTTGAGAATAGATTTGAAGTTAGTAGTGAGTCAATTATTATGAAATTTAAGCTACGAAACAAAGAAAGAAATTTGTAATTACCTACCTAATGAAAAACGGCTGATTAATGGTCACTACAATGCTGGATTTGTACAATAAAAACCACTTGGTGCAAGCCCGTCTAGGTAGATATCACCCACCCACCAGATATCGAGACATTCTACCGCTAAACATTAATACTTATTGTTACGTATTGTTGTGTTCTGGTTAGCAGAACGAGGAAGACATTGTTACTGCAGACTCTAGGGAGATAACATCTTCATCCCCAAGGTATGTAGCGCGTTGGTGATGTTAGAAATGGTTGAAATTGCTTACAACGCCAAAGGTTATAGGCGGTGGTGACCACTTACCATCAGATGGCCCATTTGCCTGTCATCCTAATTGTTACATGAAAAAAAAAATCTAAATTAATGTATAAATTAATTTATTTATGTATAGTAACCAGTATAGTCAGCTCCGTCTACAAGCGTCTCATACGAACGGCTTGATATATAAGTACCGTTGAAAAGCAACGAAATACAAGTTAGGTACTATTTTTCAAATATAAATTGATATATATATTTGCGATTCAAATCAGATTTATATATCCTTAAAACCTACATGAATTTCAAGGACCACGAGTTCGACTTTTCAACGTCTATTTTTATCTTAGTAATTGAATTAAAAACTTTAACACAGCCGTTAAGAGTTTATAGGTCGTAAATAATTTACATATTGTGTTTATCTCACCCTACCCCTACACCCCTACCTCTTTCTATCTCTGCTTCTTACCATTTCTTACCTTAAGGTTGCCTGGTTGGTTAGAAGAGATGGGTGTATAACGATAAGGCCGCCTCTTGTGCATCTATCTTGAACGTAACTCATATATGTGTTTATCGGTGTACTATAAGGAGTATTTTGAATTGATTTCTAGTAATGATTTTTAGCATTATTTAAATGTAATCAAAATCAAAATATACTTTATTCAAGTGAGCTATTACAAGCACTTTTGAATCGTCATTTAATAAACTATATTAAGTGAAGCTACAACAATGATGCTACCACATGATGACGTTGTCTGAACTGATTACCGTCACGGCGGCCTAACTAAAGGGAAGTCGTTCAAATACGCGGGACATATAGTGAATTATTTTTCCACTCTCATAATCCGGTGGAACGGATTATCCGACGCGACCGGAAAGAGTTCACGCGAAGGACCAACGGCTTTACGTGAGTTTCAACGCACTGAAGTGTATCCACTTCCAATTTCCAGACACCGGGCTGTAAATGAGAATTTTTCGATAGAAAACTCAAATAACTTTTTACGGCCCAACCTAAACCTCGGAATCACTGTCTATCTAGCCACTAGACAAACGAGGCAGTCAAATTTAAATGACTTACTTGCCAACTAAAAGTATCTGCGGCGTTATAGTATATAAAAAAAATACCTTTCACCAGAAACAATGTATAGAATTTTTTAAGTCGGAAATAGACGCATTCATCTTAAAGTAAATAGCCATGTCTATCTGTATTTATCTTTCTTTGTTTTAAGTCATTTGTGAGTTTAGTAAATCAAATCAAATCAATATCAATTTATTCAAGTAGACTTCACAATGAAGCGTTTTTGAATCGTCGATATTTAAATACTACTACCGTTTCGGAAAGCAGCTAAGCAGCTAAGCAGCAGTTGCTCTAAAGGTACCTAGCACCTGCCATATTGCCAGATCCCACCTTAAGCGAGCAGCCGCGGGCGGTACAATAAAAATCAAACCCTCGAGCTAAATACCGTATCACTAACCAAAGACCTGTTTTCGTCATTTCTTATATACAAATTAAACATACAATTATAATATAGTGTCGCAATATATTTACATAACAAGTAAATAAATGTCCATATTTATAATATGTATTTTAAATTGTAGTTGAAGTTTATCATATTTTATGTATTTATCAAATTCAAGAATTATCAATAAATGATTCATTAAGATAAATTCGCAACGGACAGTTCGATTTTGAGAACGATCCGTTGCTACCTACGATGTAGCATTTAGATAATATTTTTAAATATAATTCACTTGAAATGGTACGAATTTAAATAATATATTACAATTTAATATCTACTTGACAATCGGAATTTATGATCCGTGAAAAAAACGGGCGAATCCGTGTCCGGCTCGCTCATTAACGGATTCGTATACACATCTATTTAAACTTGAACCTTTTACACACAATGATACTAGTAGACCGGGAGATGATGACACAAAATACTAGGTCATTTGTACCAGTATGGCGGTTCTTCAGGGGTCTAATTACGTAAAGGAAAAAAGGAAAATGATGGTCATAGCGCTCGCACCGGCGGCCATCATCTCCCGGTCTATAGTATTAAACAAAGTCGTTTCAAATCGTCTGTAGGCTTAGATATTTTAAAGTGCGCAATGGATTTTAATTCGTTTTCAAAAATAAAAAGAGTGATACAAAAGGAAGCTTTATAGGTATAATACATAAATATTATAGTAGATTTAAGGCGAAACAAGATTGCGACCCAATTGAATCTAAGATTAATTTTAGCTTTATACTGGCTCATCATTCAATCCTAAGTATTGGTATACTTAGAAAAAATAGATAATAATCTCGAATTCTATTGTCTCATAAATTATATTTTAAAAGCAGGGGAAGTCTCTACGGTGTTTCGTTTAAAAAAAAAAAAGTAAAAACTACTTTCTCCCTGGGAATTTGTTCGCGACTCATTTGTGAGGGATGGTATAATTGTAAGGGTGGTATAATTCCGGGATAAAAGTAACGTATGTGCTATTCCTTAACAAAGATCCGCAGTCGTCCTGTCGTGATTAAGTATCAAAAATCAATCCATTTAAACAATCCTTATCGTCTGTACAATCTTGTAAACATAACATACATTAATTTAATTTTTTTAAGTTGCAAGTATCAAAATTATATTCCACGTCAATTTTTTAATGTTTTCCGTAAGTAATGTTAGAACTATTTAGCGTTTCGTGTTGGATATTATATCCACGTCGTTATATATACATTTCATTTCACTGTTCGCTAACAATACACTAATTAGTGTATAAACAAATCAGAGTACTCTCGTAGATGTTGTGTAACCGCTCCGTAATCAGACACTGTGAACGTATCTTGGAACTACATGTCTTTGTTTTATCATCAACTCGGTTCCTCTTACACTTTCAGCTCTACTTATTTCATTTGTCACGGGAATGTAACTTCGCGAACTTTCTAATGCGGTTGAGAATTCCTGGATGGAAAACTTCGATGACCTCAATTGATCTGACACGGGTTTCAGCCCGGGATCTTAGTATTTGCTGTTTTCTAATAAAACGTTTTATTAACTATTGTTGTTAAATGGAAATAATAAGATTGTTTATTAATATTTGTCCTTTGAAATCTAATTGCGGAAACTTAACTGTGTTTCATTTATGATTATTGGAATTATTTAAAGTTGAAGAAAACCATTAAAAGATATGGCGTTCAATAAAATAACACAGGATTTCATCAATAAAATAAATATATTTATCTTATTATCAGTACTAGTCCCTATTAGTACTATAAATGCGAAGGTAGCTCTGTATGTTTGTCTGTTATTATTTCACGACCACCGAACTAAATTTAATATGATTTAGTATAAAGCAAGTGTTTAAGCAAACTCCTAAAACGCGAGTGAATCCGCAGGCGACAACTATTATTACTTTTTATAATTGAGCCGAGATGGCCCAGTGGCTAGAACGCGTGCATCTTAACCGATGATTTCGGGTTCAAACCTAGGCAGGCACCACTGAAATTTCATGTGCTTAATTTGTGTTTATAATTCATCTCGTGCTCGGCGGTGAAGGAAAACATCGTGAGGAAACCTGCATGTGTCTAATTTCAACGAAATTCTGCCACATGTGTATTCCGCCAACCCGCATTGGAGCAGCGTGGTGGAATATGCTCCAAACCTTCTCCTCAAAGGGAGAGGAGGCCTTTATCCCAGCAGTGGGACATTTACGGGCTGCTAATGCTAATAACCGATTTATAGGTCGCTGTGGCACAGCCGGCGCACCTATATATATTAACTTGGTGGTAGAGCTTTGTGCAATCTCTGTATGGGTAGCTACCCATCCCTCATTATATATTCTTCCACCAAACAGCAATATTTAGTATTCCTTTGTGACAGTTTGCAGTAGAAGTTCCCATGGTGATTGGTGGTGCATTGGAGATGTAAGGAATAGTTAAAATTTCTTACGGCGCCTTATATCGAAGAACGCTGGTGACCTTCGATCAGGTGACCCATTAGCACGTTCATCTATTTCAAAGATATAAACACATCAAAAATCTGTACATATTCTCTAATACCTGTATCTCGTAATTTAGAACGAACGAACCGTTTATCTAAGAGGTAAAAGACATGCATAAAATATAACAGTGAACCGTTACTGATTGCACAACAATTGCCTAATAAATTTAAATAACATAACAAGAATAAAATGACACATTATATATTTTTTCCATGTACATAAATGGAAAATATACAAAGTAATAATTTCAACGACAAACAAGTTATAATCGTAAATATACTCTCAATGCGCATGCGTTAAAAGATAATAACACTCTCCTCATTCCATTCATTCAATCGTACTCAACGTTCTGGTCACGACGCCTTATCTAAGTACACTATCACACGTGACGTAAAACCGCGCCTCTGTTTCGTTCTAATTATTATATATAAATAATGAATCGATGCGAACTACTGTTATATTAAACTAGCTATATGTCCTAGCTTTGTACATACACCGTAGAATTGTAAATACCATTAGATTGTAATCTATCTCGCGAGATTGTAAACTACAAAAATATTATGAAAGGTGATTTAACTCAAAATAATAAAAAAAAATTCGATAATTTACGATATTTTGGTTAGGTTTGGTTAGATTTTTTATAATACCTTAATAAAATAGCTTCGGTAGATTATAATCTACCGATAAGTGATGCGTTAAATTGTAAGCAGTATGTTACGGTTCACAATCTTTTGACAGTTCACAATCTCACGAGATAGATTATTGATTTACGCGACAAACGTCCGCTCGTAGGCGTCAGATTTTCCGACATCTTCAATAAATAATTATTGTTATATTTCACCCAATTTACAAAAAACCTAATGAACTATGCACTTAAACCTTTCTTATGATCACTCCGGTCATTGTTAAAAATCGCATGAAAATCGGTTTAGTTGATTTATCACATTTAGACAGACAGAAGATAGACACGGTTTGTGTACTTAGTTTTATAATAAACACATTATTATTGTATAAATACCGTTAATAACCGTTTTTTGATTTTGCAAATCAAAACATACAAATACATTATTAGCGTTGAATTTGTATTAAACACGCACATATAAATTAACACAGATAGATAATCATGATAATTTAAAGATAGTACTATCATTATATTCAGGGATTCCCCAGTTTAATCGCTGAAGCTATTCCAAAAACAAAATATTCTTTCTTCAAATACTCATAAAAGCACTTTCGACACGTCATAAAGTGTTAAATTAATGTGGCCATCTTAATATAACAATATCAAATAGAACTTAAATTAAATTAAATAACTAAACTTTTAACCTAACATAAAAAAATATGTTTAATTAATAAGCTATTTTTAATTTTAAGTTACTATATTATATTTGTTTTTTACGGCTACGTATATTTTTTTCACTTTTTATCTTAATTGTATTTAAATTATTTTTTTGCTTAAGCTTATGTATATCTCCTATAATTGAAGGAGCCCACAACTTGTAACCCTTATATTGTTTTATTTTAAGAAGAAGATTTTTCGTGAATTAAATGAATAAATAAATAGCAATAAAGTTTTTATTAATATGTGCCAAACGCAGGCAAAATAGTAGCGAGTTTGACCATCGAACTCTATACACACATACATAAACTCACACACACAGATTTGATATTAGTTTATTAAACAGAACATGTTAAGTAACATATGCTTAAGTAACAAAAACTGCTGAGCAAAGGAAAAAAGCCTCTTCTGTTAGAAAGGTCTGAAGTTTATTCTATCACGCTGATCCAATTCCGATTGGGGATATACTTTTGTCAGAATTTGATCTGACATATGAGGTGTACTATGACATAAACACAAATAAAGCAATCGCAAAATCGTTGTGTGGCGTTTGGCCGGGTTTGAATTGCAATTGTTGGATGTAACCGCTGAGCCATATCGGTTTCTTACGTATGAATATATGTAATTTATTTTGATGCAGACGCACACGTATGCAATAAACACCCACGCATACAATTATTACATATCATAACTTACCCAGACACTCAAATACGTATATCAATCATGATCCATTCGGGATTATCATTTTAGGGATTTCCCCGAAAGTAAATACCGACGCTTTCATCTCAATTTCCTTTTTCCTTATTAAATGTAGTCACTATGGACTTCAAGATATAAATGGAACTCTCTACCAGCACACGTGTTCCCCTCCTCTTATAACCTGGGTTCCTTGAAACGAGGCGTTTCTTGCGGGTCTTACTGTACTGGTTGTCTTCACATTTGGACTCCATTACTTACCATCAGGTGGAGTGACATGCAAACCCGGTGTAAATAAAAAAATGATCTACCACCAAGTTTGAGTGAGTGATATAGTGTAATAAAATGTCATATTCCTATAGATGGTGACGCTGGGATAGGGAAATTTTGATAGAGGTTTGATGCTTGTTATAATTGAAAAAACACTCAAAAACTTTTGAGAAAAAAAATGCGTAAAAAACCAAAATCGGTAGTAGTAAAACCCGATTACCCCTTTAAAACCGATTAGGCGTAATGTATTTTGACAGTACGATCATAATTCAATGCGATCGCGGGTCTTTTGCTGTTTTTTATTGTAGCTTTATTTGTCTATCTCCAAAGAACGAAATCAGATCCTAATATACGTTATACACTTCAGGTTAAAGAACTTTATTACTCATAAAGAACCTTACAGTTCACTTTACAATGAGCAATACATATAACTTATAAATAAAATTTGTTTTAGTGGTAGAATTTGTGGCAGTATTCACATTGACCCAAAGAAAAGAAAAAATAAAATTAATAAAAAATAAAAATAAAAAAGGATGTAAAAATTTTAAATTTCAATAATATTAAATTTGTGTTTTTACTATATGAAAGATATTTACTAATTTTATTAATATATATTTTCCTTTATTATTTTTTTAGTTTCTTTTTAAAATTAGTTATACTTGTACACGCTTTTGTACTATTCGGCAAACTATTATATAATTTTACCCCGTTATACAAAACGCTCCTACTACCGTATTTAGTTCTAGGATTATAAAGATGTATTTTGTGTTGATTTCTTAAGCTGTGTGTATAAGTTATACTTAATAACCTTAAGTGAAAAAACATGCAATTATCAACGAACATCCCATGCAAATTGGATCAGTAGTTTTTGAGAAAGACATATAAACATAAATAGATACATTCCAGTCGAATGGAGAAAGTATTTTTGAAGTTCATTAAAAATATAAAATATTTTCTTAGAAATCGTAACGTACATACAAATAAATACGAAGAAAATGCCTGAACTAGTTACATTTTTCAACCGACAGCATGGATTTAGTAATTATCTTATGTGTCAACATATAATATATTTTTACAACAGAATCAAAGGAAACGTTCGGAAATGTTCGGAAATTAGTAATAAATACATACGACGACCTCCGTGGTCGAGTAGGGTGTACACCGGTTTTCTTGGGTACGCCACATCGATGTCCCGGGTTCGTTTCGAGTTAATGTAGAAAAAGTTTATTAGTTTTCTATGTTGGCTCGGGTCTGGGTGTATGTGGTACCGTCGTTACTTCTGATTTCCATAACACAAGTGCTTTAGCTACTTACATCGGGTTCAGAGTAATATACGTGATGTTGTCCAATATTTATATTTATTATTTTTTATTTACTTTTCAACAGACAGATCGTCTTTCCGAACCGATAGATTTTTGACAATCATTATTAAAGTTATGCAATGTATTGTAAAGAATAAAAAAAAATGACACTTCTTACAAATCCAACATCAATGAACATGGGAAACCTTACCGCCTTATGGTCTATTTAATTATCCTATAGTAGAATTCGAATAGTATGAGAAATACTATAAATTAATCACAAAAAGCCTCTTGTTATCACTGTACGAGACATTTATGTAAATGACCGTCCCGCATGTTATCGTAACGATAAGATAGCGAACTATCACAATTATTGGCGCTACTGTAAAATTAATTACATAAGTGATTTATAGATACAAGTTCCGGCAAGAGTTGACCCACTTGTACCTCACGGAAGTAAATAAAACTGTCGTGATACGAAGAAAAAACGTAAAGGAATGGTTTTTGGTAAAGATTATTATAAAGCTTATACATGTATTAAAGGTGTTACTATCACACAATGAAAATGTTTCTATTTTGATTTCATTTCCGAAGTCGTTTTTGTTTTATTAACATTAATTTTATTTAGTGATAATTCAATGAATTCAACAGTACACAAAGCTATGTCTGGTTTATGTTGCTCTGATAAGTTATTATTTTATTTCAGAATAAATTAAATATTAACCATACCTTACACTGGCTTATTCGCCCTTCAAAATAGAATATAACGATGATAAGTATTGTAGAAGTTGGACTGTTTGGTTGTAGAATATCTGATGATTCGTCAGCATTGCTGCAACGCTGGCAACGGCTTTTGTAATTGGTCCTGAGCGTGATCTCTCCCCGTTCCCATTGGACTATGAGATGTACTGAAACATACCAGCCCAAAACGCTCTATAAGCACTTAAGCCTTAAAAAAAACACTTTTCGTAACGTTGGAACCTATTATTACGCGTAAAATGTAAATTTTACCAGTTTTGTTAAAATCAACTACTTTTGTAAATCATAAATAATCCACTTATAAACAGTTAGTGTATTCGAGTGATTAGTAAAGGTCAAGATTGTTTGGAAAATTTTATTAATAATCATGATGAAATTTTAGTATATTTGGTAAACAAAACATTATTTCTATTGCCTTGTAAGTGAATTTATGACCATTGCCTGATTCTTTTTTTTTCAGTATAATTGTCAGGAAAATAAAACGAGTGTCAACCACAGATAAATAAACAATAATAATAACATCAATCACTAATAAAATATATATTTTAATTAATGGTCGTTAATATATTGATTATTTATATAATATAAAATTCCGTCAGTATATACTATTAGTAAACATGTATTTATGTTCATAAATCATTTATTTGACTTGTCTCGACTACAAATGAAAATGGTGACATTCAATCTGAAATATTTTCATCCGACGCGTATTACAGTATACCTACTAAAACGATTATTTCATTAAAATTCCATTACCGTTGTATTTATAATTAAAAAACCATCAAATTTAAATATCGAACTTGAAATCGAACACGATCTTATTATCGTTCAAAAATATGACGTTTGATTCCAAGAAATAACGTTCTATATTTAAATAAATAATCTTGTTATAAACACAATTTTAACTGTTTGTAACTATTATATTTATTATGAATTGTATAAATATGTAATATTTAATGTTTACAACGCAGCTCCGTTTTACGCATCATGTCTATTATGCGTTAAATTTTATTTACCAACTATATTTACAGCACGGTTCGAGATCAATCATCCCAGTAAACTTGTTTGGCTTTTGTTATAAAACATCATGGCTTATAGGTTTAAAATTTCGTATTGTAGAACAAATATATCGTCACCTTTAAAATAAATTAAAATAATATTGATTTCGATTACTATTCATTGAATACGTGTAGATAAATAATCAAAAATTAACCAAAAAAACCCCACTGAGCTTCTTTCGCCGGTTCTTTTTGTCAGGGGTTTTCTTTTCCGAACCCATGGTAGTGTCTAATTTGACAATTGATACGTGACAATGACAAGTGTGATGCTTCTATATTGAATAAAATAACTTTATTTGAAGAAAAAAAAAAACGAGACTGAAATCAGTTTTCGGGTTGCGTAGGTCGAAGGATCGATGTCATTGGACTAGACAATTTCTAGATCACGGATCGGTAAACGCAGAGTAGTGTACATTTCTGCCAGACCGATCGATGACTTGAAGAAGGCGGTGGAACTCCACTGGATGAAACCAAATGTTATGGAAAACGCTTAAAACTGTTCATTATGATAAGGATAAATATGTAACCTCTGTTGACCTAATTCATAGTGATTTTTTTCCACCTTTTTATATATTATATATCTACATATAGGTACTGTAACATGGAACTGTCTTGTTGCAGACTTTTCTGCAACCTGCAGTGCTATACGCGCTGATGATGACGCTATTTTTATGTATGTGTGTGTGTTGTAAATCACATAATCTTCTGACATTTCACAGTCACGCTTTGAGTGACTTTCGAATTTGTTCTCACAGAATAATTATTTTGCAAAAATTTGGACTTGTAGACCTTATATAGGTATATAATCTTTTCTTGTATCTGTTATAGTTTTTTCAGCTTTCGCTCGAAAATACTCCCTGACTTTATTTGCTCTGTGGTATCAAAAATATACGACAACGTCCCAAAATTATATCTTAAATGAAAGTTCAATATCAATTGGGTTTGAAGGTCATTTTCCAAATAGGACGGAAACAAACAAACAGAACCTCTATAATTTAAGTATTACGTTTTTTGGGTAGAGTCAAATGTAGGTACATCATATCTGAATTTATACAATTAGATTAATTGATAAAGTAAATAGTCCTAAGATTGTCTGTTCTCAATTCTACTTTCAGCATTTATTCTGAAAATGTAAGTACAATACTCACTGTTGAAAATATTGTTTATAAAGACGATGCTCTCGTTTTCGAATCTTGTAAATGATAAAGACACGGCGAAATAAACATAACAATCATAGGAAATACAATTATCATTCCTCATACTTTTTCCCTTATCTCGTTCATGTAAGACAACATGAAAGTCACGCTTGTCACTTGACACTTCAAATCTGTCACGTCGAACTGCGTAAACTACTTATATAATAATATTGTATTATATCTTTGCCTAAACCCGCTGTAAGTACTGGTTTAACTTTACATATATTTTTAAGATAGGCATTACAAAAAACAATATCGATATATCTTAATATAGATTAGTACAGTTTGTTAAACTCTTTCGTTCGTCTCTATCTCTAATTATATCCTCAGGTACTTCATTCATGACTCTCAAAGTCTATCCATCTTATTTTCGGTCTTGCTCTTGCCCTAAAATTATCTTTGAGGCCAGGTTTTAACCGAATTCTAGATCTTATTACTCCACATATACGAGTATATCTTGATATTCTCATCTCAGCTAAATGTATTTGCTTTTTTGTCAAGCTCCCTGATCAATATAAAAAAAGAAATCTGATGACAGTTCTGATGACAGATCTGATGACAGAAAACAAATCATTTATTTCAGAGAAAAGTCTATGTGAGACCTGTAGCCAATTGTATCCACTATGAGCTGGTACTACACGTTTTGGTATGAGTCATACGAGATACCGTAAGTCTAAGCAGATTGGTAGAGTTACCTTTCAATGCTAGTAGGGCAAAACTAAATCTAGTTTGTAATTTGATACATTTAACAATAAAAGTAAAAATCAAGACAGAACGTTTGCACAAATATATCATTGTCAGTTATAACAACGGTATCAACAAAATCATTTACAAAAGCAATCATTAAACGAGTTATGAAATCTCCTGACGACCTCCGTGGTCAAGTAGTGTGTACATCTGTTTTCAGGGATACGCCACCCCGAGGTCCCGGGTTCGATAACTGGGCGAGTCAATTTAGAAAAAGGTCATTAGTTTTCTATGTTGTCTTGGGTCTGGGTGTTTGTGGTAGCGTCGTTATTTCTGATTTTCCATAACACAAGTGCTTTAGCTACTTATATTGGATACATTGGGATCAGAGTATGTGATGTTGTCCTGACCAATTTTGAATATAATGGCGAATCACAAAAATTAGTCTAGCAACACAGGACATTCAAATTATAAGAGCACCTTTGAATCGTCACGTCATAGTATTTAATTGTAAAGATATCGAATCGGTGGTTCATATATAACAAGTATTACATAAACACACTACCAATTCTCTTAATTAAAATTAATCCCTCACACGTAATATGACCCCACCGGATACGTCAAGAGAGATTTAGTTCTTCAATCGCCAACTTACTAACAATTAGTATTCAAGAAATGCATAGAAGAAAAACCATAAAAATTTACTCAATGGAGGATTCAAATCCAAGACCAGAAATCACATTTACTAAACCAACAAGACAGTTACTGCAACGGTCAAACGTGACTAATAATCACAATCTTGTTTCTCATAAAATCTAAATACAAAGAAGTCCTTCAACTTAACACCTTTCAACAATTCATGTTTAAGCAATGTTCGTACTGTGTAGATCGAAACGGATAAACGCTTTCCGATTATCTCTTAAAACTTAAATGTTAATATCAATAAAGTTACAAAAGCAATACCCAACTTCAGACAAGCTCTGTGCAACCATGCTGCGTAACCTGTTCCTTAGAATAGACGTTACAGAATACCCACCAGCAAAATTAGACAATTACAATGAAATTCACGTTCAAATTTACTTACTGGTACAGGAGTTTGCAAGCCCGTCTGAGTTGGTACCCGAAATCAACATTTGATGATTGGGTTTTATTTTTCGCAGGATATTGTCAATCTCATCCAATAGGACCCAAAAGACCACGCTCTGGATCAATGACTGAAGCCGTTATCAGCGTTATAGAAACGCGTACTATATTTCTTAAAGTTATTTTTGATAGCATCCTTTAACTTACTAGCTATCAATCATCTAATATTATACCGCCTAACAGCAATACCTAGTATTTTTGTGTTCCGGTTTCAAGGGTGAGTGTGCCTGTGCTTCCAAGGTTGATGATTTCATGGAGCGCCTATGGGTATATTTATTTACCATCAGGTGTCCCATTTGCCAGTACGCCTAACCATATCACAAAACAAGCTTTTCACGTGAATAGTTAAAATTTAAAGCGATCGAAACGCAGATCTTCGTACACTTAAACCTTCTGCATAACGCGATGCATCTTTAAGAATAAGTTTTACGTTTATTAGTGTAGTATATTTTATGATTTTGACTTATGACGTACTTCCCTTATCGTGTAGGCCACCGTAACAAAAGTTAGCTAGTGTAACAAATGCTTATCCTTCTCCTATCCTACAAATAATCCCACCCATGCTTTGGCTCGTGTTCTTTAAATGTATGTAGACTTAGGGAGCATTCTCAAGAAGAAAATTGTCTTTGAGATTAAAAGCACAGACTTCGAAGTAACAAACCTCTTTTTATTGATCTTAATATAGTCTTAGCTATCGTGACTACAATAAGTTTCGTAGTATTTTCAGTTAGGCTTCAGGAGGACAATTCTACTAACGATTTGACAGTTTACAGAAATCAAATCGAAACTTAATCGTTGCTGTTCAGCCATAGCTTCCTACTAATACAAAGATCCAGTTACGGTTCTATCAAAGTTGGATCGGAATATAAATGTCGTAACGGGATCGTATCGTATCTATTATATCAGTAGAATTGTCCCTAAAGCTAAAACCTAAAATTGTACGTGACGCGTCTGACGCAAGAAGGTTTGCCTTATGTTACAGTTACTCAGGTGTTTCATTGTAATGTTGTTTTTGGTTGCAATTTGTAGTTTGGAAATTTTTAGCTCGCGATTAAAGGTTATACTTATTTCAGTTGTCACCTTTTAACGAGTAACCTGTTCCTTTATTGTATTTATCGTTGACATTTTGAAATACAATAAAACCATAACGGTTTACGCTTTTGTATTTATTTATACTATTTAAGTAGTGTACAAAGTAGCAACATGTACTTCAAAGGAGAATAGGGTCATTAGCAACAGAATAATGACATAGAGATCCATTTTTACCAGACTCGCAGTACTCTACAAGCGTTACTTTAGAGATTATGATGATGTTGGTCAATTGTCTAGATAGGCATCTAGGCATCATAAAATATCTGATATTTTATTTTCATTAGGACAACTAACAGGAGATACAATATTACATCGAAATTAAAAAAATAATAACATTTCAAAATTATCTAGGCGAAAGTTCTACTACTTGCAGCTAGTCTCACCATGCAATATCATTAACACAATGTATGTATTGAAAATATAAATTAAACAATAATAAAAAAATAATAAGTATAGTACATTTTTTAACAATTATATAATAAATATTAATTAATACAATCAATAAGATAAACCATAAAATTAGAATTAAGCACGAATATCGTGACATATGTTTTTTTTTTTATGGGATTGGTTAGCGGACGAGCATATGGGCCACCCGATGGTAAGTGGTCCATATATGTATTCCTTACATCACCTATGCGCCACCAACCTTGTGAACTAAGATGTTATGTCCCTTGTGCCTGTAATTACACTGGCTCACTCACCCTTCTAACCGGAACACAACAATACAGAGTACTGTTATTTGGCGGTAGAATATCTGATGAGTGGGTGGTACCTACCCAGACAGGCTTGCACAAAGCCCTACCTACAAGTAAATGTCTAAATCTTTTATTTGAATATACATGTAAATTCTCATCTCTCATCCCATACTCCCACGATCAAATGTAGCAGGAATCTGATACAATTACAAATAGTTCAGGCGTCATTAGTGTGATCTAACCAAAATTTCAGGATCTCGGATCTACAGCCTTATAACATGCACAACAACGAGGCAGTATCTTACGACTTACATGTTAATATATTTAATAGCCTTTCAGTATTCAGCCTTTTACGTATCACTTTGAAAATGTATACGAGATGCCATTTCCAATAATGTATCTGTTCCGTTTCAAGTTGATACATTTCGTGCCACTTTCCTTTGTACTGCTGTTGTAAATAACGAGTATTGAAAATTTTGTAGAGCAAGTAGTCCTGTTAATGTTGTTACATTCGATATTATCATTATTACTTCCATCGGTAATATGAATACAGATATTTATATAATCTTCAATTCGTTTTTATTTTTATTTTATATCGGTTGATATTTGATTATCATTTTATTTACTAAACTATTTTTTATCTATGTTTAAAATAAACTTTGTCGACTCGCGTGTCACTGTTCTGTTGTTACCGCCAAACAACAATACTTACTACTGTGTTTTTCTAGTTTGAAGGATATGTTATGAAAAATGCTTATCTAAAACATGTACATGTACATTCAAATAAAGTTGAAGGAGAAATTGTGAGGAAAACTCTATGTAGCCGATGAGACGACGATAATGTACCTTCAAGTAAAGAGCGTACTCCTTCCTTAAAGGCCGGCAACGCACCTGCAACCCCCCAGTGTTGCAGATCTCTTAGGTAGTCACTTTCCATCAGGTGAGCCTCCTGCACGTTTGCCACCTATGATATATAAAAATGTATCAATCCGCATTAGGGAAGCATGGTGGTGTAAGCTCAAAATCCTCTTCTCAAAATAAGAGGTGGCCTTAGCCCAGCAGTGAGTCATTTATTGACTGCTTCTTTAGAGTTCATCGAGTAGGTACAACATTTCGCCATAGAAACAAGCACAATCAATTTATACAGGAATAATCCACTTGTCCCGATTTCGCATGCAAATATTATTCGTATCTATTTCAATAGAATATGCGCATGTTTAAGCAAAACCAATACTATCGAAACGATCATATGTCCAAGAATTGTAAGTGTTCTAAATGTTACGTCCGATTCTTTCTCTTATTGGATACTGCTCCGCCGACGTCCTTAGTTCGTTCCTTACGTTATTCCTTAGGCCATTTACCTAACAGGTAAAAATGATTCTTTTTTCAAATCGAACTGCTAGATCACAAAACCAACTTATCAAACGAACCATAATATTATATTAAAGATGACTTTGTATTTAATTTAAAAAATGATTAATGACTGAGACTTTTGGTCGTCGTTTTAGGTAGACTCTACGTTAGATACCGCTTGTGGCTTAACATTCAATTTAATCCTGTAACATGTCGATTCAAAATTTCTTATATTACGAGGACTAGGAGCCTATTTGAATAAATAATGTTTTGATTATTGATATTAAACTTGCTACACGTCTAAAGGCGGTGGTCAAAAGTATGGTACCTTATGACATTTTAAAAAGATAGCAGTTTTAATTTTTTTTTATAACTCTGGAGAAAATAAACAAACATTTTTATAATAGTAGTGTTATAAGATTACAATGTTAAGAAATTCAGTTTCTCGTTGGTTTTTTGTTAAATCGATGATTTAGTCCATAGTAGTCTTTTTTATTTTATTGGAAGTTATACTAAACAAAGTATCTTCTGACGATTAGTGGTTCATTCAAACGTATTAGACACACACACACATATGAACGACCGAACACACGCACACTTAAAAACACGCGTACATTAATTGCACTGTAAGGCAATTCTTTATTTTTGCATTCCGGGAATAGTTGGTCAGAACCCGTAACACAAGTTTTACTTAGTGTGGGCCCTTGTCTCCCTTCCTTTTCAATTTTACTGATGGCGGGCGTGAGACAAAAATAAATAAATACATTATTATTAGTATTAACACCTTAAATAATTATTGGTTCACCAAACACGCTAGTAAATACCTTGTTCCTATAATAACAGTAGTCAATAATACAGAGTAATGTTGTTAAGTAAATTTATGTACATATGACTGATACTCATCCAGAACACACACACAGACACACAAAAATGCAAAAAAACCAACCACATTTAAAAGTATAATAAGTATTTCGTGCAGGTCTACGATGGACCCGATCGAAACCTATCCACAAGTAGATTATTAAAAAATTATGATTTTTAGTCGATAACGTATATCGGCAAATTTCATATAATCGAGATATATTTAATTCATGAAATTATGACATGATAGCGTGACCTTCATAGACGTTTACGGGCACGTTCAGTGAGTGTAAGTGTAAGTGTGTTCCAAATAAAAATTTCGTGCAAGGGTACGGTAGTTAGTATATTTATATTTGTTTAGTTTTATTTATGTTACCTGAACAAAGCTGAGTTTCATCTAGTGATATAATATAATCCTGTAAAAAGTACAGCCTGTATAAGGTGTCGACGTGCTGCACTCGGGGGTTTTCGCTCGCTAGTCATCGGAGGGTTCACTTGATTGTCAATCTTAACGATCTTATTATTTTACTAATTAATCACCGGATGTTATATGTAATAGAAAATAAAAGTCTAATTGTGTATTAAACGATTTTTAAATTAATTCCTCATTGTGATCTCTTACGACACAATATAATACAAAATATTTTCCAAAAAATAAACAATTTTATAAATAACTAGCTGTTGCCCGCGGCTTAGTTCGCGTAGAAGTTGAATATATTTACAGATTAACTTAAAATATAAGGTTAATTTTAGACTTCTTTGTATACTACATTGATGTGTATTTCGCTCCTTAGGAGAGAATATCCAGAAACGCTTAAATACATATTTATTAAATTTTAATCATTATCTCTAAAACAAAGTTTCATGTTTCTAACTTCCTACTTACCAAATTTTACGGCCCTAAGTTTAATAGTTTACGCTCGGCGATGATGAATCAGTCAGCCAGGACATGTTATTTTATAAGTATAATTTATGTACTTACAAAATATATTTATGTAATAATTTAAATATAGGAAATATTACTTTTGTAATAACAATGATGTAATTTATGTTCAGTTTTGTGTACTGTATTTATTTTTTACTATTTACTGTTAAACTACTTTACAAACTGTCTTGTCAATCTATCTAATCAGACATAGATTTTGTCTCCAATTCGAATCAAGTCAAGATTGTCATCTTATCGGAATATAATTGAGACGTATGGAGTGTAGAGATATGAAAAAATATGTTTATAAAATATTTCGATAGACACTTTGTCCACGGTAATTTCCCCTGTACACAAGCTCACCTCAAGGGCGTCTTTAACCTCGTGAGCTCCTGCTGACCCCCGACCAAACAAGGAAACATACAGACAAAACACGTGAGGAAAGCATAGCGCACTTGTGCTTGCACATACGTTGCACAATATCTTGCACCGTTGACTAGTTGTTGACAGACGCTGTCATGGCAAGAATTCGATCAAAGAAGTCGTCCATTGTTGTCATACAAAAAGCCCCCGTGTCATATGTAAATGTACGTGTTATTTAATAATTTAGTTGATATACATGTGTAAATATATTATTATTAACATTAAACAAATATTAATATTTCAATTGAAGAATCTTAGAAAATGAGATACGCTAGATTTTATCGGTCAATTCATTGTTTTTCGAGATAAGTCAGAACTGACAAACAAACGACTCAGAAGTGTGAACAGAAGCTGTTCCTGATTCCAACAGCGTGCAGTATCCTATTTATTTCTCCCATCAAATGTACAGATTTTTTACAGGGCTAAGGCCTCCTCTCCCTTTGAGGAGAAGGTTTGGAGAATATTCCACCACGCTGCTCCAATGCGGGTTGGTGGATACACATGTAGCAGAATTTCATTGGAATTAGACACATGCAGGTTTCCTCACGATGTTTTCCTTCACCGTCGAGCACGAGATGAATTATAAACACAAATAAAGCACATGAAAATTCAGCGGTGTTTGCCTGGGTTTGAATCCGCAATCATCGGTTAAGATGCACGCATTCTAACCAAAGGGCCATCTCGGCTTTCTCTCTCAAATGTACAGATTTCAAGATAACTCTACGTTAAGTGTCATTAGATCCAGTGGTTTAGTTGTGATAAGAGAACACACAGACGGACATCAATATCTATAACATTAATATGATAGTGATAAATCAATTGTCTGAATTCAATTCTCGTTCAAGATACGTCAACACTCTGCCATTGCATTATCTACAAGCGTTTGGCAATGAGAGCGTTTTAAGCTTTCAGCGAAACGTTTATCGGTATCTAATCCGGTAACAATAACGGGAGTGAGTGACGTTGGAGGACAATACTCATTGTTCTGATCTTAAACTGATTTTACGTAATGCGATGAAAGTTTGAACGCAAACGTAGTATAGTAATACTTTTATTAAGTTAGTTTGAATAAATATTGCATTTATTAATCATGATAAAAATTGATTAAGCGGCTTTGTCGGGTGGCGGTAGGCGATTTCGATATGCGTTTTTTTTTTTCGAGAATGTGCTTATGACTTTTTATGAAAATTACACCTATTGTTTAATTATAAACTCAATATTGTCAAATTCTTCACTGCTAGACATAAGCCATATTATCAGTCTTCCTCATCAAGTCGGTTTCCACCGCCTTCTTCAGGTTGTAGGACCAGCTGGCTTGTCTGTGTCAACGGCCATCAGTCCCTCGACACGCTTGACTGCCTACTGCCGCTGCAGTCTCTTAATATTGCAAGCTTTGTCAGTTACACCGGTTTTTTTTGGATTACCTTATTTATTATTTTGAGCGAGTCAATTCGTGTAGAAGACTCACCGAATATACAGAACCGCATTATCCGTTTGACTGTTTGCAACTTCCGCTAGCCGTTGCGGATAAATCAAGTATTTTTCAATCGTCACGTATAGATATTACACGAAAATTAAATATTTATATATATTTATAATAAAATATAATAATAAAAGCCTTTATTCACTGACCAAATACTTAAGAATAACTTATAACACTATAATATTAAATAATAGTTATAATAAATGTAATTAATTTAAGTGGTATGTAGAATTTTCAGCAACCAGTTTGTTGGTCAGGTTGTCTTTCGACACAGGCCTCCCTTAGTTTCTTCCATTCGTGTTTGTCACGAGCTTCTCCAACCTTTTGGTAGGTCATCTTCCCATCTCTTGATTTGACGCCCCTTTTGTTTTTTTCCATTCCTAGGATACCATTCCATTACGTCTTTCGTCCATTTCTCTTTGTTTGTTCTCATAATGTGGCCGGTCCAGTTCCATTTCAGGGTTTTAATCTTTAATAAGATATCGCTCACTTTTGTCTTTTTCCTTATTTTCGTAATCGTCCATCTGTCAAATAGCCTTATGCTCAGCATGCTTCGTTCCATATTGCGTTGGCAAACTATAAGTTTTTGGATGTTTTTATTTGTGGCAGGCCAAGTTTGACACCCGTAGGTGAGACATGGGAGATGAATGAAGGCTTTCATTATTATTGTTATTATAAAAAAAAAAACTAGCAATAACATGACACGTGAGAGTTTACACTTGAAGTCTTAAGTAGTAACAAAATTAAAAAAAAATATAATTTCAGCTCGCATATGTGTGATATGACGTCACAATTCAATGGCAATATGTCGTATATTGGAATTTGAAACACCTGTGACACGAACACTATGCGTGTTTTATAAATTTTCGGAATGTAGTTTATATTTAAATTGGACAACATACCGAAATGTAATAAAAGTCATAAAGTATCACTTAATTGTAATATAAATGTCAGATTACAATAAAATTAACTAGTTTTTTTTTACTTATAATGGACACCCATAAAAGTATTGAAAAAGTGCATGTAATTATGTACACAGTTCTATTATATATAAATGTTATGTATGTACAGAACTTTTGTATATAAAGATACGATAGATATTAGGACATTATATGCAGATAAATCCTGGCGCGATGTCGCCGCACATTGTACATACTTTAAAGATAAGACTAATTTTTATTAACATATTTAGTCAAAAATAATAAAAATATCAACCTCATATCTGTAGCCATCTCAATAATGAACTTTTAAGGATTAACCTAATATTCTTACTAATCGGTCACGCTTTAGGTACAATTGTGCTGTAGAATTTAAGCCGTGAAAACGGAACCTAATCAGGAATATTTATTAATACAAAATAATATGCAAATGCAATGAAATGTAAAAATGATTGCTGAATTGGATACATACAATAAGAGCCAACTGCTGATTCCGTTCCTAAATAACTTTTCTAAAATACCTGGAAGTTACAAAAGATTATTTTTTTGTGGCTGTTAACTATAACCTCAGATGAAGATTCAATTCAAGTGACAGAAACAGGTTACAAGATAATTATATAATATATATATTTTTTTTAATAATAAATACAGTTTCTCTAAATTCATGAGTTCGTTCTTCTAAGCAAAGTTGATATTTATTACGTTTTGACAAGCGTTTAGAGTCAAACTACGTTCTCATAGAATATATCTAGTGTATTACGATACTACGTGTATATATGACAGTGTTATCATAATATTTAAATCAATGAGATGAGCAGTTTTAGCATTATTACAGAATAAAAAAACAAAATGAGACCTTCGTGTATCAATATTGACAGACAATTGTTATTCAGATGTTTTAAAAATGGCTGCTTATTTAAGACAATTTTGTGTTTCATTTTCAATAGACAAGTATGCTTTAAAAGTAATTATATCTTCGCATTGTATAATTTTTTACTAAATTCCATCATTTAATGGTATGTTTACATAATCTACTGTGCAATGTTTATTATCAATGTGATGTAATCTTTCTTTAACATTTCTCTTGTAAGCAGTTTCTTAATTTTATACTTCATTTGTATTTAGAATTTCTGATATATTCTAGTCTAGTGTAAGTCTTCCATATGTGTATCCACCACCCTTTGGTTTGGTTTGGAACTTACTCCACGCTGCTCCAAGCCAGCGTGGAGTAAGTTCCTCTGATTTTTTATAATATAGGTAGTCGAGCGGCCAAATGGCCGACCTGACGGTAAGGTTCACTGTAAGAAATATCAACCATTCCTTACATCGCCCTTGCGCCGCCAACCTTCGTAACTTTATGTCCCTTGTGCCTGTAATTACATCGGCTGTACAACCATATTTAATCTTAAAGCTTGGCGGTTAAGTATCTAATGAATGGTTGAAACCTAACCAGGTGGGCTTGCACAAAGCCAACCATTAAAGCCTCAAAAAGGAGAGGAGACCTTAGCTGAGCAGTGGGTATTTGTTTTTTATTATATTTGTATTTACAGACATGTTGTGTATCTAATTTTGACATTTGGTGTATCTAATCTTTGATTGGTATCAATGTTATCTTAATGTGCTTGTATCACAATTTAAGTTTCGGGATAAAGAATCTTAGCAACTGGAGAATTACAGACTTTTACTACTTATGCGAGGCAGTGATTAAGATAGAGGAAGTTAGTGTTGCTTGATGTCATTTTGATCGTTTTTTTGGGTGAGCCATTATATCCAGTCAAGAAGACGATATTGCACTTATTTCTGTTCGACATATAAAAGTGGACTGTATTTATTACGCTGCTGGTACATTCTCCAAACAATGTAAAATAAATAATAAAACGCAACCATCGGTGATGGGATTTAAAAGCGAAGCCTCACGCAGCTAGCGCCAAAACTCTTCTTCAGCATACTCCCACATCCTCAGCGCAGTTGACGCAGCCGTAGAAGTTGTATAAAAATATAATTGTATAACTTTGAGAAAATGAACTATGAATAATTTTCCATAAGAAAATACAAATTACACTATTACTACTTACTGTGACTTTTTAATGTATATTTTATGAAATATATTAAATTTACACATGGTTTAAGGTTAAAGACTTTTCAAGTGTGCAATGTTTATCGAAGACTTCTAGAGAACGTTGTAATTAAAAAGTAGTGTACACGTGTAAGCAAGAATGTTGTGTATGAATCGACAGTTAAAATATTTTCGTCACAAAAATGTATGTTTGCAAAGAAAATTTCTTTATATTTTAGTTCATTATTATATTTGTTTTAATTATTGTCCTTATCAATTCGATACGTCTCTTTATCATTTGATATTCTCGTCAATGACTGCAGTTTGATTTATAATTTATATCACATGTTGCAAAATATAATTCGCAAAGGTTACTTTTGGAAAGCAACTCGGCTGTGTTTTATTTCTAATGTAGTTAAATTTGTCTTGCGTTAGGATAACTTGTGTCAAGAACTCATGAAACAGTATTTCCTAACAATGTTTTATTATCAACCTTCACTGTTTATGTTTATTTTGTAACTGTCGGCACAATGACTAATCTACAGAGGCATTAAATTAAAGCACAAAAATATTTTATATGAATTTATTTCATACATTATCAGATAAAAATTGTCCGCTCAGCGGAAAGGTACACATGGACATAATAATAAATTACTTAAGCTAAATCAGTCTAACAGTCGCGCCAAACGCGGGTCGTCTTAATCTAGTATCACAGATGAGTAGAGCGGTGGGTCGAGACCGAAGGGAACAGCGCGCTCGCGACAGCGGGGCGCCGGTCGCCGGGGGTCACTCCTCCGATGCGGAGGAAAGTTGTGTACTGCCGCCTGAGCTGAAGGAACTGCGGCACGCGCTCGTTTCAGATCCGTTTCCCGGACCAGAAACGCCGTTTTCTCCGCTTTCACCCCCGTCGCCCCCAGGCGTCAATGTCCGTAATAAATCTAACGCAGCGCGGGCGCGCTGGCCATCAGCAGCTGCAGCGGATGCTGCACCTGACGGTCGATCCCACGCACTCTTCTGCGGTAGTAGCAGACGTCGAGCTTCTCGTTGTACGCGCCGTGAACGTAGCGCGAACAAAAATGGCGATACCGCTGAAGCCAGCAAAAGCAACGCTAACGCGGGCGTTCGAGCGCTAGCTGCTAATCCTGGTACTGCAGCAGACACAACAGCGGCTACCGCATGTGGCACGTGTAACATCACTAACGCACCAGTTAAAAGTCCAACTCGAGCTGCACGAGATTCTTCCCTATACCTAAATAATGAGGCATTCGAAATTCGACAACGGATTGACGTAATTCTAGATCCGTTATTTGAAGGCGCGGATATACGAGATTGTACAGCAAGATGTGGCGCCGCCAGTAACGGCGCGGAGCTTACTGCAGGTAAGCCTTTTCGTAGATCCTCATTTGATTTGGCCTCCCTTCGCGCATTCCGAAGACTTGCAACAGATGGGCAACGAACAGGACGTTCCGGAGGTAGAAGAAAAGGTCCAAACTTGCGATCAGTTTCCGTCACATTGTCCGGCACGTCGATTTTTAAAGTAAGTCCTTCGCCCTCCTCAATCAAGTCTGGCAAATTCACATGAGGCTCATGAAGTTGAAGAGCACTAGCTCCATGTGCACGCGCTCGTAGACCAGATGATCGCGCTGCTCGATATATCCTCGCATACATGACGCAAACTACAGAAACTGGCGCGACAATGCCAGCGAATAAGTACACGACGTAGTAGGCGAGCTCGACTCTATGGATAGCGGGCTCGAGCGGATAGTAGTGGCGTACCACGGCAATGGTGGCGCGAACAGTGGCTGCAACGGCAGCTGCGAGCCAAGTCACTGCACACAGGGCGGCAGGCCGGCGTTGCAACAGTCGAGTGTGGCAGCGCAGAGGATCCGTGACAGCGTGGTGCTGGTCCAACGCAATAAGCGTGACCGCCAGCAAAGCGACCAAACTGCACGCCGAGGCTGCGGCGTCACCGGCCTCCACCCAGCCGGCCTCCTCGTTCGCCGTGTGCTCGCCGAACAGTGCGGGCGCGAGGAGGGAGGTTGTCACCAAATTCGTCGCCAATAGGTTAATGACGAACCTAGAACAAAAGAAAACACTCATAAGTAAAGTAATAAACGTCATAAATGTACATCACGAGGTCGTGTTCGTTTAAGTGTACTGTTCTATAAACAGTTTCAAGTACGCAACAGAAGTTTGTTGCAAAATATCTACTCAAATCTTTCCTTGAAGTATAATTAATTTTACACTAATGATGATTTATAGTCGTAAGCCCAAACTGTTCGAGTTAGTTCTCATTCTAGGTTTAATTCAAGCGTCGTTGTAATAACACAAATGTTTATAAACAAAGGACTACAAGAGTCTACATAAATATACTGAAAATAGTTGGCATACTCGCGTAACTTTGTAAATATTCGAGAAGCCGCATGAACAGTACACGTTATTTGACAAGTGGTCAAGGGGGCGTTCAGACACACCCGTGTGTACTCTATCGAAGAAACTACATATATTTCTTACGTCAGCATCTATTTTATTGTCCTGTCATTCTGAATGTTGTAACTTAGATGCGGTAGATTGTAAACATTGGAACATGACTTTCGTAAAGTGTTGCAGCGTGACCGACTAATAGTATTCACGTGCTATTTGCTATTCCGGTCTCAATTTCAAATGTTGCCCTCGAAATGCGTCCACGGGTCAAGAAAATGAAGCCGCAGAATATTTCTTTAAGACTAAAAGAGTAAACAATACAAGAACAATGGGTTATATTGTATGCATACAACGTTCTAATAAAACGATAAGGAATGGAGGGCATCCAACGTTGATAATTAATGTGTACTTTTAATTGCTATTTATTTGACTATTATATGATTTAGCAAAACTCATCACTCGGTGTATTTAGCGCGACACATTTAACTGATCTCAAAAACGTATTAACATATTTATTTCTCTTATAGTTCTAAAACACGGGTTTTTATGTGTTTTGAAGAATAAAATTATGTGTATATTTTAAGGGTAGCAACACTTAAGGAATCAAATCGGTGTCTTATTGTTTAGGATAGTCGTTTGCAGCTTTGATAGTTAGTTTTGACGTTTTATATATAAGGCTTTAACTATCCATCCATTTTTTTTTTAATTTAACACGACCAATCAAATAAATACAATGAAATCGTTCATTCGCCGTTTATTTTTCGGTTCGAATAATTGAATCACACTAAAATAAATTTTAAGTTTTGAAATTGGAACTGAATATTTTATAAGCATTTAGTAAATATACATTCAGATTTATTATTGTTATTTATTGCCATACCAAATAATATTATTTCATCATCTTATTGAGGAAGATCTCGTTCAAATTTATCATAATCAACTTTTTTATATAAAGTGTTCAAGGTAAGGTTATTCTGAAAACTGAAACAAACATAACCTCCAAAGTGTAAATTGACAACGTTAAAATGAATGCTGCTATAAAGCGCTTTAACACTTCTCTTGTTTTTTTAAATACATATTTTATTATGGTTTCAACCGCGACAAAAGATTTTTATTTTGCCCGATGTTAGAGGTTAATATTCGTGACCATGGAAAATGGCGCAGTCGAATCTTTAGCCAAAATAAGAAATTTGTTGATTACGATTAATACGTGGCCCGATATGTGGATCGGATCCAGACCCTCGGGTTCTGAGGCCTTATATCGAGCCACTAGATCAACGAGGCAGTCAACAATAACATAATATAAAGAGTGCGCTTGAAGCAATTTAAACGAATGTGTGGCATTTATTTTAAATTATTTATATCAAAAATAAATTAATATTAATTTATGCCGTATAACTTGATATATTTATTGCATTATCTATTTTTAATATACTGGCAACGATGACAAAGGTCGTCTTCGATGACGATTTCTCAACGACGTGGTTCAATTTCTTCCAGTTTATTCCAATATTAACATACGTAGGCCCTTGCAGTTGATGATGACATTGCCTACACCGAGACCTTCGAGCATACATGATATATTTGAAAAACAAATTGTTCATTTAAAATTGCATATATGCAACGCGCATACATTTCTCATATAGGCGGAATCAGTGCTCGAATAGATGAATATATCTGCCGCCAAGGATTCCAGTAGTTTAGTTTCAATCAAAACGCGCCTTGAATATATGTTACGCACATATAGTTATATATATAAACTCAATATCATAGTTGTTTCTAACTGTTAAAATAACGAATATAAATCTTCTACGTGTGTGAGTAATGTACTATTCCTTAAAGGTTGAAACTATTTTGATTTTATCTATTATTTGGTGAATGATTTAGTCTGGGCCTAATGGGTATATAAATATATAATTAAATAAAGTAAACGCATCACATTCGCATATAACAATATACATTAAATTTAATTTGGTTTCCAAATTTGAACTGCTTTTTTTACTTAAGAAAATTGTCTAGTATAATATTTATGCGCAAATTATTCAGCCAATGAAAAACGAAGAATTTACGAAAATGAACTCTTAAAGAACTTAATAATCTTAAATGATTTTATATTAAATTACACCTATTTATAATACCAACGATAAAAATGTCTAGTATTATTCCGAGTTAAAAAAAAAAATTCCAAGTATCGGATGTTATTAAATAGTTTAAAAAACATTCATGACACAAACAGAACTATAAAAATATTAATTTTACGTCACGGTTCTAGCAAAGTGTGTCAAAGACTCCACGTTTATTAGTATCCTCTTAAAATGATTCCGATTATATTTTTTGACGTCTAAGGTCCAGATTACTATTGAAGTCGATGTCGTCTCACAATTTCTTTTATAGCACAAATAATTTACAACCGCCGTCTTCGAGAAGTGTATTTCTGAACAAATCTAAATTACACGTGAAGGCAAGGCTATTTAAATTTTATTTATATTTGACTAACATATGTTTTTAAAATTACATAATAGTGCAATTTTGTAAGAAATCACTTCGTTGGTATATCACTCGTGTAATTTTGTTCCATATAAATACATATACTTTTTTATATAATAAGTATATAAATGGACGAGCAGATATACCGCTTTATGGTGAGTGGTGAATCTGTTATGTCCATTGTATTACACTGGCTCACTCACCCTTTAAACTGGAACACAATAACACTGAGTATAGTTGTTTGACAGTAGAATATTAGTATTATTATTATTATAAATAATGTCATACATCACTCTGGCCTTACACGGCTATCTGTGGTGATTTCGAATTCGCTTCCCGAATTACGACTGAAACTCGAGCGTGAATGATTAATTTCGAGCAATTCAGTTGTGTTATCATAATTGCATGATGGTAGTGAACATAGTGTAAATATATGAAGCTTGTACACAAATCCGAGTTTACGAGATTCGAGCGTAATCTTCAACAAAACAAGGTCGGGGAAACCCAGCGTAACTGGTACAAAATTATCAAAATGATGTTCTAATATTCACGATCAAAACAAATGAATACGGATATTCTTAAATAAAAAATGTATCTCTGTGAAATACGTCAGAGGCTGACGATTAAGTCGTTTCAACAAATTAAAACGTTGTAAACAAAGTCACTGTTTCGACCTCAATCTTCAATAAATTAACATATGTATATGTAGGTAGATAATAAGAATGTATCTGTCTGTCAATATCCCACGAATAGGCAAAGGCTTGGAGGTGTTTGAAGTTTATTCGCGACGCTACTCAAATACAAGCGGATACACATTTGGATTGTACGCAGGTTTGAACCGCAATCTACAAATCACAACTAACCATTGGACGAACACGGCTACACATGTAGGTATTTTGGAAATTTACAGATTAATTTATAACATTCAGAGAACTTAGCCTATTAGCATATTCATAAGCATCATGAGTAGTCAATGGAAAATGTTCATATGGTCAATACTACTTGGACATTATCCGAAGGATTCCGTGCAATACTTAATTACCTAGCCTACTTTGACGCAACCATATTTATGTATTTAGAGACAATGTCGCAAGTGTGTTTATGATTACGCATTCTATGGGGTATTACGTGTCTAAGCAGCGTGTAACGATTTTAAATTATTTACAATCTACCCAATACTCCGGAATAATTCGAAAATTTGGTTGAAAAACATCATCGATATAGAATTCTAAACTTTATTTATCAATACATAGAAATCAATATCTGTTAATTTATCAATAGTAGAAGTAGATTCAATTAAAACTCCCTTTGATGATGAGTCGTTAATTATTAAAAACGAACTTACGGTGATACGCTATTTTGATACGTGTATCCTTTATGTTATGAATATTATATCCAGTGTCGCTTATCACTTTCTGACATTACACGATCGTGTTCCGAGTTGATTGTCGAGTTCGGTCTTGCATAATAACTTAACTGGAGTTGCGAGAAATTTGCTCATTGTAATACATTTTTGGAAACGCAAATATAATAAATACACGAACTTAGCTATCAAATAGTTTGTACCATGCGGCTTTTTTGCGTTTTAAGGGTGTGACGTCTGATATTAGATATAAAAAATCCCGCCAAGAAAAGTCCTGTCCTTCCTTGGAGTTACGCTTACTTCTCACCAAATATCATCCGATTTGGTTCAGTAGTTATCCGTGAAAGAGACAAAACTTATGCAAATAGAGAGATAGTATTACTATTAGTATAGTTTCAGCTTACTTCGTTACCAAAGATAAGATCTACATTGTTATCTCCAAAACTACAACATGTTGCCAAAAGGAACACTTTTTACCCGAGACAATTTTTTATGTAAAAATTGGTATAAATGAAACTTTCCATTGCAAAACCATAAGTGGCTTAATGATGTATTGTGTCGAATTTTTAATAACATTATAATAGACCATTAACGTTTAAATAGCACCAGTTTGTTTGTTTTAATGGGGCTTCAAATGCTACGTCAGTTTCCCATACGTGGTTGAACTAGACGATTTAAAAATATTTTGAAATTAGCAAACGTATTATATGTAAATTATAATTCATTTTCAATTAGACTTTATTATAAATGTGATCAATCTCGGTTATGATAATTTCAATATAACTGAAATGTTTAGGCTCAAATGGATTGGATCGATAGACAAGAAATACTGAGTTCTCACGTGTTTAGTTTTTAATTAATCACTTTGATTACTTGAATAAAAACTTTTTTGTAATGTAATCGATGACATTCAGCCTAACCATTAAAAAATTGATTACCAGAAAAAATATTCAAATATCGAATAAGTTACCAAGGATGACAGGATTAATATTTACAACAGCGCAATCCTTGCCAGCCTGGTCGTCACCACAACAATGAATCGCTTATCAATCCATCAATCAAAACGAACAATAGTTGACGCATGTGCACAAAGGCCATTTAACATACGCACTTAAATTACAAAAGGTTAAGTTTATAGGAAGGAAAGTAAAGTAATTTAACTTTTTAAGTAAGGAAAGAAAACATCCAATAATATTTAATTACTCGTACTTAATTTGAAATGACACTTAAAAGTTCCGCCAGATTTTTGTTCCGTGTGAAAAGCATTATGACATTTTAATTTGCACATGGCAACATTTTTATCTGTTAATCAATGCAGATATCAATAATTGACAATCTTGTGAAATGACTTTTAAGAAACTAATTTAATTTTTACTATAGTATGAAGATGACGTTTTTATTTGTTTATGCAAACGCGATCACCTTCATCAGTCGGAATTTAAAAAAAAGTTTTTTTTTTTTTTAAATATTTAATGAGCAAGATCAAAGACCAAAAGGCTCTGCAATTAAAAATAATTTAAAAAATCAACAGCGTGTAAGAATAAGAGTGTTTTAAACATTCTCTAAACAGGAAATAAGGACTTTGTACTGGAGTGGGGCGTAATAAAGTCCAACGAAGACTTTTCTCTTATAAAAGAAACTGCTTCGGAATTCAAACACGATTACTGTGTGTTATTGAATAAACATTTCGAATTGGCGCCCACGACAAGCAAGGTTAATAAATTGCATTTTAAAATTAGCTTGATTCATTTGCAACGGCTAAAGCTACAGATATCCTCGACATTCATTATTCTAATATCCTGTTTTATTCAGGAGAAAAGTATGCTGATGGATCAGAGATTCCGGGAAGAAAATAACGAAAAGACGAACAAATTTCACGTTACTTAAGATAAATCATAATAAAGATGATGGATTCTTCATGAGTGCCAATTGAAGTCAATGAACTTTACATAAGTCAAATGGAAGAGAATAAGTAAAAGTTCCTTCACCTTCCCTAATATTTATTATGCAATTACGGGAATGTGCGAAGTTTCCCTTTTTCCCTCGACCTCATTCTACGAACTGCCTGTTTATCTCTTTCTAACAACGTTAGTGTAAATGAGACAGCGATCTGCGAACACCGTTGCCTTCGAATTTATATAATTGTCAGGAGTTTTTTAAAAAGAGAATGGAAATTATACGATGATAGAAAGTAAAAAAACAACTTTTTTTTATTGCGATCGATATCAATAGACTTAAATTTAACTTAATGATTTTTTTTTTAATTGCTTTTTATGGCAAAGTGCTGCACAAATACAGCCACACGATATTGAAGTTATTTAATTTAAACATGAATAATACAATCACATTTTTGGAGTAGGACTTCAACGAACCGTACAAGCGTATCTTTTGTTTGACGTTTTTAAATATAAATGTATTTCGAATACAAATCATTTCATACGACACGACCTTCCACGGAGCGCTGCGTTGAATAATGTAACCGATATAATTCGATCGATTTAAAAATACATACCGAATGTGTAATGAGCTTTTGTGTAATCGATATTCAATTTGTCTGTATTATGACATTGGAAATTTTCGAAATCGTTCACGTCGCTTAAGATTCTCAGCTGTTTAATTGAAGTTAGTGAATAGAATTGACAAGTGACTGATGCTTTTAAGATTTAAGCAATGAACCTTTGACATTAATAAATAGATAGATATAATCTCCTTCGTTTCATTTGAATTCCATACTAATATTACAAATGTGAAAGTACTCAGCTGTCAAATGTATAAAGTCGATTTCGTCTTTGGCTAAGCAGTGAAGCAACTCTAAAGGTAAAGAACAAACTTAAGGATATTTTTAACTTTTAAGTAAAATATTAAACGAAGTCAGAATGACAATAGGACTTGGTGCTAATTTTAGACACAATAAAAAAGTTTAAATGGTTTTGTTTCATAGGGTAATACTTATTTTCGGACGCGTTTACGCATTTTGTTTACATAACCGCTGTTGTATTGATACGAAAATCCCACAATTGTGACGCTATTACTGTGACGTCATATTATTTTTCAAAATAAGGATAATTGTCAATTCCATTCATGATGTTACGGAGTAATGAATGTGAGTAGACAAGTATATAATAAATTAAATAAGGCCCGAAACATACTAGCGTTATTAATATACTTTGTTTGATTACTCTATACTAAATGTTAATTAAAAAAAAAAAACAATTTGTAATATTTTTTATTTTTGTATTTTGTTTTTTTTTATTATTGAAAAATATCCTGGCGGATATTAAATCTCAGCGTTTTCGTCACGTTGGATTGAAAAAATTAACACAAGAACTCCATACATTTATTCGGGCTGCCAAAAAAACGCGCGTTGAAAACGCTACGACAGACAATCAAGGAAATACCTCATTGATGTTAAGTCGTAGAGCGTTTACGGAATAACGTACTTAATTGAGTGTATATTAAAGTTTATGACGATATAACACAGGTTGTATGACTCAATATGACGCGTCTTCGCGATCGGACAGCTTGGACATTTTTTACTCCACTATATACTTTTATCAGTTCCATGATTCTTCCTTATTGTTATAGGGCATAGTAAATTTTATTTAGGGGGGTGATTAGTAAAACTAATTTTATTTATTATATATTTTTCAAGTTTACTTGAAGTTAATTGAGTATATGTCTTTATAGACAACAATTATTTTTTATTAAATATAATATATTTGATTTATTTATTACTATTTGCTTAATTCATGATTCTAATGCGGCGTGCACAATGGCGGCCATTGTTATGGAAGATCCATTGTTCTGCGCGTGCGCAACCAAACAGTTCAGGTGTATTACAAGTTTGAGGAACTGTCAGTGTTTTTATGAGCGGATTTCGAATCAGTATGTTATATAATGTCTAAGTGTTTTGTTTTAGTCACTTTCTTTTAAGATACTCGTAATTATTACATTTGGTTATATGTTTAAATGAGTAGCTCTAAGTAACATCGATTAAAGCATTCTAATTAATTATACAGGATAGTAATAAAATAAAAAAGGAAAAGTAAATGTTTTTAAAAAATAAATAAATTATTACGTTAATCTAAAACTGACTAACTAAATTGTTCAAATACGAAAATAAAAACGTCCTAGCCGATTTCTACTTCAGCGATTAATTGCACAAGTGCAAGGTGCACTCCCTAATCCCTCCCGTTCGTAATCCGATGGGGAGGTAGATCTGATTCAAAAGGAATGTACACACAAAAACTTTTTGATAGGCCGTCCGTTTGAACCTAGAAGTCATAATCAAACCGAACCGAACCTAGAATCCATATATCTAGCTACTAGACCAACGAGGCAGTCAAATTGCCTACAAGCAATTCCGTATATATTATGAAAATATGATCATAATGAGTTGCATTAATTTGAAATTGATGGATTATAAATTTAATAATAAAATATCTAAGCATTGATTGATGAGTAACTCGTAATGAATAATGGTTACTTAAATTACGGAAGTTATCAATTTTATTATATTCTGATAAATAATAAATGACCAAGAATTGTTTTGAATTTCATATCTTATCAGTACAAGTACCTTTTGATGTCTTGATAAACTACTAGTGCGGTCTGTCAAACAAGCGACCTGTTAGCTGTCAAACGTCACCTGTCAACTGTCAACATTGGTCCGACGTCAAGAAACGTCAGCGAATTTTTTTTTGTCATATTTAAATCTATCGTATTATATTAGACGTATCATTTTGTATGATCGAGATTATATATTAAATATGATGCATGTTTAAAACATTCGATTTGACAAAAAAAAATCCATAATGCCAGATGGTTTAGTTGAGAATGCCAAATGTAAGTAAAATAACCTCTCGACATTGTATATAAATATTTATTATAACGAAAACCATTGTTATTGTGTTTTATCGTAATAAATTTTCTAATCAGTCAAGAATATATGAATATTTAATTGAATAACGCAACACTATCCATATGTATGTACTGGTAGATCCATTGACCTTAACCTGAAAACAAGTACGTCTCAGGTACATAATGAAACATAGTGACCTAATTTAATGTTGAGCTTTAGAAACTAAGATAACACTAAAGACATTAAAGGTTATTTGGTTGGATTTTATTTTAGGCTGAATGATGTTGGGTCGTGAATAAATTAAAAAAAAAAAACAAACAATGACATTCAAATTCCTACTATATAACCATGAAAACTCGGTAATAGATTAAAATAAATAATAATAAAAAAGTAATACTTGAATTGTGCAATTTATTTTTGTGTGTCAATATTATACGTACACAACAAATTTAGAAATAAAATCGCAAATTCATTTCGACCTATTTACACAGGTACGTACGTAAACAGGAACGGACAGTTAATGCCCTAGTTTAGGTGACGAGGGATGTAAATTATTTCGCGGTATAAATTTTCCACGAAATGTAATTTTTTTTTTACAAGTATTGACAAACACCCGTAATCTTAAAGACTTACGATCATCATTCTTATTAATAAATACTGTAAGTCGTCATCTTTGCGATAGATTGCGTATCCGGTATGCGAATATTGACGCGAGTGTTTATTTTTTATATTAAAAGCAAGTAGAGCATATTTTGCTATCGAAATTATCCTTGAAATAAAAAAAAAAATTAACGATGTCATCATACTTTAGATTAAAGTAATGTTTAACGTAACGTACTTTTACATTTATTTATTTTTTTTGCACATTTAATTGATATAATGAAAATATTTATGACCTTCATGTAACAAAATAATTGTATCTCCTGTATTGAATCTTACAACGAAATCGAACGTTAAAATTAATTTCAGTTTCGCATAATATATGGGTCATGGAAGTGTATAACACGGTGACATCAAGGCGAAACCAACCTGGCGTGTGGCCCTTGTCTACTAATTCTTATCACTAATTATATTTCGAACTAACAGCTCGTCCCGACTTGAACGGATAAAATTCATTCAAACTAACCCCTCCCATTTATACATTAAAGTCGCCATTGCATATCCGAGCGTATGAAATTGTATTTTAGGATATTTGTGAAAAAAGAGTAACCACTGAGTTTCTTGTCGTTTTCTCGGAAGAATCTAAATTATATTACATTAGGTTATCTTGACGATTCAAATTTATTTAAATATAGAATGTTTTGATTCTGTTTTTTTTTTGTGTTATTATGTTTTAATTTCGATACTCAGTAGTTTTGACTGTACATAGATTATATTGTTGATTACAAAAATAACTAATGTCACTTGTAATTGTTACAAAACCATTTGTTTAAAACAATGCAGATTTGGTAATAGCGTGAGACAATAGTTTCGTAGTTATGAAATGCATACTACGTTCTGCGTATACTTATTGCTAACTTAAATATGCTTCAGTGGAACCATGTTCTTGTTTAGACGTAAAATTAAAAAAAAAGATAATAATATTTACTCAACTAGAGCGAATCTAGTATAGCAAATTGGTATATAAAATTATGACTTGAAACCAAAATCGGCTGACTATGATAAATGAAGTTTGCGGATAAATATTATCACGGAACAAAATTATCCAGAATTCTTTTTTTAAATTATTCTTGGCACCGGTAAATCGGTCACTTGATCATAAGTGGTGATGATCAACTAGACGTTGGCACTGTAAAAAAATATTAACCACGCAATCAATGAACTGCCAACCACGAGATTCGAGGTGTCCCTTCTATACATGCGTGGGCTATAACAGTTTTCACATGAGTAATTTTACACATGAGTTACGCATATTATTTTGAAAACGATATCTTACTGGTGGTATTTACCGATCGCTTATTCATACAGAACTATTTGTTATTTACCGAATGACAGACTCGTTAATTCCATTGAAAATTCAGAGAACACTTCGATGTAAATAATTACACATGTACCTAAAGAGGTATACTTAAGGTGTATACCGTTTTGCGTTTAGAAATATCGTCGTAAATTTTGCCAAACTATAAAGATTGGCAAAATAAGTTATTTATGAATGAAGCAAGTAGTGTTTTATATTCATGTCAGATTTGTGCTTGACGACAATAGCTCAACGAACAAACTTATCAACTCATCGCTAAGCGGTCGTAATCTGAGCTTATGATACTTCATTGTATTCATTAGTTCTTCTCGGCTTAAGAATAATCAGAACTCATAGCACACGAAACGTGACACATGAGTCTTATACAACATCGTGACACAGGTGTAAACCCCAAGGAATTGGATATACATATGAACTGACGTATTGCTGTTAAACAATTGATACAATTAGGAATTTGAGTAAATATACTTCCACACTTGTCTCGAATCAATTAAAATCTATGCATGACGTAATAACCACAGAGTCCACCTACACATGACAGAGACTAATTCGTAATATGATCGCTCTTGATTTATCTGACTAGCGAAATAGATATATCGCTTTTGGCTCAGTAATTTTAATATATATTATTAAAGAAAGTAAACAGCTATCTATGGTTTGCGTGCAATATATCTTCTAGTCGTTTGTGTAATTATCGACTTTGTTGCAAGTTAAAATTAATGTAACTTATTTATCTGTGGAACTGGCTGTTTCTTGCTTGTAATCTCATACGTCAAATAAAAAAAAATATACTGCATCTAAATTTGAGTAGTTTTATATATATAAAAAACCATTATTTGTTACAGGTGGTATTTACCTAGTTTTAAATTTTATATTCATAAAGCCGCTACAAGTAATACCGTAATTATTACATCACTTACCGATCATCAGAGAGGCGGGTGATCATGACGGAATCACATACCATAAGCTTAGGATTAATGCGCTATCTCAAATATATAATACGTCAGAAATTCTTTTTTCCACACAAGTAGCCATTTTATTATATGCCAATAAAATAATTCGAACATCTTTCAAATTTAAAATCCTTCTAAATTTCGAACACGAATTGTCTATGTGATTCAAATGTAACAATAGTTTATGCTTTTCCAGAATTTATTAATATTGTCGGTAGTCAAACGAATAGTAAGGGAATTATAATTATTATATGTATGATAAAAAATAAACTGAAGTTTAATAAAGGCACACCATAAAAATATTTTACGTTTCTAGAACATTAAAATGTATCGGTTATTAAACCAATATTATTACTTTTAAAGTAATATTTAACATATATTAATAATTTAATTTTTTATTCGTTTCATTTTAACGATTTCATTGAATTACTTAAGTGGTGTAATAATAAATTAGTCATAAAAATTTATATTAAAATTAACGACGCCGTGTTTTTCCGAGATATATTGTATAATTTTAGCATCGGCGAAGGGTCTCGGCAGCAAATAAAATCAAAGTATCTATATTGACTTGAGTTTATGCATTTGAACCGGACAGGGAAGGCGTTAACAATATAGTACAATAACGCAATAATACTTCTAATAAACTTAAATAAATAAAAATTTTGCATTTCAATCCCATAGATTTTAATTTTACACAAAAGAGATAGATAATATAAAAGCCCAAATGTTAGAGCGAGACGCAACACCCAAATTAAAAGGCATGGTGTTTTATTAAACACTTTGCTAGACGCCAAATAATTGTAAGATCGTGCAATAAAACTATTACAATATGCATTTGTAAGCTCAGGTAATAATAAAATTATTTCTGCAAAGATAATTAACGCCTAACGTAGGAAACGTTTAACTACTATTCATGGTCACTGTTACCTTTAAACTTGGTTTAGTAATCGGTGTAAAAACATACAGTTTTCTTACCTCAAATTCTTTATTTAAGCTTATTACGTTGCGATATTAATAATAAAATATCATAAAGATAAATAAACGAAGACATATTAATGGGTGAATTCATAGAAATGTTAAGTGCCAAATGTAATTTATTATGATGTCATCTGAAATCTAATATGGCGGATGACAGATGTCACGTTTGTAATATAACATGACAATAATCGTATTATTTTTACGGGAAGTTTACGTTCCATTTTCGAAAATTTTGTGTCAATATTTTATTATTTTTATAACCGTTAGGATTACAATTAAATTTTTCAAGTTGTTTTAGCCGTACAAGCTGTTTTCTTGAACTATTTGCATTATTTATTTGTAAGACAAGACAAAGAGCTATGAATTATCTATGGATACAATATAATAATAGTAAAAAATCGTTAAAGTATGCCCGTTAACAATGGAATAAATTACTTAAAATCCTACCATTTGTATTGATTGAATTCTTAAGAAAATATATTTAAACATTTTATTTAAAAAAATTTAATGATTAACATAAACGACAAGTAATTTGTAACGAATTTTAAAATCATTTGTCCTGCTTTACAATTTGGTAATCGCGTTTAATTTTTTCACGACAGTTGTTAACACGTGCCAAACATAACAACGAAAAGTTTGAATCATTTTAAAAGCCAATGTAGCATTTAATAACTTGCAATTAGGTTTAATTTAGATTAAAAAGTCAATATGAAAGTTTATTTTTAGGATGAAACTTAATGATACAATTCATTAAATTTATATTGTGTTACCTGTTATAAAAATACCAGCTAAATTTGTATTTTCTATCTATAAACTTACTTTTTAAACAAAATAATCAATTCACTGTACTTTGTTCTTTTGAACAATACGTAACCTTTACCGGAAGGCCAGATTTAACTCGTTACCTTTTTTTTTTACAAAACAATTGATTGTAAAGGAGATTGTATATCAATCAAAATATCAGTTTTGTTTTAAATAATATACTTTTATTGTTGTCACTTGCGTTTTCCGTCATTCACATTTTAATTAAACAAAATAAAGTAAATCATAAATGAGTGATAAATAATACTATCAAGGTATGATTTATCAAAACAATTTAAAATTATTATTATTAGCATAGATTTTGTTTTTTAATATTGTAGTTAAGTACTTGTAAAATTAGTCACATGTTTTCTTTTTTTTTTTTTAATTCATATTCATTCAGGTTAAAAATATTAGCACCAGGTTAAGTCGCGGTAAGCCAAGTCAAGATCAAATCGTCTAATTTGTTTCCGTCGTTTTCATATGGAAATTAAGATATACAAATTTCAAAAATGTCTGGTTCCGATAACCTTTGCGAAATAATAAATATGTAATGGCGCGTCGGATTGGCATGAGGATGTTTGTTTGTTCCGTTCAAAAGATACTTCATCGTAATATTATAACAGAGATTTATAATGAGATTCTATACATGCGATTTTGACGTTTTCCGGTTTTCTAACCTCAAATCATGTAATTAACAAAATATCGAGTTACCATCATAAAAAAAACTAAAAATATATTTCTATATTAAAATAAATGCTTTTGTTTATCTGTATTATTACTATTGTAAAAAATGTTACTACATATTTTCATTACTGAAGTATTATCAGTTGTCGACTGTCTATACATTGAACTGTATAATTTGTCATTTTAGAATTATGATCACATAAACTGTAGACCGGGGAATAGACAATTTTGGTGGACAAAATTAAATTTGGAATTTTTTTTTTTTTAAATTGACAGATGTTTTTTCTACAATGTTTTATATAAACAATAGTAGGTAAGTAAAATTTATTCATGTCAGTGAAAATATCAGTGAAATTAAATATTTAAATGTGAAACTTAAGGTGATTGAACTTGATCCATACGACTTTTTTTTCGCCTTTATAAAAATATTTGTAAATATTTATTTAATGCACGGAGGGACTTAGGATTTCGGTTATTAATATATAAATTGAGTTTTTTTATTGTAATTTAAATTTTATTTTTATAATTATGTGATTTGTCAGTTATTACATATACAACAAGTGTCACGCTAAATGCAGAAACTGTGAATACAATTTTGTTGTGTAATAAAAAAGAAATAAATTGCAATAATCACTTAACATTCCAGAACACACTAGTATTTTTTAACAGAACTAATGACGTTCTACTTTTTTTTTTAATTTGCCTATTTAAAAAAAAGGTTTGATTTTATTGCCAAAGAAATGCTTTCGTAGCGAGGTATGCGACTCGAAAGCGGCGCTCAGCTTGTTAACTACCAACATGTCATTCATCAATGTACTTTTACCGGATCTATGCAGACATATAGATACATACATAAATTCTAATATATAAACATTTAAAATAAGTAAATATGAGAACTATCTGTCAATCGTATGGTAATTTATACGAGATAATTTCGTTTTAGAACTTTATACGTTATAACTAACAGTTACCAATTGTCCTATGTGGCGTAACGCTCATTCGAAGATAACATCAAAGAACAAGCAACCTTGTAATATTAAGCCATTGTTAAATAGATATACGCACATTCTAAAACAAATGAGTATTTCTTTATGTACAAATTACTAAAATTATATTAATTAATAAAACGAAATACCTTTAAATAGTTCAAAGATTAATTTCAAATATCGAAGTATACGTGTTAAAAAAAAAAGAACATTTAAGTTGCCAGAGTTTTAATTAAATACAATTGAATACAGATTATATAATTCAAATCGGATCGAATAGATCGATTTTGTCAATGATCGTCAGGCCCACAATCTTTAGATGAGTCATCGGCAGTCGGGCACATAGATTAAAAATAGCTTATAGCCGTTGTGTGGCAAAAATCCTACACATTAATTTTAACATCGACATTGACAAAGCTGATATTTTGCGGGTATTATTAATTTTAATATTTTTAGTATGATTTATAAATATCTATGTACCTTATACATTCCTTCTATGTTTTATGTCGCCCTGGTACTTCCTTTAACTTTTTTTTCAACCACATAATTGTTAAATGTCAATGTTGTCTAAATTGAATATGGTTTAGTTAGGAATTACCTGATTTATTTTTATATTCCAATAATTATTGCAAACCACTCATTACGTACGTTATGTATATTGTATTTTTTTTTTCGAAATACTTGTGTCAAAGCAGAATGGAATGAGATCACTTGTCATAAACGTTTTCTTTTCTCATTAAAAAAATATAAAGTGTGAAAACATAAACGAATTGTTTCATATTATCTATACCGTACTTAGTTTCATTTAATTCGTGATGGAATGTCGTCGGTATTTTTATTTCATTAGAAGATATTCAGCCTGTCAATCATCATAAACATTATTTTCAAGTCTTTATTACTTTTTGTCGGCCGTCTTCGCGATTAAACGAAATAAAAAAAATCCTATTTTATAAGGAATAAACTGTCATTAAACACGACGGCCATGATTACGCCTTCTAATACTTATTTGAATTTTAGATTAGTTTTTGTATAGTATTTTAATTTACAATACAATTTATAAAAAAATAATGAATTTGTATAATTTATTTTAATTAATTTACCTTTTAAAACATTTTTCACCATGAACCTGACTTTTTATGCTATTCGAAATAAGTAATTCAATAGGTCATACAGTTATATTTTAAATATTGTATTAATGAAAACTAACGTAACTATGAATCGTAAATTCCTTCTAAATAGACGATAATGTTTCAAGTGGTCTCTAACCCGCGATATGATAGTTCTTGACATAGTTTAATAATTAATACGCCTGTATCTGCACAGTGTCTTTGTCAAGGAGTTTAAAAGTTATGATCGTTAATTTAATACCATCGGTCATTTTATTGTTTTGTTCCTAAAAAAAATTATGCGTGTGATGAAATTCAGCTATCATTCTTTTTTTAAATACTCTTCAAATTACCATTTATTATCTGTATGGTATTAATTATTGCTTTTTAATCTGTCGGCCTAATTTTGTCGCGACCTCAACTTGCAAAATTGGAATGGAAAATTTTCAAAGCTAGCGATCGCATACGATTCTACGTCTACAATGTCTGACTTTCTCCGTGCCATGTAGGAAGCTAAGTTTAATCGATCAAAAATAATAAATCACGTCATTTTTGAAATTCGAAATCGAATCGTACGAAATCAAAACAAATGAGTCTAACAATGATTTTCTTTTCCTGGAATTGACCATGAATTCGAATGATGACATTTTAGGATGTAATCAATAATTAATTCTTATCAATGCTCTGTTAAAACAATATCGATTTTTTCTGTTCTAGGACGAATAAGAATGTCAATATTGTTATTCGATTAATTTCAAATTAAGATTATTCGACATTTGTCAACACAAGATAAAGTAATGAGGGTTTACTAATCGCTTTGTAAATAAGCGATCACTTTGTTATAATGGAAAAGATTATATGGAGACCTTTAACTATACTACATGGGTAAAAAAAAACACGTAAAAATATATTGGATAAATTAAAAGTGATAATCTAATTAATTACAACGCAAGAAATTACTACACATATATTAAAAACGAGTTTTGGTATATTTTTTTTAAAAACATTCGTGTTTATTTCATCGATACATAATTCGGAAAAAAAATACATTTACTTCTTTTTGTAACATTTTTGTTTGTTCCATTTTTAAAATTGCTTATGATTTGAAATAAGCCAGGGTGGTTTACGTGTAAAAACGACTAGAAATCTATGATAATGCCTAAAAAGTGATTATAATTTTATTGTTAGTTCATAAGCCTTTAAAACATTGACTCAGGATTAAGTCCAGGCGACATGTCGCCATGTCAGGCCATCGTTGATCCTACGATTACCCATTTCCATTATAATGAATACACTCGTAATATCTTGGTAATATTCCATTCCTTGACAAAGACATCTTCATCATCATCAAACTTTAATGTACAAATCCCTTATCATACAAATAGCTAATAGACTTCAGACTGAAGAAACTTCGCACTTTGCATATAAAACGCAATATATTTAATAATACAATAATATTTATCATTTATGAATTAAATATCGCTATAGAGTTATGTATACTTTACATAACGACAAAAAACTAATACGACAATTTATCGATACCGACTTTTTACAATTTTGAAACTAACAAAATATCAAATCTTATCTGAATATGTAGTTTAGAAAGTTCGATTTTAAATACATATTTAGAAATTGCTGCTGTATCTCATTCGTATAATAAATCACAGGCAGGTTTTCCTCCACATTTACCAGAACCAGAAGCTTGATAAGATAATTGAATACAGTTACGGGCATTGATCAACGCAGAGCACATTCTTACGCGTACTGACGTGATCATTCTCTAATTATGAAATTAAACATATCGTAATACGACTTGTACGAATACTGTCTTAACTATATTTAGCAATAGAATAAAACCTGTAACTATTGCTTTGATTTAATACAATCCGATCGTCAACGAGAAGCTGGATGACGGTGGGTTTTTTACGCAAACTTGAGTAATACTAACGACATAAAGTTTAAATATTATAATATAAAGAAATTATTACATTTAATTACAATATTGAATCTATATAATGCATTTAGGAAATCATTCGATAAAACAATTCGAAATTATTATAAAATGTCGTACGAACTATGAAATATTTTAAATTATTTTCATAAAACATTTTGTAACGATATCCCGTTCAAATACGTATAACATTTAACACGATAGTCGATTAACACAATTACGAATAAACAATTGAAACATTAATCCAATTAAATTGGCCCGAGAATCGAAATGTTGCCAAAATTCTATTTAAAGTATTTATTTAATTTTATTTGGTTCAATTGCTATCGTTGCATGAACGGACGGAAGTTTAAAAATCGTCTACCCACGACGATCAATTCCATCAGAATCAATTGCCGTGGAACTCCTATTCATGGCGGATACAATGATTCATCTGATAAACGCAATACATAGTTTAACATTTAAATAAACAAATATTTAATCGAAGGTTAAAGACCGTTGACATAGAAAGCGAGCAACAGTGCCTCTTGTGTGTCTGTTTATTATATGATAATATTATTATGTCACGAGGTACGCCCCGCAATCACTTGGGAGAAGACCTACTAAACTCATAAACAATTATTTCATAATTTCTCTTTCAATTATTTATTTATAATTTTTATTTTTACTACGGGGTAAAGGCCTCTTCGGAGTTATTTTCCACGCCGATAGACTCAAGTTCATTACGTCTCGTCTTGGTTCGTGTGATAAAGTATTCAATCGCATTAGACTTTGTCAATATTAATACCTAATAATAGTTATATTCACGTCACAGTTAAAGTGAAATAGTTCTGTTTTATTTATTTTATTAACGAAATAGTTAAGGGCTTAAGTGGTTACGACGTTAACCCTAATTTAGGGTTCATTATTCTAAAAGACAATTAATTCAACGAAGTCAAACAGTGAACAAAAATATTGAAGGTATGATCTATTATATCTCGTTGATCATTTCAACTTTAAATATTTTTGTAACAAAATCTTCCCTTCTTAAGTTCTCGTAAGTAATGTCTTGTCGATTGCTAACTAGTTTTATTTTACAATTTGTAATTGAGAGTCGAGATTCCGTTATGTGGGACACCGGTCTCGTCTCCTGTGATCTTTCGACCACATTTCACCGCAACTATAAATTTATGTTGCAAAATGTGAAGACTCGGTATATCTCTTTAATCAAACGCAGATAGATTAAATTATATAACTGATTTAATTTCAGTTTAAACCGTTTGATGTTTCAAAGTAGTAACAAAAATTTTGCTCAAAGTTCATCCACGAAATTAAACCTTGAGATTAGTTGCTCTGTAATGAGAATGCATTTTTGATGTTATTTAAAAGTGATTTTACTATTAAACGATTGAGATTACTATTTGAGCCCTTTGTTTATCTTATCTTTGCCATTATGAAGTACTTTTTTAAATCATAGATTCTCAGTAATCCCTACTTAGAAGACAATACGGTATACGGTTATTATGCCCAGAAACAATATAAATAATACCTTTTTACAGACACTTAAGTAGACATAATTAAAAAAAAACAAAGGATCATTAATCTTTCAAGGATAATAAACTATAACTTCTATTGAGTACAACGAAATATGAGTTTATGTGAATTACCTTGCTTAACAGTTACATTAGCCGAAAAGTTTTTATTGAGTGTCTTTGAATGGTAGACGGACGATGAGGCGTGACCTTCTTGATTCTGACGAAACAAGTAGAACGGCTTTGTAATTTTTTAACTTTATGACTCGTCTAAAACTGTCCAACTTGATCCCGATGCGGTATATGAATAATAAATAACAAAAGTATGTAAAAAGAAACACAAGGAGACCAGGTAGATGGACGGACCGACACTAATGATCTAATAATAATATGGGGTTTGGCTGAAGCCCAACTTGTATAGAATATGCAGAGAGATTTTTTTTAAATCGAGCTTATTGGTTCTGAAGTTTGTTTTGTTATTAGTCCTTTGTTTGTTTGTACGTTTATCCTTACATATGGAATGTTGTTTCTTAGCCTTTTTTGCTATTATATGTTATAAGACAACTGTTTTACTACATAAATATATACATTATTATGTTTTAAATGTGTTTATTTTTATAGAATCATGTTTCGTTTATAAGTTTAGAATTTCCGTTTGAATACATCGGCAATCCACTCTCTCTTATTGGAGACGGATTTCTGTATTGCCATCTACGTGGACCTGTTGCATATCGTTAAATCAATATCATTAACTTTGCATCAAAATTTAGTAACTTGTCCACCTTGATAGAGGCGATTATATCTAAAGAATATCCTTTTAAATTTAGTTTACTAATGTATTTTTGTGAAACTTACCGATTTGATATAGTCCTCAGTCCGGGTCGTCTACAGAATACTAATAGGGCCAACGAATTGCCCGCAGTCGATACCAAAAACAGAGCAAGGAGCACAATCTCCTCGACAAGCCGGTCTTTTGCTTCCATCCCCTCTGACTTCAACGCTCGTCCAGGAGACAAGAAAGCCGACTGTTCCATACAAATATCATCACTAACACAAATAGCACTTGCACGCAATCTAACACTTAGTCCGTTCGCAACTGCTGTAAAGTTGCGTGAAGTTTAGAGAACACGCTGGTCGAAGCGGCCGCGTCTTTCTCGTTTCACTGTCAGTTGACAACTGGTTACTGGCGTGTGGAGTGGCGAGTCGGCGGTCGGGCCAAACGACTCGGAAACGCGTGGCATCCCCACTCCGTGGAATTTACTTGAACCGATCGGCGCATACGGGCGCAAGCTTTGTCGTACCATTCAGAAATCCGTTGGCCGTTAAGATTTAAACTCGGAATTGGAACACGGTTATACACATAAATTTTACTCCCGCTAACAAATTTTGTATCTGTTATTCTTTGAACTAAACGGATAAATAAACGTGTTACATAATTTTAGTTAAACATTATTATAACTACAATTAGATAGCTAGTATTATATACACTGTTCTAATTTAAATTATATATTTACATGTAAATTTCAAAATAATTGTCGAATTGAATAATAAGCTTTTTCTATCGCTCGCCAGCAAAAGGTAAAAATCTTTTAGGGAAATTGGCTTTGACCCAGAAATTATGATGTTTCAGTGGTCGTTTACATTTATGACGATACAGAGATGAAATATTACGGACTTTGTGCCAAATATATACAAAAATAGACAATAAGCTCTCGAAAAGTACACGGGTGAACTTTCCTGTAGTTAAGTTTTTAAACTTTGGTCGAATTTTTTTATCCGAAAATATCTTATTTTGTATTCGAATCAGGGGTAAGTATAAATGATGGTTGTTGTAAATAGCGATTCTTTTTTTAAATGTACTCGATATTTTATTTCTGTAATGTCAATAACAAATATTTCTCAATAGGATAATCTATATAAATAATGTAAGGAAAAAGTCTAGCTATTCTGTAAGAGCAAACTCAACGTGACCCTGAAATGACATGTGACATAATATCTAATTACTACATTTATAAATTACAGACATCGATGTATTGCGTCATCGTAGGTCAGTTTTTACTATATCAGAAGGGATAAGAAGTGAACTCTTTACCAGACAAGGGAGTGTTCGTCACGAACTGAATCCTGTTGAGGACAAGGAAGACTAGGTACTTGATGTCATCATCATTCGCTCGCCCTTGGTCCATTTATGTGGGTACCCCTTTATAGTAGCTAACGTACAAGGCTGCAGGATTCATGGACTTGGGTTCTCGATAAACCTCGGATCAGATTAATGCAAAAGTTTTGGGTTGTTCTATATAAATATCCTCAGGAATCGTTTATAGTGTTTAGTCTCCCATGCCTTGGAAAGTAACGAAAGCGCCTAAATATTTTCCAGTCACGTAGATTACCTGTCCTGTTACATTACGCGAGTGAGGGAATAGGGAGTGCAATGGTGTTTGCACTTACACGTGGGGACTCGGGACTACTACAGAGGCCCGTGCAGGTCGCTACACTTCCTTGGGAATAGCAGCCGTGGCGGAAATCAGTCAGAAAGACATCAATCATTGTCATCATCTGATGATGATGACAATGATTGTGTACACACAGAGATTTGATGATTCAAATCTCTGTGTGTACACGGATACGTCATTAAAGTCCTTACAAGTTTTCTATATAACAATAAATAAAAGAGCTATTAATATGACTTCAATTAATGTATTAATAAAAAGTTGTATGAAACTTCTACTTAAGACATATTGCTTAGAATCAAATTACAAATGTATGTTTATTTAATACTAGTATTCATCCACGGCTTTGTCCGTGTTTCAGAGGGGACGTTCTTAGATTTTAAGTATAAAAAAGTATCCTATGTTCTTCCTTCGGGTTCAAAATTGCTTTATAGTAAATATAATCGAATCGTTGTTAACTCGTGAAAGCGACAAACAGAGTTACTTTTGCATTTAAAATATCAGTTTAGATAAACATAGGACTTTAAATAATAAAAACAAAAAAATATTTACCGTTGTAATTACGAGTGTTACAAAATATTTTGTAAAGCGTGCGGTGAAAATGAAATAAGTTCAACGAAAAAAAAACAAAATCAAAAATTGAAAATATCTTTAAACATAATTAAGTCAAAACAGGCAAAATGTAATACTTATAATGTAATTATTATTAACCACTACAAAATAATTAAAGAGACCTTCGTAACACACGTCTTGTTCCAAACAGTGTCACGACTCATTTCAGTTCTACGTTTTTAATTAGCACAATTAAATTTGGCTTGAAAAGATAAATTTGACGGACAGTTACCAGCGCACATAGACATTAGTGAGATATCAATCATACAGTACATCGCAAATGCACCACCAACCTTGGGAACTGAGATCTTATGTGTCTGTAATTCTGTAATTATACTGGAAACAAGATGAGTCATTATAAACAATGAAATCATACGAAACCTCAGAGGTGCTTGCCCGGCTTGAACCTGCAACCTTCGTCTACCCACTGGACCAACTCAGCCATTAATTATGCTAGATTTGATATATCACTGTCAACGCTCACTATGGTTGTTGTCAGATCGCCAAATGATCTAGAAATTTCTGCAATTTAATGAGAGTCTTAGAATATTTTTCCCAAGATGAAACCCAGCCGACTTGTTATTATATTAGTTCAGATAAGATAGTGTCCAGTCATACCACGTTTCTAAGTAAACTAGCCTTTACGATTTCGTGGACATGATATCACACTTTAATACAAGATATTTGGGTAAAATAAGGATTTGGTATAATACTGTAACATAACTTTTTCAATACTATATGTCTTCTAAATGTTGATTTAATTTCAATATGGCTATATTGACATGTAGGCCGTCAAATAGGCTATACTGGTATATAACTAATTATCAATAGCCTTCCATTTATATCTCATTTTCCATATTATGTTACGTAGTTCAGAAGATATACGCAGCCTTATAAAATCATTACACCCTTTTGACCTTCGCCTTAAACTAGTAAAACGTTAATTAATCTGTAATTGGGATCTCAATGATGGACTAAATTTTTAGGGTAATAGATTGTTTGGAATATATTCCGCGAGCACGAAGTAGAACGTGGCTGAGGTTTTCCTTTACCATCGAGATACAAACTTGACATTTATAAAAAAACAAATTGTTTAAAAAAAAACACATAAGAATAGTCGAAGTAAAATTTTAGGATCAAATTTTACTACAAAGTCAAAATCAAAATATAAATAAAATATTCTTTATTCAGATAGGCTCATAAATGCACCATTGAATCGTCGTATTCGGAAAGTAGATTGTACCGAGAAGAACCGGCGAGAAACCCAGTAGCTACCGTTTTCCTTGTCAGTAAACAACATTTATTTTATTTTATATCCTGCCTAGAAGTCAATAAATACTAAGTCCACGCTTTTTATCTTTGATATAATCTTGTATTGAGTAAAATGCCTTGTTTATCAATTTTATTTTTTGACATGAGTTTTGAAGTTTGTTATGGTCTCTTACACTTGTTAAATTAATCTAAGCTCAATTGATAGCGACTTTGGTATTTAAATAGATATTAGTTAAGTATATGTTAATCTTAAAGAACATATGTTCTTGTAATTGTGTCATAAAGAGCTTAAAACCTTACATATGGCATATCTTGCAACGACAATAGCCGATAAAGGTGCTTAGAAAACGCATATATATCATTTAAACGAACATTTCTTAACTCTTATTAATCCAATAAATAACATCAATACATCAATATCTTTGTTAAGTTAGTAATTTTTTGCTTATTTTTCTAAAATGTGTTGGTGCCACCTGATGATAAGTGGTCACCACCACCCTCGATATTGGCGCTGTTAGAAATATTAACCATTCCTTACATCACCAATGAACAGCCAACCAACTAAGATTTAATGTCTCCTGTTCCTGTAATTACACTGGCCCACTCATCTTTCAAACCGGAAATCAACAATACAGTACAATAGATTTCAGTATTGCTGCTTGGCGGTAGAAAATTTAATGAACCTACCCAGACGGACTTGCACAAGTCCTACCATTAAGTATTTTATATTATATTTTTTATTATTGAATACATTAATAATTATGTTGTTAAACTATACACATTGTATAAAAAGTTTATTAACATAAGAATTGATAACATTAAGTGCTTAAATATATACAAATATGAATTAAAAATAGTTACTGTACAAATCTTGACCGCGTGGAATGTTGGCAAGAATGCTAGCAGCATTTCCCCGTTGAATCGCAATTCCGATCCTCTGGGCTAAGAACGAACCAGCCCTCCTGTCACCAGTGGAGGCAATAAGGCGCGGTTTTACACTTTTCTTATTCTTTTTATAATTATTTAAAAATAATATATACATATATTTGTAAAATAATACGTGGAGACGGTGTCTTAGATTATGTTTGATTTAAATTATTGTGGTAACATTAAAGTTATCTATAAGTGTTAGGTAATTGTTATTATATCTAGAGGCCGGATTGTATGAAACAAAAAAAAACTTAATATAAACAAGCAAATATGCGAGACAAATGCTTGAAGTTTAACACCTAAAGTGATTAAAAAATTATTTTTATTTTACTTTTTTTTTAAATCGTTAATATGCTGACCATTGATAAATTATTCATATCAGAAATCAACACTTTATATAAAAACTATATGATTAACAATTGTTTAACATTATTAAAAAAATATATATTTACCTGAATCATATAAGAATTTAAATTATTTTTAAATTGCAATTAATAGTATTTAGGCGGATCAGATCGCGATTTTCTAAGACCATTTCACTTGAACGGGTTTGGGAACGTAATTGCCGAAGTATATTATAAATGCAGTGAAAACATGCAAAAATACTGGATCTTAGATAAAAGGGCTACATATAAAAATTCAAATGTAAGTGCATTTAATCTGTGATCACATACGTAATCGTATCAAGAGGACCACTTCTAGGCGGTTATATATGTTCAATCCATATGAGTGTGTGTCTAAACGGGTGTTGAACCCACGACGATCATCAGCTACGATCGGTTAACGTTTACAGATATTTTGCTCTAACTAAAAATAGCGATGAATATCGTGAAAAAGTATATAAATATTTGAACTTCGAATTGGTTGTTCGTTTGTTTTGATGACGTTTTATTTTTTTTTCTGTTTGGTGACACAGATCGTGTCTATTCTGCCATATAACAATTGAATTAATTCGGTCAGTACAGTTGAACGTAGATATTTCAATTTTATTTTATATTTAGATATAATAGTCTTGCGCAATCGCGATACAAATATTAAAATACTCAGCAACCAACGATAACAAAGATGAAAATCTAAAAAGTATCGAAATAACATTATTTTGTAATACGTCTAAAAATACACGAACAAAAGACGTTACGATGATGATGTATTCTACGAAGTATTGAAGTGTGAGTTTACTTCGTGTATGTAAGATAGGATAGGATTAACATACGGATTATAAAACTAGGTGTATCACTTTTATCCAAAACGCTTCTTGATGTACCCATTTGTCTAGTATTTAACTTTATATACATAAATATTGTTTTTAAAATTATAGTAAAAAAACCCTATAAATAAATAAATGTCCCACCACTGATCAGAGGTTTTTTTATACTCGCTCGCATTACTCAGGGCACGGTTTTCGTTGCCATAATGAAATTCCACAAATAATATCTTAACTTTGCCAATTCATAAATTCAATTCGTTTGTTAAAAAGCATGGATCTAATATACTTTTGACTTTCAGGCAGGACATATTATGTAAATATATATAATGTAATTGAATTTGATTGACATAACTTTGTATTTCAGACGTTGGAAAAGCGTAACTACTGAGTTTCTTGTTGGTTCTTGACGGTAAAATATACATTGCGAACCGATTATAGCTTTACGTCAAATACAATTCTGAAAAAATTATGATTCAAAAGTGTTTCTAAAAACCTACTTAAATAAAATAAATTTATTTACATATTTTCGTATGTATACGAATCTCTCCCGAAGTCAGACACTCTCGCCTTTACTTCATAAAGTTGGCTCGTATAAATATTTCAATAAAAATGTTATAAAATATTAAGTTTTATTATGAACTTATATCCGGTCGCTGATAAATTCGTAACATATTTGGAACTTGAAAGAGCACAGAAAGCACTGCTCAGGGTCATAGTCTTTAAGCCCTTAAAATTTCCCACTGTCAATCTTTATTACCTTCGGTGAGAAAGTTATGTTTTCGAAAAAACATTTAAAAAACTTAAATTTATGTTTTTCTTTTTAATTTATTTATGGGCGATAACCTTGAAGTGTTAATATTACTATTGTTGTACGTCACCAACAAAAAAATTGATTACGATAAATTTATGTTACTATTTTGAGCTCAACTTAATTTTGAATATAGAATAAAAAAACGTATTTTTTAAATCCACAATTCGCTGATACAACTTCCTGTCAACTGTTTATTTTTATACGGTCTCTCTTGTCATTACAGACGTCAGAAACGCATCATCTCAGCGGCCGGACTTTAGCTAAAACCCAGTACGTCTTGCCATGCCATTTAATACATTTTTTAAACCATCATCAGATACGGGCACTTCGATATATTATACCAAACATATACAACCTTTAACTCAATCTGATGAAAGGTAGGAACACACTGAACAAACAAAGGCACATTAATTTTTATATTTATAACTACCGGTGCGTAATTATCCGTTATTTTTTTTGTATAAGAATATTTTTACAGAATTTTAGTATACATTTACTTCATCAAAATATTTTGAAGAAAAATAGGCAAAGATCACACACATACAGCCGTTTCATAAAAAATATTCGAATAATTGTCTAGAATAAGTTTGAAAAGTCCGATAATATTTAAGAATTTTAAAGCACTCGCAGAGATTATAAGATATTGTATTAAATTAATTATAATCCTATGAAATTACAATTCAAAAGTGATTTTAAAAGCATACCTGAAGAAAGCTTATTTTAGCTTATGTACTGGGGATTATATGAACTAGGTATTTTTTTTTAAACATTTTTAAAAATATTGTGTGATTAATGTATACAATTTACGTTTATATTTTCACAATTAAATATTCAATGTCATTATGACATTATTTTACAAATAGAACATAGTTATTTTTTTTTTAATTTGGAAGGCAGGTCGCACGGCGATTTAATATTTATTCCAATATTATAATTGCGAAAGTAACTCTATCTGTCTGTTACGCTCACGTTCAAACCACTGAACCGAATTTGATGAAGTTTGTTATGAAGCAAGCTTGAATCCCAAGAAAAAATATACTTTCCCTTTACATACCTATAAATAGCCTAGAAACTAACCTTAGAAATGATTTTTATAGTTCCTACTTAAATAAAATGACATCTTTTTTAACAAGGATTAGTAGCAACCAAATTAATTAAGGTATTACTAATATTTTTTACCTCTCCTTTTAAGCTTATCACTTGTGTTAGAAGTGGGGACGACAATAGCCCACAGTAGGTCACCCTTGATCGACTGCGACTTTTTCATCGCTAGGCGGCGATTAGGCCATTGCGCTATTGACGTTAAATACATTACATACTCTTAGAAATAAGACCAGAAGTTATTTTTTTTAAATACAAATTTATTTACTACCCTCTAGAAAACAATTTACAAAACGAATCTACTTTGAAAGCAATTAAATTTAACAAACCAAAATTAAATTAAACGAAAACTAAAAATGAAACACCTCTGAAATTATTACAACAATTACGGAACAATCTAACAAAAAACCCAAAGGACAGAAAGACGTTGCCGAGATGTTGACCATATAACAGCCGAACAGCAAAGTGAGCGCGCCGGGTGCTGGCGCTGCTTTTTATACGTTCTCCCCACTCTTCTTCCGTCTTCTACAATAACATCAACAACAATATTATAAGGTAAAATTTGTTTGTTTGTCTGTAGGGGGTAACTTAGTAAACTACTCTAGTAGAAAGCTATATCATTACTGAGTGCTGTAGGGTAAACCCATACCGTATATTTTGCACCCGTGTGAAGCCGGGACCGATCGCTAGTATTTTATAACGTGAAAACAGCGCTAAACCTTATCTTCAAATTTAGAAACAATGAGCGAGCAACAAACGGGCTCACGAGAAGTGATTTTATATATATTATACATACATTTAATATATAATATACTAATACTTGGTGGTAGGTATGGTAGGTCTTAGTGAAATCCCTTCTGGGTAGATACCACCCACCATTTTTCTACCGCCATACAGCGATACTCAGTTTCATTGTGTTTCGTTTTAAAGGGTGAGTGAGCCAGTCCAAAAGCATCGGCGATATAATGTTTAATATTACTCCCAGCGCCTAATTATATAAAAAATATATATAAATCAATACTGTAGTATAATGTAATTCTTTAAGCCCCGATGTAAACTACTTCAAAGCAGTTACCTGCTGGGATGCCCCTTATCAACATACGGGTATTCAGATTATTACCATAATTGTGACCTTATTCCTGTATTTACAGAGTTTAAAATGCAGTGACATCGTTCACTTTGTTTTCCTCAACTAATTTTATAGTACACGTTATGTATATTTAAAACGAGTGTGTTTTAAAAATAATCTAGGTGACATATCACTCATGAATATAAATATAAATTCGTTGAAGTCGAAGAAGGATTGAAGATAATCAAAACTTAAATTTACGTATTATATGCGATTTGCTTATAGCTCAACTATATCGTGAACTACTAACAATTCTCAATAATAATAATAATTATTATTATGTATTATTATTATTATATAGTATAAAACAATGTCGCTTACCGCTTTCTGTCCCTATGTATGCTTAAATCTTTAAAATTATACAACGGTTTTTGATGCAGTTCTTTTAAATAGATAGATTGATTCATGGTTGGTATGTATAAAACCTTTCCATTTCTTTTCCTTTCCTTCCTTAAAGGCCAGCAACGCATCTGTAAGCCCCCCGGTGTTGTATGGCCATGTCCATGGCCGGTGGTAGTCACTTTCCATCAGGTGAGCCTCCAGCTCGTCTGCCACCAATAACATAAAAAAATGAATAAAAATAGAATAAATAAAACATGCACAATATAGTAGAGAAACACTGATAATTTTAGAGGTTTCTAAAGCGATGTCGTAAATAAACACACTTTTACATCGTGTTAATTTTTCATTAATTTAAATGAATATTTTCGAAGATATAACAGATTTGTATTGCCTATGTCTAACTGTGAACGTTGTAAGATATTCTGTAGTATATTTAGTATCAGCATTGCACCCAAGCGAAGCCGGGGCGGGTCGCTAGTCTATAATATAATAATACTATTCCACTTAACAACTTAAATCCACCTCAAATTTTACTTCCTAATTTCCGATATCAATTTCGAATTTCAAAACGCGGTTTTTTAAATCCATAATAATAATATAATATACTTTTGAACTATGCAGCAAGCGTGTTAATAATATGGAAGGAGGTTTGATACGTTTGGATTATACCTGTTTCTTCATTATACTACCGCTAAATATAAATAAATAAATATTGGACAACATCACATACATTACTCTGATCCCAATGTAAGTAGCTAAAGCACTTGTGGTATGGAAAATCAGAAGCAACGACGGTATTACATAATAATGAATATCATAGATTTTTCAATCCCTCGACTAATGATATCGCGTCAATTCGACGTCAAATTTTCGTTTGGCTTTTTCTTTTTTCTAGAATCCTTCCCATGAATTTTAGTATTTTTCTGATCCCTTTTTTTTTTTTTGTTTAACGAGGAGGAAATGCATTTACGCATGCCGCCCGGTCGGGGGACCGGGACGGGTATGTGGGACTCAACCGGGAACTAATGCCCCGTGCCAGGGCACGCTAGTGCTAATGCCCTGTCCTACCCACTAAAACCATCCTCGGGTTTCCACCATGCCGCCGAGTGGTGAGGCCACGGGATCGCCAAGGGCATGCAACCACGACCCCACCAGCGGCAGCCGCCGTAAGGCGGCTGAATATTCATGGAAAGTGCGCCTAGTGCGCGCCTTCCCCCTCATCCTCCACGCGGAAATGTGGCGAACTCCCCCGAGTCCGCCACTGGAGGCTGGGCGTCAACGAAGCTGACGCCCTGCGGCGGATAAGATGGTAGGCTCCGCCGCTGACCGCCGGTGTAAAACACCTGGGAGGCTCGAGTAGCGAGCCCTCCCACTCCCTCCTAGCCAGCGAGGCCACTCACATGGTCCACCCTGACGCCGATCAGGGACGTACCAGGAGCAGCCCCGCGGCATCCCTCCCGCCAGTCTTAGCCGTGGCCGACGAGCAAGCTCAAGCCGGCCCCGTTGCCCAGGGTACACCACGAGGAGGTGACTGACTTGTACCCCAGTATTTTTCTGACCCGACCGGGGTTTGATCTCACAAAATCAATGAAGCGTCACCTGACACTATATAATCTCTTGTAGAGTTGGTTAGCCTATGATGTGCGCCAGGATCAAAACTCTCCCAGGTGGACAGTTTCACCTTTACAAGAGAGACACATATACATATACGTATACACTGTATGTAGAGAGTTGAAGTATACTGTTATATTAATGTACTAAACAAAGTTTGAATTTATTTGTAAAAGCAAATAATATTTTTGTTCCTTTAAATGGAAGAACTAAGATTGTCTCCTCGTTTTTGCTGTTTAAGCTTACTCTTTAAATTGATTTATTTATGAACATGTGAGTTTGGTGAAACTAATAGTAATATTTATTATGTTTAATATAATACATAATCACATCAATAACAGGCAGGGCTTTGTGCACGCCCGTCTGGGTAGGTACCACCCACTCATCAGATATTCTAACGCCAAACAGCAGTACTCAGAATTGTTGTGTTCCGGTTTGAAGGGTAAGTGAGAATGTAACTACAGGCACAAGGAATATAACATCTTAGTTCACGAGGTAGGTGGCGCATTGGTGACGTAAGGAATGGTTAATATTTGTTACAACGTCATTGTCTATGGGTAGTAGGTAGTGACCACTTACCATCAGGTCTACCAATATCATAAAAAATAACATTAAAACATGTTACCACCACCGTCAACAGTGAATTACGTTATCTACCGTTTTAGTCTATATTAATATATTAATTTTATTATACATGTAATGTTCGCATAAAGTCATTCAGTTCATGACGTATAAAGTTTAAAAATATTAGTACCTAGAAGGAAAAACTTCTCGATAAATGATTAATAGTATTTAAATCACTTCGAAGTGAAACTTCTTTAGCCGCGAAAGCATGTTAAGTGAGAATGTAACGTTTGAGTGAAACGCTTGCTACTCAAATAGGTTTTACTTACGAGTATGTCGTGAGAGATGTACGCGGCTTAAATTTTCTTAAAGATATAAGAGTATTTGCTTTCCCTGTTCCATGGAATATGTTTGATTGGAATTAAGTCCAGATCGCCTCTAAATAATCACGATCTTTAGACAACATGATGACGTAGTACCGATTTCAGTCGCAGCCGCCAGTGTCGAGAGACCCCAGACAAACGGGACATAATACCACAGAGCACAAACACAGTGTACACCTTATTATCTTACTCTTAAAATATAAGTTAACGGCAAAACTACACGGGAACTGTAAAGGCGCAGAATCAACGACTTTACGTTTTTTATAAATATTAAAACAAGATACCAGAAGCTTTAACTCATCCAACTTAATTTTTAATTTTTTTGCCGGGGTCTTTGATCGGGTCAACCCGAGTCATGTGCGATTAATCAAGCTTATTTTATGCAATCCTTTCTATTACAACAAATGTTATAACGATCTCATATCAGCATCGACTCAGAAATCATCATTCCACTTCTTTATATATTTTGAAACAAAGCTTCCGTTTCTCCATCATCCGCATCCGGACTGGTACGTTCACCCGGGCCTGTCTTAACCCATGGTACAGGGGGTGCAGAAAATTTCTACGTGATGGGGGTCGCCTCGCCGATATGGTCAAATCTTGGCCTAAGTATGGGGCCTTAGAAGGTCTCTTTAAAATATTTTTGGGGGAGGGACGATCGCTGGAACACTCCTTGGACATGGGTGCTTGTTATCCTTAAGACAGGACTACCACACATTCTTCTGGTTCTAAAACATGTAGCAAGTTTGCTTAAACTATTATACTATGTATTATAAAAAATAAACATAGTAAGTTTAGGTGTTGCCAGCATGCTCGGGACAAACCCCATGTCGTCAATGAATTCTTGGCGATTTTATATGTATTTTGCCTGATGTTGCTACATTTAGAGACGTCAGAACTTTTAACGTGTATTTGTTATCAGGCAGACAATCTAAATTTAAGGGTTATTGATAGCTATACGAGTATTTATGGATGTAAAAGACGAACATTTTTACGAACAATGAAGCAATTCAACAAGCAAAGTTGGCAGCTAATAATTTGAATTAATTTAGTCTTAATCATCATTAAATGTTGATACAGCCTAAGGGCTGGAACACCCGTACCAAGCACCAAATAATTCTCATGAGCTTAACCCTACCATGTACTAAAAGAAAAACTTCCACATTTGTATCCTATCCTTTGAAGCAACCTGGTGAAAATAAGCTCAAATCCTCAGAAGAGGGATTAGCCCAGAATGAAGACAATTAGAGTAAATTTAATTTTTTTCTTTATTATGAATCAATGGAAGTTAGATGCCGCAGATACTTATAAAACTGTAAATAACTTAGAGATTAGTCGTATTGCGGAGGTCATAAAGATAATACTACTAAAAAATACATATTACAAAAACAATATTTTCTCTTTAATGTAAAAGATAAGATACCACAAATATGACTGCATCATTAGTCATGAATATACTGAAATAACTCTTAGACGTTTTATATTTGATAAAATATTTTTATATTTTATTTTTAGAATTGATATTCAGAATTAATCACTGTTAACATTCCTGAGCCATTCATCCGATTGTGATAAAAAAAAAGTAACATTTTTGTTAGTAGTTCTGAAACGTCCAAGAAAGTCCTAAAAAAGCCAGACCGTTTTTTTTTTTAAATATTTTGTCCTTTAATACAAAAAATAAATATCTGGATTACTATTCGCTTATTCTACCAGTATTATAATTTTATTATTATTTTACCCGTACCAGGACAGATGTGGTGAGGTATGAATATAATACATAATAAAAAAATCACACAACCCACTGGGTAATTAGCTCTCGTGTAAGATTAAATGAAAGTGATACCATATTTATAATAACTATGTGGCTCGTCCGGGTAGATATCTACCGAACATCACTGATATACTTCATTTAAATTCGGTTCATTGGTTTGGTCGTAAAAGAGCCACAGACAGACAGACATAGTTACTTTAACACTTATAATATTAGTAGACATTAAATATTGACAGAAAGTTAATTTTTAATACGTAATTAATTTTACAATTAGGAATATACTATTCTAAAGGAACTTCCACTAACTTCCACTTCCACCACTTTATTGTCAGATTTTATGAAATACTGGTAGTAAAAAATATTTCATTATAGATGACTATAAATAAAATAATCATATAAACAGCAACTACAAAAAATACCAACGTAATACCAGATACCGTAGCAACTAAGAAGGAGGTGCGTTTGACGTGAGCTGAGTGGATTAATAAGTTGTAATCAATGAGGAAGGTCGACAACCAAAGATGGAGACACGATTCATGAGAAAACAGCGATCAAGCTGATTTATCTTTAAATATGTATTCTTTACGCGGTTATACTACATAAAGACAAAGACACATTTATAACAACACTGGTGTTTTTTAAAGAAAAATATTAATGCCCAATTTTAGATATTACGAATGTCCTTGGAGGAAATCTTGTGCTGTGAAAGGGACGGAGGGACTACCATAGACCAGGTCTGGATAGAACCTGCTACTTTTACCTCACTAGACAGTTCATAAACATATTGCTATTGATGCCTCTTGTCTGTTTTGATTTAATTGGAAATACTTCTTAGTTGTCCTTTACTAAAAAAATTTTTTCGACTTTTAGAGGGTAGCGGATGTGTTGATAAAAACAACCCCACTTAGATCTATGTCAAGGAGTACCACTACAAGGGTGTGATGGGCGAGAATCCCACAAAAACTTAAATCGATTTCCTTACGATCCGGTTTTATTTAAAAAAAAAGTGCTATCAAAATAAAAAGAATTGAGAAATGGAATACCGCGATTTTTACTTCGCTTATCTTTGAGCTTGAATGTATGAAAATTGTTATTCTAATTAGCCTAGCTAGGATCTAAGATAGCCAGTACTTGATCCGTGTTTCGTTTGATGTTATTATACACTGAGACTTATTATCCTAGATCAACGATGTAATTGTCTATAAAGTTTTTTTTTTGTGGAATATACACGACCACCGTGGTCGAGTAGTGTGTACACCGGTTTTCATTGGTACGCCACGATGAGGTCCTGGGTTCGATCCCCGGCCGATTCAATGTAGAAAAATTTCACTAGTTTTCTATGTTGTCTTGGGTCTGGGTGTTTGTGGTACCGTCGTTACTTCTGATTTTCCATAACACAAGTGCTTTAGCTACTTACATTGGGATCAGAGTAATGTATGTTGTCCAATATATATATATATATTGTTTATTGTAATATCTGATCGTCATCATTATTTTACAACTTACACCAATCGCGTGCCACACGTGCTCTCAACGCGCGCCATCAGAACAATGTGCGTTACGGATTTCGTAAGCGACGTCAACGCGCGGGAAACGTTATCAATGAAAGGAATAAACAGGAAAATGTAAATACTGTGGGTACTCGTACCTTAGGTTGACTCACAATACAATAACAATCTGACAGTTGAATAATATTGGGAAATAGAATGAAATAAGACTTGCTACCAGACTCGGTTTTAAAGGCCGGAGCCACAAAAGAGATGAGGCCCTAGAGTAACAGAGGCGAGGAGACTCTAATAATTATATCATGAATTAATTAGAATATTTTAATTTCAATCAGTAAGCTTTAATTTATTTACTTGTATCAGTAACTTTTAAAACAGTAATTAGTAACATTATTATAATTTTATCTAGATATTTGTTATCTCGTCGGAATCTCTTGCCCCAGTTGCCTGGCTGTTGCAATAAGTAAACTAAAAACCTAACAAACAAATCACAATCTAAATCCGGCCTTGCTGGCTATAATAAGTAAAGTAAAAAACTAACAGCCTGTAAACGCCCTGTAGAGGAGACGAGCTCAGCAGGCTCCCCTCCTTTCCATTTGAGGACAAGGATTTGGACCTTATGCTACCACGCTGCTCCAATGCGAGTTGGTTACATGTGGCAAAATTTCATTCGCCATGTGCCGGTGTCGTCACGATGTTTTCCTTTATCATCGAGCACGAGTTGAATTTAAATGTAAATAACTTAAGACAATGGAAATTAAGTTTTGCTTGCCCGGGATTAAACCTGCAATCATCGTTTAAAATTCACGTGTTCGAATCAGTGAGTCATCTCCGCATGTTTAACATTTGTACGAGTATATTTCATTTTTGTTTTTTCGTTGACTTTTGTTGGAAAATTAGTCTCAACGAAAAACCTATTACAGACCTTTTTATTATAGACGCTGGAAAAACGCATAACGCGTTTCCCCCACATGTTGTGGGGGGGGGGAGTATGTGGGGCTCGCCGGTGCTGAAGGCGCCGGAATACCCACTAAAAAACCAGCGGTACCCACTCCGTCTTTTTGGGAGACGTCACGGGATCGCTTGCGCATACTACCCTGATGTCCTGACAGTAGGCCCAACTCTGTGGGCCTCCAATTCCTAGGAGGTTACCTATTACAGACCTAACCTAATCTAAAATTTAACAGAGTAATAATGTAAATCGTGAAGATTATTTCTAAATATAGATGAAAGCATTTCAAAATCGGATGTGTAGTTTTAGAGCTTGCTACATACAAACATACTCGACCAATTTATCTCTACATTGTACAGAACAAAGTCGCTTCCCGGCGTCTGTACGATTAGATCTTTTAGACTATGCAACGGATTTTAATGCGGGTTTCATCAATAAACAAGAGTGATTCAAGAGGAAGGTTTATATGTATAATGCATATATATTATAGCGGAGAAAAGCTGACAATTTCAACTTCCCTAGCCAAAAAAAACGTGCGTGAGTGTTGGGAAGGGACGACCTAAGAAGGCAAGGGATATGATGGACTAAATGTGAACGATCAGATAACGAATCACAGGGGAGAATGGAAGGAAAAGACATGTGCCGACCCCAAATAGATTGGGACAAGGGCAGGGCAAAGAAAGATTATTCCTCAATCTATATTTTGTATATGTGCCCTTATTGTACCCGTGTGAAGATGGAACGGATAACTGGTAAAATAGTCTATGTTGCAGTTGACTGATTTGGGTAAATGTTTTATAGCAAACAACATTTTTTTTTTAAATGGAATAGGTAGGCGGTGGCAATTGGGACGCCTAGAGGTAAGTGATTACTACCCATATACAATGACGCTGTATGAAATTTTAACGTTTCCTTACATAACACAGAATGAATAAAACTAATTTGCATAAGTTTACAACATACAAAATTTTATTTGTATTTATAGATAGATATTACCTATTGCAACCACAAGAGGATAAAGACAAATAAACAACATTAAACATTGAATAGACCCGATATCATTGGTCGAGAGCTTGAACAATCTATGGTGATTAATATGGATTTGTAAAAACCATAAATAATAGCGAACATTGATTTTAAATGTATGTGTAATAGTGTTAAGTGAAATAGTGTTGTGTTGTTTATGGGAATGAAATGATCGCCTCCAGGCTGTTTCAAATAACTAAAATATTATTATCATTGTACATGGAAAATGGTTAAAAAAAAAATATATATATCCCGCTGAGTTTCTTTCGCCGGTTCTTCTCAGGTCCGAGATGCTAAATTCCGAACCGGTGGTAGATTTTTGACAATCAATAAGCAAGTGTAAACACTTCTATATTGAATAAAGATTTTTGACTTTTGACTTTTGATTATAAATAAAGAGAAATGAATTAAGATCTATCTACGCCAGTAGTGCACAATATAGATGAGCTTTTAGCGTGCAGCGTTGAAGAAATAAATCTATCTTAATAACTTCTCCAATTTTCAAAGGTCAAAAATCTACCAATAGTATACATAATTTCGTATGACGTACTTAGATTTAAACTGAATTTTCCGTAAATAAAATTACTGTTTAAGTTAACGAGCACTTAATTTTATATTATGAATGAAATACTAACATACGCATTACGCACGCACTGTATTTACCTTCAAAGTCGTGCGACAAGGATTAGTACAATATGTTTAAGTTGAGAAACATAAAAATGGAATGTTACAAATATATTATAAGCAGGAATTAAATATGATAACTGTGTTTTTGTTACGTGCCTTCTACCGATTGGAATTTTGTTTGTAACATAACTTCTAAAACTCGTTTACAATCCTGTATTCCCAACGTTACCCTTCAAAGGATAAAGATCTATCTATCCTTAGGATTTAAGCTTTGCTTTGTCTAAAATTACATCACAATCGATTCTCCAGTTTAGCCTTGAAAGCGTAACATACAGACAATTTGACAAGCAGAATTTTACATTAATCTAGACACGCGGGAGCGTGTCAGCCAAGTACAAGTAACAGAACTGGCGAGCAGCACCGTGTGTAATATTACACGAACCATTACAGATAATATTTTATTTGTAAATTCATATTAAATTGGAACGTATTATATAAAATTAAAAGAAAACAATGATGGAAAAGTCGAGGCTACTGTAGTGATTTACGATAAGGATGTCTTCTGTGAAAAGTTAAATTTGTACTGTACTTAAAAAAAATAATGTGAATTTCGTTACTATTGAGTACCGTTTTGATATATTCTAAGAATATAATACCAGTTTGTATAACACGCTGTTACTGAAAATTTTTCATAAAGAACAGATAAATAAAAATTCATATAGATAAATTGGGCCAGCAGAGAGAACATACACGCAGGACAAACATCACTCAAAATCAAAATCAAAATATTCTTCATTCAAGCAGCCTCATAAATGCACTATTGTACAGTGTTGAATGAAATATAAAGCCACGACCATTTTGGGAAATAAATTCTACCGTTGCTCTTTTCCACTATTTTAGTTACAGAGTATATAAGTAAAGTACAATTATATATATATATATAGAGATCAACAAACACTAAGTTCACACTTTTTTATCTTTAATATAATCTTGTATGGAGTATTATGCCTCATTTATCAATGTTTCTTTAACATTAGATTTTTTTTTTAATAGAAAATAAATAATCATTATAGAAACGAATACAGCGCCCGTGAATTAACTTTGCGAAGTTGGAAACTAGGTGTACTAGTTTACCTTTCATCCTCGTGTCTGTCATATCATCATATGAATAAATGATTTTCTCTTCAGTGAAAGTTTATTGTGTTTATAATTAACTATCGAACCAGGCTTTACACGTATAATAATTTATTAACAAAGAAAGATTGTTAATGTTATAATTTTGGAATCGGTGATATCTTCTAGAAATATTCTGTATTAAGAGGTACTTCTCTCCGACTTGTTATCTATGGAATCATTAATTTTTCTACCCGTGATATTTGTAGAGTTGTATCATTAGTTCTGCAGATTCCTCTACATAGAAACAAACAAATTATTTGGCTCGGCTGTAAAGAAGAATATCGAGAGTTGATACATTTTATCAGCAAACAGCAATACTTTGTACTGTGTTGTTCCGGTTTGAAGCGTGAGTGAGTCAGTGTAAATACAGGAACAAGAGACATCTGAGTTCCCGAGTTTGGTTATTGCTTATGTAAGAAAGGAATGAGGTTACAAGAGTCCAAAAAAAATGTATGTCACTGCAGCTAAAGTTAGTGGAAAATATTTCAAGGATTGGAGAGAAGACTGGAGGAGGAAAGACTAGAATTAAGAGTTTATTGTTGCAATAAAATAGTACGATCACCTAAATTCCTGAGATCAAGGTCAAGTACACAACCAAATTGTGAAATTCGTGGCTTCGTGCTGGACGGTGAAGGAATACATCGTGAGAAAACTTGAATGATCCGATTAATAAATTACTACACTTGAAAACTTTAGCAGAAAGTAGACCTTACATCAACAGTATACCTGAAAACTTCACCGGAAAGGAGACCTTTATTTTTTTATTAGTTTAACGAGGAGGAAATGCATTTACGCATGCCGCCCGGTCGGGGGACCGGGACGGGTATGTGGGACTCAACCGGGGCCTAAGGCCCCGTGCCAGGGCATCCGACTTGCCCTGTCCTACCCACTAAAACCTCCTCGGGTTTCCACCGCGCCGCATAATGGTGGGGCTACGGGAACGCCATGGCTTACCACCGCGGCCCCGCCTGCGGCGGCCACCGTGAGGCGGCCAAATAAATGAATGCGCGCCTGAAGGCGCGCTTTCCTCCGCTGCCTCCGTCCCGTTAACGTGACGGACTCCCCCGAGTCCGCCACTAGAGGCCGGGCGCCAGGGACTGTCGCCCTGCGGCGGATAGGATGACTGGCTCCGCCGCTGACCACCGGTGCACGACCACACCTCCGACGCTCATAACGAGCCCCCACCTTCTTACCAACGAGGCCGCTCACACAGTCCACTCCGCTGGTCGGAGAAGTACCAGGAGCGACCCCGCGGCATTCCTCCGCGTCAGTCTTAGCCGTGGCTGGCGAGCAAGCTCAAGCCGGCCCCGTTGCCCAGGGTACGCCACGAGGAGGCGACTGACATGTACCCCACCGGAAAGGAGACCTTACCTCAGCCAAACATTGACTTATTTAATTACATTTCACAGATAATATTAAAATATTTATATAGATAAATAAAACAGAAGAATGCAATAAAAAAAACAAATGAAACGCAACTCTAACACGCATTTACGATTATTTTTTTTATATTCCGCGCTATCGAAAACTATAACTTAAACTGATAAACTGTAATAATTATTTCGTACAGCAAACAAACGATTTCAGTGAAAGAGAGAATCTAACTGTTATAAAAAATGGTTACAGCGTGAAATGAAACGCTCGGAAAAACAATGAACCATATAAGAAAGATTTTTAATATAAGCCGCGGCAAGTGCGAACAAAACGGAACTAAGTGAGTATGTCATAAGGTCTATTTTTGAATAATATATATTTTTCATAGGATATTTTTATATTAAAGACATTTAGATTTTTTACAAAAATAATATCCGATCGAATCACACGCTACTTGTTTATTTTAAGTGAATTATACAATGCCAGAAGCAATTAAATGTAACTGAACTATGTTGCCAATCAATCAGGTAAGTTATTTTTAAATAATATTATATGTAACTGCATTATAGGATTCGAACCCAGGACCATGGCATACAGACTAATCGTTAAAACTACTATATAAGCATCCTAAGCTGAAATTACTTAGTGCAATTTCAATATCAGATCTGATATGCCCGACCCCATTTGGTCAGTTTTATTCAGATCAGATATCCTACCGACAAATAGCAATAATTTTATTATTGTTTATTAAGGGTGTACAACCAGTAAAACACTTCACTTTTTACTCTGATATTTTATCCTTCACGTATACATTATTATTTTTGAACTGAATACACAAACATTTCTCGACCATTAGTATTTACAACAATACCAAACGTTAGCGCGATTTAATTTTGGTACAGTGACGTCTATCATTTAAATAATAAAACATATTAGAAATGACTTTTAACTACATACTTTTTGCATAGCTCTGACGTTGTAATTCAAAACTTACACCCAATGACACAAATCGAACTATAGCGATTATACAAAGAGTGAATGAACCAGTGTAACTATAAGCGCAGAGATCGTAACATATTAGTTTACGTTTTAAATTGTTTTTAATGTTTTATATTTGGTGTTGGTGGCGGTTGTGCTACTAAAAAAGTTTGAGACTATCTAAGCATCAGTCCGCCAACTCTGTATTGTTCCGACAGGATGTTACGTCATAATCGGATGTCATTTCAATCAAATTTCAACCTGTGTCGCTCCATTCGAATAATCGACGTTGCAATTAACCAATAATTAAGACTGCATTCGCGAAACATCTCGCGGCGTTCCGTAAAAGAAATAAATACGAATACACGGAAGATTGCTATTATCATTTGTAATAAGATTGCATATCATTAATTTCACAAGCTAGGCAATAAACGGACCGCAATTATTCACTCTTGACGGAAATTATTTTTTATCTACTTTAAGAATAAAATATACACGATGGAAAAAGAATGTTGAGATTAAAGTACATAAATTTAATGTATTTAGTGTTGAATAAGATTATCAAGGGTTAAATTTAAACCGACCTCGGTGTTAATAGTGAAAGGCTTCTTCGCGCTAAAACCGTACGTTGAAAACTACCTTTTTTGGCATCGAACTCTATAAATAGCTACGTGAAGCGGATGCGCTCGCGTATCGCATCGCGTTGAGTTGTGAAAATCGGTTTGCACAGTTGATTTGCGTGTGTGTAGTCAAATAGATCGCGCAAATATTAAAGCGCGGCTTATAAAATCGTTTCAATAATAAAAAAATCTAATGACTTATGTTTTCTGCCATTCCTTCAAGCTTCTTTCTCATATATTGTACATTTGCCGGAGACATAAATAAATACATACGTTTGATGTTTTTTTTATATGATTTTAATGTAAAACCATGTCATTGGTAGGTACCTATTTTATAAATAAACTATTTAATTTTTATTTATAATTAGAACCTTACTCCATTAAGTCTTTACATTGTTACAACTAAATATTTTTTTATCACAGCCCTTCGGCTCCGTTCCGGTCACATTCCATTGAATAACTTTGGTTTTCTTATGGGTAAAACACCTACACCTAATTGCAATATATGTTACATCATAGAAGACCCGTACCATGTAATAATGGAGTGTGCTCGGAACGAAGCTGAAAGAATAACTTTTTTACGCTTAATCAATTATTGCGGGGAGGTGAGGGCACGTAATAGTATCCTCGCTGACCCTACTTCTAAACCAGCGCAGCCTTTATACAAATTAGTGGATGGTCTTCTTAAAAATAGATGTAAATAAGCATGTATTAAGTTTAATGTTTTGCAAGCACTATGAGGGTGGCATTTTCTTAAAGAATAAACCCTCTTTAAAATAAATGATTAAAAAAAACTAAATAATTTTTTTTTTTTTTTTAGCATTAGCAGCCCGTAAATGTCCCACTGCTGGGATAAAGGCCTCCTCTCCTTTGAGGAGAAGGTTTGGAGCATATTCCACCACGCTGCTCCAATGCGGGTTGGCGGAATACACATGTGGCAGAATTTCGTTGAAATTAGACACATGCAGGTTTCCTCACGATGTTTTCTTAACCGCCGAGCACGAGATGAATTATAAACACAAATTAAGCACATGAAATTTCAGTGGTGCCTGCCTGGGTTTGAACCCGAAATCATCGGTTAAGATGCACGCGTTCTAACCACTGGGCCATCTCGACTCAATTTTATTTATTTATTAACAAGTAAGTAATATTCCTTGCTGATAACCAAAGTAAATAAATAAACTAAACTTCTATTATAGCTGGTTCTAAGGTAATATATAGGAACGGTTGTCAGTGCAACGTTGATCAGTAACTTTGACATGCACAATGGCATTAGAGCTCTGGATTGCTTTTTCTATGGACCGAATGAATTCATGTAGCTTTCAAAAATACAATGAATAGCATGGGACCTAAGCTGTTATGAATCGTGCTGGAAACACTGGCTCACCGACCATTAACTTATAAAGTTACATACTTACTACCACTGCGTAATAAAGATATCTTTAATTAAAGACATTTACTAATCATAATTTTTATACATAAAATTGGAAACGTAAAATAACATAAAAGTAGCAGCAGTAAAAGTTAAGTTAAACAGTTAAAAGTTAAGTTAAACACTCCTTTTGAGTGTGTGGTAGATTTTCAACCGATTTATACTCTCTTCCCTACAAAATTTTCAAAAACAATTTAATCACATGAAAATTCAGATGTGCTTACGAACAAGCGTCGAAAATTTGATCCGGTAATATTTAATTATGATTCACGTGCTGTACCTTCTGCTCAATCATGGTTCATTAATAATTTAATAACATACAATTGACTTGCAAGGATTTTTAAACAAATGCTTACTCATCACGTGCTCCATCACACGGTGCATTTCTTATAATAATAAATCCCTCATTACAACTCGCAATTTATTCATATTTCCCAACATCACTCTCGGCGCAACACGTGTCTGGCATCGTAGTGCACGTTAGTGGGGTAACCATATGTACGACTTTTGTTCGAAAATTCGATTTAATAAAGTTAATTAACTTTTTTACGTTAAAAAAATTCAAGAATTAATAATCATCACTATTTTATTTGCCTTATCTCTATTTATTTATTTTCAATAGTTATAATATTATATATTTGGAGGTGATTCCTTTATCCTCTGCTTATTGTTACACACTTCCGTCCCTTTTCACGAAATCGTTTCCACAGATTAAAGGAAAGTTAGAGGAAATCTGTTACAAAACAAAGTATTACATTATTAGGGAAGACGTAACAGGCATTTTAAATGTTTTTATGATATTGTGTTCCAAAAAACTAACCTATTTATGTATGTTGTCTCAACTCGCTCGCGCTGTCAAACTGTCTCAACTGTCAAAGTTGTCAAACATTTGTCATTTGTCATGATTACCAAGCCAATATGGTAAACCTCGTACCGATCAATCTCTTTCGTGTCTTCTCCATCCTACGTGACATTGGCGTAATAATCTGTGCCCTGTCGGCACAACTAAAAGCCATCAAACTAAGAAGTGAATTGAATGGTAAACCTAGTAATTTCTCAACAATCACTCGTGTTGATGAATGCGACGGACACGTTTTTTTCATACATCTCAGTAATTCGCCGTTTAACATTGCTTATAAACCTGCAGAATATTTTTTCCTGTATGAAAATATTTGCATGCACGTTTTGTAATAAATTATAACTTTTTTTTTATTTTTATTAATAAATATGTTTTACTTTGACTTAGAAAACTATAACAAGAACAAAATAAAATATAATTTACACCAGAAATTTTGAATCGTTACTGTACACGTGTATTTGGATTGATGGTCGATGGATGGATTGTGTGAAAGACGATATGGTTAGAATGAATGTTACTTATGAGATGACATCCGACAGAGAAGTATGGAAGAAGAAGACATGCTGCGCCGACCCCAAGTAAAATTGGGATAAGGGCAGGAGGATGAGGATGATGATATCATATAAGTGTATTTAAATGTACAACTACCACAGGTTCGCAATGTACTCGTAGACTATATTGAGTAGATGTGGTAAGAAACTCAGCAGTTATTCCATCAACAATAAAATTGCATAGATATATTATTTATTCAAAAAAGGATTTCAACATAGTACACATAAAATTCCAGTTTTAAAGGACAATAAATAAACCGCTAACTACTGATAATAGTAGACCCTGTAATAGTATGAGTTAAACCTATTCCGATGGTTTTAAAAGATCTCTTAGATCTAATAAAAGGCTAATTAGCCATAATTCCGCCCATTGTACACACATATAATTAGTTAGATTTTTATTTTGAGCATTATTTCTATATTTGTTTGTTTTTTTTTGTTTAATCTTATGATTTATTTATTTTTGTTTGTGGTGTATAATAAAGTATATTAACATATTAACATAACATTAATGTTAAGTAAAGTAAGCAAATAATCCTGCCTGGAAATCGACAAATACTATAGTATGGCAAGGAGGCTACGAAACCTACACAATACTGTATAGAGTATATTGTATAGAGTCACGTGCCTTACAAAAACTAGCTCGATAAAATAAATTGCCATAGTTTCCGAGATATTCGGAAAGTGTCAAAGAAAATTGGACCTGGTTTTACGACATCCCAACATTTACACCACAGTCATTTGTTTGTGACTGTGTGTGTAAAATATGTACAATAAGTGCACACGAAAACGACACTCGAATTATATGATTGTTTAATAAATATTCCATTAGATACATTACATAGGGTTCATTAGCACTTCACCGACTTAAAAGACAAAAAAAAACAAATAAAATATACTTTATACTAAGTAATTAATAGATTCGATGATAGGATCACCACGTCGTAAGATTATCGAGGACAAAAAAAATGGTATTAAAATCACTTAAAGTAACAAAATCAAATAATAAATACTGTAAATATTCCATCATTGGGTACAGGTTTGCTCTCCTTTGTGGAGAAAATTAGAAGCTTCATTTCCACATTGTAGTAGAGGTGTCTTTATTTCAATGTGGATTGATAAAACGTACTTTAAAAATATATTATTAATGGTTACAGTCAACGTATCAATCAAACAATGAGTTTTTACTCTTATATTCCAAAGGCTTCCGGGTAACACAAGGCCAGAAAATCATTTGTAGACTAGATAATTCTATTTAAAAATAACTTCGAATAATTCATTTACTATTTAGACTCATTACATTGTTAACATATATTAAAAATTAGCTGAACGTTCGGCTTTACCCGCGCCAAGTTTATAGAACCTTTTTTTTATTTCAAAGGTAGGCGCACGAGCAAATGTGCTACCTGATGGTAAATGGTCACCACCGCCCATAGACAATGGCGCTGTAAGAAATATTAACCATTTCATTCCAACCATTACATCGCCGATGCGCCACCAACCTTAGGAACTAAGATGTTATGTCCCTTGTGCCTGTAGTTACACTGGCTCACTCGCCTTTCAAACCGGAACAGATCTCCATACTAAATTTCAACTAAATCAGTTCAGTGGGCTCAGCATGAGATACTAACAGACAAATTCGCAATAATAATATTAGTATATATTGTAAACATATATTTTAATTGCTTATATATTTGCTTTAGTGGTAATACAATAATATATATACGCTATGTCTCTGTGATCAGGTTCAAAGGGTAGTACATACATACATACATTAGCAGCCTGTAAATTTCCCACTGCTATGCTAAGACCTCCTCTCCCTTTGAGGAGAAAGTTTGTAGGATATTCCACCACGCTGCTCCAATACGGATGGAACACACATGTGGCATAATTTCGTTGAAATAAGACACATGAATGTTTCCTCACGATGTTACACACACATTAAGTACATGAAATTTCACTGGGTTTGAACCCGAAATAATCGATTAAGATGCATGCGTTCCAACCACTGGGCCACATCTGGGCTCTCAAAAGGGTAGGTAAGGCAAAAGGATAAAGAGCTATATAATTAGGAGCGTAAGGTTTATCTTAGAGCACGTCATTTGAGGCTCTATAGTAAAAAGTAATTTAACCTTCTTGCAATGCTAGAGGATGTAGGGAGTTCTATGCGTGAATATTTTTTATTTAGATTATTCTAGCTCTCCATCAATGACACCGCGTCTATCCGATGTCAAATGTTGTTTTATTTACCTTTTGTCCTCTTGGTGTTGGGATAGACCATATATGCCTTAGATATTAAAAACATACGTTTTAACTTGTACCTCAACTGATACGCCGACCACACGCGACTTCAACATTAAAATTTTAATTTTGAAAAAATAAAATCACATTGAGCCGTCCCCTTATGTTACATTAACCCTATACCGTATAATCGTTACACAGTTCGAGATTTTCATTGATATCAAATTATGTTCTATATAATCTTGTAAATTTTTATCTCATTTTACGCAGACGAAGCAGCGACGGTAAGTGCTAGTCTAATCTAATTTAATGACACAGAGTGCGTACTTGCGTCCATCCTGGCTTTCTATAACCACAGACCAATATATCGGTTAGAAATGTAACTACTATACCTTCGCAATGTAGGTACAGCGATTAATAGCACGGTTTTGAACCGCAGTCACCTCAACTAGTCTGTGTATCAGTCAAGGGGTCGATTACTACTCAATATAAGTATATTTTTAATAAATTGTGCACATGATCGTCTCTGTCGTTGTATAGTTTCGTGCACATAAAACCACAGCTACACCTGCGCCTGACCGCATACTTTAAATGTCGGTCATTGTCACGATAAATAAGCAGATGGTAACATTACATTAGCACATATTTAAAAAAATAATGTCTTCAAAGAGCAAGATTACGCCAAAAATTTAAACAGGCAGATTACATAAATATATGACACCAAAATTTATTAATTTAATATTGTAAATAAAGTCAGATTACAATATATCTCGCGATATTGTAAACGAATCGAAATATTGTGAACTGTAAACGTAATGATAACGATTTAACGCATTACTCTTCGGTAGATTACAATTTATAGAAATCTATTTCAGTTGAATTTTAAAAACATTAATGTAACCTAAAGGATTATAAACAATCGCGATGTTATACTATTTTGTCACAATCTTTCGACATTTTAAAATCACGCTTTGTTTTGTATTTTGTATCACATGCTAGGAAAATCTGCAATTCATTCGCAGCATCCGACGGCGCGATTTTCTAGCTACCGCCACTTCAAGCATGTCACTTCGATACACTGCACCCCTAAGACATTAATCCGTTTAATTAGGTATAACAATTAATTTGCATTACAAATATACATATACATAGAAAATAGTAATCACTTATTATTAGATAAACAAATACAATACATAATAAACAAATTTTTAGAAAGAATAATTAACATATAATATTCGATGTCATTTCTATTCTATTCTTTGTTCTACATGCGCCGGCGCAACTAGACTCTACGTCATTGATATAAACACGCGATTATAAATGATTATCGTTATGATTTAGCCATATCTCCTAATAAGTAAAAGAATACTTCTTCACAACGTAAGCGCAAGGACATTATGTATGTACTGTATATAATATATGTATATAATGTGAACGTCACGGTGAGCCGGGTTGTCAAGTAATTATAGAACCCGTTAATACTGAAGAATTTCCATAAACTCAAGACAAGTTTAAAAAAAAAGTATTAAAATAATTTGGAATATGTTATCGTACATATTACATATTTTAAATGTACGACATCGAACTTCTGTACCCGGACATTCCGTGTCCGAACCGGAAAATAGATAATCCTATTCGAGTTGTCATCGTACCGTCTAAGCCGGAGATACGAGCGAAAAAACAAAAATTAGCAGCCCTACTGGAGCGCCGATATGTCTATATCTTTCCGTAATTAGTTACTAAAACCAGTACAATAAATATCTGTGCAATTACAATTTCAAATCGTATCGCATAAATATATTACGTAATGTTTATATGAAGTATCATTATGAGTAATAAACGCAATCTCAGACGGTTTATAGCAAATACATGCTAACGACATTCGTACATGCAGCCATTATTGTCCGTGATTGATAGTGTACATTGTTCTATTTTTAAAATTATGTCTTTATGATGAACTTATGATTGATATCAAATGAAGATCGCGGGTTCAAATCCGGGGAAAAATTTTAATGTATTTAATTTGTATTTATAGTTCATCGCGTGCTCGGCTATATGCATATGTACAAGGTGATATCTACATTAGTTTCCATGGTCTTAGCTCCAACTCCTACTTAAGAGAGGCTTTAGCCCAGCAGTGGGATTAGGTAATAGTATCTTAAAATCAAAATATACTTTCGGTCTCTAAGCTTACAAGCTTTTTGAAACGTCAATTTATAGGATGATATTAGCTAAATGACCGTGAGGTGAAAGCTATCGATTCGAAGTGTAGATTCTACCGAGAACCGTCAAGTAACTAAGTAGCGTAAAGTAACTTATTTACAATTTTCCACCAATTAACTTTTTCACGATCGACATAATCTTGTGTTCTTTTTTTTATAAATAGGATAAGATAAAAATATATTTGAAATTTGATTTTAAAAAAACGAATACTTTGCCCCAGGAAGAATTTATTGACTGTGCGGAGTCGGAAACTTGGCTTATAAGATTCTCTTTACTTCTCGTGTTTATACAATGATAATCACTGATTCAATCAAAATAAATATTGTAAATGTTATTGTGAAAGTACAGAATATCTTTGTATATACTTTACTCTAGCATAACTATACATACATATATATATGTTTACTTGGTGGTAGGGCTTTGTGCAAGCCCGTCTGGGTAGGTACCGCCCACTCATCAGATATTCTACCGCCAAATAACAGTACTCTGTATTGTTGTGTTCCGGCTAGAAGGGTGAGTGAGCCAGTGTAATCACAGGCACAAGGGACATAACATCTTAGTTGGAGGAGGTTGGTGGCGCATAGGTGATGTAAGGAATGGTTAATATTTCTTACAGCGCCTTTGTCTTTGGGCGATGGTGACCACTTACCATCAGGTGGCCCATATGCTCGTCCGCTAACCAATGCCATAAAAATAAAAAAATAATATATATATATATATATATATACTAGCTGACCCCGCAGACTTCGTACTGCCATAATCGATAAATAAAAAAGTTAAGCTTTCGTATAAAATAAATTTTCAAACAAACAATAGGAATTCGTAGTTAATAAAAAAATGCTTGATATAAATGAGGTTTTATTACTATTATTTTCAATTAATTACATGTGTAGTTATATATTACACATGTAATTAATATATAATTTATTATTATATTTTATTTGTCTTTCATGGATCACAAATGAAAAGATACGCCAAATTGCTTCGTTGCTACCTACATAGCGACCCATCTGGTACTGTGATACTTCATAATTTGCATCGGTTATAGCGAAGATGGCCATATTGCTACCTTTGCTAATATTACATATGTCCTTTAGACTTCACAGAGTTACAATGTTCTACATTAATGTGAGTTTCAAAAGCTTTGGACAATATTGGCGAGTATGGCACAATCCAACGAATGTCTACATCAACATTTTGTCCTTTTACCCTCACAACTTCCAATCGACCATTGTCCGCAAATGATCGCCGACAATACAATGAGTATCCATCATTTCCCGTGATGGTTTCAGCAATCAGGTCTCTTGGGAATCGCTTGGAACACTTGCCGTCGACCATACAGTTGAAAACTCTGCGAGGTATAGACCTTGCAGACTTTAGATACAGATAGATACATGGGTATCATGTGTTTGGTAACTACTGCATGCAATTTTGGGTCAACTGTTTCATAGCATTTATAATTAATGTATTTTTCAGATCGAAGCTGTCTTTGGTTCAATCGGTATGTCAATCGTTCAGTCTCAATTGACATGCATGTCAACTGCAAACTGATGAAAAAGCACCTCAGAATATGATAATAATAAGATTTACTTCACCTTCACGGATCATGAGTCTTTATGAATAGAAATTCATAGCAATAACTTTTTGGGGGCACCTGTTTGGCATCAGCGCCAGTTACTTGTGTAACCATTTTTATATTAAAATGGTACCCATCGTCCCCCTGCCAGACGATCAAAGGAGATTGTAACACATCAAAAGTCCTGTGTGTTTCAGATACATGTTTCAAATCATTATTCCGACGTTGAAGCACAATATCTCTAGATTGTAAATTTTCTCCTACAATGACATCATCCACTTCGTCAATGGTGAGCGAATTAAACCTCCTTGTGTGTCATCGGCCTCATCGGCATCGGCTCATCGGCAGGTGTTTTGTCAGCTCGAACGAAAATATTATGGCTTTCGAATGGCATTCGATCCATTGCTATTTTGAACATGTTTACTAAATTGTTGTTCCGATGAAGAAAATATTGTAATTCATGGACAATGGTTCTCTTCACTGTTAGATTGTGAGCACAACGCTTACCAACTTCCGCATCTGAATTGCCCATAAAATAAATTTGTAAAAATAGATGATCTGCATCATTCTCATCCCAGAAACTAAAGAGCGTAAGGGATCTGGTGGTGCGACCAATTGTGGCAATTTTACTTTGCCTCCAGCACAACATAATCCAGCAGATTCACCACTGTATTGTAATATCTTACAATATTTACCAATTAATGTTCCCCAATTTTCACCGATTTTTTTGGCACAATAATCTATTTCTGGATCACAGTGGAATGCAGGATCGTTTTAAAATCACAGGAGCACTGAGTCTGCGAGATCTCTCAATTTCATTATGTTACTAACATTTAATTTTATACGACTATTTTCTCGATCTGTTTCTTTCTGTTCATTAGTACGGTTAACACGTGAAGTAGCTCTTCGCATATTTGATTAACTGCGACGACCTAAGTCAGCTCATGTTCTCCTCAGCATCGTAAACAAAGTAAGAAAAATTCTCGCGCTCTTTGCGGTAAAGTGTCATTATCACAAAAGTTAAAAAAGAGCACATCGCAAAGGATCACCGAAGTAAAAAAAAGTTCTCGCGCACGTAGTAGTAACCGTCACTCACAAAGATAGAAGCAAAGAGTATAATAATATATAGGGGGATAGAAGGATGCAGAATGCACTCTTTGTCATAAGAGAAATCGACAGTAAAGGATCGATCTATTTGTTGGTTGGTTTGTTGGTTACTATGTTGCAAAAATATGATTATGGCGTCGATAATAACATAAACTAAACTACTATGTTATGACATAAATTAAACGCACTAAACATCGATGTTAATTGATGACATCGGTGTTTTTTTGTAAACTTTGCGTCGTCCTAAAGGGAAGAAATTATTAAATTTGAGAAAAAGATGTATCGATGTTTTAAATAAACCAAAATCAATTTTAAAACATCTATGTTTTATTGTCTAACATCGAGGATCATCGAAAATCAATGATAATCGACCATCCCTATTTCTAAGGAAAAACAAAGCTGTTTTTATTAAATTCCTAGCATTATTATCATACTTACTTAACTTCTAAACCTTCCCTGGACTTCCACAAATAATTCAAGACCAAAATTAGCCAAATCGGTCCAGCAGGTCTCGAGTTTTAGCGAGACTAACGAACAGCAATTCATTTTTATATATATAGATTATTTATATCAGGCGGAGTATAATATGAAAATTGGCGCTGTGTGAAATATTGCTTTATATTTAACCAATATTTCAACCAACACACCACCAACCTTGGATACCATACCTCACTAATTCGTCGGTCAAAAAAGGGTAGGATTTTTTTTTATAGTTGGAAATATTTAAAGTCTGGTTCAACTAGTTTAATAAATTGAATCTTTTCGACTTTTATGATATTGATAGAAATAAAACCATATTAATTATTATAAACAAAATAATTAATTTCATTCCTTTATGTACCTACATAGAATACTTAAATGGCCTAAATTTATTATTAACAATGTTCGCGGTTGACACACCTTCAAACTGAGCCTTCACACCATTTATAACATCTAAAGGGATTAAAATTGTTTAATTATTAAACAGGAAAAGTCGAAATGACAGATGTCAAACTATGAAAAAATGTCGACTAAAAGTGTAACACGGGTAAAACTTCCCGTGTTGTGTATTGGATAGCTTGGTAGTTACTTCACGTACTACTGCTAGTATTAATGGTAGTACCAAGGCTTGTAATTGAAGGAACAGACATTTTAATGATGGTTTAAAGCCATATTTGTTACTCGTGTTTAGCGTGTAACTTTTGTTGAAAATCCTTAAATACATAAATAAAAAATGTTGATTTGTAGTTTCGATGTTCCATCGTTGAATTCGTTTCTCTGTGTAATGATAATTATTAAAAACTATTTTTTTTTTTTATATTTATTTATTTATTATATAAAAAAGTTTTTACAAAAACATAAGTTCTCGCCAAGCTGGTATGCTTAACGGCGAGACGCGCTCCTTAATATTCTTAATATAAATTAAGATTCGAGAACTATTATCGAATGATCTTTGCCTTAAAAAAACATATGTTAAATGATGTACTGCGCAAACAGATGTATTAACGCTGAATGGTATCTGGCATTGCATTAGCGTAAATTTGTACCACATATTTGCGTGTACAAGAGATAAATATAGACGTTAACCGTGCATTAACTGTCCGTCTAGAATTAAGACATTTTCTATTAACTTATATAATGATATAAGATAGGTAGACGTATTTCGTAGAGTTTATTAGTGCCAATACCATATGGATTCAAGGTCTGTTTTTATGTATAATTTCCATGGCCTATTGAGTGATTATGAAAGTCCGTTTGTGGTAGAGCTGTTTTTAATTAGTCTTAAGCACTTTGACATAAGTTGACAGAGTGACCAAGACTCACAACTATTTTTTTTACTATATTCTTTGTTTTTTTTTTTTGTACCATAGTAAAGCAGACTTGAAAATAGACCTCCTGATGGTAATCGGTTATCGCTCATTGACAATGATACTGATAAACATTAATTCTATAATTCAAGGCCAATGTCAATCATAGACCGCCCATAGACAAAAACACTGGTAGAAATATTTATTACGGTCAATAATAATACTGACCCTGGGATCTAAGATGTTTGTCCTTTGCCTGTAATTTCTGGCTAACTTATTCTTCAAATTGGAACAGAAAGTATTACGGTTTACAGGTAATAAATTACAACAAAAATATTCTCTTTGATTTTTTTTAATCTGTTGAAAAAAAAATAAAACTCATCATGTAAAAAATGCTCAAAGTATGCGTTGTATGTGCCGTATCTAGGCACCATTCACTGTTATCAGTAGTCAGAAATAACGTACAATCAGAACTAAATCTACATGCACTTTTATTACGAAATTTAAATGATCATATTTCTCAATTGAAATGCAATTTCCGTATTCAAAACATCACTATCAATACAAATTTCCTATCAAACATATAACAGTCACGTTCGTCCCACTTTGATGTATTCGTCCTTGTCTCACACACGGAAACTCGTGTCTGACATTCTGAAATGTAATCCCGCTTTCTACATTTATTCTTATAACTTATCATATTAATTGTTATGCATAAAATTAACTATCGTATGTTGAAAATTTTCAACATACTTGCGATTCTATTTGTTCGTATATGTATAACAATTTATATAATATTTTGGACTAAAAAACGTTTTTTTTTTTTGGAATAGCGACACTTTGTATTACCGTGTTTTGGTTTTAAGGAGGTATTATGTGTTTATTACTGACACAAGACTCGTTTATACATCGTATATTCAAAATGTGAATATTTTTGGAATCGAGCAATAATTAAATCTAATTTTTTTGCCATATCTGAAATATAATAAAAAACTTCGCTAATTACATTATTTTAATAACAAATCGAAGTTTATTTAGCGATAGTTCATTGACTTTCACTTCCTCAAAACAATTGTCTTTGGACTGAACTATTAAGTATCGGGGAGTTCATTTACTTATATAGCCATCTCTTGCGAAATGTGTACCATTGCATGTATATTTATTTCACATAATATACATTTACTCTTATGAAAAATTACTATTACTGCTCTATGTATTGCTCTGCTCTGGTCTTGATAAAGCAATCTCAATTTCAATAGCCTACAATCTTCCTAGATATATGCAATCGGAGAATCTCATCAAAATCAATTTCACAGCTATAAACGATCTTATAAATATTAATAGTTTTGAATAACAATAAATAATTTTTCGAATTAAATCAAAAAGCTATTTATAAATGAATATTTATGGTAAACAATTACGATCATAAAATAAATCTTACGAGTGAAAGGTTGCAATAAATATATCTCTCGTTTATCAAGATCGACATATAAATACGACATGGAACTTATTTATATTTCGACATATAATATCATCGAGCGATTTTTTTATTTAAGCCTCCGTAACAAATGTCCTTTGAACACGATGAGGGAAAAAAATTACAAGGTCAAATTTAAAAAAGGAATATGTCATTTTGAATGAATTAAAAGTAATAAGTAATATGCACGCACACGGACACACGTATACTAACGCACGCACACAAAAACACATTTTGCATCACAATTAATTAATGTATAATGTTATATCTATATTTTATGCTATTTTAGCAACGCGTAGTTATATCGTTGTTGTCTAATAACTAGTGTTCAATTCATCCGCAATTACTATTCAAGAAATAAGACTATTATACTTTTATACTTTTTTTAGAGAGCGTGAATTACGACCAAACAACTCTACTCGGTGATAAGGCTTTGTACAGCCAGTCTAGGTACGATCCACTCACTACATATTCTACCGTCAAACAGTTGTGTTCCAGTTTAAAGGGTGTGCGAGCCAGGGTAACTACAGGGACGATTGACATAACATCTTAGTTACCATGGTTGGTGCATTGGCGCCAACATTATTGGTTAATATTTCTTACAGCACCAATGTCTATAGAAAGTGGTGAGAAATTAACATCAGATGGCTAATTTATCCGTACGCCAACCTAGATCACAAAAAAAGGTTAACATACTGAATGGTAGACTAGTTGCTGCCCGCGGTCACACGCGCGTTTTAGGGTTTGGTTATCAGGTATTGGGCATAAATAGTACCCTATTCTTTGTAGTTCAAGCTTGATTCATAAAAGAAAATCATCAAATACAGTTTAGTGGTTTGTTGTTAAAGAACAATAGACAGACAGACTAACATATAAAGTCGTCTATATGTAGTTTGGTGAGAACATGTCTGTTGCGAGAAGTTTCCACTGCCTTAAACTCGAGTTTAAAGAGCCTGTCTTTGATTCTTTGTAATATTTTATCGTTTTATACTGCCAAGCAGACATCATAAAACCCGCTTTATCGATTGCAAAAATATAAACAATTATTGTTTATAGTTTTTAATTAAACTTTATTATATATTTTTTATTATTACAGAATAAAACGAACTCTCTACTTAGTTTTTTAAAGTTTTTTTTTTATGATATAGGTAGGTGGAGTAAATGGGCCACCATACACAATGGCGCTGTAAGAAATTAAAACCATGCTTCCATCAATACACCACCAACCTTGGGAACTAAGATGTTATGTCCCTTGTGCCTGTAGTTACATCGGTTCACTAGCCTTTCAAACCGGAACACAATAATAATGAGAACTCCTGTTTCGCGTTAGAATATCTGATGAGTGGGTAGTACCTACTACCTACACGGACGGGCTTGCATCACTAAACTATTATTTATATACAATGTGTAGTTTTCACATACCTATATCCAGTAATTAAACATATATTTACTATAGCAAGTTCTTAAGAGCAGTGTGTCACAAAAATCGAAATATACTATAGTTTAAATTGATTTACCAAAAATATATTAAACCCACTTCAATACAGATGGATACATACATATAGATATATGCAAAATATTAACATAGTACGTGGCTTTCATATTCCAAACTTACAGAAGCAAGGAAACAAGTTGTAAGGTAAAGGTTCCGATGACGGTTCCGTGAGTAGCTTTAAAAGGATCGTCATTTCGCGTTGCTACAAGTTTTCAATGGTTGAGCCATATTCTGACAGGTGGCCTAAAGGGCGATACAGATGTATAGAAGGAGTCTCACGGTGCGAGCTAACATGGTCATGATAGCGCACAGATTCACAAGCTGTTTTTAGGACGTAAGACCTTGTTCACCCTTTGCCGGTGACATTTCTCAGGTTTGAATAAGTTTCGTGTGTGGCTAACATCATGTAGATGAATATAATATAATAATTTGGCTTTTTTGTGAAAAAGTCGTGTTTCTGTAGTACTATGTGTTTGATACTCCGAGTCAGTGACTTTTTCGACTTTTTCAGTGTAAGCACATAATATAAAACTCGAAAAATATTAGAGGCAGAAGTCTATAGAGATATGATAAAAAATCCTAAATAAATTCTACGAAGGCTGTCAGTTCTCAAAAATAACAAAAGCTAGGCTAAGTTTTAGTTCTTTTTCGGCTAAAAAACTAAATAATATGTGACAACTCTTATATAATAAAGAGGTGTAATAGCCCAGTGCTTAGAAGACGATGATCTTATGAATCTAAGAATATCATCCGCCACGTGCATGTATCCACCAACCCGCGTTGAAACAGCGTGGTAGAGTAAGCTCCAAACCTTTGATAAATAGAGGATGCTTTACCCAACTTTTACGGCCTGTTACAATTAACACAAAATCTTTCTATATTTGTTCCATTAGACGCTAAACCTCATTTGGATTTTAAAAATATTATTATACTACTTCATGTTAACCTTCGGAGTTGGTTATATATTAAGCAATATATAAAATATAACCTATGTTATGTCCGTAAGAATGCAAAATACAAAATTAAAGCCGCAAGCGACATTGGGGATGACATATTAGTACTGTGACCGTACAAGTACTTAAACAGAGGCAAAAAGAAACACAACATGAAATTCGACGAAGTTTATTTTATTTATAAAAAAAAAAAAAACTTTATAATTATATGCAAAAGGTAGTAATTGAAACGTGACTACTGTATTAGTTATACAGATATTATTGCAATCGGTTATCGGATAGTGGGATGCTGCTCCCACGTAATTATATATTTGGTACCTTAATTTAGTCTGTATAGATCTGGAAAACAATTTGTTTTTTTTTTTTTTATTCTTGATGATATAGTTTATGAGTATGACCATAATGTGGACTAATAAAGTCATCTCAGTAAAGTTCATTCCGCATTTTTTTTATTGATAGACCAATTGATTGATTGTTAAATAGCGTTGGGTTCGGTATAGGTTGAAGGTTGCAAGCAGCAAATATTATATGTCGGTAATATTAATTGATAGTATAATATATTTCAGTATAGAATATTACTCTACAATAAGAAAAAAAACGTAAAATTACGTACTAAGTAAGCAATCTAAATGCTTGCGTTTACTTGGTTCTAGAGCGTTGTGAAAGCCTACCTGGGTCTTAATCTAATACTGAAATATTAATGAGTATGAATTTAATATATATGTCGCATACTCCGCACGTTCGGACTCAGATCGCTCTTCCTCAATTACTCGGACCTCAAATAAACCCGTTAACGGACTTCTCAATATCTTATTTTACGGAATAAAATCGGTAATAACACATGAATGAATGACAGCTCAATAAAAAATGCAGTGTTGCCGTTTCGCAAAATCGATTCCATCCAATTGTCCACTTGACATTACGATATCGGGAATTTATTAACTAGCAACACCAGGCATAGTTCTTGATCGTATTAGCAAATGGCGTTGCTCGTTCCTCGACATATAAATCTAATACTATTATTATTACATTTCTTTGTTTACACAATTGATTAAACAGAGCAAATGAAAAATAGTTTCAAATATATACAAATATAATTTTCATAATATCCTTTTTTTTGCCCCTATATATTTTTTATACATACTTTACTGCCAAGCTGTAATGCTTAGTATTGATGTAGTCAAGTTTGTAGGGTGAGTCAGTCAGTATAACAACAGACACAAGGGATATAACATTTTAATGCTCAAGGTTATGATAAATGTGTCTTACAGCATCAATATCTATAGTCGGTGCTTACTTGGTGACCAAAATTTCAAGAACCCTGTTTAAAAATATATAAATAAAATACACTCAATTCAATAAGACGTCAAAGTTCTTTAAAAATGTTTATATTATATGGACGCAATGGTTAGATAATACTGTTTATTTGTTTTTATATAAGCACGTACGAGATCGAGCTGACAAGGAAGTTGCTCCACTCAGCTTACTTGGTGACCAAAATTTCAAGAACCCTGTTTAAAAATATATAAATAAAATACACTCAATTCAATAAGACGTCAAAGTTCTTTAAAAATGTTTATATTATATGGACGCAATGGTTAGATAATACTGTTTATTTGTTTTTATATAAGCACGTACGAGATCGAGCTGACAAGGAAGTTGCTCCACTCAGGCGTCACCTGTTCTAAAACAGGTGACGCCTGAGTGGAGCAACTATTTACTGTTAATCATCAGCACACGCGCCGTTATATATTTATCATTATTATTAGTACTATATGTTATATGACAAAACATTGAAATCTTTATATACTAAAGCGTTTTTAAATATTTATTCAAATCAAGCAGGAAGTCAACAAAAAAATATGTGAAAGTATTTTTTAGCATTTGATTATCTGTGTGTCTAGATAGACTGGCAAAACTAAGAACACGTCGCAAATAGTGTGACTTTGTAATAAACATATATACGTATAACGAACCAAATAAAACCATGAAGTAGGTACCGGTAGTTATGGTAAATAATATTTTGAATTATGTACTTTACAGTATAAACTCAACGAATCTTAGTAGGTGTGCTAACGGCATCACTCCAAGTAATCGCAATTTTGAAAGCGATAATAAATTCTCCTGTCATGTAGAGTGAGAAGGAGACGATAGAAATATATATACATATATACGAACATGAGAGGACGTTTCTTATTATACCTGTTCTGATTCAAATCATAAAACAAATAAGTTTTCAATAGCACGTTAAAGAAGTCTATCCTAGTCGTTCTTTTTACAAGGATAAAAGTATCCTGTAACGCAGGATACTTGTTTTCGGATAAACAACTTTCCAAGAGATAAACAAACTGACTTGTTAATTATGAACATATATTATTTAAATGAAATTCCAAAAATGTTATTCTAAATGTTTTGTTTTTGGAACAATTCGTTTCCTCTCAAATAAGTATCAATTAATGTTACTTCTTGACAGAGATGTATCCTGATTTCGAAATTGAATTTGAATTTATAAATAATAATAATAATAATTTCACGCAGCTATTTAGCAAACAGTTAGACCTGATTTGGTATTGGCTGAAACCAGTTAAAACCGAAACATTCTGGTAAATCTTAAAAGACACCGATGTTATATTTTACTATCAGTTAACACTAATAGTATACGTATTTGTCTTATTATTATATTCTTATACGTTTACGTATAAAGTATTGTGTTTATTACGTATTTATTTCTCTGAAAATAAATTACCGATATAAAACAGTTTTCAAGCAAATCTTATCTAGAAGAGAACCATCTTCTCCATCGTAAGATAGCTTTCTATATCTTAACCGTATTTAAAATTGAGTCGGAAGACTTGAATGACGTGTTATTCAAGTCTTCCAACTCAATTTTAAATCAGTTCCGCCCACTGATTGATATTTTCGCAGACATTTTTATATTCACACTTTTGCATCTTTTGACAATGTAGATTATCTTGTACAATAAATACCGTAATATAATATCGCTCATTACTTACTTGTACGTACATATTAGCTGGTAAGGCAATTAATAACTTAGGATACAATAAAGTGATCTTTTAAATAAAAAAATAAGTATTAGATATCCAAAGAGCTGTGATGAAAATATCGTGAGTAAATTTGTCTGTGTCAGATGACAATCTTTATTAGATATAATTTTTTGTGCGGTGTAATGTTGTGCTGCAGAAGAGGGCTATTCGCGCAATCTATAACCTGGGAGCCAAGGAATCTTTGAGGTATAAATTTAAAGAAATTAAGATATTGACTGTTGCTTCTCAATATATATTCTGTAATGTTTTGTATGTACGGAAAAATATTAATGTTTTTATGAGAAAATGTGATTCTCATAACGTTGGTACAAGGAACAAACACAATCTTGTTACTCCTGTTACTCGACTGCATAGAGTCAGTAACAGTATACGCTTCTACAACAGGATCCCAGAAAGCGTTCAAAATGCTTCTGTTGCGAAATTTAAAAAAATTGTTAAGGAACGCTTGTGTGCGAAAGGTTACTATACAATTAGTGAGTTTATGTTTGATAGCACACCTTGGGAATGAAACGATCGCCTCCTGGCTGTTTCTACTCATATATAATTATGTATATAATTAATTTGACGTAAAAAAAAAAAAAAAGTCCCGCTGAGTTTCTTTCGCCGGTTCTTCTCAGGTCAGGGTGTTTTCTTTTTCCGAACCGGTGGTAGTGTTTAACTTGACAATCAATAAGAAAGTGTAATACTTCTATATTGAATAAAGGAATTTGAGTTTGAGTTTGTCGTTAAATAAGCTCCCACCTAATAAAAACAGCGGTACCCACATCCGTACCTTCAGGGGACGTCACGGGATCCTTTATGCCAATTAACGTAACGCCCAAACGGATAATCTCTCAATGCGAGAACCCCTGCGGCGACGCTTATGGTAGGGGGAGAAAAAGGCGATAGCGCCGATGCCTTCTCCGCGTTATTCTAGATCAATGTGGAGGTACTCTTCTCACGTTGTGGCGCTCCACAGCCTACTCGATATAATTTTTTTGCAGATGTAGACTATCTACTTCTAGCACCTCTCCGCCGATAATATCCACCAAGGAATGACTCTGGAACGCGGCATACAGCATGACAGCGTGGATGCCTTAGCCGAGCAGTAAGACTTTAACGAGCATTGTAAAGCCTGGTTTTCCTAGCTAGGCTACTTCAATTTAAAAAAAAAAACTATTTAATAAATAGTCCATCAGATGAATTTCAAATGTTATTTTTATATCATCTGTCTTTTATACACACATATATTGTAAACTGGAATACTATTAGATCATTTTAATTCCGTAAAGTAAATGAAATTCCAAGGTTCGTTTTAAAAACTGCATCATCTTTGCGAATCAATTCCAAGCAAAAAGTCGTAACTTGTAATTATAATAAATTTTCATTACGAGTCAGCAATGCGACATCGCTTTAAATAAACTTTCCTATAATTTATACGAATCTTGAATACAAGCCGGTAGTTCCACGATGAACACGTCAAATTGATTTCAATTGATGTTTTAAAAGCGACCGTTAAAGCAATCTTGGAAGAATATTATTTTGAAATTGCTATAAAAATCATGATTGACATAATTTTTTTGCGAATAAGTGAAGCTTAAGATTGATCGTCAATTACTCTGTAATTATAATAGAAGAATTACGTAACTATTTAATTATTTTGCCAATTCTTCTAGAAATCTATATAGAATCTAGAAATATATATATATACATTTGCTTTAGCGGAAGGCAGTGGCACTTTCTGGAGGTATTTATAGATGCACTTAAAAGATACGTTATCAGCTTTAATGATACACACGGCCTAAGATAAAGTGTCTTTTGTCACTTTCGAAAAACCATACAGCAACAATACTGGAATAATTATCATGGAAACTATGACTTCGACAATTTGAAGATTAATTCCTCATAATATGGCTACCGATACCGAAATTGGAGATCAGACACTGAGTTATAGAAAATAAAATTTGAACTTCGTGAAACGCTTAGTGGAACTGCTTTCACGATTCAGATGATGATGAAAGAGGTTGACCATGCGCCTAAACTCTTCACCCCATCGGATTATTAGAGTGGTGGAACAGAGATTACATCTGAGTTTGCGGACACATTTGTACGCCATAATATCCTGACCAGATGGGTTATCTGCTTAGAGATAAAGTTCGCATTAGAAATGTTAAGCTTATAAGTGCTTAGTCAGAAGGAGCTCATAATTTCTAGTAACTGCTCATAACGTCTGAACCATTGTTAAACACTTAATTAAGACGTAATCGCAAACGAATTTTAAAACAGTTAACTCCTTATTAAATTATTATATCTTGGTCGTAGGGCACTGTGCTAGCCAGTCTGGGTAGGTACCACCTACTAATCAGATATTACTACTACCAGCAGTAAAGTTGTTTCCTGGTTTGAAGAGTGAGTGAGCCAGTGTAATTACAGGCACGAGATATGCAACCTCTTAGTTCCCAAGTTTGGTGGCACATTGGCTATGTAAGGAATGTTTAATATTTCTTTCAGCGAAATTGTCTATGGGCGGTGGTGACCACATACCATCAGGTAACTGATTTTCTCGCCCGAATAAAAAAATAAAAATTTTCTTTATTAAAGCGAGTTCATTAAAGTAATTTTGAATTGTCATGTAATATACAGTATTGATTTATATGTAAAACTTCCACCGGTTTCATTTCGGAAACTAGAACCGGCAAAATAACTAAATAGTTACGCAAATCTTCCATTATAATTACAGAGTAATTGACGATAAATCTTGTATTGACTTAAGCATCGACGTCTTTGAATGGTATTAAAATGTTTTCATAGGCCACGTGAAAAATAACTGTGAAATATCATTACAGAAACGAACACCGTGCTCGAGGAAGGATGTATTGACTTTATTGTCGACTTCCAGGAAAGATATATTATATAAATATTTTTAATGACATTATGACATGACATCACATTAGAAACCTCTATAATTAACAGTTTTTCTCTACTATATTAAGCATGTATTATATATACATATAAACTTTCCTCTTGAATCGCTTTATCTATTAAAAAAAACCGTATAAAAATCCGTTGCGCAGTATGAAAGAAAGATGTAAATATTTTATGCTTAATATAAATTAAAGTGAGAACTTTTGTGGGCTGAGGAGCCCACGTATCCAACTTGCACTTGTTTTCAAAACAATTGAATACAAGTGAATTTTTTTTTTTTTCTGAAACAGGTGGCGTCATTATATTCAAAAAAAATATTTGCAGAGTCAAACATACGTACGTCACACGTCAACTATATTGTATTGCAGCAGCTGTATCTACATAGAGCGTGAACATTTATGTCGGTGAGCGCACATTAAGTTAAAAATTCCTGAATTTATTAAAAATTGAAATCATTAAATTAAAAACGGTTTTGAAAAATTCATGTCTTTGAAACACGTATATTATGTTGAAAGTCGTACATATACTCGAGAAAGAGACACGAAAATTATTATTTAAGAAAGAGATAAATGAGTAAATGGGAGGGTCATTGTAAATTAAGAAAAATATATAAAATCCCTGGAAATGCTGCCAGCATCCTCGCCACCATTCCACGCGGTCAAGATTTATCACGTGAAAACACTCAAGTCATAGATGCGCTGGCCACGCCATGTAGCCAGGATGAGCGATGACTGTTGGACTTCTAGACTGAGCTTACGCCGCATTCTTAATGCGTTTTAATTCCCTGCCAGCATTAGAAACAAAGGAAAACCAATAACTCCTTGGGATAAAGATATAATAAGAATAGCTGGTAAAAACTGGATGACAATTGCCAAAGATAGACACAAATGGAAAAGTCTGGAGGAGGCCTTCACCCTCACATAAAAGGGGTCCTTGCATGCCTACGTGGTAAATTATTGGAACCATTTAAACTCATATTTTTAAATCTTATATTATATGATTTTTCAATTAACATTATACTCATAACTAGATTATTCATGCACATTATTATCTAATATTAGAATTATAATTTAAATCATAATCTACTTTAATTTATGCGAGGAATAAAAAGCTTACTATTCTATTCTATTATTTATATTTAAGGACTTAAAGTTAATAATTATTATGTAAATAGATTTTATTATTTTAAAATTACTCAACCTGTATAAAACTTAAACTATATTTTAAAAAAAAACTCATTTTTATATAGCTATTAAATAAATCTCTATTAAAGAGTACATTTGTAGCACCTTTTTCGCCTGATAATTGCAATGGTGACCACAAAATGTCCCAAATAAATAAACCGCTCTTTAAGCTAAGAATACTACAAGTCTACAACCAATACAGCTTTTCATATTTGAAATTAGATACCTATGCTTCCAACTGTCGATAAACAAATTGAAAAAAAATAATCATATAATTACCAGTTCGCACGATGGTATTTATGTATAAATGCATAAATTATAATAACAATTGGATTATTAATGCAAAAATTGAAACAATCTAACAGTGGAAAGGAACGGAACCACGAATGTCTGGCCTCGACTTCGCTTCCTTCATACATTCACTCTATACTATCAGCACTTCCTCCGTTTGACAGCTCGTTATGTCTAATTTATGGCATAAAAGCGTTATGCATTATACTAAATACGTAATTACATTCATAAAATATATAATAACACACCACATGGCATTGGGAATTAAATTGGCGAACTTTTCAAATTTTCACACCTGAACCTTTTCACATTTTGACAGCTAGCTATTATTTGAATCTGGAACGCACCAATCCGCTGCCTACGTTTTTGACATGTTCCAGATATGAGGGGTTTTTAATTGGTATTTTAAAATCAAAATAATTTTTATTCGAGTAGCTTCTTAAGGGACTTTAAAGTCATGTTACACTATTTAATTAAATGTAAAATTACCACAAGTTTGAATTAATAGATTGTACTGAGAAGAATCGAGTGGAGGACCTCCTCGGCTTACACCTCGACCAAGAACTCCTGTCGCATCTCCTCCATTTCAACAAAATCCTAAATCAAAAATCATACGCCTTCTCGTGACTGGATCTGCAGTTGATTTACCGAGAAAGGTCAACAAAATAATCACAAAAAATACTTCTTTTCAAATTATTTATTTAACTATTAGTTTTGTTGCATTGAATGAACCTTCTGCTTAATAGATTGAAAGTACCCAATTACTATAAATGAAGGGCCAAAGCCCTATCATTAAGGTTGATTGACCGGAGTGTTTAATGTTATATTTATTGTAACAATTGGATTGTCCTTGCGTGTCAACAAACGACAATGAAACCTTTACCGAACGACGTTACTGTATTCGAATAGGTTTGGCTATGTATCAATACTATATTTTAAGAGATATAAAAAATACTATGGACTAGCTGTGCCCGCGGCTTTCTTATTGCATCAGCTATCTGCCAGTGAAAGTCCCGTCAAAATCGGTCCAACCGTTCCAGAGATTAGACGGAACAAACAGACAGACAGACAAAAATTTTAAAGGACTGACTTTAATAGCACATAAAAATAGTTTCATTGTCTGTCAGACTCACTCTGTGTAACTCACCAATAGATCTTAACGGTTTTTAAATAGTAAACATCTTTCGAAAAAAAAATTTGCAAACCGGTCTATATATTACAGAGTTAAGTCCGAAATAACATACACATACAATATTAACATCCATATCCATAACCTACTTTTTTGAAGTCGGCTAAAAAATATTCAGTTCTTAAACAAAACTGCGAAAATATGGATAGATACTCTCGTAAAAATTTTGAAAAAAAAAGCGAGCTTTCTAAAATTATAAATGCTACTAAAAATAGTATAATTAAAAGCTCTGTCTGTCTGTCTGTTACGGCCAAACTTTTGAACCGAATTTGATGAATTTTGGTATGAAGCCAGCTTGAACTTCAAAAAAGGACATCATCTTTTTATGCCGAACACATGAACACTGAAGCCGCGGGCGACAACTAGTGAAATAATAAAACAATGTCTAATACCAAATTATGTTAATAAATTCAATGAATAAGAATACATGCTATAAAACACAGTTATTTGGATTTGGTAAAAGGCGAACGGATGATATCTTTCCAACGAACATAAAACAGAGAAAAAGTTACCAAATCCCTAAACCATAAACCAAATCAACTTATAAGCCATTACTCTACTATCCAATAATAAATCTTAAGCAGGACCTTAAATTACTAACGGTCTGTAACTGGGCTAAGCCTCTACTGAGCAATCTCTCTATTTGAGGTATAAGTTTGAAGCGATGACGGTACTAGCTTGGTGGTAGGGCTTTGTGCAGGCACGTCTAGGTGAGTACCGCCCACTCATAAGATATTCTAGCACCAAAAGGCAGTAATATTGTGTTCCGATTTGAAGAGTGGAAGGAAGGATTCCTCACGCCTTTCACCGCCGAACATGAAATAAATTATAAACACAAATTAAGCACATGAAAGTTCAACAGTGATTGTCTGGACTTGAACCCCGTAATCATCGTTTACGATTGACGTGTTCAAACAACTGTCTGAGATGGCGTCGACCGTTTTGTTACTTTAATATATTAAAGGCAAAAATATGATAATGCGATTTAAAATGATTCGTCTTCCAAATGTTTGTTTCTTGCTCAACTGAAAAAATATCACAGAGTAAACACCTGGGCAGAACGAAGGCAACACGAGCAATTTTAGAGACACGGTATCTTGACACAAATCTCACGATATATTATAAAATTTTTGACTAACAATTTTTTGTTTAAATCCAAATATTTTATTGCATTTTTAGAAAGGCCTTTGTTAGTATAAAAAACATTTTATAAATACTTTACGAAAAAATGCAAACTATACTACAAGTACATCAAGTTTTATTCCACTAAAATACTGACGTCATTTGTCATAATCGAATTAAAATTAAAGTAACACGCAGCCTTTCAGACAATATATCTCACGACAGATCTTTGGTTAATAACGCCGCGTGTCCACAGCGTAACATTAATACTAACTCATTGAATTCTGATAACATGAGCGCGACAAACCTTGACCGTAACCCTGAACTCGTGATGAAATGACCAAGGAGACAGCTTGAAAAGATATAAATTAAAGAATACTTTTTTATGTTATTTCTGAACGATCTCCGTCTGGAATTTCATTCATGAATTCTTTTCACGGAGATAACATCTGATACGTTTTAACAATCAAAAATATCTTATAACAGTATGTTTTTTACGTACGAATATGTGAACAATATTTAAAAAAAAAACCGAGAGGTATCTTGACGGGACATCCGGCCGGAACTAAGTTATACTTATTGTGTATTAAATAACAGACAACGACAAAAAGTAACAACGTTTGAAACGCGTGTATCATAACCGATGATTTTGGGTTCAAACCCAGGCAAGCACCACTGAATTTTCATGTGCTTAATTTGTATTTATAATTCATCTCGTGCTCGGCGGTGAAGTAAAACATCGTGAGGAAACCTGCATGTGTCTAATTTCAACGAAATTCTGCCACATGTGTGACAACCCGCATTGGAGCAGCGTGGAGAAATATGCTCCAAACCTTATCCCTAAAGGGAAAGGAGGCCTTAGTCCAGCAGTTGGAAATTTACAGGCTAATTTAATGTATGTCAATGTAATGTTGAAAATAAAAAATGACAATGCAACAATTTTTATTAAAAATCCTGTCTGAATTAAAACCATATATACAATAGAAAGAGATAGAGAGAAAGAGAAAGAGAGGGAAAGGTCGCCTGGAAAATTGGCATAACGCATTTCCCTCATGTGACAATTTTTGCCAATGCACTCTACGCCGCACGCAAGCCGCGTAAAAGAACTTTTTTCCAGAAACATCATTTAGCCCAGAAGGTCCACCAGAAATAACACGTGGTTTTAAAAAGTAACAAGTACGTAAATATCTCACTGCTGAGTAGATATGTACTCACCCTATAAAGATACTATCTTTATGTTATATAGTATGTTTGATAATTTCTTCTGATTTGTGTATTTTTTCGATAGATCTTTAAGATGGTTAAAAGGAAGATAATTGAGGTTGTCTGTACAGTGGGTGAGGCTTCGAGACTGTTTTAATGTAACTCATCCACTACCCCTGTCGAGCTGTGGTTTGCGAGCACTCGAGCAAAAATGCTTTACGAATACGAAGATTTTAGTTTTATCATATCATTCCAGGTGACGTTTCAAAAGCACTCGGCAGTTCGGCTTACTGATCATAACGTCCGTCTACGAAGAGTTGGCTGACCTAAAAACTTGACACTTCTCTTAAACTTATATTAAAATAAGATGATGTTCTTCTTAAGTAAAGTGTTATTGTATGTCTAACAAACTCCCATCATTAGAGGTTTCTGACATTTCATCTCCAGTAAAATTTCTCAACTAAAACAATTCTCTCGGCCGTTCACCCCGAAGTTCAAACTTTCCTTAAAACATATCATTCCATCATTATGACAGCTATTCAGCTTATTAACTTTTAGAACGTACTTGTTTAAACTTTATTAATATTTTCAACGAACATCTCACAAAAAATAAAGACGAAATATTATCTTAACGAACAAAGAGCTGATGTAAAGTGTGCAATTGACATTTACATAATTCATTCATAGGTTTTTCGCGAATGACAAAATCCGACACTAGAAAGAATTGCGAAAAATATTTGAAGGTGTTCGATTTTTAGGAAAATTGTTTTGAAATATTTATAAAGAAACCGAACACAGGTAACGATAAAATTCTTAAAACTGTAAAAATGTAATGTAAACTTTCGGAAACGCTTTACTTCATAAATTGGCTTAATCTGAGTTAATTTATTGGTCGAACAACCGCACATTCTCATTGGTGTATATTATTATTTATTATTGATGAATAAACACTTAATTGGTTTGATTAAAATATTTCACCAACAGCAATTTCATTACACATATGAATGTTATATCTCGCTGGAACATGAGCTGTAATAAATTATTGCTGGTTCAGGGCTAAAAATAAATCATTTTTACACTTTTTACATTAACAGCCTGTAAATTTCCCACTGCTGGCTAAGGCCTCCCTTTGAGGAGAAGGTTTGGAGCATACTTCACCACGCTGCTCCAATGTGGGTTGGTGGAATACACATGTGGCAGAATTTCGTTGAAAATAGACACATGCAGGTTTCCTCACGATGTTTTCCTTCAACGCCGAGCACGAGATGAATTATATATACAAAATATGCACATGAAAAATCAGTGGTGCTTGCCTGGGTTTGAACCCGAAATCATCGGTTAAGATGCACGCGTTCTAACCACTGGGCCATCTCGGCATTCTCGGCAATGGTAAATCGTTGATATTAAATAGTAACAATTTGTAAATGTCCCACTGCTAAGCAATATTAAGGAGAAGGCTTGAAAGTATTCGAGTACGCAAGTCCATAGGTTACCTACATGTTGTAAATTAATACTTATTTTATTTTTGATACAATAAAAACGCAACATCATGCCGTGTATAATTTTTAAGGAAAAGGTTTATACCTAACATCTTAATTCATAACGTAATCAAATTCTATGGTACATTTTATCCATAATATATTTTATTCGAGTAGAATTGAACAAACATCAAATTATAAAATAATTGAATGTCATATACTAATAGAATAAAGTCCATAATGTTTTGTAATATATACATATACATGAGTTTTAAGTAAATACGTCTACGGGATTTTCTCATTGAAACAAAAATGTGTCCATAAAAAGAAGGTACTTTTATTGTTGTCTGAGACTTTTCTTATGATATAGGCAGTCAGACGAGCAAATAGGCCACCCGATGGTAAGTGGTCACCACCGCCATCAGACACTCTTATCATATAAATTTATTACTTTACGTTACTTCTCGTGTTTGTCAAGTTTTAAAATATTTGCTCTTAATAAATGAGGAAAGCAAAGACACGTGACTTTGCGAGAAAAAGTCTTCAAGAACACATCCGGTCAATGACCGAATGTACCCACACGAATATGTAGTAAACCCCATTTTATTTTCCATTTCGAGCAGCCTCGTTTCCTCATTTCGAGTACCCTAATACCTTATCTTTTTTAGGCATTGTGAATAGTTAACTTCAAGCTTAGGGATGCGATAGTAGTTTATTGCTCAATAAAGCACGACTTTACGAAAAAATCCTTGGTTTATGGAGCAAGTTAAGCGGAAAGGGAAACGAGGTTGCGATTGAATAGAATAAGTGGTTCATAACTGAAGATTGCGGGTTTAAATATTGGTAAACACTTGAAAATTTCCTGAGGAAGCCCGTGCATGTCGGGTCAATAAACAATATCAATATACCATGCCAAATTTTAATTACATTGAACACTTAATGAAAAAAAAATAAGGTCCTCAAAATGTAGAGTGCTCGAACAGCATTTCCGTGTGGAATCCCATTTACAGTTCTCTTTACAAATAATTAAACAACTTTCAACATGAGTGAAATAATACGAGCTGGTAAAATTTATACTAAGCATGTACTTTTGCAAAGTATTTTTTCTACTGCAATCAAACGATTACACGTGATGCTTGCTCGCTTCAGTATTTTCCACTGCGGTCGCCGTTCTTGACGTCATTTTCCGTCATTTTCACATTGAAGGACGGACCAAAACGTTCCAATTTATTTGAGAGGTATAATATTCCTATCAACGCTCCAACTAAGCGTCACACGTATACTTGGAATATTCATTGACCTGAGGCTCCTTTTTATAAATCAATTTATTTCTACGCAGATTTCTGCGACCGTGCCTTTTTAAATAATACATTTTATTGATCTTCTTTTTTACAATATAAGAAGAAGAAGGAGCAAATGCGAAGGGTCGTCATCAACACCGGCTAACCTAACCTAACCTAACCCTTTTTTTTTTTTCTCGCTGGAAAAACGCGTTACGCGCTTCCCCCACGTGATGGAAGGTGGGGGGGTGTGTGGGACTCCCCGGAGCCCTGGACGCCGAGTGCGCCCAGGTACGCCGGGTTTACCCACTAAAAAACCAGCGGTACCCTCTCCGTCTCTCGGCGGGCGCCACGGGATCGCTTGCGCATGCTACCGTGACGCCCTGACGGTCGGCCCGCCTATGCGGGCCTCCAACACCTAGAGGGGGTTCTCGGGGTACTGAGACCCCCCCCTAGTCCCTGCGACGCCTATTGAGGCGGGGGGAGAAGGTGCGCGTAGCGCTTCTTCCTCCTCCCCGGTCGTCTTCGGCGGAGCGGGTCTGCAGCGGCATCCTCTTCCCGCTCCCGCTCCGCGGCAACCTAACCTAACCTAACCTAACCTAACCTTGAGAACTAAGATGTTATGATCCTTGCGCCTGCAGTTACACTGACTTCCTGACAACATCGTAAGGATACTTCACCATAATTTGAAATTCTACCACTTACATTATAATTATCATGTTATTCAAAAGCCTTCTCTCCTTTAAGGAGAAGGTTTGGATCTAATTCCACCATGCTGATCCAATGCGAGTTGGTGGATCTATGATCCATCTATGCGGAAGAAATTCATTGAAATTAGACATGTCGGTTTCTTCGTGATGTTTTTCTTCACCAGCAAGAACTAGATGAATAATAAACACAGATAAATTCAGTGGTGCTTGCCTAGGCTTGAACGCGCAAACATCAATTGGAACGTACTCATTCTAACTACTCTGCTATTTTGGCTTAGAATAAAGTACAAGTACTTTTTTGGTATTTATTTCAAACAAAGAACGAATAATTACCTCGTTGAAACTTCCAGTAAAACATACTTCATATAGTCTAAATCTATATCAAATTCCTGTTACTGTTCAACGCCCTTTTAAGCCCAGCAGCTATCTACCCTCGTCAAATGCGTTGGTCCTCTACTATTCTTCGTTTGTAGGGCATACGGATTAAAAGTCACTGTCCCTTCCTTTGTAGGGGCGTGTGATAAATTATTGTGCTATAAATACTTTTTTCCTGAATGTTAAATTATTTTTAATGCTATTTTCGTCATTTCGGATATTTAATTAAATTACTATATACGAGGTACCGTAAATACAAGTCATAATAAGAAAAAGTCGTCGAGTTTAATCTCTTCGATGTAGTTTAGTAGGAGGAAAATTTATTTTCAGTACAGATTAGTTTGCGTCAGAGAGTATATTTCTTTATTATATTCAGAAAAATCTGTAATAGACTTTTTTAAAGAACTTTAGTCACTCTTTTTAGCTCTGTGCTTTATAAAGATGAACTGTCATACTTTATATACTCGTATAACGACTAAGTACTTAACTTTTTTAAATTAATTTATACTTTATTATTTGCTATACTAAAGATCAAAAAAAATCTTAAAACTAATTATTGAACCTCAACATGCTTCTTTTGATTAGTAATTAACTAATTAACCATTTAATTCCAACTCAATCGTAGGAGAGATTGTAACGTACCATTTGAGTGGGGGTGCAATTTAATAGATTTACATACAATGTTCTTGTAATAATTCATATAGTGTACGAATATTATATGTAATCTCGATTACATCGAAGAATAATTATCTTTCTCGCTCATACTATTGAAATATTAATCTATCCCTTTCATTCAAATAAATCGTTCCATTGCCACTTTCTTTCCCGTGTTGTATCTTCGTTTGTTTTTTTCTTTATAATATAGGTTAGTTATTAATGGACGAGCAAATGAGCTACCTGATAAAGTGGTCGACACCACAATGGCGTTGTTAGAAATATTAACCATTCCTTACATTGCGCCACCAACCTTGGGAACTAAGATGTTATGTCAGTTGTTCCTGTAGCTATACTGACTCACTCACCCTTCGCCCTTTGTTTCTCGGACACCACGATACTGAGTACTGCTGTTTGGCGGTTAAATATGTGATCAGTTTGTGGTACCTACCCAGACAGGCTTGCATAAAGCCCTACCACTAATTAAAAACGAAAATGAAAATAAATTAAGTAAATAAAAACTTAAAGATTGGAACATTCTCGAATTAATGCATACAAACTATGATATACGAGTTCTTTTAAATACACAGACTAAATATTTTAACAGTTTTAACATGTGAAGAAACTCTGTGCGCTTATAGTCTGTGGAGACTCGGACATGGTTTGATATACACGATAGCGGAGCAGCGACCGGGTAACTGCCACGGAGTAATCCCGCGCTTTCTTTACGCCTCCATAGGTGTGGTTCGCTTTTAGTGTCTCGGAAAATTTCTCCAGTCAATATTTGACTCGACACATTTATATGATTACTCAGTTCATGTCCTACACCTTTGTCGTGAGTACTTTCCATTGTCTTTGTCATTTAGTAAGTCAAATAAAAAAAATGTATATTTTGATCGTATCTATGGTTATTTATTTCTTTTATCACGACAGAGGCAGCAAATTCAAATTTTTTTTTTTTTATTAATATATGCAAGTGTAATTACTCCTCTGCAATTAATCACTGCGGGCTGGCGGACACGTCTCGATATTTTATCAGACACATTCAGATTTCCTTGCAAAGTTTTCGTTTATTATTATTTAAATGCAAATTAAATACAGATAAACCTTTATCGTTCTATATAAGGCTCGCGGCGGCTATATAATCTGAACCCATACTGTGAACTCGTAGCTCGGAATTATTTTCAGGAGAAAAAATGTATTATAACTGACAGCCAAACTACTTTGAAGCTGCTTTCACGTGTAAACATTACAGCAAATAGCCTATTCGTACCTAAAAGGCATGCAACGCAAGCAAGCCCTGCGGTAGATGTCTATAGGCGGTGGTAGTCACTTTTCGTTTCTGGTGAGCCTTGAAATAGATATTCAATGAAAGAATGTATATTCAACTATATCATACCAACGATCTACAACTATCTTCAAATAATTTAGGAATTTTATATATAGATTCTTTTGAATAAAAATACAAAAAAAAAAAATACTTATATTAAAACTAATTATTGAACCTCAACATGCTTCTTTTTATGAGTAATTAACTAATTAACCATTTACTCCAACCCAATCGTAGGAGAGTAACGTAGTATCTGAGTAGGGGGTGCAATTTAATAGATTTACGTACATATATGTTCTTGTAATCATTCATATAGTTTACGAATACTACATGTAATCGATTACATCGAAAAATTATTATCTCTCTCGCTCAAAATATTGAAATATAAATCTATCTATTACTAAGATAGAAATGGCGTGGTTTTAATAAAGTGAATATATGTACTTACAGTTACTTCGCAGTTTACAACAATATGAGGTATATTCACAGTTCTATAACAATGACAATCATTGGATCGACACGAAGAGGAAAGGTAACCTAATAAAACCTTGCTTCCGACTTCGCAAAGTTAGTACGTCTTTCCTGGGAAACAGTGTTCGTTTCTGAAATAAGATTGCACGGTTATTTTTAACTTGGCCTATTAAAAAAAAAAAAAATTGGACAACATCACATACATTACTCTGATCCCAATGTAAGTAGCTAAAGCACTTGTGTTATGGAAAATCAGAAGTAATGACGGTACCACATAAACCCAGACCCGCTGGAAAAACGCTTTACGCGCTTCCCCCACGTGATGGTAAGTGGGGGGGACATAAACCCAGACCCAAGACAACATAGAAAACTAATTAACTTTTTCTACATCGACTCGGCCGGAAATCGAACCCGGGATCGGAGTGGCGTATCCATGAAAACCGGTGTACACACTACTCGACCACGGAGGTCGTCAAATTTAAAGCTCATGTCAAAATAACCTTGATAATTAAGGCATATTACTCAATACAAGATTATATTAAAGACCAAAACAGTGTGGAATTAGTATTTATCAATTCCTAGGCAGGATATATAACAATTTAATTGTACTTTACAGACATACTCTATAAATGAAATGGTAGAAAAGAGTAATTACTGAGTTTCTTGCCGGTTCTTGTCGGTAGGATCTACTTTCCGAACCGGTGGTTACTTTACACCATAACATAACGATTCAAAGCCTACTTGAATAAGAAATAGTTTGATTTTGATGTTATGATAAAAAAAAATATAAATAGGGGACAAAGCGGCAGGAGGCTCATCTCATGGAAGCTGACTACCAACGCCAACAACGAGCGCAAGCGACGTAACGTGGCACCCAAGCTTGGTGACACATTGGTGACATGAAGAATTATTATTATTTCGTTTAAAAACCAGCGTCTACGTGCAGTGGTGTCCAATTACCACCACGTGACCCATTTACTAGTCCATAAAAATTTATATATAAAATTATGAATGGACCTCACAAAATAGTATTGTTTTACGATTCTAGTATTTACGTATAAGAAACTCTGACGTAAATTTCCTTCCGATATTATTTATATTTAACAATACAAATGATTTACACATGACTGGAAAATAACATAAATAAATTTAACGAGCCATTGAGCTGACGTCATCCAGCGTAGATTTTGAAAATACATATTTCAGTCCCACAACCCCTGTAAAAATTTATAATTATAATCTAAATAATATCAACTCCTTTTTTCATTGTGCAAGTGTATATCAAAGATTATTTTCGCATCTGTTTGTTTTGTTTGCCAATTAGCGTTTATTTCCTTAACTCCTAAAAGATTTTACGGATTACACTGTATCGAAGCCCAGTCAGTTAATTTCTTCCGAAAAGCTATAAGCCTATATAGGAAATAAGATGTTAAATGGTTTTTTCTAAAGCAGTCAGTTCCGTTAAATTAGGTTGCGAATTCGCTGTACTGATTTGTCTATGTTAAAAATTAGTCGTGAATGCGGAAACGCAGTTGCCAATGCTTCCGGTAAGCCTGGACAAAGCCTTTGTCGTACACTCTCGAATCAAAGTTCGGGCAGGATGTTTAACTCGCTGTTAGTAAGAAGCCGAGATGGCCCAGTGGTTATAACGCGTGCATCTTAACCGATGATTTCGGGTTCAAACCCAGGCAGGCACCACTGAAATTTCATGTGCTTAATTTATGTTTATAATTCATCTCGTGCTCGGCGGTGAAGGAAAACATCGTGAGGAAACCTGCATGTGTCTAATTTCAACGAAATTCTGCCACATGTGTATTCCGCCAACCCGCATTGGAGCAGCGTGGTGGAATATGCTCCAAACCTTCTCCTCAAAGGGAGAGGAGGCCTTTATCCCAACAGTGGGACTTTTCGGGCTGCTAATGCTAATGCTAGCAAGAACTCCTTTGACTCCTTTGTTTCCAATAATTCAATTATTTTGTGTGAGAGCGATACTGAATTTATAAAGAAAGAATAATGTAAATTGTAAGCACTTTGTGTACAAAAAATGGCTTTGCAAATTGTAATATTAATGTACAGTTTAAAAAGAACTATGAGTATAACTTTTATTTACAAAAATATATTGACTTGGAAACTTTCCTTTTGCCCGTACCAATCGAGATGGGTATTTCATAATGGCTAGAAAATATAAGCTATATATACTAAAATGAATACAATACAGTTGTTTGCGAAACAGATGGACAATGTTAGTGGGTGTGTTTTAGCACACATGTCAATAGATATATTATAAGTTATATGCTTACACATCTACTAAAAAAAACGTGTCATTTTCCTTATAAAATATTACACTTCATATTTTATTTTTTACCTTGTAATATATCCACACAAAAAACGTGACCGGCTTTCTATTATGAAAAATATTGGCTTGGAAAAACGAGTATAGTATTAATAAATTAAAACGTATACAAATTAAAATGCATTCAATTAATTTCAAATCTAAGAATAGAAAAAATATTTAAAATCTGATAACTTATTTTAACTTAAATTCCGAAGAACTCATATTTGTTAAGAGCCGTAACGCGCGGCTACACTAACGTTTGTAGATGTTTCTGTTCCGATGCTATAACTTTGCACAATAACACCGCATAGTAAATGGTGTCTCTAACGCAAAAAGACGTTTCCTAATCGGACTGTTTGGTCCGGAGATTATCGCATTCGAAAAACAATAAACTCAAAAATATTCTTAGTATAGATATCAAGTGAAAAAACAACACTTAATACATTAAAAACTCATTCAGATATATCAAAATTCTGTATCATATTCTATAAATATGTTCATTCACGAAGGTGCGTTTCGTATGTGCTGAGGTACGAGATAGCATTCTCAATTTAAAGACTCCGTTGCTACTGCATTTTTTTTTTAGTTACCTGACCTGGGGCTTGATCCTAGGATCTCGTGGTCTGCCTCATAAGCCAGCTACTAGATCAACGAGTAAATCTATATAGAATCTATATAAGATGTAAATAGATCATAATGTTATTTACATTTGTTTTAAGTCATAATCATTTTTCCACTGAAATAAATTCTTCTTTGTTACATACAATGATGCACTCAAAATTCACCTTGAAATATTACTCTCATCGCCTTCAGAACAGATTCGCTACAATAAATATTCCATTCAATAATGAAACACATATATATTGATTGTACTTGAAGTTACGTTGACATGTAAATTCCTCCGTATAGTAAAAAGACAAAGTCAAAATTACGTATTCAATATATTGAAGACTTAGCTTCAAGTAAACAGGAACTTTTTTTTTATGGCATTGTTTGGCGGACGAGCATATGGGCCATCTGATGGTAAGTCGTCACCACCGCCCATAGACAAAGGCGCTGTAAGAAATATTAACCATTCCTTACATCACCTATGCGCCACCAACCTTGGGAACTAAGATGTTATGTCCCTTGTGCCTGTGATTACACTGGCTCACTCACCCTTCTAACCGGAACACGACAATACAGTGTACTGTTAATTGGCGGTAGAATATCTGATGAGTATGTGGTACCTACCCAGACGGGCTTGCACAAAGCCCTACCACCAAGTAATAGAACGTCAAATAATTAACAATATTTTATATACTTTACAATATCTATATTTCCAGTTTTTGTTACAATCGTCCATTATCTTCCGCTTTTCAACCCAGATTAACAATTGCCATGTCAAATTCAAAAATATTCTTCTCATACTTTTATTTACAATAATGTCAAACCAAAAAGTATTCATTACATTGATGTAATTCTGTGATTGAATATAACTCAATAGCTTTACAACTTTTAATGATTATTTATTAATATCTTTATAAAATAATTTATAGGCATACAATATGTAGAAGGAAATCTACCACCAGTTCGGAAAGAAACACCAGAGACCTGAGAAGAACTGACTAGGAAATTCTGACGATTTTATTTTTATGTGTATTTTTCAACAATTGTATTTACAAAGCAATCGTTTATAAATAGTGTATTACAATCAAAGACAGTAAAGACCCCACTGCTGGACTTATTACTCTTTATTTTAATTTTTTCAGTGGTTTGAAACTAACTTATGGTACTATCACGGTGGTAGATTTTCTTAATTATATTCTATCACTACGGAACACTTAACGAATTATAAAAACAAATTAAGTCATCTTCAACTGAGGTGAGGCTTGCTTAGGTTTGATTCCGCAATCTTCGGTTATAACCAGTGATATTGCTTTGAACATTACTTCCTTCAGACGTCTAAGTTATCCTAAAGTCGCCTCTAAAGAAGTTTTATATAAAACTATGTATATTTACTTTAAATTTTAGCGCTGATCAAATATTGTCATCACAGATTTGCCAAGTTAATATCCATCAATGTCCAAAATACTACTGCACAGATAATAAATTAATAGTAAACCATACAAAACTTCATATCTATGCCGTTCACAAGTGAGGAGTTCCGTCATCTGAATCCAATCCTGGATGTGAAATCAGGGCATGCATATTATATAAATACATAACAAAATCGTAACTGTGTCAATGGCTTAAATCTCAAGTTCATAACATGTACTAATTTGTGTTTATAATTTAAGTTTGCAAGATATATTTTTTTCTTTATTTAAAGTGTTTATTCGTTAAAACGAATATATGTCACTCTGTAAAATTAACAATATTATTTGAGTTATTTAAGTTAAGTTAGTTATTAAGTTATTAGTTTAGCTATGTCACAATATTACATTATCCTTTCTTTTATTAAACCTTAACTAATTTGAATAATTGAAATTTGACACAACAAACTCACAAACATTGCAAGTTAAATAACATATCTATATAAATACTTTTGTGTGAATGTCTCTTTGAATTTCGTTTATTTTATTGAAATTTCATGATTCAAATACTTACTCAATAAATAAATGAATTGTTAATTAAAAATGATTTAACGCTTGTCGTAATTACTGATATAAAAAACAAATACAACCGTAAAAACCGTCGACGATGCACAGCGATGTTTGTTTTTTATGGACCTTTTTTAAGTTGCAGGTCAATTGTAGCGTTACTTGAAGCAGTCTCGTCTTCCTGAATGCAATTAAAATGCCTTTCGTTAATGATACACGTTATCAAATCCATAGATTATATATCAACACTTATAGGAAAACAATTGTTCATATTAAACAATTTTCATTCGATATACGAGAATAGAAATGATTTCATTCATTCATTCATTCCGTTTGTTACGCTCATAGCATTCAATTACACGGAATATGTCGCATGTAAACATTACTATACTATCTCGAGACTTAATGATTTATGACGCATGTAAAATTAATGTCACGTGACTTGTGGAGTGTTCCAATTATTTGTATTTTAAGCATGATTTATGTTACGTGATATATAATGTTATAAAGGTTAGTGAAAGCTATAAGTACTAATATTTTCAACTATAAAGATTTTACACGATAACCCTATCGCTTTGCACAAGCTCACCTGGGTAGGTACTGACCACTCATCAAATATTCTAGCGCCAAGCAGCAATACTTATTATTATTATGTTTCGATTTGAAGGTGAGTGAGCCAGTGTAACTACAAGCACAAGGGACGTAACATCTCAGTTCGTGATGACTACCATCAGATGACCCTTAGGCCCATCCGCCTACTGATACCATAAAAAAATATTATTGTAAATAAATATTATATTTAAACGTTGAAGTCTCCACTGACGTATTGTCCGTGCGTATTATGGTAATTATCCATTTTGTGTACTTTTCCGTAAAACGATGTTTATTTTGGTATGAGCTGCTTCAATTGGTCACCACTAAACGAGGTAGGCCATATAATCTAGATAATAAATAATTCAAATAAAGAGACAGTATAGATATAAAATATCATTTATTTACAAGTTTATTTAATAATGCCTAAAGTTAACACCTGATGATAACCACCAGGGGCCTATTAAGTATGGTCAGCCAAGTCATTAAAAAAGTTAGATCGTTCGGTTCAATATAATTGTAAAACATTGGATCGTGTCTCTTTATTTTTTTTATTTACTTTACAACATCCACGGGCTCACAGTGGCCCGTGCCTTTTTTCACATTTTATTTTTATAAATTTTGGCGTTATTTTATATTTATGCTGAACATCAGCAGATCTTCGCTGAACTTCGAGCTTGTCGTCTTGGAAGACGTGGCCCACACTGACATTATTTTTTTCAATTTAAAATAATATGTAAATAATCCATAATAAATGTGTATGATAATATATAAAAATACTGTATATGGTAGTTTTTTTAACGCTTATTACTGCCGTGTCTCTTTATTTAATATGAGGTAAAATTCTACATAATATAATCTGTACTTCTACAACATATTACGGCTTGAGTGGTGAGTTAGGGGTAGGTATATAACCTTATAGATAAAATTGTCGATGACCTATGTGGAGCCCAGTGGATGACCCAGTGGTTAGAACGTGTGCATCTTAACCGATGATTTCGGCTTCAAACCCAGGCAAGCACCACTGGATTTTCATGTGCTTAATTTGTGTTTATAATTCATCTCGTGCTCGGCGGTGAAGGAAAACATCGTGAAGGAACCTGCATGTGTCTAATTTCAACGAAATTCTGTCAAATATGTATTCCACCAACCCGCATTGGAGCAGTGTGGTGGAATATCCTTCAAACCTTCTCATCAATGCAAGAGGAAGCCTTAGCCCAGCAGTGGGAAATTTACTGGCTGCTAATGTATGTATGTAATGTAATGACCTATGTGAGGTAATTATTTACTTATACTCGCTGTGCCATTTCCCATAGAGGAGAATGGCTTGCTGTTAGATAGCCCATTTGCCTGACTCCAAAACATATTTTTCAGAACTGTTACGAACTATAAAATCTTTCGTCACAGTTAATTTCAGTAACTGTATCGTAAAAACTAATCCCAGTTCACGTCCCACCTGGCAAAGTATCAAGTGTTGCAATGCGTTGAATACCTGGTCGACCAGATAAACTTGAACTCGCTATCGTTCTGAAACATTCGAAAATCCCCTTCAATTCTCAACGCCAAGAGATCTTAGAACATGGTTACGTTTTCGCATTTCCTCTAATAATTACTAAGATACGTGCAGAGAAATTTGTGTTCGTTTAATGTAAGTTTTTAGTTTCAGTCGTAAGAGGAAAACATTAAATACATTTTTTTTACATTAGCAGCCTGTAATTTTCCCGCTGCTGGGCTTAGGTCTCCTCTCTCTTGACGAGAAGGTTTGGAGCATATTCCGCCACGCTGTTCCAATGCGGTTTGGTGGAATACACATGTTGCCGAATTTCGTTGAAATTAGACACATGCAGATTTCCTTACGATGTTTTCCTTCACCGCCGAGCACGAGATGAATTATAAACACAAATTAAGCACTTGACAATTCAGTGGTGCCTGTCTGAGTTTGAACCCGAAATCATCGGTTAAGATGCACGCGTTCTAACCACTGGGCCGTCTCGGCTCTCAAGAGGAAAACATCGTGAGGCAACCTGCATGTGTGGGATGACAGCGCGACCGAATGTAATCTTAATAGGCTGTTAATTCACCAAACTAGTGATTAATAAATTATTTCTAAAAACAAGACATTAAATGATCTCAATTCATCAACTTAATTACAATTCATTATATCACTGTCGCTTAGGAACAGAATTATTATAAAATGAATATAACACATTTTCCTCGATCCTTGGGTTAGATCAAGAATTACTTTAAAAGTAGGCTGATTTATTTTATAATAATAATGTTATTAATTATTTAAATCGCTGCTCTGCAATTATTGTTATTTCAGGGTTAGATGAGAAAGGAGTTTTAATAATTAGGATTTATATGTACTTTTGTTGCGAATATAGATCAATCTCGTGATTAGACAAGTACATATCGAGTTGTTTTTTTTATCGTTTTGGTGAATGGGCCATGTTAATTTGTCACCAAAGCAAAAACACTTTGGCGCAATAAAGATACTCGATTCGATACCTTATATCGCCAATGCTCCTCTGACCTTGGGAACTAAGATGTCATATTCCTTGTGCCTTTTTTTTCGCTGCAAAGACGCATTACGCCTTTCCTCCACATGATGTAAGGGGGTATGTGGGGCACTAAAAACTAGTACCCACTCCGTCTTTTCGAGGGACGTCATGGGCTCGCTTGCGCATGCTACCCTGACGTCCTGACGGTAATTACCACCAATTACCCTAGTACCTGCAGTTACACTGGCTTAGTCGCCCTTCAAAGCACCGAAAATAATAATAATATCGCTTGGCGCTAGAATAAATTATATGTGGGTAGTACCTAACTATAAGGTCTTGCATAAAGCCCTACATTTAAAAATGAAAAACATGATAATACAGCACCGTATACGTACCACAGCTGTTCATGTGTTACATCTGAGCTGACATCTACAACGCATGCGCGGCGTCTGCTTATTTTATCTCTTTCTCTCTACGTAAAGAAGTGTGCATACACGTGACGAGTCCTTTAAATCCTATCGATTACGAAATTAACTTCTGTTTTTTTTTTTAAACTGCTTTTAAATTTTAATGTCCAAATCGAATAAATAGTTAACAGTATCAAATTCCAATGACATTTAGATCGAGCTTCGACTTAAGAATACAGAATCTCTGAGAAAAAACCGTTAGAAACATTCAAATTAAAAATCAGTATTCGAAACAACATTCGAATTCCGAATAAATTAATATATTCCAGAAGTAATGTAAGGTGTGTTTTCATTATATTTCAGTGGTTCGATAACGTTTGTATTTATATATAAACGTTAACAACTTTTATGACATTTATACAACGAATTAAATGAGACTTACAACTAAACTGAAATGGACAATATTCCCTTGCATTATCTTAATTTATACCGCATCAAACGGAATCTCGATTTTGTCACACCACTAAATAATACAGTAATTTTTTTCGCCAACACATTTTTTCCAATTATGCTTCCGTCCAAAACAAAACCGACATAACTTGTACAGTAACTATTATTTAATTTTATTTGAATAAATATTATTTATCTATAATATCAATAATATTCTTCAAAATAAATTGATGATATTTTCAAGTTATTAACACGCTCTACCGCACACATTTACACAGTAGTGCATTATCGTATCAGTAGTAGTCGGCTACGTGCTTAATATCGCCTTAGTGCAACTGTCGTTGATAGCGTGTCGTTCGAAATTCAAATATGCTGAATAATCGAATTATTCGAATATTTTATTCGCGTTCGGTAAAACTTTTTTTTTTAAATTACTAATTTTACTGTTTCTGTTCATACTCAAGCATAACTGTTGTCGACCATGTACATTATACTAAAATCTTCTTTGAACCGTACTGCATCTTCTGGTATAAGTTTTAATTATATTGATTTAGTAGTTTTTTATCAGTTAAGGAACACAAAGAACAATATAATTATTACTATATTTTTTACATTCCTCTATATATATATTACTTTGTTGTTTATGACCAAAAAAACGCACGAAACTGGCAACACATTGACTAATAACGCGTCTTTCAATAAAGCCAGTAAATGTCACTACTGGATTGTGTACAATGATCGTCAGCATTCAAATTTAAAAAATTTAAGTCAAAATAAATTATATAATAGTAGGTTCATAAAAAATACTTCGGAAACGTCATTAACTTACAATTTGATACTTGTATCCTATAAATTCTATAATTATTACAGTCAATGCTGTATATTACCTTCTGACATTTCACGCTCGTGTTCTGAGGTGAGTTTCGAGTTACAGAATACCCCTATAGGATCTGCTTTTATTCCATGTCCGAAATATATAAACAACTTTACAAACTAACCTCGCTTTAATATTCATTTAATTACAGTCTGTTTAATGTCTACTCTTTCGAAACAAATATTACCCGTTTATCCGTAAACTAATTATTTATTGAACAACATATCAGGCATCTTATTATATTCGAAATATAATTTATATCGATAATATTTACAAGATGACTAAGCTCTCGAATAAGGGGTTTGTTAAAACAAAAAGTAAAAGGATTGAGTTTATTCGTTACAATCTGTAATTGAACAACTAGCTTACTCGATCATAAGGATGCTGCACAACGGTAATTGCTTACGAATAAAACTAATATATGCCATTACAACCATGTTTATTTCAATCTGATGTCCACGAAGGCCCACATTGGCTCCGGGGTACCCTAGTGGTGGCAAAGCCGTCTGCAACTACAGACGGATTTGTCCGTGGTGTTTGATCCGGGTGGAGTTCACGCCGCTGAGAGATCGAGCCTCGACGATCGGCGAGCTGCTGCAGATCCCGCTGTGGTGTATCCGTGTGTTGGCACATCCGCAGTCGCACAGCGAGGTCGAGTTCGCCGGATGATCCCGGCGAGCGCCCGTCAGCCCGCGACGAGGCAGCGCTCATTGCTGTATAAGGTCGCATGATTATTTGTATCTTTCCATAATGCTATATAAATCAATTAGCGAATCTTGCCATCGCGATGTAGAAATGTCAATAATTTGACATAACGCCATCTAGTATTCATAATTAAGAAGATATACATTTATTACAGTACAGTAATTATATACTTATTAAGGAGAAGACCGTTATTATCTATACTAATATTACCGATGCGAAGTGATTCTGTCTGTCTGTTACGATTTCGTGGCTAAACCACTGAGCCGAATTCGATGAAATTCGGTCCGAAGCATGCTTGGGCACCAAAGAACATAGGCTTTAATAAAAGGCATTTTTATACCTAAAACCGGCGATCATTTATATTTTAAATGAACCACATTAATAATGTTTTTTTAAGTACATATATCAATTTTATCGAATTAGATTGTTACTGAATTTACTAGTTCTTTAAATAATTATTATTATATTCTTGAGAAATTTAAATAAAAATACAAACCAAGATTTAAAATACCTACTGGAGCAATCATGGCCATGCGAAATGTTGGAAAGGATGCTTGCAGCATTTCCCCGTTGAACCGCAATTCCAGACTTGGGTAAAAAAAATAAAGACTTGATACTATTTTGACGTAGTTTTTCTTTATTTGTACGTAATTATCAGATGGAATATCTAAAACATTTTTATTTATTTTCTATGTTTATGCTAGTTTAAGATTTATTTATTTTATGAGTTTATTACCTCTTTATTTGAATTGATTGGTATTGTAAACACCTATATTGGTGTGTCACACTGATTCAGTACGTCTATTTTAGATGTTTGTTTTAGTGATATGCCGATGATGTCTCAAATAAATAAATGAATTACCTAACTTTTTGCTGTCGATCAAAAAACAAGTACAAACTAATTCAATTAACTCACAGACGCAATTGATACACAGAATACAGGAAACTGTAATACATAATTTTCCAGTCCGCCGGCGCGGTTAATCTTCTCGGATTGATTTTTTTTTTTTTTTTGAGTCACTTTAAACAAATGAAAGGAAGGTTATTTTTTAAGTTTAGTATAAGTTTTTACAGTAACTGTTCCACTTCCCACGCTCTTTTTTCGTTTAAGGATATTTGGATTCAACGACACTGCTTGACTAATGGTAGGTAAATAATAAACGACGCGTGGCGGACGCCCGATTGAAACGAAGTTGATAAATAAAATAAATAAATATTGGACAACATCACATTAATTACTCTGATCCCAATGTAAGTAGCTAAAGCACTTGTGTTATGGAAAATCAGAAGTAACGACGGTACCACAACCACCCAGACCCAAGACAACATAGAAAATTAATGAACTTTTACTACATCGACTCGGCCGGGAATCGAACCCAGGACCTCGGAATAGCGTACCCATGAAAACCGGTGACCGCGGAAGTCGTCAAAGTGCTTTAACTACATATTATATTTTAAATAACAGATAGAATGGAATCAACGTGTAAAAATAATTCATTGAAACATTTTTTATTAGAAATCCTTTGTGAAATCAAAGATAATTTGCGTTATGTTATATTTACAGATTATACTTACAGATTCGCTTTCGTTTTTCATATTTAAAGTGACGTTTACGTCAATGTTCGTTACGATATTCGTGATTCAAATATTATTATTATACCAAATTGCAGATCGATCGGCGGTATGCGCTTGTCGGAAGAACACCCGAACGGAACACAGATGAATTAATTTATTTCTTTTGCACGTATGCACCATTGTTATATTTTTTTGTTTAGTTAACGAAAAATAAACCGTTTGATCATTACGTCATCATGTCGTCTGATATCGTCATCATCACTTCCACAACGAAAGACATCAATGATTTTTTAAAACTTCACGAAAATAACGATTCAAACTCAAATAAATATTCCGACGTATTCCGAGGAACTGGAAAGAACAATCCTTGAACGCAAATGGCGTCAGGTGTTCTAGTATCATCCAAGATAGGTGCTCCTTGCAGCCTTATTCTGGGAAATGTCAATAGACAATTGAGAACATTGTCGCTATGTCTCGATACTTACATGAGTTGACAATAGATTTGGAGGAAACTACTACATCGAGCGTAACAAGCGTTATAAGACTAAAAAAAAGATGTAGCAAAATTTTATATAATAGGCTTGTTTCCACTAATAATAAATCGGATGGCTTTGAGTTTCTAATGATTAACCATGATAATTAGTAAAAAAAAAAACAACTTTTCTACAAAAATAATAAAAGATTAATTATATTTTTGGAAAATAAAATCGACAAAATGAGGCATTTAATCACGTGACATTAAACACCAATCAGAGTTGCGTGACGTCACACCTCGCGAAACAAGCGCGGAACGCTACGTTGTTGCTATCAATTATCATTATGGCAGATAAACTGGGGGTAGTACTTGGTTCTGGATCTTTCAAACACTCTGCGATTATTGACAAACTTTGTTTTTTCAACATATATCTTCTTGGCATTCGAACTTCGTTGGTATACAACCTGGTTTCATGCGCACTTGTGTCTTTACCCATAATATGATACTCTGTATAATTAGTCATATCATTTGGCAACTAAAAAAATAAGAAGAGTTTGAATTATTACATTTTATAAAACGAAAATAATATTTTAACTCAAACAAATCATAAAATCCTATTCTAGTCCTAACATTTTATAGGTTATGTGTGATATATTATATTTGCTAAATTCATTTCTTTTACTATACATTTATAAATAGATATATCAAGTTGTATTTAATACTTACATCGAAATGATCTTCACAGAAATAAATTGTGGAATTAGTTGACAAAATAAGAGCATCTTGCCTCCATGCCATTTTTAACCACTTTCGTATTTATTTATTGTTTGGTACGTATATGAATAATTTGTCTGGCGTTTTTATCGTTGTACTTTCACATTGGGGCACCATACAGTATTTATAACACGAGGAATTCATTATTTATTAAAAAACACAATTGACTGTCATACACAAACACGGCTGTTTCGCGAGGTGTGACGTCATTCAAGACGCCATGACAGTCTTGGCCTTTTTCGCGGTCAATTTCAAGTTCATTTCTAAAAACTCAAAATACTAACATAAAAAACCTATTATTCTTAAAATAGTATATTTTTGGGGTGAAATAGATGCTAAGCTATAGTTTTAAACTAATTTCCAAATTTTGTCAACTAGCCTATTGTAGTATTGTAGAACGAACAGTGAATGACGTGGAGGAAGTGACGTCATCTTTGAGACGTACTGAAAGAAAGGGGCATCCATCTTAGGTTGTTGGTGGTAACAAGTTTGCGACTGTCAGTTGCCTTCTTGATGAATTTCATAATATTTTGTTCATATATAACTTGAAACTTAGATAATCAGCGCCCGTCGATATTTATTTTAAATGTTTTAGTGAATGGTCGATTATAGTAATATATAGTATTTGATTGTATAAGTCGCTGATGCACATGCAAAAATGCAAATAAAATTAAGAAAAATATGCAATCCAAGGCAGGTCTGTGGATAAAATTATATTCAAATGTATATGTGTGTCGGGATTGTTTTATTCGACTCGTTCAATATAAGAATATTACTTAATTGTTTAATGATTTTTATAAAAATCCGGTCTTGTAAATAAGGACATGTTGAAGATATGTACTTACTCACAGGAGCTCTAATATAGTTAAGACTTTAAAGAGAAAACCGATATTACAAAATGTCTATAAAATAATACCCATATATATAAATATTCAATACAATACAGTCACTATCAAAATGGTATTTATTCTCTTTTAAATCTTAACAACTTTTATTAGCTTTTGTGGGTTGGTACATTTTTGCACAACGTCGTTCCAACTCATCGAAAAAAACTTCGCTAAGACAGCTGTGTATGTCTCGTAAAACTCTGACATAACCATATGTTAGAGTTACTTTTTTACACATTGTATAACTATAATTTATTAGAATAATTTAATTAATAATATGTCGATTGACTATTTTTAGAATATGTTGTAATGTCATATTTTCATTTTGATTAATAATGGCCGAATGTCCGATACGGGACGGTAAGAAAGAGAATGTCATGAAATCGAACGCGGCGGCAGTGTTTTGTTATAATGCTTATTATTTTTAAATAATTAGAATTAAAAGGAGATTTGGAGAATACGGGATGTATTGTGAAACAAGGTTTGTGGGAAAAATAAATGTGAAAATAGTGTTAATAAATGAATCTGGAAGAATATCGTTGTTTAAACTTGCGACCATCCTAAGACATGGTTTCCTTTTATTAGAGAAATTTATTTGAAAGACTGATCACTTTTCATTTCCCTTCTAACAGCGATAGTCGAATTATTTGTTACATTAAAATGATAACGTCAGTAATAATCTGTAGAACTAATAAGGAAAATCCCTGAACAAGCGGCATCGGGTGTTGAGTGCATTCAAGGCAGATGTAACTGCAGCATACCGCGCCCCTATTCTGAGTAATTCTGAGACATCATTAATAGAAATCACGAAATATTTTTCTTTGACTCATTTGTTGTCGTTGAATAAATGAATTAAATGTAAAAGTGCCTTTTTAAAACTCTAATTTAAATGTACTATACGTTCAATTTCAGCGAAGAAATAAAATACTATTTACAATTCAAAAGAATATAGTTTTTCTTCCGTTATAATGCTTATATCTTGGAAGAAAGTTTAATTAAAATGTATATAAATATTGTTTGACTCTTGGGTACAGCTCATTGAATATTATTAAATTTTGAGTTTTTAAAATATTGAATTAGCATTTTTTTACGTGTTATTTAATATATTTGTACACAAATTGTGAATCTTGAAAAACTTTAGAATAACGTTTATTTTATATAATAAATATTATTGAAAAATAAGTGATATTATTTTATAACAGAAAATAGTCTTAGTCGGTGTAGTGTTTTCCAGAATAGTCCTATGAACAACTTCTGGAGCATCTGGAGCACTCGAGCTCGGACTCGGGGTCGAGATATCATTCGGTAATGGCGCTTTTATAGATCTAGGGATGCCCATCTCACATCGATAACTTAGCTAAAAATTACTTGAACTAAATAGCGACCTAAACGCGAAAAAATCTTTGTCTCCATTTTTACTATTTAAATTTTTTCGCTTCTATTTTAGTCCATAAAATTCTGTCTTATATAATAGACAAAAATCAATCAAGTTTCCACTAATAGGTAATTCTTATAAAAAATCACAATAAGGGCAATAATAGTAATTAATATAAAGATAAAATATTAATAAAATAAGTATTAAAAAGAAATTATATTACTCCCATTTTAATTGTGACATAACTTCTCTTTGAAAAGTATTAATATCATAAGTATATAATATCATTTTTAATGATGTAACAAAAAAACCTTTTTTTTTAATGCTGTATAGTTTGAACCTTTTTTAAAACATGCACTGTTTATCGTGTTAAACGTATAAAGTAAATACACAAATACTCTTTTCCCTTTTAGTGTATTTATACTAAAAATGAGAAAGTTTTTACGTATCGATCACGATATTGATAAATATGATTATCATTTAAATCACAAATCGACGTTCTCTAGTAAAATAACTACAAGTTAACAGTTGATTATCTAAAAAAAGATGAATATCGAAGATAAAGTATTATTACAGGATACATTACTAATTTCTAAACTGACAGCGATATTAATATCGATGTTAAGCGACATCACTATCGGTAATCCTACAGCACTCAGCCCGAGGTTGAGCGCAAGGCGAACACGAATCGTATTATTTCTTAGTTCTTTAACATAGTCCTGAGTGTTTACTCGTAATAATCTCCCTTCACATAATGCACTAATCTTGTTTACACTGTGCATTCCAAATGTCTTGTTATATTAGCTGATCGAAACTTATCTGGTACTTTAATATGGAATTCAAAAAACAAATTTATTGAGCATTAAACAAATGTTTTGCCTCTTGTTAGTTAACAGCTAGTAAACGAACCACTGGTGAACTGAGGTTAAAGTACATTTAGTTACTTGGTGGTAGGGCTTTGTGCGAACCCGCCTGGACAGGTACCGTCCACTCGTCAGATATTTTATCGTTCTATGTCCAAACAGCAATACTTAGTATCCTTGTGGTCCGGTTTAAAGCTTGAATGAACTACAGACGCATGACATCTTAAGTTCCGAGGTTGGCACATTGGGGATCTAAGGAAAGGTTAATGATTCTTACAGCTCCAATGTGTATGGGCGGTGGTGAGCACTTACCACCTGGTGGTCCATTTTCCCGTCCACCTACCTATACAACAAAAAAGCCTCAGTATGGTCGCATGAGGCAAAGATTTCTTCCATCGTGCATCGTGCGTCCACAATGCGTGTTCAAAATATGTACATATTTTATTTAATGGTACCCATAATTTGACCCACAATCCACAGCGATTGGAGAGAGATCAGGCCCACAGTAACCACAGACACAACAGATATAACATCTTGATTCCAACTTCAAAGGTTGGCGGATCAGCAAATAGGTCATCTGGTGGTATGTGGACACCATCGCTAAGACATTGGCGCTGTAAGAAATATTCACAATTATTTATAAGCTAGCTACAAGACCAGATCAATGAAGCACCTGACTATATTATAACGAGAATGAACTACTAATTCTTATTATGAATATATCCAAAACCTTACTAAAATATAACTTAAGAAGTATAGGCATTCGAGCGAAGTTCTATTACGAAAAAAAACGTCAATTTTGTTTCTGTGTTATAAAGATCTCTGTCACTCGAGGACTTTGTATTTCTCTTATTTTTAATCATATGCGTATTTCCTTGCCATTCAAATCAATACAATGGTAACAAAAGCGTTAACGTTCTTAAATTAAAACGGTAAAAAACATTCGTCGGGGAATAACAGCCAGTTACATGTTACATGCAGTAAGAAAAAAAAACACCAGGATTTTTTATAATAATATATCTATTACAATTTTTAGTTTGTAACATTGAGAGTATCATAAAAAGTAATAAACACGCTACTAAACGACTGTAAAATTGTGGAACTGTAATGAAATAATCAAAACTCTCTTACAATTTTTTCAAGGTTCAATAACCTCGATTTTCTTAAGTGACGTTAAAGTTGGTATAAAAATTTATAATTCTTTATTCTAGATCCATTTTTAATACTGGACGTATATAATGTATGATTTTTTTTTTTAATTTATTTATTTATTACAAAAAAAGTTTTTACAAAAAAATTAGTAGTCGCCAAGCTGGTATGCTTGACGGCGAGACGCGCTCGTTATTACAGAAAAAAATAAATGTTTTCAGCATAAATACAAATTTATGCTGAAAACATTTATTTTTCACTTTCCATAAACATTTGTTTAAATATGATAATGGCGACATTTTTTCTTCATCGAGAAACAAATCCCTTAACTTAATCTTTAACAGTTTTCTGCTTATTTAATTTTTTTGCGATGCGACACTAACCAAAAATTACGAGTGAAGTACATAGTCGTATTTCATAACAACATACTGTAGATAATCTTAACTAAGAAATATAATGTTCTATTTGTGATATTTCTTAGGATTTCTTATTTATTTTCTATTTACTATGATAAATATATCGTTATACTTAATACATAGTAAAAAATATCCCAGGTGAATCAATTTTCCAACCATGACAAGTATCTGTCAAAATTAATGTTAGCCAGATAAAAAAAAAATTATAATGTTTAAATTATTAAGTGACAGATATTTATCAGTATAATATAAATATTTAATATTATAACATTTTAATTGAGTCTTACGGTATAAAACCATCAAAGTGCTCTATTTCGTAAGTATGCATGACTCAAAATGTCCTTAAAAATAAACACTATATTTTTCAAAGTTTTATTTACAGTTGTAAGCTTCATCGAAAATGATAAATGAGCAGCTATGAAAAAGAATAACTCGTGAGCTTTAAATCGTTAATTGAATATCTAAAGCACTGAAAACACACAAATTTAAATATACTTTTTTATTATTGTATGTATAACATGAACGTTATTGACCCTAAAATTATTCAATCGATATTTTTACAACTATCTTATTTGCATCGAGGGATTGCAAAGTCGACCGAAAAATGAATGATTTGAAGGCTGGAACCGATACGGTTTATTTGATAAGAATAGAAACAGATCACATCTGAACTGAATGATAAGTCCCACAAAGTATACAGCATTGACATTATTTTACTAATCGCGCAATGTGATTGCCCTCTTCAGTGAGACGAGACTGTGGTGCACGGAAGTATTATCGGATTAATTTAAAAAAAATACAATACTATATGTAATGTCTATACTAATTTATTTTAATATTATAAATGTGTATGCAAGTCTGTTTGTCTGTATAGTGAAGTACTCAGGTTTGCAGGGCCAGATTACAGGCACAATGAACATAACATCTTAGTTCCCAGGGTTCGTTGTTGAAGGCTACTCACCAACAGATTACCCATTTGCCCAAAGATATTAAAAAAATGTCACTCAAAGAATTTTTACGCTAATTAGGTAGGAAACACAACCCGTTGAGTGATAATTATTTAAGTCATTAACAATGTTCTATTTGTGCTATGACACAACGCACATATATCGACCGTTATGAGTTGTGACTGAGTCAAAACGTTTGCATAACTTGGGGAAATTCATAAAATCGTAACACGGTCGAATCATTAGGTGATGCAACCACAATACATAGTCATGTGTCATTTTGGTAATATTAAAATAGTTAACTCACAATCAAGTATCATGTTAATTGACATATCTCATGGCAATTGACTTGTAAGCGCTAACTGTATTTGAGATATGGGAAATTTGACTACCTCGTTATTTTTTTTTTTTATGGTATAGGGGGCAAACGAGCAGGAGGCTCACCTGATGGAAAGCGACTACCACCGCCCATGGACATCTGCAACACCAGGGGGGTTACAGGTGCGTTGCCGGCCTTTAAGAAATAAGTACGCTCTTTTCTTGAAGGTTCCCAAGTCGTATCGGTTCGGAAAAACCGCCGGCGAAAGCTGGTTCCACAGAGTGGTTGTGCGAGGCAGAAAATGCCTTAAAAATCGCGCTGTTGTGGATTTACGGACATCTAAGTGGTGTGGGTGAAATTTAGAATTTTGTCGAGAAGTCCGAAGATGGAATTCAGCTGCCGGGATTAATCCAAACAATTCCTCGGAACACTCTCCGTGGAAAATTCGGTAGAAGATGCAGAGTGATCCAACATCTCTACGCAACGCCAAAGGATCGAGCAGATCAGAAAGGGCTTGATCGTCGATAATTCGAGCTGCTCTACGTTGGATACGGTCAAATGGAAGGAGCTGGTACTGGGGAGCACCCGCCCAGAGGTGAGAGCAGTACTCCATGTGAGGCCGAATTTGCGCCTTGTATAGTCTTAGGCGATGGGCCGATGTGAAATACTGTCTTGCCTTGCTGAGCACACCAAGCTTTTTTGATGCCAATTTGGCTTTGCCTTCCAGTTGACCGCGGAACTGAACGAGGCTCGAAACATCAACGCCAAGTATTCCGATACTAGCTGTGGCGGCTAACGGAATGTTCTCGAATCGTGGAGATACGACGAATGGTGTTTTTTTAGCGGTTAACGCGCAAACTTGCGTCTTTTTGGGGTTGAAATGGACTAGGTTTAGCCGGCCCCAGTTCGAGACTTCGTTTAACGAAGACTCGATTTCAGACACAAGTTTGTTCCGGTTTTCTTCGACGTTTTCCCGAGAAATATTAGCACGGCCGGTGTATGAGGTGTCAACGGTACTGTCGTCTGCATAGCAGTGAATGTTCCTGATTTGCAACAAGTCATTGATATGCAGAAGAAACAGAGTGGGTGACAGAACGCAGCCTTGTGGAACACCAGCGTTGACGAATTTTTGGTCGGAGCATGCACCGTCGACAACGACCTCGATGCTCCGATCTAATGCCTCCCCCTTGCTCTCAACTGCTTCCGCCCATTTATGAGTAAGGTAAACTAGAAGATCACCGGCTGAGCGACCTCGACGGAAACCGTACTGGCGGTCACTAATCAGCTGGTACTCCTCTAGATACCGCAGGAGCTGACAGTTTACAATGGACTCCATTACCTTGGAGAACAAGGGGGTGATGGCTATAGGCCTATAATTGGACGGGTCTGAGCGGTTACCCTTTTTGGGAATCGGATGCACTAAAGCAGTCTTCCAGGAGATCGGGACGACGCCTAATGCGTAAGATTGCCGGAAAAGACGCGTTAAGACCGGTGCCAACTCGGGAGCACATGTCCGTAGCACGATTGGAGGGATGCCATCGGGTCCACTCGACTTATGAATGTCCAAGGAAAAAAGTGCTTTACGAACTGCACTTTGCCGGAATTTAACCTCCGGCATCGTGGTATCACATCGCGGTTTTTTCATAATTAATTGTTTCGTATCCGATTCAATAAATAGTGATTAGCTCTTTGTGTTGTAAAAAGTCTTAATAAAAGCACGGACTTAGGAACTTAGTTTCAATAATGTTAGACCCCATCCCTTGGTGCACAGGAGTTGGTTCCATTAAACTATACTACCAATGACGGAATAGGCTGCACTACTTATGAGCTTTGTTAGTCAATTGTCTTAATTTTGGTATTTAAGCCAGTATCAGAACATTCCTTACGGCCAAATATATACATGTCGAGGAACGAGCAACGCCATTTGTTAATACGATCGAGAACTATGCCTCGGTGTTGCTAGTTAATAACTTCTCGATATCGAAATGTCAAGTGGACAATTGGATGGAATTGATTTTGCGAAACGGCAACACTGCATTTTGATGGAGCTGTCATTCATTCATTTTGTTATTACAGATTTTGTTTCGTGAAAATAAAATATAGAGAAGTCCGTTAACGGTTTTATTTGAGCTCCGAGTAATTGAGGAAGAGCAATCTGAGCCCGAACGTGCAGAGGTAGCGACACATACGAATTACGCTTCAACATAACAATTTCCACCAACTCAATTCAAAATAAACATTTTATATTTTAATAAACATAACTCGATAAAATGAATGTTGGACTCGACAGTACTTCACCTCTCAGAATATATAAGAGGCCGCGGGTCTCGTGTAAATTCCGAGTGTGAATTACAAAATGACGATCGACACGTGACATAGCATTGTACGGTATAAGCTGCTGCTTTAATACGAAGGTTACAGATAAGCTGCATTTTATAAGCCGTTCATGTACATCAAAATGCGCAATATGTTTGACAATTTTCGGTAAATTTCATCCGTTCGTGTATTATTTAACAGCAAGCCAAGATTGGGTTTGATTGGTTATTTTCAGTTTACTTTAAAATGTCACAAGAGCTCTTATTAGTTGATTTCTTGTTTTGTTTTTTGATTGGATAATATTTTTTGTAATGTACCTAATATAAATTTACTTTTCAGCAAACTTCTCAACTTAAAAGATTCAGAGCTCAATCCACTTGTTCGACTAAAAATTATAGAAAAACACAATATTTTTATTTCATAAACATTTTTGTGCGACTTCTAATGCCTACTCATAATTATATTGCATATGAATACCAGAATTAAAATATTATACTTTAAAACTGAAATTTTTATGTTGGTAGTAAAAACAACATAAAATAAAAAAATACAGATTAAAAATTAAAAAAAAAACTCTTTTTGCCTATATCGTTCCCTGCAGCGCTATACCTACATCGTACCTTACTTATGAAATATTAAAAGCCGACTTACGATTAGATGCTATTATGAAATGTCATAATTATATTAATAGATAATGTCATCTTATGACATTGAGTTTGTCCTCACAGAATATGTTTACATATCATACCATGAGTTAAAGCAATTGGAAAACTGATTTCACCCAGAGTTTAACAAAATTTTCATTAAAGCTCGTGAGTTCTGTTCATGCCATAAACTTTGTTTATTAAAATAAATGTTAAGCTGTAGATTTGACGATAAAATTCTCAATGAACTCTTGATGTTATCTCGCGGAATCGACAATAACCTCTGCGTCGTTAATTCCAAATCCTTAGTACTTGATATCGATGTCAATTGTTATATTTTGATTTACAAACGACACGCTATACAAAGTACATGCAATAAAAATATTTTCACATAATTAACATTACGATAAAATAACCGTGTGTTTTATTTAATATCGATAGCACAGTAACGACACGCTAGACTATGAATCAAATAAAAGGCGTCCAACTCACACAATGTAACACGTGACAAGTTTATCCTCGTTGATCTAATAGTCAACGTCAACGGACGCAGTTCTCGAGGTCTCGGCTTCAAATTCGTAACCTGTGGATCTCATGGCAAGCCGTAAGATCCACCTCTTATTTCGAAATGCACGTAATCCCCCCGCGTCTAATCTTGCTTATGTTTAATCGTAACCCTTGACTATAACCTGAAGGGAACTTACAATACACCTACAGTATTTTCTGTGCGTTAGAGATTAGTCATTTTTGTACAGTAGAAATAATTAGTCAATTTTGTACAGTACAGTAGAAAGATATCATTTGTCTAACCACCTAGTTAGACCTGCAATTTAGCCACCTGATGTTAAGTGGGCATCTCCACCCATAGGCATTGGCGCTATAAGAAATTTTAACTATTCCTTACCCCAATGCGCCACAAACCTTGGAAAGTAAGCTGTTATGTCCCTTGTGCCTTTACACTGGCTCACTTACCCATCAAAGCGGAACTGAATAATATAAACTATTGCTACTTGGCGGTACCTGACTAAAGTCCAACCACCAAGAAAAATACAATACGCTATATACAAACTTTACATTTAAATAACGACCTTAAAACTCTCATACGATTATTTCTAATACAAAATATATTTATAGATTAATGTAAATTGAAATTATTCAACATTACATTATCATCTCGGTGCACGTGAGATAGGCAAAGGCACGGGCGTCACGCGAATAATTTATCACAAAGTACCGTATTTGTTTTAATAATGCACGTTTGACGTATAACGCAGTCACTTATTCAAACCTCACGTTACTTATAAATGAGCACTAGTACAATGCCCTTTTATATGTACATTATTATAAATATTAATTTTTATTGTGTTTATTTATAGCCTCGTATTGAATTTGAAATTTAATTAACATAATTCAATCTTAAACTATTGGGATATTTACATGGAACTATATATTGGAAATAAGTATGAAATATGTTCCATACCTTCTCCTCAAGGGAGAGGACGCCTTAGCCCAGCAGTGGGAAATTTACAGACTGTGTTTCGAAACGATTACTCGATCAGAAAATAATATTTGTGTAGTTTTTCAAAGCGATTTTATTAAGTTGAATATTACAATGAATATAAAATGAAAAAGTTAGTCGTTAACATCACTCATGAATACACACCAAAATTAAAAATGCATTTCTTTCATATTGTTTTTAACAAATCAAATAGTACTGACGACCTCCGTGGTCGAGTAGTGTGTACACCGGTTTTCATGGGTACGCCACTCCGAGGTCCCGGGTTCGATTCCCGAGTCGATGTAGAAAAAGTTCATTAGTTTTCTATGTTGTCTTGGGTCTGGGTGTTTGTGGTACCGTCGTTACTTCTGATCTCCATAACACAAGTGCTTTAGCTACTTACATTGGGATCAGAGTAATGTATGTGATGTTGTCCAATATTTAATATTTAATATTTAAGTGACAGCCTGTGAAAATCCCACTATTGGAACTTGTCACTACTAACGCCCCATTGAAGGTAACATATGGCAAAATATACGTGTATCGGTTTCCTTACGAAATTTTCCTTCTCTGATGTACACGAAACGAACAAAAATACAAATTTGAACAGATGCTATGACCTAAGATTCACATATCCCAATCACTGGGCCACCTCGTCCATAAAAAAAAGTACAAAGTAAAGAATTTATCTCGTAATGTCAGTGGACTATTATTACTGATTGCAATGGAGTCTGATCTTAGCACTAAAATTTGGTTCTCACTTCTGAAATAAGCTTTACTTAGAGTAACCAGGAACGGTAAGAAAAAATTATCATAGTAAGAATAAAATTATAAAACAAAATGTCTTCCGATCCAATTGACAAACCAGTTGATTATATTCGAGACATCTGGGGTTTGTCTCCAGAGAGATATGTTGTATATGTACCAATGTCACCACACCAAAACAAATAGACGAAATATGTTTTCTAATTTACGAATAATATATTTTTTTTATGGCATTTGTTGGCGGACGAGCATATGGGCCACCTGATGCTAAGTGGTCACCACCGCCCATTGACAAAGGCGCTGTAAGAAATATTAACCATTCCTTACATCACCTATGCGCCACCAACCTTGGGAACTAAGATGTTATGTCCCTTGTGCCTATGACTACACTGGCTCACGCACCCTTCTAACCGGAACACAACAATACAGTGTACTGTTATTTGGCGGTAGAATATCTGATGAGTGGGTGGTACCTACCCAGACGGGCTTGCACAAAACCCTACCACCAAGTAATATTTCATAATAAATAATAATAACTTCTTTATCAATTTATAAAACATTTTAGACCGTTTGTCTATTTGACGTATATGATTTTGAAAGGTTCTTGACCCCTATGACTTCCCTCTGAACGCGCTTCAGAGGAACACAGAAACATTAATAATAAAACCAAGCGTTCGTTTTGATTACAATTAAAAACAAGGAATTTCCACGATTAACCTACTAATAAACCGATGACTCGATTGAGGTAAATGACACGATTTTATACAATACGTGCTATATAAAACGCAAACACAATTACTTCTTGTGTTTCTTACTTACCTTTGAATTATTAATAAAGTTGAATATATATTTTCTCCTAATCAATCAACATTATATTCTGATACAGATTTAGTCTTTGGCTAGAAGTTATGTTAAAGTGAGAATACATTTTATTCAATACCTTTTTCATTTGTTTTTTTTTTTTTAAATATCTCGTCGAAGGAAAGGAAAATGAGATTCGATATTATATTAGCTGCTGTATGTCTCAATATAATATGACATTATGATATTATATAAATGAGAGGTCCGTTATATAAAATATGTATAAAAAACTTATTTTTTTAAACCCAGTAAGATTTAAAAGATTGCTGATTTAAGCAACTTTAGGAGGCCCTTATTTGGCATATAAATGGACTGGTTGGCCGAGTGAATCTTATAAAGCAACATACAGACCCCAATCCAAGGGCCAGGTTGTACGATGAATGATCACCAGGACACTGCTCAGAACCGGGCGCTGGTTGTGTTAAGTCGAAGATAGTTACAGGTGACTAGGTAGAAGACAATTAACAAAAAATTTTCGTTTGCATGTTTAAATATGGAAACGAATAAAATTTCGATTTTTTTTAAATAATGTGTTTGTAATTTTACTGAGAATGGTCCATAACATTGTTACAATTACAAAGATGGGAGAACGTATGCGGGGCATAGCTAGTGTTAATACATATATTTTAAAGCCTATTAATATTAATGACCTACGTATTTTCATCTCCAAGCGGCCTTCCAAACTGCATGTCTTTGACCCACTTCCCTCATTAGCTTAGATGACATGAACAGGAGCACGTGCTGTAAACACTACAGCGCTGGCAGCACTAAACATTATTTATTATTACAAAACATACAACTCTTGGAACTACAATGTAAATCGCTTCAGCGGCTGAGATAAAATAAATACCTGCTCGCGTAGACATTTGACATTTGTGTTTTTGTGTATGTATTGACATGATATATGTACTTATATGTAAAGATGAAAAGTTTGTTCGTTTGTTTGACAGTTTGTTTAAAAAAGTCGTCAATACAGGCACGAGGGACATAACTTATAAGTTTTCAAGCTTAGCACCGCGTTGATAACATCTAGAATTATATATTTTTTACATTACCAATGTAAAGGAATGAGAACCATGTTGTGAGAAAAGTTTTGAGAATGGATGTGGAGAGATATAGAGGTAGAGGACGACCAAAGAAACGATGGATGGATTGTGTGAAAGACGATCTGGTTAGAAAAAATGTTACTTGTAAGATGACGTCCGACAGAGAAGTATGGAAGAGGAAGACATGCGTCGACCCCAAGTAAAATTGGGATAAGGGCAGGAGGATGATGACATTACCAATGTAAAGGAGCGGTGGTGGTGGCAGGATGATCATTTCCGAAACAATTTTCCTTTATCTAATTTAAAAAAAAAACCAACAAAGAAAGACATATTTCAAAATCGACAGCTGAATTAATTTATTAAAATTGTTTGAGGTTTAAAGTTTGACGCTTTCATTTGCTAGGATATAAGATTTATTGTTATAGTTTAATATAATTTTTTTTAATGTAATAGTTATCCCCTCTCTCATATTTGCACTTACCTGTTCTCTTACAAACATCTTTCACTAAAGGGTGTCTGTGAGAGATTGCTATCAGCGATAATACTTTGTGGACCATTTGTTGATTGTTTTTTGTTTTTTTTGGTTAATCATCTGTTATCAGTTATTTATATGTTGTGCAAAAAAGTATTTAAATAAAAATAAATATTACTAAAATTTAAATCCCCACCGACTACGTTCTAAGCCGAAGTGCGATCTCATAGGAGGACGCTCAGGACGAACGGCACTCTCGAGCCCGAAAGGACTCAAACTCCAAGGCCGAGTCTAGTACTCGCCCCAACGCCCGATGACGCTGTAAAGGCCAGTAGGGCCAACGGCACAAAAAAAAACTAAAATATAGATTGTGATGCTGTCTGGTAATAGGTATATGTCACACATTTCAATAATATAAATCCAAATTATACAAAAATTACAATAAAGGCAAGGACAAGGAGATATGAGTGTCAACAAAAAAATTACCATAAAAAGTAAAAAAAGTTTTTTTGATATACATTAGTTAACATAAGAGTTTATTTTAGAAATATAAATGCGTGAAATTATTTAAATAGCATATTAGATTTATTACGCGATGGATATGTAATGAACGCTTGACTAAGAATAGTTCAGTAGCGTGTAGTTTAACGCGCAGTTAACCTTCAAAGATAACACACTCATACCATTTAGTGTGTTATTAAAATCCACTGAATTGCATTATTATTGTTCATTAATATAATTATTTCTGTATAAATCTATCTTTAAGTCTCCTACAACAAACCGAGCAGTAGGCTTACACTTTATTACAATACTAGACGAAAACCCGGCTTCGATCGGGTAGAATAAATAAAATTTGAATTTTATGTATTTAATATGTTGTCGGTTAAAAAATCGTCGTTTTTAACGATATAATATAAATTTATATCTACATTATAATATATAAAGTGGTAGTTAGTTTTTTATAAACAAATCCATCGAAACCATAACAAAAATACAGCCTTAATGGCAAAAATACAGCCATTAAATGTTCCACTGTTAGCCCTAACCCTCATAGGAGTAAGGTATACTATAATGGACATGTATTTGTATGTAAACCTTTCTCTTGAATGTCTGTATTTATTGAAACCGCATTAAAATCGGACGTACTTTCACAGATCTAAAGTAGAAACGACAAGAAGCGCCTTTGTTTTATACCATGTAGATTGTACACGTTATTAAAAATGTCACTTCTATTTGTCAACTCTGCAACAACGTCGTTATTTTATAAGGGTCCTTGGATATGTAACATTATATCTAATATGCAAAAATCCGCAAAATGTACGTGATAAATTCTAAATACGAAGTTAAGCACGTAATAGCTCAGTGTTGATTTCAACACAAGATTATATTTATGATAAAAAAACGTGGACTTAGTATAAATTGATTTCCAGGCAAGGTATACATACATTGTTGCTGACAAATTCTGTAATTAAAATGGCGGAAAAGAGTAACTACCTTTGCCGGTTCTTCTAGGTAGAATCTACTTTCAGAAGCGGTTTTAGCTTCACTTTTAATTCAACACTGTAACATGACGAATAAAATATATCTAATCATTTAAATTTTTAATTTTGAACCATCCATTTTCGGATAAAAGTATTCTATTGAGCTCAGTTCTAATTGTCCGAGTTGAGAAAATATTTAATGTTAATAATTTAGGAGTATAATTTACTTAATAAAAACTCATGGTGGATATTATTCAGAATACAATAAATACTTATTACGCTACGCCTTCTTTTTAAATGCAATGAGGTTATAAGCTAGTGTTATTATAGTATTTGTGTAACTCTGGCTCCTTGAAGCTCATTGGCTGATTCGCTGTAAAATATATATTAGAGCTCGCGCGTTTTTGACTTACTAACTAGTATTTAACCTCTTGTAATTTATTAATTATAAATATATGTGACTCCTGTAATTTTATTTCTATAAATAAAGTCGTTTATGTTAGTCTATAATCCATATACTAATTCGACGGCCTGGAGTTAAAAGCACCAATATAAATAACACTTACTTTTGACGCTCAGAATAAAAACAACGAACCGGCCAACTTTGTTGTACATAAGTCTTTAAACGTAATATTAATAGTACATATTAGTAATGTTTAGCTTATATTTTAGCACGAAATATATATATTTTTTAATAATTAGGCAAATTTACGTGGTTTACATTCATCAGATCTATTCACTTATCAATTCGCGCCCCTTCACGGTGCTTACAAGATGTCTGTGTGCGTGAGACGATGAAGAGTAAAGATAGCAAAAAAACACAAATTAGATTATATTTGTTAAGTTATTTTATTTAAAAAAAAACCTATTATTTTAGCACGGAGCGAACTTTCCTCAAATAATTAATAGAACTATAGTCAAAACGCGAAATTTCAATCCGTAGCTCTTGAACTGCCTAAAAGATTAATATAAGAATTCAAATTTAACGAAATCCATACTAATATTATAAATGCGAAAGCAACTCTGTCTGTCTGTCTGTGTACCTGTTGTTCTTTGACGGGAAAACCACTAACCCGAATTTGATGAAGTTTTGTATGAAGCAAATTTGAACTCTAAGATTGGACACACAAAGGTTACTTTCGTGTGCCTAACACCTGACGACTACCTATTACGCGAGCGCAGCAGTGATAGACAGCCAGTTATAAATGAAATTAATAAGGAATATTAAATTTCAAAATTATTACTTTATCTTTAAATATACTGACTTTTTAACGTCTATGTACTGTTAAGTATATTTTTAAAATGTAGGTATCTTTGATATAAATGATGAAAAGGATACGCTTTACTTAACTTCGTACCCGCTTTATATCTATATACCTAAATGTATAGTAATTTTGCGCAGAGATGGCCCAGTGGTTAAAATGCGTTTATCTTAACCGATGATTGCGAAAACCCAGGGAAGCACCACTGGATTTTCATGTGCTTAATTTGAGTTTATAATTCATCTCGTGCTCTGCGGTGAAAGAAAACATCGTGAGGAAACCTGCATGTATCAGCGAAATTTCATTCAATCAATCAATTTCAACGAAATTCTGCCACGTGTGTATTTCACCAACCCGAATCAGAGCTTGGTGGAATATGGTCCAAACCTTCTCCTCAAAGGGAAAGCCCAGCCCAGCAGTGGGAAATTTACAGGCTAACTTACAGGCTAATTGTAATCTAATAGTAATTTTACAAAAACATTTACATTAATTTAAAATGAATAATCCTTTAACAATGATCTAAAAACAACGAACTATTTTTCGAAAAAAGATAGGTACCTAAAGTTCCAATTATCTGGTCCCTTGCAATACTAGGATGATTGCAAAGATCCCATTTGTGTGTTTCTGAAGTCGTCAAAATAAATTGTATCTTTAAAGTCAGTTTTATAAGACACGTGTCATAATAATTATTAATTTGAATACTGCAAGTCATGTTGTCGTGTTTGAACTTTAATATATAATTGTACTTGACCTTTATGATACTTAATTTTCTTATATTAATCGTGTAATTAATACAATTACTTACTCAATAATTTGTTTTCGATGATTATGACATCGTACCTAAATCAAAAAATATCCTGGGGGTTGTTTGAAGTTATAAGAAATACGGAGTCTTGGCAAATGTTACAGATCATCATTATCATTGGCATATCACAATCAAATCGCATCTACTGCACGAAGACAATTTTCAAAGTGCACGAAACTCCTCGTCTTTATTCTACGCCTTCCACTTATTCGTGTACAACACACAGCCAGATAGACTAAAGACCGTAGATAATAAATATATATATAAAAATAAAAATTCATAATTCTTTCATAGAAATTGGTCCCTTAATTGGTCAGCCTGATTGTCTATGTACACTCGTATCAGTTTTTGAACCAAATTTTGGCCAGAATGTTATAGTGTGGTCAGCCTCTAGAAACCTCCGCTCGCCGAGTTCTAGAAGAGTAAGATCGTCTAGTGTTCGACACAGACAAGTAAAAGGATTTAGGCAGTCCATCTGCTTTGGTTAAAAAGAGAGTTTTTAATATTAGATGTCTTTAACCAGTCCAATAGATTATTAACATCCCACACAGGGGATTTAGGTGAATGAAAATTAACTTAATCCAATTCGTTAAGTAAATATTTCAGTATTATATAACCATGACTCGTTGAGAACGAAGTAGACAAGTATATACCTGTGTTTTGTTTTTAAAAATCTGATGTAAACATTTTTTTGCAATGTCACGATTAGAGTTTGTGACGAGGAAGACTTGAAGACTTGTAAGAAGCAAGGTTACCGCGCTTCAGTGACGTTGAGATGAGTTGCGACTGAGGAAATATGAAAAACAATTACTGTACTATTTACTTGTTTTTTTATATACACAAAAATAATCTACTTAGTAACTAATAAGGAAATCAATTGGAGCTTAATAAGGTAGTAATCAACCAGAAAAGGGTCAACAAATTTATCAAGTAAAAACTTGAAACATTATATTATAAATTGATTCTTGAAAGCACTTAAAACGTTGCTCTACAAACATTTTCTGATAGTTATTTTTACTTGGATTGGATTCGAGACGACGAAACTATTATCACTGTTAATTTTTTTTTCCTTGGACAAAATATCAACGAGTTCATTTTAAAAAAGATTAGTGAATTTCCGACGCATTTGTGTGTTTCTACGAAATATTGAATAATTTCCTTTTTTGAAAACATAAATTAATATTCGTATGTGGAGTATAAAACACATTATAATTTAACTTTTCAGTAACTTCTACAATGTTTTTTATTTTATTATTATATACTTAGGTAGGCGGACGGGCATATGGTAAGTGGTCATCATCGCCAATTGGCGCTGTTAGAAATATTAACAATCCCTCACTTCGCCACCAACCTTGGAAACTAAGGTATTATGTCCCTTATGCCTGTAGTCACACTGGCTCAATCACCCTTCAAGCCGGAACAGATTGGCGGCAAAATATCTAATGATAGAATGGTACCTACCCTAACGGGCTTGCACAAAGACCTACCACCAATTAAACCATCATGCTTGTGCATTTTTGACCATTCCGGTTAATTAGAAGACGATTTAATTATTCTGCATCCACAGTCTATGCATACTTACCACTGAGAGATAAATTTGTAGTTGATATGTTACTGTGAAAGCTCGAACTACTGTAACCCAGTAAAACCTAAATGTCCATAAAACTTTGAGATTCGAACTTTTACCATCATTCACTTGGTAAATCTTAGGTTTTATATGTTTGGTTAGGTTGGAATGGTAAAAGTCCGAAAAAGTCCTTTATAATAAATACTTGCATTTACCAACTCATGTCGGTAAATCTTAGGTTTTACAGAAAAATCTTAGATTTACCTTGGTTCGAGCTTTTACAGTAACAGATACACTACTTATATTAGAAATACAAAAGTAACGAATGTCGTCTGTTAAACTTTCCCGACGAAGCCACTGAAAAGATTTGCTTGTAATTTGGTACGGAGTACGCTTGAACCTCAAGAAAGTTAATCCACCCCTCAAGGGGGTATAATAGGGGTTAGTGTGCTATGACATTTATGAATATTACGCCGTAGTACAGCCGTCTGTTCCGTTAGTAAAATGTAAAAACACACATGTCTTTTTTTTTTAATTCATCATATAAGAGACAAATACAAAAAAATATTTGCATAATAATAACGCTACCCTTTCTTATCAAACAAGGTCTCACAAAATTGACCATAAAAACAAATGGTTTTGCATTTAGGTTGCATCTCTGAACATATCTGTAACCTGAATAGCAGAGCAGACGCCATTTGGAATACGATTGCAATAAATATTTTACGATAATAAAAACATTGACCGACATTAATGGATCTTAATTGAAAAAAAAATTGATAAAGCTTAATTTTAAGAGTGTATTCGGTATGTATTCAAAGCACCTCTTTTATTAATAGTTATATATGTAATTATACCATTTTTTATCGTCTCGTTTTTACTTATATAAGTAACACAATAAATATCTCACTGCTGGTCTGAAGCCTCACTATTGGATTTTAAGTTTCGAACTCATTTCACCACGCTGTTCCAATGCGGATTGGATCATGCAACAGATTTTCATCCCACCGAACCCCGAAACCTCATGATGTTTTCCTTAAAAGACGAGCGCGATTGATGATAGCTAGTTGTGCTAAACCGGGATTGAACTAGCAACCTTCGCAAATTCAAGAGGCTATATCGACAAAAAACGGTTTTACACATATACACTTGTAACCGGTTAAAAGAGGCAGGATCGGTGTGTGACATATATATATGTATGTATATATATTGTGAATTCAGACAAATTTTAACCTAATTGCAACCATCATAAAGTGCACTTTTATGCATTAAAATGATATCGAATGCGATGAAAGCACATTTTACTCATCTCTCTCTTACTCATAATATCCTGGTACCTGATGTTTTGGTTAAAACGTGACTTCGTGGTTATTGAAGCAAGGCGATATTTCGGTGAGATTTTGTTGATACGGTTAACATAATAAAAAATATTTTTATATAAATAAGCCTCCTAATCAATATAATTACTTTAAAAAATATAATCCGTCTTTCTTAAGTCAATATTTCTAAGTTTTTAGGTATGTATTTTTCCAAGCTGTGGTGTTTTTAAAAATCAGTAAGAAAAAGTGTTGCTTTACTCTATACGAATTTTGATTTCATTTTATGCAATCGGTAGCTCTAGTTTGTTTCAGAAAACGAAAAACATAAGAAGTATATAATTGGTTACGTATTTTATCCGATATCTACGCTGATTATAATAATCTGATTTTAAATGAGCTGACGTCACATCCACTATGACAGTATATTAAACCTTCAGAATAGGGAAGTCCAATGGATGGTAAAGTGCTAGATTTCTGCCAGATTCCTGAGCCTGAGTCTGTACGGAAGATGGAACTTCGTACCCACTTTGTCCAACTCACCTCAATTCTTCTTAACTTCGATAAGATTTTTTATATAAGATTTTTTTTTAATTTTTTCACCACGTAAATACACTGTCCATAGACTCTGGCGCCGTATAAAATTTTACACATTTCTTACGTAACCAATGCGCCACCAACCTTGGGAACTTAAATATACTTACCCCTGTGGTTATAGTAACACTGGCTCACTCACCCTTCGACCTGGTACACTTATAAGTATTGCTGTTTGGCAGTAGAATATAAGATGGGGGTACTTAAACGGGCTTGTACAAAGTTCTACTACCAAGTGGTACTCCCTAGCAGAAATGCATAAATTCTAGCTATTACACAAACCTTTGTTAGGGCGTTGGTTAAATGAAACGGCATCGATTTAAAAAAAAGTGGCCAGTGTCTTAATTTCCCACACTATATTGGGGTGTATTTTTAATGTATATAGAACCCTAAAGGTACATATGTATATATACCGAGATGGCCCAGTGGTTAGAACGTGCGCATCTTAACTGATGATTGCGGATTCAAACCCAGGCAAGCATCACTGAATTTTCATGTACTCAAAACCGACGTGGGTCTAAATTCAAAGAAATTCTACCACATGTGTATCCACCAACCCGCATTGGAGCAGCGTGATGGAATAAGCTCCAAATCTTCTCCTCAAAGGAGAGGAGGCCTTAGCCCAGCTGTGGGAAATTAACAGGCTGTTACTGTATATGTTTGTACTCGTCACAACTTGACAGCAAAATACATTAATCACGCTTAAGTTAGTAAGAAAATACAATGGTTGCTGGATATGACAAAAGTATCGGAATTTCAAATGAGTTTCAGGAACAGCGATTGGTATATTTATACCCTCTTGCGTACGTCTTTCGGGCGAATAGAGATACTACGTCAACCCCTCCTACGATTATGTCTGCAAATGACGGATTAGGAAACAGTTTTGCTCCTATTATGTGTCTTTACTACTGAATTATGTACATTTACTATTCATTGCAATAACGCAGTGGTTAGGACGCGTGCATTCTAAGCGACGATGCGGGTTCCATTTCCATTTGTTTAATTCATCTCGTTCAATACGTTGAGGGAAAACCTCGTGAGGAAACCTTCATATGTCTAATTTAAATGAAAATCTGCCACATGTCCACCAACCCACATCGAAGCGGAGTGATGGAATTAGGTCCCAACATTCTTCTCGAGATGAGACAGCCTGTAGAGGTTCAATTTTTACACATGTGTATAGTTATTGTGTCTTGTTTAATTTTGACTAGGTTTATACTACGTGCAAGCCCGTCTGGCTAGGTTACCACTCATCAGATAATCTATTGACAAACAGCAGTACTCCTTATTGCTGTGTTCCCACAGTGTGTCTAACTACAGGCACAAGGGATAAAATATCTTAGTTCCCAAGGGTCGTAACGCATTGGCGATGCGCCATACCTATGGCCGTGGGTAGGTAGTCTCTTTTACCGGCCAATTTTATATTTAAAAAAAAACAAACTAGACTAAGTATTCAAAGTACGCATCAATGTTAAAATAAGTATTTATTTAAGAAATAATTAAGTTATTAAAGCAGGTAACATTTTTTCTAATTACAATGCTTAACTTATTTTTCATTTTTTTTTTTTTAATATTATTTTTCTTTTTACTTTAATATGTGTGAGTTTACTCTGGCAACATTAAATACATATCGTACTTAATAGACCCAAATTTATCATTAAAAATATTCACGGATGACTCATATTCACATTGAGCCTTTACCAATTCAAAGTAACAGGTGTTAAACTACGAATGTGCACTCAGAGTGCAGCACGGTTAAAAATCCTCGCATCGTACTACTGGATCGCTTGGTAGTTCTATGAAAATATTTCTATATATGTTACTACTGGTAGTACCAACAACCGCATTACAACGGACAAAAGAGGACGATTCGATTGGATGGAATTTATGGCAGACTGCATCAAACAGATTTTAACCTCGTTGTGCTAACGATAGGGTGCATTTTTATTACACAAAAATACATGATATATCGAGAATTATTTTAACGTATCTACTCTAGATTTATGATACCCTGGTACAATGTTTTGGTTAAAACGTGACTGCAAAACCTGGTAGATTTTTCCTGTGGAAACATCATCAGGTAGAAAGACGAACCCGTCGTCCGCTTTGAACCCTTTTTAAGAATATTTTCAGCCTACTGCGAAAAAAAAATTAATTAATTCTTGATTTTTAAAGTCTAAATAATAATAAATAAAAGAGGATTTTATAGTAGATAATTTTAATCGAACAACCTTTTCCTCAAAACGAATGTTATACCTTCTTTAACTTAACTTTAATTTCTTAATCTTTATATAATCTATTATTATAGAATATTCACGACGCAAATTAAATATCATATGATCTGTGTTCACGTAATCTCAATAAGTGTTTTTTTTACTATTCACTCACAAAGACACTAAATTTGTTATAGGCTTGCATTATTTATGAATGACTGTCGTTTACAAGATGATTTAATGTGCGTGAGACGACAAAAAAATGAGACTTTATTGTTTTTTTTTTAAATCCTATATGACATGTATTTTTTGCCTACATTATGTTGTCTATCATATTGAAACACTCAACTAATTTTATATTTGAGTTAATATTTTGATTAATATGTTGAAATGTTTCATCCTGATGAAAAAGTTAAAAAATAATATTTGCAAGTCAGTTTGACTAATTATTTATTAACTTCACTCCGGCATACCCGGTTGAAAGAGGTCGACTCGTAAGAGCATAAATAAATGTTATCTTCCAAAGTGATTTTAACTTCACTGCATGCGGTTTACAGTGCAGTTTACTGCAGAGACGAATACTACGACTATTCTGTGATCATGATATCCTGGTAACATGTTTTGGTTAAAACGTGACTGCACCAAATAATTTTGTGCTTTTATTTTTTTATAATTTTTTTGAATTTAAATAAGCCAAAAAATGTTGATTCAAATCGGCACGACTAATTTTTGATTCTTTTTAAACAATATTTCGCTAATAATTAATTTATTTTTTAAATATGTATCCAAAAAAGTTTTTAATATTTATAACCTAACATATATCTGATATCTGTATCTTGAAAGTTCCATGTATAATCATCGGTAATCAATCACGCATAAAAAATATTATGAAATCCGGTTATAAAACGGCGAACCGGAGTTATATGTATATCGGAGCGTGGTTACTTTAGTTGTTGATTTGGATAATTAATGAATCGAGTAGTTGGCAATAATGTTTGATGGCTGATTTACTTTAAAGAGCGGGTCACCCCGAATGGAGTTGTAAGTGTCATGGCAACGCGAGTCGTTATGTTTTGACAGGCGATTCGAATGCGATGGTTGCTTGCAAACCCATTTGCTCTTAATCGAGATGAATTATTGTAATCCTTTGATATTATTGTGGTGTCAGATTATTGAATCAATTAATACAGTAATTAGACGATATTAAATACGTTTTATTTTATGAATATCTCCATTGCACGCCCACATAGTCTTACAAATGTCGGATCAATCCCCGAACCCAACTGTTCGGCATCCTGCTCCTCCGACATGTATTTTTTTTATTAAATAATTATTAATATTAGTTCATTCACTCACCCTTCATGTTATATGATTGGTTAATTTTCACAAATATAATCTACTATCGATTTTGTTTTATTGTCTCTTAAGTAAATCGTCTCACGCACTAAGAGATCTTGTAAATACAAACGCAATTCATATAATGCACGCAGATAACATTTAACGAGGTTCTTTCTTTCAGGAAATTATATTTTTACGGTAGTTTATAAATGATTCACAAAAATGCAACAGCGTTTTACTCAACTCTCTCATCGTCGTGATATCCTGGTACCGATGTTTTGGTTCAAACGAGACTTTGAGAATGAGATTTGTATGGGATGTGTTTTCTGTTTTCGACTTTTGTGTCAGAATACAGAATGAATCAGGCTAACGTGACCCCAATAGTAAAGCAAGATTAATAATAATTCACACATAAACAGTGCGATTGCTCGGCGATTAACACTATAACGCTTGAAATTACACATAGGTATAATCGTAATTGTTAAGTTACCAAATTCTATCAGTCATTTAATAATTGAAAAAATCAAGTCAGACTTCCCGAGAAACATTGACAAAGAAATTGAGAAGAAATCTGTAATTACATATTACATTGATATTTATTATATACTCAATATAAAATAAACATGTTATATTATTTCAGTAATGATTTTCTTTTTTAAATAAAATAAACAAAACATAAAACTGTGTCTTGATAGAAAAAATAGGTAGTGTATAGGAGTGTTAGATCAACCATAAACTAAATCAATAAGATAGTTTTATATCCTTCGAATGAAGTTTTACGTGAATCTATAAAAATCAAAACTATTATTCGACATTCAATTTCGTAATTGTCTAACAAGAATATACATTAAAGCAGACATCGGTTTCGAATGTAGATTTCACAAAGAATAACTGAAAAGAATCTCAATTCCTAACTAAATCTTTTTACAAATCCAAAATACCAAACCAATTGAATTGCAAGGCTTCTTATTGCTTTAAAATTGAAAATAAAAATATCAATGTTACGTCCTTCCACAGAAATTATATTCGGTAAATCTCCTGTTAAATGTACATCATTTGGAATGTGTAAAGTGTTGGTAGGTAAAACAGACGTGTTCGTGCAAGCAATTTTCCCTCCACGATTAGTTGACTAGGCGAGACGTGTGCACGAATAATTTCCATCGTAAAATTGAGGGTTGCCATATTGAATAAACTTGGGTTCAATATGAATTTAATCATGTAGCAATGTTAAATTAAATGAAATATTATTTTTTAGTAGCAAAAATGAACTAACAATCATCTCCTGTATCATACCATCCGCAGATATTTCATATTAATCTTGAAATTTATAATGAAAGTTAACCAATAGATAAACATAGCCTTTCGTTACAAATTATTTCATTATTTCTTTTTTTTTTAACTTCACGTACAAATAGTGAAGAAGTGTACTGTGTACTCGTACACCAGAGAGCGTATCAGAGCGCGTCATTCCATTGCCGTCGCGGCATACGATACTTACCTACAACGCAAACTTTGCTCCACCGCCGAACATGAGATGAATTATAAACAAAAATTTAGTACGTAATAATGCCGAGAACCCGCGATCGGTTAGAATCCAAGTGTGTATCGTCCACGGTGCAATCTCAACAGCGTACGGAGTCACACCTATACATTTAATATATCCGGTTAAAAGAGGTTGCATCAGTGCCTGAAAGGCTATATGATTTTTGTAAAACCATACAGATTTTAACCTAGCTGCACCTATCTTAAAGTGCATTTTCATGCACAGAAATGCCATACACAGTTCAGTGATAGTACATTTCACTTATATCTCTGCTACTCATGGTATCCTGGTATCTGATGTTTTGGTTAAAACGTGACTTCGTTGTAGGCTAGGAGAGAAATTTCTGCGCCTCTCACAGAGATTATAAATTAAATGTTTTCTAGTAAATTGATGATGATAATAATTATATCCTCCTGACCGAATTTGGTCACGCATTACTTACATTACTCGGTTGACGTAATAATGTTTAAAAAAAATTACTCGAGTAAAGCAACTTTGACTTTTTTATATATGATATACCGATATACCGATGAGATGGCAAACCAAGTGCTTTACGCGCTCCCCGTGTCTCGAGAGTGTTTAACACTGCTTGTATTCCTAACCGAAAGTTTTTGTGTATTTGGTCAAACCGGACTTTTTTTCGACAATTACACAACTTTTTGTACAAATCTCTTCTTTTTTTATAAATACTTATAAGTTTATAAGTATGTTTTTACTATATATAGTAAGTATATTCATTCAACAAAACGCCAAAAGCTCAAATACATCTTTTACGTCAGTGCTATCAATAACGTATTTACGACGTAGGTCTAAAACTTCATAACAATACCCATTTCCCATTAAATGACGCCATTGAAACGGATCATGTGAAACTTGCATGTCCCGAATGAATCAATGAATCAATCTCTGTCCACTGACGAAAATATCTCCGAATACTAAATCACAAGAAGTTGCAACGTATGACGCAAATATTAAATATCTGTCAGCCCAGACACATCGACTGCACACGTGTGAAGACAGCTTGAAATATGTTTTTGAATACAATGTTATAAAAACCATCTTGAGCCAGCCAGCCTTTTTTTTTTTTTTTTTTTTTTTTCTCGCTGGAAAAACGCTTTACGCGCTTCCCCCACGTGGTGGTAAGTGGGGGGGTGTGTGGGACTCCCCGGAGCCCTGGACGCGGAGTGCGCCCAGGTACGCCGGGTTTACCCACTAAAAAACCAGCGGTACCCTCTCCGTCTTTCGGCGAGCGCCACGGGATCGCTTACGCATGCTACCGTGACGTGAGCCAGCCAGCCTCATCCAGTGTTACTGTTTCATTATTTATCGCATGTTCTACGCTTTTATTTTATTTATCTTGATAACATAAATTATATAAGCGGATACTATATTGTATATATTGTGCTGTAAAGAAATATATAACAATTCAAATATAACAGTATAAAGCTGCAAACGGTTCGGAATGTAGAACCGTGAAGAATCTGCAAGAAACTCTGTTACTATTTTCCATCGATTAACATATACATAATCTGTATATACATATATATAATAAGTATATTTATATAGTATACATAAAAATTAAAAATCCTAACTCCAGGCTTTTTTCAGATCTATAATATAGTTTTAAGTGGTCAAGTTAAAATTTTCTTTGGAATCTCGTAAAAAACACTAAACAAAAATGACATTTTTTATAAATATATTGACCAAAAATACGAAATTATTATTAGTATTCTTCTTCTTCTTCTAAGTATTCGCCGCCCCCAAGTAAAATTGGGATAAGGGCAGGAGGATAATGATACGTCGGCAATCGATTTTATAAACTCCAACTTCTTTAAAATCGGTTAAAATAGTAAACGTTAGGTCGGTTCCTCGTCCACATCACTCGCAATTGTTAACCAACCTTCGATTCAATTCTGCTGCCGTGACTGCAGGCGAATGTTCAAAATCAAATCTTAGATTGTTGTTACATTGAGGAGAATTTAATTCAATTTTAACTATTTATTAACGGTTATTTAATAAATACATTTTTTTTTTTTTTTTATTTATTTATTAAACCAAAAGAACAATACATTAATAATACACAAAACGGTACAACAAAAACCACAGACGGTTTTCCTGCGCACCGCGGATTCAAAAGACGATAACAACATATTAAAATGATAACGAATTAACAATGAGTATGAGTAAAAATAATAAGTGTAACAGAAATACAAAATTGAGGGTAGAACTAAAATAATAGCTTTGTAATAATGGTCGACGCTCGCGCACTGAACTAGTTCCAGGAATTTACAATTTGAATAGCTACACTATACAGCATGTTCCACATAGAATTTTTTTAATTTGTTTTTATAATTTTTTATGTTTAATTGTTTTTTTATATCATTAGGGATTTTATTAATTAAAGTAGGAATAACATATTCCAATACTCGCTTGCCATAGTTATTATTGTATTTAGGAATATTTAATTTTTGATTACTGACATTTCTTAATTGCATGTTATAATTATTAGTATTTATTGTTTGATTTACATTAAAATTAAAATATTGGTCTGTTAGTAGCATGAACTCAATTTTAATATTAACTGGCATTACCTTGCAATAAATAAATAAGTTGTGATAATTAGTTTTATATAAGTCTTTAATTTTTTTTGGTACAATTGTTTTTAACAATCTTAGCTGCAGTTGATAAATTTGATTAATATGTGTTCTCCCTGTTAAACCATAGCTGCTGAGTCCGTATGAAATTATAGATTCGCCGAGAGTTTTATACAACATCAATAAAATTGAATATGGAATTTTATTACGTAATAGACTAAATTTTGCTAAAAGGGCTCGTAACTTATCACAGACACTATTTATATGGTCTTTCCATTTAAGACGGTTATCAATAATTAAACCAAGATATCGCTGGTTTTGGACCATATCTAATGAGGGACATTTACAATAATTATTACTATTTCTGTGTAAACATGTATGACTATGGGCAATGATCTTTAAACTACCATTATATCTGTTGTGACTTGAACTAATGTACATAGAATTTGTCTTTGTGACATTTATTACAAGACCTACATCATGTGACCACTTCGTAAGTACGTCAAAATCCGATTGAATTTGTTTTAATGCTTCGTCTATGTTATTGTGCGCTGACAGGAGACATGTGTCGTCTGCAAACTGATACATTTCACAGCTTTTAATAGCATTTTCTAAATCATTGACGTACGTTATGTAGTGCAATGGTCCTAGTACCGATCCTTGTGCCGTTCCGTGTGAGACGTATACTTCATCACTAAGCGATTCACCGATTTTAACACTGTATGCTCTGTCTTTTAAATAGTTTTGACACCATTTTAACAAAGGTCCTCTAATTCCATTATTTTCGAGCTTTTGCATTAAAACAGTATGTCTGAGCGTGTCAAAAGCCTTACTATAATCTATAAATACAACTATTACATGTTTTTTATCATTTAAATGCTTATTGACAGAGTCGGTAAATTTAGATAATAACTGCGTGGTACTCTTTTTCGGTTGAAAACCAAATTGCTTATGAGATAAAATATTATTCTCTTTATAAAAACATTGTATTTGTTGACAAATATATTTTTCTACTATTTTATCTATTGTTGGTAGTACTGTAATAGGTCGATAGTTTTCGTAGTCATCACTTTTACCTTTTTTAAATAAAGGCCTGACTAATCCAAATTTTAAATCTTTCGGATACTTACCTGCAGTTATACAGTCATTAATCAATTTTGCTATTATTGGAGCAATTTTATCATTTAATTTTTTGAGATCTATGACACGTATATTGTCTATGCCTGGAGATTTGTTATTGTCAAGTGACTTAATAATATTAGAAACATTATACACACTAGCCTTTTTAAATCTACATGACATATTAACATGTCTTTCATAATCATTTATTTTTAGTAATGGTATTGTACATGTGGGTATAATATTTCTAACACTGTTTTTAAAAGATATTGCAAAGTTATTTGCAATATCCTTCATTGGGATGCTATTTTTGTTAAAAGCTTTTATAATAATTTTATCCAAGGAGTTTTTAACTTTGCCAGTTAATCTATTTACTATTTGCCATAATTTTCTATAGTCATTTTTATATTTATATATTTCGCTTTTATAATAGTTATTTTTAGTAATATTTATTATTTTATTTGCAAAATTTCTTGCTTTATTATATTTAAGTTTTAATATTTCATTTCCTATATCTTTCTTCCATTTTTTAAACAATTCATCTCTATATTTACATGCTCTGATTATACTTTTGTTCATCCAATGATTGGATGAACGATTTGGATTGTTTTTTATTTTTATTTTAGTTTTTGAGTTGTTATAGCATTTATTTATTTTATTTTTAATATACATGTAGATATCATCAGGGCATGTCATACGATCGATTGGTGTCCAATCGATATCGTTTAAAAGCTGTTGCAAATGTTTATAATTTAAAATAGTTTTATATTTATCATCATTCTGTATAGCGGTTGAGCCAACACATGCTAAGGCAACCATTCGATGGTCGGCCAGTACAGTGTCGAGCGTCGAGGTGTATATGTCTAGTGAATGAGATCTCGCGTATATGTGGTCTATGCATGATTTTACTATTTTATTATTACGTAATCCAATACGTGTATAATCTGAAATCCCACACACCAGACCCAAACCGTACATCATATTGTTATATTTATGTTTGACAGGATTATTTATTTTTAAGTCAATGTTTATATCTCCCAACAAAAACAAGTCATTAGATAATTTAGTGTTTTTAATAAGTTGTTCGAGTTCCTCAATAAACAGATGTTTACTTAAGTTCGGAGGGCGGTAAAGTGCACACAGATTAGCGACGTATCTGTTCGGTGTAACTAAAGTGCCCAGAATACATTCAAAGTGTTTTGTTTGTGATTTAGATATGCTATATTTATGTTTTTTGTTGATATATATAATTATACCGCCACCTCTGCGCGCCTTACGCAACTCTGTGTACATTTCAAATCCATCCAAACCATACATACGACTTAATGAGTCGGAGATATTTGCCTCAGTTACTACAACAACATCGATTGATTTCTGAGATAAGTTAATACATTGTTCTAAGGCAGAAAAGTTTTTTATCATAGATCTTATGTTTATATGGACGCAAAACAGTTGGATATTATTACTATGTGGTATATTAAAAACAAAATCCTGTATGTTCGTACAATTAGATAATTCCAGTAAATCATCATTTATTACTTCCATTTTAGTTAATTGTGAGATATTATAAATTGTAAACTATAAAAGACTATAAACTATAAACCGTAAACACTTAAAGAAAAAGGATAAAATAAATAAAAAAATTGAGAAATACCTTTTCTTATTACAAGTAAGTTTTAATTATCAACTAAGCGACTTATGTCCTTTATTGATCTTAGTATGATAGGTACACTATCACTGTCCTTACGTACACGAATAACACCCTTTTTACACCATATAAACTTGTACTTATCCTTAAGTTGTTGTTTTGCATTCCATAATAAATTTTTATTATACGGTGTTAGGGATTCTCGTATATATACTATTTGTTGACCGGACTTTGTACCTGTATTTACAACAACATCCTTTACAGATATCTTACACTTTTTTGATGTAGTAATCCATTTGTTTTGAATAGTTTCATTCTTCATTTTTAATAGCATCGGTCCCGGCATTTCATTTCGACTCGAGCCCACTTTCGTCTGAATACTTACTACATCATCTTTTGGTAATTGCAATTTATTTGCAATTTCTTCAACAATCAACCTTGCGTCTTCTTTATCATTGTAAGGTATATTAGATATCTCAATTTGATCACCCAATTTTTGTTGCTCGATCTCCTGTAACCGTTGTTCTAATGCACCAATTCTAGTTTCTAGGTTAGAATTTTTATTGCTCATTTCTGTGTTTTTTCGTTTTAGTTCCTGAATTGACTGCTTGCAAAACTCGAGACCTTCCACCAATTCATCCAGCTTGTCACTCTGATACTGTAGCGATTTCATAAAGTCCTTCATTTCTCGTTGTATAGCTTTTTCGATTTCTTTGGACATATCGCTTACCATTTGTTTTATATTTATTCGCATATCCTGAGATGTATTATCCTCATCCTCGTCATCCTCCTCCGGTACGATAAATGAATTACGTTTTAAACAGTTGCTATTGCATTCTTGACACGTCCATTGTAGATTTTCGGTTGCACGCAAAGCAGCAAGTTGTTTATTTGTTAGACCAGAACACGAAGTATTTCCATGTACTGTTTTTTCACATTTATTACATTCCAATCCAGGATATCGTTTGGTAATATTTTTTGCACACTTATCACATTTACTCATTTTGCATCTATTACACACCGCGCAAATACGTGTTGACTTAACGAACTACCGAACTGAACTTCATAAAATGCATTTTATTAAATGGACAATAATTCCATAGTATTATTATTTTATATTGTATAAATTTATACAATATAAAATAATAATACTATGGAATTATTCATTTATTTAAGAGAGGTCTGTGCACAATTTTTTACGGAATTGAAAAAATCGACCAACCGACAAAGTCACGTTTGAACCAAAACATAGGTACCAGGGTATCAGATAGTAAGAGAGTTGAGTATAATCAGTTGCATGTCAGCTTAGTGCAGTAATAGTTCACTTTATGAATAGAGCAGTAAGGTTAATATTTCATTGAACTCAAAATAAACATAAGTTTTAACATTGTTTCGTCCTCTTATAACCGGATTGTTGTTTGAGTCGAACATCAACATATCCGGAAAAGAAGGGATATATTATTAATTCATAAACTTTCTTAAATTTTCTCTTAATAAAAAATATTCTTTATTCGAGTAAATTCTTAAAATACTTTTTCAAACATGATTTGACTGAACATGATATATTAAAAATTTATCGTACACATTTTTATACAGATTTTACCAATGGATGGATCGTTAGCGTACAATTAAGATTTTGTATAAATTGGCTGAAATATGAAAAAGATTGTTAACGATGTTGGTCATAATCTGCCGACTAAGAGCTTTACGGTGCGCCGCTTTATAAATGTTCTATGTAGACCCATATTCTACTGAATCAACAAATAATTACTACGCGCTTCTTTATACTCCATATGACATTTTAATTTATAAACTGGCAAGGCTAAAACTATTTGAATCATTTCACAAAATATATTCTTGGCCTCTAGGCTACGAATCTTGAACCAACCAAAACCTAACACCTGATAATTTGACCAATGCAAAGCTGCAGACGGAAACTAATTATTATAATTGAAATTTGTACGTATTGGCATAAAGAAAGCCCGTGAATAAAAATCACTCAACAGGTCAAAGACATACCATAAACACGAAAGAGGTTAATTCATGAAATAACCGATGATACTATTATTAGTGGTTGACCTTATATACAGTCGTGGAAGAGTGTAATTCTGAACCTCCATCGCCTGGTCGTCGACCCAGCGTACATTATGACAGCCGAATTAGCGACTTCATTGCGACCTTGTTTTTTACGTTGCTTGAGTAGTTTTTTATACGAGATCACTTTTTGCCTATTCTATAATATTCACATAGCATTTCGAATTCAGGGTTTTATTATATAATATATAAGAACTGTATCCGTGACATCGCACGCGTTTGACTTTATATATATATATATATATATATATATATATATATATATATATATATATATTATCTTTGGAAATAAATACTAACTAGAGCTGTTTCATCAATTCCCGTACAGTAATTTCGGAAGGCGCCGCCGGACGTCCACATATGAAGGAAGCCGAAATGGAAGCGAATCCCTAATGTATAGTCATGATCGAATTTGTTTTAAAAATCATATGAACACACCTAACATCAGCTCCTGTATATTGAATCTTAAGAGTAAAGAAAATAAAAATAAAGCTATAAACAAAAAATATATCAATAACTTCGGCAACAATTAAATTTAATACCACATTACGCGTGGGTTTTTACATAAAGCAAGTGTGGGTTATGGTTTTCGTGGGCTTCATTCAAGTTTACCCATTCATCTTTATTTTACAACTATGAGGTTCAATGGATAGTAAACCAGTTTAATTGTAGGCACAAGGGATATAACGTCTTGGTTTGGCATTGGTGATGTAGGGACGTCTTTAATGTTTCGTTTGGCCATGTCGATGGTAACCACTTACCATCAAGATGCCATCAAGTGGCGTATATGTCTACCTATAACATAAAAAAAATCGGCAAATATAAAAACTGAATTATTATACATCTTTAGGTATTTGTCGATTTTGCACTTGTTCGTTTTAATTCACAGCTGATATCAGAACACAGCCAAGTAATCCGTTAAACATTCCACGTGGAAAAATAAACGCAACGATTTGTTTGGTGACGGCGCCAGACCAGCTTTTAAAACCAGGGATAGATTGGAGGTTAATGTGTTTAAAGCAAAATAAATATAACGATTATTGATTAAGGGATGGATGATTGTCAAATTAAATACCACCACCTGTTCAGAAAAGAAAATATCATCAACTGAGAAGAACCGGCGAAAGAAACTCAGCAAGTCTTTTTTACTGCTACTTTTTAATATGATTATTATTAGTTAATTATTATGATATTATAAGAAACATTTAAAAAAACAAGCATTTATAGTATTAAATTTCTTATCTATGTTTTAAGCCGTTGAAGAGTTTCAGCGCCTGGATCGAACTCTGGGTGTAGAAACCATGACCTGATTTGAGCTTACCATGAAAATGCATTATCAAAATATAACATTTGAACTCATTAAGAAAACAAGAAATGGTTCTAATTCGGCTTGCAAGATTTGATCCAAACTAACAAGTATTACAAGTTATATATTTACTGAATGGTTTAAGCCCTACCTTTAACTCTGGTAACTCTGGTATTTTCCACCGCCAAGCAGCAATACTTCGTATTACTGTGATCAGGTTTGAAGGGTGACTGGGCTAGTGTTACTACAGGCACGAGGGATATAACATCTCAGTTCCAAAGACTGGTGTCGCGCTGACGATATAAGGAATGGTTAAAATTTCTTACTTGACCCATTTGCCCATCTACCCCATGCCCCAAAATATATGTAAGTTTTGTGTTGACATTCGAGTGTTGGCAGTTGAGTCGAAGGAGCGTCTCAGTAAAAAACGTATCATATTTTTTAATGACATAAGAAGTGTCAGTTAATTTAAATTATAATTTAAATATTTATTGTTTTTTTTCGCTTGCGTTAGCTTTGGTTGACACACGTGTTAGTGAGATATCTGTGTTTTTCCAATAACTTTGTGTGATTCTTTCATTAATTTTCAGTGCAAATAGTTCGATTTTATGGTTTTTGGGTTTTACTAACATAATTCGGTTACGGTAAGTGTTATTTTTTAGTTTTTTATTATAGATAAAGTATATTAGTTTAGTTACAGTAGTTAGTTTATAATGGATGTCGATCCTCCTCCTGAACCTCCCGATCCTGGGGGCTCAGAATTACAAACTGACCTCTCATCATCCTCCTCTCGCAAACGTTCCGGGGATAATTCCTCATGTTCTCTTGTTTCCTCCTCTAAGAAAACAGTAGTCCACCCTACTACCGCAAGTCCTTCTATTCAAACTGTGTATGTAAATCCATCCTTCATCGATGGCCCTAAAAGTTATACAGATGACGATAAAGGTCCCTTCATAGTTCACGTCTCTCGGGAAGTTGCTGATCCAGCTGCTGGTATTTCGATACGAGCCATTAAATTCGGACAGTTCTTACATAATCACAAGATTGGCTCAATTGTTAATGATGGTGTTAAAAATGTTGGTCGCAATAAAATAGAAATACAATTTTCATCAGCACAAGCGGCAAATAATTTTATTAAAAACCCAATATTAGATCTCTGCAAGTATAATGCTAGTTTACCCACATATAACGTTACCAGAATGGGTCTAATAAAAGGCATACCAGTGGATTGGTCTATGGAGGATCTCTTGGAGTCAATTGAGCTCCCTCATGGATGTGGGGATATAATCAAATTGAGACGTCTAAACCGCAAGACTTTTAATGAAGGAGTTGTGTCCTGGATTCCAACTCAATCGGCTGTTATAACTTTTAAAGGTCAAACCCTTCCTGGTAAAATCTTTTCCTACCATACATCCCTCCCTGTCGAAACCTATAATCTCCCCACTATAATATGCTTGAACTGTTGTCGTTATGGCCACATTAAGACTCAGTGTAGATCCACTCCCAGGTGTTTTAAATGTTCCCAATCTCATACAGGTGAGTTGTGTGAGGTTGTTAAAGATAATGCTACATGCCTACACTGCTCTGGCAAACACTTTGCCACAGATAAAGATTGCCCGGAGTATTCGCGACAGCACTCTATTAAAATTGTAATGTCTCAGGATAATGTTTCTTACATGGAAGCTGCCTCTCGCTTTCCTAGTGTCCGTAGATCCTATGCAGAGGTAGCAAAAGAGTTGTTCTCTGTTCCCACGTACATCCCAACTAACCCTGGTCCTTCTAAGTCCACCCCCTGTCCTAGTAAATCATACAGACAAACCATTGTCCGCTCCCCCTCCCCTAGACTTCCTCAAGGGAAGGGGTATGATAAACATGCCCATCAAGCCATAGTTGGCAATTGCCCCTCCTCCTCTCCTAATGGTTGTGCCTTAAATGTTGCTAACCCGTCCCCTCCTAATAATAATCCTAACTTATTGGAACGACTTACAAAAATCCTCTTAAATATCCTCAGTACATGCAATGAAATCCCTTTACCGTCCAACGTTGCCAATGACCTAAATCAATTATTTAACATCCTCCACAATGGCCCCAATCAGATTCCTTCAATGGAACTGCAAAAGCGTCCGTCCTAAGAAACCTGAACTCCTCTCACTTATTAATTTGTATAAACCTGTCATTATTGCCATCTCTGAGACATGGTTGATTCCCGGTTCTCGATTTCGGATTCCGGGTTTCACCTGTTTGAGGGATGACAGAAGTGATGGGTATGCAGGTAGTGCCATCTTGATCAGGCACTCCATTCCCTTCTCCCAAATCCCCTTACCTCCTTTTAGCCAGCACATCAATGCTGTAGCTATAAAAGCCTTCAACATTTCCTTTTTATCTATTTACATTCCCCGTCCTACTCCTTCACTTGCTCCTGAGTTACATTCCATTTTATCTTCTCTCCCAAGCCCTGTTCTTGTTATGGGGGATTTTAATGCCCACCATACATTATGGGGTTCCTATTTCTGTGATGGATTTGCTCCCTTGTTGGTGGATATCGCTGATGATGTAAATTTTTGCATTCTCAATGATGGTTCGCCTACTCGTAGAGTTTATCCTAATCAGAATCCTAATTCTGCTGTTGATTTATCCCTAGCATCTCCCTCCCTATCCTCGCAAATATGTTGGAACATCCTTCCATCGACATTTGGAAGTGACCATTTCCCTATCCTTCTCTCATTAAACAACAGATCCATTGCTCCTACCAAATCATCCCCTCTCCTGAAATATAGACTTAAGAACGTTAACTGGTTAGCATATTCTAACTCTGCTGATGTCATGTTGAACTCCCTCCCTGATTTTGTAAATGGTGAAAATGCTGTTGCATACTACGAACTTTTCCTTAATATTATCAAATCCTCCGCTGATACCCATTTTCCACAAAAAAATATTAATAAAAAGATTTGTTTCTCCCCACCTTGGTGGGATGAAGAATGTAATGCCTTGGTCCAACAGAGATCTGAAGCCGAAGAGTCATATACTGCATCTATGACTACACAGAATTTCATCAAATATCAGCGTATAGATGCCAAAATTAAAAAACTATTTTCTAAAAAGAAAAAGCAGGGTTGGATCAATTTCTGTGAATCCCTTAGTCCTCGGTCTCCCCCTCAAACAGTTTGGAGAAATCTTAAGAGATTTCGCCGCTCCCTCAATTCAGAAAACCTAAACGCCTATAATCCGTCCGAATGGCTTAATGATTTTACTACCAAACTTGCTCCTCCCTTTGTACCATGCCAAGATAGTTTTATAAACTTTACTCCAACCTCAGTCTCAGATGATATGGATAGTCCGTTTACACTCTCTGAGCTACACACAGCTCTAAATGGACTTAAGGACTCGTCACCAGGGGAATATGGCGTGCCCTACTCCTTTATAATAAACCTCAGTGATAAAGCTAAATGCGTCTATCTGAATATAATTAATGCTTTTTTCTTAACAGGAATCGTCCCGGAATCTTGGAAGTCGCAAATTATTATTCCCATACTCAAACCAGGAAAAAGCCCTTTGGATCCAAATTCCTATAGACCCATTGCTTTATCGTCTACATTAGTGAAAGTTACTGAAAATCTCCTAAAAAACCGTTTGGAATGGATAATGGAAAGCAGGAATATTCTCTCACCCTCTCAATTCGGCTTTCGAAAGGGTTTGAGCACTCTTGATAGTCTCAGCATTCTCACGACAGACATTTGAATAGCCTTCTCTAACGGAGAGTACCTTGTGGGTGTTTTTCTAGATATTTCTTCGGCATATGATAATGTTCTTCTTCCGGTACTCAGGCAGAAACTGCAACAGCTGAGTATCCCTCCGAGGATTACTCATTTCATATGTAATCTGCTATTTTGCAGATCAATTACAGTTAAACATCAAAATTGTATTCTCCCCCCCAGATTTGTCTGGAAAGGTCTCCCGCAAGGTTCAGTCCTCAGCCCTCTGCTTTACAGCATTTATACCCATGATCTCGAATTGTCTGTTAACAACTTTTGTAACATTCTTCAATATGCCGATGACATTGTTTTATATCTTAAATCTTCTTCTATTCAAAATTTAACTTTGCGATTAAACTCTGCTTTGCATTATCTTGACCTATGGCTCTCTGACCATGGCTTATCTTTATCAATAGATAAGACCCAGGCAGTTGTTTTTACTCGGAAACGACTAATTCCTGTCTTTGACTTGGTTTGTGGGGATCAACGAATCAACTTTGTCAACAAGACGAAATTTCTAGGCATAATACTCGACAACAAACTGAACGGAATTTATCACTCTGAGCATATTATTAAAAAATGTGAAAAGGGCATTAACGTCCTTAGAGCAGTCTCAGGAGTCTGGTGGGGAGCTCACCCCTATTCTCTTAAACTACTGTACAATGCAATAGTTCGTAGTCATTTAGACTATGGACTGTTTGTCTTAGAACCCCTAAATAAAGCCGTTTCTGATAAGATTAATAAAATTCAATACAAATGCCTTAGGATAATTATAGGAGCTATGAAAACTTCTCCCACTAACGCTCTGCAAGTTGAATGTGTTGATCCTCCACTCCAACTGAGAAGACAATTTTTATGCGACCGTTTTGTGGTAAAATCATTACAGTTATCCTCTCATCCTCTCTGGTCCCGTTTAAGCGAATTGTCCCAACTCTGCGTTGGGGCGAACCCCAAAAGTCCATCCTTACTATTAGACAGTTTTTTAAAATTTACGAAACTCCCACATCCTATCTTAAGGTTCCAGTCAAATCCTCTTTTTTCCACTCCATTTAGAGCTCTAGTCTATAATCCATCTATTATTACAAATCTTGGTCTTATTAAAGGGGCCCCTGATTCAAATTCTAAATTTCAAAGATTTTTTAATCAAAATTGGTCAAATCATTTACTTATATTTACTGATGCCTCAAAACTATCCCCTGATAGCTGCGTCGGCTCAGCCTGTTGGATCCCTAAATTCAAAATTGTCCTTCAATTTAAATCCCCTCCTGAAACTTCCATCTTTTCTGGTGAAGCGATTGCGATTTTGGAAGCCATCCTTTTTGCCCACTCCCATGACCTCAGAAATACGGTAATTCTGACAGATTCTTTGAGTTGTCTGTTGGCAATTAAGGAAAATCCGTTTCGTAGTAGGCGAAAATTTTTTATCATCTTTAAGATCAGGGAGGCATTGTTTTCCTGTCATCAAAAAGGGCTGGAAATATCGCTTGCCTGGATACCAAGCCACTCTGGTATATCCGATAATGATGCAGCAGACTCGTTCGCTAGAGCTGCTATTACAACTGGCTCTCTTGAACATTTTAAAAATTCATCTCAGGACTTGTGTGCTCTAGCGAAAACTTATCTGGATAAATCCTGGAACTCTATTTGGAAAGTTTCATCAAAATCTAAAGGTAGATTTTACGCATCTCTACAACCAGATATTCCAAGGCGACCTTGGTTTTCTCTTCACAGGCAAGCTAATCGTTGGGTCACCACAACTATCTGCCGACTACGCCTTGGACATGCATGTACTCCCATACATCTTTGTAAAATTAGAGTCAGAGATCACTCTTTGTGTGAATGTGGCCTAGACGAAGGTTCCTTATCCCATATACTGTTTTCTTGCCCCAAACTCCTCCATCCCTTATATGACGTTCTCCCTCCTAAAGCTCCTCGCCCTATTAATGTTCAATGTTTGTTAATGTTTGTGTTCAGTCCATTTTGTAAATTTTTATGTAAATATATTGAGCGTAATAACATTAAGTTGTAAATATTTTTGTGTTTGTTCATATATGTTATCTTAATAATAATTTATGTTTATCTAATTATTTATTATTGTGTTGTTTTAGGTTATGGGCTAACAGAGAGTCAACTTCTATTATGCCTTCAAATTAAATTAAGCCTGTAATCTCGACCGCACCGATCAATCTCCATCGTGTCTTCTCCATCGCACGTGACATTGGCGAAATAATCTGTGCCCTCTTGGCATAAATAAAAGCAAAAATTAAAAAAAAAATATATATATTTATTTAAGACTTAGTTATAAATGTATTTTTTTTTATTAATTAGTGTTCATTTAGATTGGAAAGGACAATTCCAGTTCTCTTTTAAATAAGGAAATAAAGCATGAACATTGCAATTGTCGATTCTACAGAGAATTTTAACAGTTTAAGTTCTGTATTAGTCAGCCATTAGTATTAGTATTATAAAATTTATTTGTTATTAATAAAATTTAACTCTGTTTTAGATGAATCAAATTGTATAATTCTTTGAAAAACCCATGACATGATATTTTTATTACAAATTTATATATGCACTTGGAATAAAACTGACCGCATTATAAAAAGCAACAACTTAACATGCTTGTACAATTGGAATAGGAAAGAATGTAAATAAACAACTTCGACCTTAAATTGACATGACATTTTAGTTACACTAGTGAGGAGAAAATTATTGAGCGAATGGGTAATGAATGCTAAGGATCGATACTTTATGTATGTATTAAAATTGATAGGTAGCAGCATTTTATGTCTTAAAAAAATTAGGTCATTAGTTTTGATTTGGATCGTGGTAATTCGCAAATAGCCTTATTAATTTAAAAAGAGGTAGTTATTTTCAGTGATATGTCACAGAAACACACTCACAATTTCCCTCATTAATAAAGAGAAACATTGTATGTTTCAACAATAAAGTGGCATTTTCAAGTATTCGTATTCTATAATATTTAGGTTATGAATAAATAAAATTTTAAATATCTTTCAAAGAAAACTCTTACTTTTTCTTATATCTAAAACAACTATGACCTTAAAATAAATTTCTTTGTAAAAAAAAAAACAATGTAATTAAAAATAACATCTTATCTTAATCTTCAAACTAAAAAAGTAATGTTCAGTCAGCGTAATCCGTGTTGAAGGCAAATGAAAAGTCAAAAGGTTGTAAATACTAAATGGTTACAATGACAGTTCGCTTAAACAAAGCCCGGTTGTAAGAAAAAAACTTTCGATAATTCCGAATAATATCTTACTCTTGTATTATTTTCAAAACTATAAATTAAATGTTGCTTTGCATATTCCGCCGCCCCTAATCCTGCTTTTGAATTCTCTTTACTGAATTTACCCATTAAACCGATCCATACAGGAATATCTGAACATACAGACTGACTCGTCAAACAGGAGGAGCTTTGCAGTGATTACCAGAAAGTTATATACGTATGTTATGTATAAGAGAACAAGAATATGAAATTCACGTTTGTACGTAGATAGTCTAATTTTAAAGCGAGTGAAACTGCGAAGCGTAGCTTCTTATATAAAACTTAAACTTTCTCCGAAACGCGCTGGAACTTCTAGCATGAGTTTTGTTTAGTAGTTTTTCAATTAGGGACAAGCAAAATTCTTCACCTAGCTCCTCCTTTATTTGTAAGTATAGACATTAGTTAGGGTAGATAGATAGATTAGAAGTTATTGTCATAACTGTGGAAAAAAAAAAGAATACAATATCGGACCAGGCACGGAACGTACTAGCTAAATATTATCGTCATGAATTCGTGCTTGACACGTTACGATAGATAGATATAGTAGATCTGGAATGAAAATAGCTAGCATAAAGCTATTATTCATTTTGATCGATTAAAATAAACCTATGTATTTACATGTGCGGTTATTGTGATAGTCGCAGTATGGAAACTTGGACAAAGACCTCAAATAACAATATCTACCGTTTCTCATATATTTTAATACAAGTTTAAATGTTCTCAACGATTATTTATATTTTTGAGGGAACGTACTAAAGACGCAATATAACATACATCAAAAACTCTGAGTGTTGCAGAAATAAACCGTGACTCAGGTCATAAATTCAAAAGGCCGATGTGTGTTATGAATGTTTCACGTTCGGTCAGTAGAACTAATCTGTAAGGACAAACTCTAAACTGACCGTACAAATCGTGAATTCTCAGAAAGTTGAACCTATGCAACATTTAATAAGGTACCACTGCCGAGCCTATATGACCGAATCTTTTATTTGTGAGTTCAAAACATCTCGTGCTCGATGAAGGAAAACATCGTAAGAAAACCAGTATTGGATCAGGGTTGTAGAAAAAGCTCCAACATCTTCTCCTCAAAAGGAAATGTTTTTTATTTTTTTTTTGAATAAGACTTTCAGGTTACACGTATCAAAACAGCGTATCACAGTTGGTTTTCAATAAAAATGATTCCATATATGTACCATCGGTCACACGGATAGTACATATATGATTTAACAGAGTTTGCCATCACTATAAACAAAATCTTCATAACCTTTATTAGTGTTTCTGTGGTTTAGTCAACAGGTGCAATATATCACGAGTATTATACGAAATAAGTTCTTACAGAAAAGCATCGCTGTCGAGTGAATATTTGTAAAGGATGCTTAAAGTGATGTATTTGTAATTGTACACATGTGTGAGTAATGCACGATAAATTTCATCGATCATAATATTTTGTTATGGCAATAAATTTCATGAGGATAAAGTTCTTAACAAATATAATGAATAAATATTTCCTTTAAATCATACTTTTTGATAAAGTAGAGAAAAAAATATTATTAAGGAAGAGATTTATTCTATTATGATTTATTAAACATCAACAGCGTTCAAAACAAAAAATTGTTTCAATTATAATTATGTTTTAAAGGAAGTCTCTCCCATATTAGTTATTACTCAATATAATTCTAGTATATTTGTATATTCTTTATATTTATAAAATGAATATTGTTATAAAATAATCGAATAAGTTCTTACAAGAAGTTTAACGTTCGCTTTTTACAGGATTAATATATATTATTTTTATGCAAAAGTAACATGGCATTTAGTATCAAGGTATCTGTTTCAAGACGTTCATGTTTCTTGGCTTCATTTGAAATTTCTCTTTGCTTTTTCTTGGATAGTTACCGGAAAAAATTCAAAAACTATGAATAAATACACTCAATAATGAACAGATAGGATAGATAGGAGTATGTACTTTTTTTTTGACATAGGTAATGGGCAAAGAGCCTACTCTATGGTATGTGATTACCACCGCCCATTCGCCCATAGACATTGGCGCCGTAAGAAATATCAACCAATCTACATCTCTTGTCTGTAGTTTAATTTAATATTAGCGTATTATTATATTAATAAGTTTAAATTAAATTTCACCAGTTCAGTCAAAGATTTTGTTTATTTTTGTCTATTATATTTTAGAGTACTTTATGATAAATTTTATATATTAGTATTTTCTCAACATATTAATTGTATATATTCAAAATAGGTCGTATTATTTAACTAGTATACAACACTGCCTAAATTGTATTTCAGGAGATATTCCGTTGTATTTACCAGGGGTCAATAAACCAGTGCATATATTTTAGGACAAGGACAGTAGACATCTTATTTTGGATAAATGATGTCATAAAGTGGGACGTTGCAGTTTACAGTAACGAGCAAGCTTTCCACGACTAGTCCTACTAATGTCTACTGCATTCGATTTATTCTTCTCAAGACCAGAACAAACATCTCAGAGAAGAACCTTTCACACTGAATTTACACAGTAGAGTTATCAAAAATTGTTTTTTTTTTTTGTTATGCACAGTCCAAAATGAACTGGAAGGGCATGCCGGTCTTTTAGGAATGTAGTTGCTTCATTTGTTTTTTAATTAATAAACTACCTTGTAAAATCGTGATGAAACTTGCGTGCTTAAGAGAGACTGTCCTCAAAATGAGAGCATGTCCGGCTCACTCATCCTTCAGACAGAAACACTGTTGTGTTACTAAGTATTGATGTTTAGCGTTAGGATATCTGATGAGTGAGTGGTACCTACCCTGACGAACTTGCACAGAGCCAACAAAGTTTTTATATTAAATTCCGCAATATTATATTTTTGTAAAATAAGCATTAATTAATTACTAAGTATTTTTTTAAATTAAATTGGCTGAATTTTTTTTTATTTATGTTAGGTGTGCAATCGAAAAAAATTGCCTTACTGGCAGGTGATCGCTTTCACTCACACTGACACTACAATACCACAACGCAACGTAATCCTCACGAACACATGATTGGTATGTGAGAGGGTAGTATTGATTTTTACCCTCTACAAGCGACTAACAACCTTTCAGTTCTGACAATAAAGTTTATTTCATTTAACATAAGTATCAACAGGTGGCAGAGAATTTCACACACTCATCTCTTCTGTTTTATGATTTCCTAGTATCGATGTTTTGGAAAAATCTGACTGGCTTTTGAGACAACATTCCTCTGTGGCTTTTTCATCCCCCATCATATTTACAAACATTAATTGCTCGTGTAGGTATATTTTTTAATTATATTAAAAGTAAATAAAATGTGGCAATGTTGATAATAATATTTAACCAAACTGATGATATATTATTTCAACATACATATTAATAAAATATCCGGTTAATATATGACAGGGGTAATTCATTTTAAATAAATCAAGTACAGAACTTGGAGAATTCCAATAATTGTTTTACATATATTTTATATATGTACCCCCATTTAATGCCAATACATATAAAAAGGACGGTCTTTCGGTTTACATTTGTAATAAGAATGTTGCTTTTTTTGCGTCATCTCACTTCTGATGCAAAATATGTATATTATAAATATATATATATATATATATACATATATATACATATATATATATATATACATATATATAAATCTATAGTTTCTAATCGGTGAGACAAAACGTCAAATCTAAGGCCCAGAAATCTATTCTAATAATACAAAACATAATACAATAGTTTTAAGCGTTTAATTTTCTACAATATTTGGATCATTTATTACTCAATATATATTAATCAAAATAACCAGGTCATTGTGAGATGCCTTAACAAGTGCGTTATATTTAGGCCAGTGGTTATGGAACTGAAAACCGTAAATCTTGAAGGACACCTACTTTTGTTAGCTAAAGACTTGCACTGCTAATTTGTTTTCCTTAACCTTTCTTAATTTTAATAATATATATTTAAATAAACGTGCTTATTCTACACTTTTATTGTTAATCATGCACATGCATTTATGACGATCGCTTAATGTGGGATTTTATAACTTTGCTTATTAATAATATTATTATAACAAACGTATACTTCGTTTTAAAAACAATTTTCTTCCTGAGCAATGAAATTGAAAACTATTATTGATATTTGTAAAAACCAAAATAGATTTAAAAAAGCAAAAATTTAATTTAATTAAATCAATTTACTAACCAACCAAAGATATATCTAGCTTGGTATTTATTTATCTTAACATAAATAAACCATCAAATCAATAAGTAAGTTAAGCTTACTAATCCAAATAAAACACAACACACACTCATATATAAATTACAAATCGCGCCAATATCGATCTTACTGCACGAGCCTAAATTTATATCTAATATGGATAAAGGTTTTTTTTTTAAAATAGGTATTGATATATATTACGTATGGAGTATCACATTTTTAAAACTGATTTTGGTAATTATTTTTCCGATAGTTTCACTATAGATCCAAAGTTTTACTTTAAATTTATAAAGTCTATCGGCCTCTTTTAGCCGGATAAAAGAGGTCCGATGATATTATTTTACCAGCAATACAAGCGCTTTTCAGTGCAACGATTTTCCCATAACTGCAACGAGTATATGATATCCTAGTATTGCATGTTTTGGTTTAAGCGTATATTTGCTGGGTAATACTCGTTAGGAGCAAGTAAAACAAAGTTCGTCAGTCTTCTTTGCTCCTTAGCAAACGTAGCAAAATTAATTAAATTCATGCTTTATTTTGAACAGGTGTGAGATACCTACCTACCTCTACACATACGAATTCAAAAATGTGTTGTTTCTGGAAATACACTTGAAAAAATACTTAAAGTAAGCAAAAATAATGTTTCAAAGGAACTTTTAAACGTTTTCTAGTTTGACATTGTACCTCGCTGCACAAATTATATAATGAAATGAATTTGAATGGCTCTTTAATACAAACATCTTATAAATGTATGATTTCCTGGTAGCTTTTGTTTTGGTTTAAACGTGACTGCGAAACAGCAAATGGTTAATAGTTAGTAGTTTGCAGATTGGACTTTTTTATATATTGCAATTGAGTTAGTTTATGATAATTTTTACTCAAGTGGTCCTGGGTAGCATAATCGAAAAGTTAGAATAATAAAAATAACATCAAAGGAGTTTTGATGAACTTTTTGACGCATAATCAACAACAACTAATCAATATTCTTTCCTAGCCAGCAATCGAATTCGATAGTATCGCTACCGAGGATGATGCTGGCAGGTAACTGAGACAAACTCAAGATGTGAATGTTGATTTTAATAAACTGTTTGTCTTTATATATAAAGGCTAAATTCATATGTTACCCTTTCTTAATTAATATCTACAAATGAATAGAGAGCGCACCTTGAGGTTTGAGAGGTTTGACATTGAAAAAATGTCAGATGAATTATATGAAAATAAAAAAATAATATATAATTCAAGAAAAGCGAAATTTACAACAAGTGTTTATTTGTTAATTGTTAAAACAATTTGTTAATACATTTATTAAATATGTATTAATATTAGATACTGAATAACATTCGGGTTATTTTACGGCGCCATATCACCGTAGACTAATAAAATCGTATATTATTTAATACGAATTATTATATTATAAGGTAAATAAGAAAATTTCTAGACTATTTTCATTTTAAGATGTAATTGTCATTCTTTGTGATACACATTTTGGAAGACTCATTATAACATTTACATATCAAATATTGGTCACAGGTGAAGTCTACGTTTTCGGGAGACACTGTACCCACAGGCGGGTATAATGCAAAACGTGTCGACAAAATTACTGTATTTTTAATATTTACAAAAAATAAATAACCGATACAAAAACAAAGAGTCATCATTGATGATGTCTCCTCGAGTGCCAAGAACGATATGTGAGAGAATGCTCGCTACTCCACACAGCTGTTCTCTGTTTCTGATTAAAATCTGAAAAGGCGCCTCTGACTAGTCGCACCCAATTAAAGTTAGCACTGCTCGATACGACTTCCGTTTCAATTTTATTTAATCAAATAAGACATATATATTTTTTGATGCTCTAACAGATTTTTTTAATTTTCCGGCGATATTTCTTAAGCTCATCGCATAACCAACTCCTAACTATGCAATAATAAATTGAGTTTAGATACCCTCAGTAAATTATTGATAAAATCTCCTTACGAAGTGCCTACTAAAAGTATTTATGTATTTTTTATGTGTCATGTACAATAAAAATTACCTACAGAACTTCCAAAACAACTTTACCTTAAAACAATAAACATACTACTACATTTGTAATTCATATACATGCTAACGCATTCTCTAGATAAGTAATTTAGACGTGATGAGGTAAAAAAGAGACAGAGTAAGTAATTCGCATTTATATTGGTAAATTATTACTTGTTGTTCTCGCTTATGCCACCGAGACGACAACAAGAACCAACAGACCCTCTTTCATTAATACTTTTTACCCGGTTGAAAGAGGCCAGAAATGGTAAGATGGAATCAGGTTTTAACCAAACTGCACTAGCAATAAAATGCATTTTACAATGACACTTATATTCGAACGGCAGCATATTTTACTAAATACCTCTTATGCGTTCATTATATCCTGGTACAACGTGTTTTGGTTTAAACGTGATTTTGCTCTGTCGAACTTTTATCGTATTTTTAGCATTTAGCATTAGCAGCCTGTAAATTTTCCCACTGCTGGGCTAAAGGCCTCCTCTCCCTTTGAGGAGAAGGTTTGGAGCATATTCCACCACGCTGCTCCAATGCGGGTTGGTAGAATACACATGTGGCAGAATTTCGTTGAAATTAGACACATGCAGGTTTCCTCACGATGTTTTCCTTCACCGCCTAGCACGAGATGAATTATAAACACAAATTAAGCACATGAAAATTCAGTGGTGGCTGCCTGGGTTTGAACCCGAAATCATCGGTTAAGATGCACGCGTTCTAACCACTGGGACATTTTATCGTATATGTGTATTTTATTTTTCACTGATTCGTTGTATTCATTAGTAACCCCATCACCATGCATGCTTCGTAATTCTTTTTTAGGTCTTGTACCAATTTTGTAAAAATATTGGACCCTTTCCCTTAGACATGAATAGCTCTAAACCGGCACAAACACTACGAATTATGCCTGCTTGGTGCTTCTTATGGAACTGACTACGCATGATGTATTTAAAGGTCGTACACTTTTTTATTTAAAGATGCACACCGTATGTCACAAATCGGCCCGTTAGTCAAACAGGGGAAGCGTTTAATAAGTATACTGCATTTATAGAAGTACATCATCTAATAATCCGTGACAAGCCACTTTGACATGTATCTATGGACTTAAAAAAAAACGTGTTCGTCCTGGCACGCCCAACAGAAGTGATAACTTACACAAACCTCTCTCCGAAATAGCGCTGTAGATTGGAGTGAGGAAGGGCGAGCGAGCCTGCTTACCGCTGCCGTATGAGTAAGGAAAGCCAGAGGACTGGCGCCGTAACTCGTTACGTAACGAAGCGGTTTACCCTCCCATAAAAAGTTATCACTTTAAAAACGAGCAAGTCTTACAGTAGTCACATATTATGTGTAGCATGAGATCTCGGTAATAAGTAACATTGACATTATCCTCTCAGAAAATAACTTGAAAACATGTGACGGCCAACTCAGCCAATCAAATAGCGCGCGCTTCCTCAACTTCCTGTTCCAAGCCTTACCGCAAAATCACTGCACACTGCACAGATTCAGTCAACAGTCTCTTGTGAAACGGTTTTGACAGTAGCATTTATCTTGAGCTATTTTGAATGTATTAATAATCAAATAAATATATTAAAATATTTAAATAAATAATTACGGGAATTGAAATCACATTTTTAAATGTGTTTATTACTTTAAACGCCATCTATCATTTATTTGAGGTTTTGGTAGTTCTGTGATACACAGAGTATTCATTTGTTTCAAACTCTAATTAAGTGGAATCACCCTGGCAACAACACAAAATAAAGTGATTTTAAATATAGATTATGACCTGGAAACAAAATGCTTCAGATATTTTCCGCCTTTATGATGCCCTAATAATAATTAATTTATAAAGTTAACTTACGTTTGTTTCCAATTTCGAATATGTTTTTGATATATTTTAATAGAGAATAAAAAGCTACACTCCTGTATTAATGTTTGATTTTTTTAATGACTATTATTTCAAAAAATATAATAAACAATAATCATTTTTTAAAATGTTTTCGTAGTCAATTTTATATATGTATACATATTTTTTATTAAATAAATAAATTATTGATACAAATTAAGCTCTTAATTATTATAAAAATATCAACATAAAATGCTTAATTTTTATTTTTTTCAACAATCATTTAAAACAACAAATATCAAATGGAATAATATTATTTAATTATATCATTTTCAGTAGCTAAATTTTTATGTCACCTACATAATAAAGTCTTAATTTCAACACACCAAGAAAGACGCACATTTTGTCAAAAAATCGCAAGTTTTTTAAAAGACTTTTTTCACCAATAAAAGGCAATTCACACTTATGTATAACTAAAAACAGTGAGTATAGTTGAAAGTGATTTTAACATAGTTCTTATGAATTCCTGATATCCTGGTACCCTGTGTTATAGTTTCAACGTGACCTTTAGAGCTATTACGAACTTCGATTTCAACATTCTTTTGTTGCTATTGGTACCTGTTAAAATGACGGAAAGTATTCTAACCAATTACATATATATATAAATCTGAAAGGAGTTTCTGTGTTACGCTTTCACGTCTGAAATAGTACACTGAATATCATGAACTTTCGCATAAATATTGTCAGAGGTACATTTGCTGAATAATTTAATTATATTTCTTATTTAAAACGTATATTTTTATTTTTCTTTTGTAAAACTTTTTAGAGTTATTTTCATTGCTTTTTCGTACTTTTCGTGACTCTCCCTTTTATTTCATAATGTCGCCAAGACACTTTATAAACATGCATATTTTACTTTCCTAGATCTTATAATTTTTTTAAAATAATTTCAAATACTCAATTTATTATTTAAATTTTTCATTCATTCCTTTTATATTCTGATGAAATAAAACATCCGGCTTAAAGAGGTCGGTTGGTGTTGGAAGGGATATTCCATTTCCGATACTAAAATTTTCATAACTCTTAAGCAACAATGTTATCCTAGTATTATGTTCCGTATTAAACGTGACTGACTACCTTGGTAAAGGCCATACGAATCTCTCGCAAAAAAAAGAAAATAAAAAAAATATATATTTTTATCCTATAAAAAAAAAAATGTTTTTGGTTTTATTTATCACAAAAGTACATTCGTCTCAGATCTTATGAAAATATCACCCCATAATGACGTTTAATAGGGCATGAAGTTTGTCATTTTTGAAATTCCAAATGTAGGCATGAATCTGTCTCTATAAACTTTAATAAATTTAAGTGTAAGAAATATTCGGTAGGTTTCTATAAAAAGATGTCATCCTGACTTTTCGTCCAAAATGAATGCTAATATCTTATCCGAGATAAAAAATATGCGGATGCGTTCTATCAGTCAAAATGATCGCATGACCTCCTCAATCCGTAACAAAGACGCTGTCGCAGTAATTTTAGTGGGTATGTAATCCGTGGTATCTTTGTGAAGTTTTCTATTGAGTGGAAAAAAGTCCTGTTATAACCGAATTGATACGAAAGTTGTAAAAATACGTTTTATACTTTCGTATTTTAAAGAAGAGAAGTAAAAATATACTCTTACACGTACATGATATCCTAGTACCTCATGTTTTGGATTAAACGTGACTTTCAAAACTATTTTTGCGCCCGGCTTTTATAAACGCGCAACTACGTTATCATACAATCATACATAACAAACAAAATCTGCTTAATTTTTTCTCAATAACATTAATTTTGTTAACATTTGATCGATAAGCAAATGTTTCCGTCACTATTTTATTCACTAAACATTGACAATTTTTTGGCGAAACGTTGGATTATACCTTTTTTTTATAATTTCAAATATTTAATTTATTATTTAAATTTTTCATTTACACCTTTTATATCCGGATGAAATAAAACATCCGGTTGAAAGAGGCGAAACGATAAGACAACCAAAATGATGATGACGATCATGATTGATTGGATATACTTTTAAATCATTTTTACGGGAACATTTGTAAGAATCACTAGCTCGTCCTTTTTTCATCGAGTTATGATTCAAAATTGAAAAATCAAAAAATATCTACGATACTCTTTTTTATTTTAACGGCATAAATAAGCCTATGTCCATCCATCCATAAAGGTTTCTTTTAAATAATTGTGATATAATTCTTATTTCACATTCGGAAATTAACTTACAAACCTACACACTTTATTCGCCCCTTTATAAGATATATGTATGTATATATACAGAGATAATAGATATATTTCTAGCAGCTACATCTCCTATGAGTTTGTGATATCCTAGTCACTAGTATTTTAGTTTAACGTGACCTTTTCGTACTATATCGGCTCTACTGACTGACCAAGTAAAAATATTAAATAAGTAATTATTGTAGATAAATTAACATTAAATAATAATGATAAACAAAATTGTTAAGTGTCATTTGTCCTCATATGAATAAACGTTTGTTTCATTCCAGCTGACTTCTGGATTATCGGAGCAAATGACCATTCATTTTTACAAGTTTTAATTAACTTTGTTTTAAATTATTTTGAAATGGCTGGTGCACCTATTGGTAAGTGGTTATTATTGCCCATAAATATATTAGTACTGTAAGATATATTAAATATATTAATTGTTATTACCTCGCCTTTGCGCTACCAACCCTGCGAATAAATGCAATTAAATTCTTAGTTTAATGGCTTTTAGTTGTGCCGACAGGGCATAGATTATTTCGCCAATGTCACCTGGGATGGAGGATTGATCGGTACGGTTGAGATAACAAACTCAATTAATTCTTAAAGCCAAGCACAGTAGCAGTAATTTCCTTGTTAGTCCTTAACCTAGAACAACACAAACATTAAGAGTTAATAAAACCCTGCGAATAAAGGGTTTGTCTCTAATTCTGACTTGCTAAATCTTCAAACCGGATCACAGCAATAAAATATTAATATACATTGATTACTATAAAAACATGTATAGCTATTTAATACATCAATCTATTTCAATATTTTTTTTAACTTTTCTTACATGCCCGGATAAAAGAGGCCAAGACGGTGTAAGCAAATTAAAATAAGTACTTTAATCAGTTCAGGGAAATTTCATCTTTACCATTACTTGACAGTAAGAATATTTTGCAATGTCACATAACTGATAGGAAAAGCGATCGTTTGCATTTCTCCGTCATGTATGAAACCCTAGTAGTTCGTGTTATAGTTTAAACGTGACTTTCAAAACTATTTTCGCACGCGACTTCATTTAAGTTACAACTCCATCTATAGTAATAAATGTAAACTGTTTTACTGACATTGTACTAAATAACTAAACATCGTTATTACTAGTGGGTCTCCCGCGAAACATTGCGTTTATTCAAAAGATTTTTTAGGAATATCGACACATTGACAGGTTTTTTTTTTATTTCATTTCATTGTAATCTGCAAGTCACTTATCTACATTTGGCGCCAAAATGATGAAACCTTTTTTAACTTAAATTTTTAATGTTAAATAGTATACATTACTTCAGTTAGAATTGGAGTTTGTCGATAACAATTTACTTTAATTTTGTTTACGTTTTTCAATTTTTTTCTTATACAGCCGTATCACTGCTATCTAACCGGCCAGTAACCTTTTCGCGCTCTCTAAAATTAATTCTTTGTTAAATCATAACAATTTAGTGAATTGCAATTAAGAATCCTCTTTATTTTTCTTCACACCTACAGCCGGAGCTCTTCAACATGAGACCATTACTGATTTTTTATATGCAACCATCGTCTCATAATCACTGGGACAAAAATCGGCTTACGCTATTAATATATAAGATAGTCTTTGAATTTACTAAAAATTAAACATCGATTCGTCTTCAACCATTGCGTCCTACCTGTCATGACATACGGAGCCGAAACGTGGACACTCACAACAAAGCTTTTCCACCGGGTTAAAGTCGCTCAGCGTGCTATGGAAAGGGCTATGCTTGGAGTCTCTCTGAGGGATCGCATCAGAAATGTTAAACCAAAGTCATCGACATAGCCCACCGGATTAGTAAGCTGAAGTGGCAGTGGGCTGGCCATATTTGTCGTAGAACCGATAACCGTTGTTGAAAACGTGTTCTAGAGTGGAGACCGCGTCTCGGCAAACGTAGTGTAGGACGTCCTCAGGCACGGTGGAGTGACGATTTGCGCAAGACGGCTGGCAAGAGCTGGATGAGAGTTGCCGAAGAAAGACCACAGTGGCGTGCATTTGGAGAGGCCTATGTCTAGCAGTGGACGAATGTGGGCTGATGATAACAACGATTTGATCTTGGTATTTAATTTATAGCCAAGTGCATTAGGAATTTTGCTTTCATAAAGTATTATTAAAATTTATTTAATAAAAATAATCAAAACACAAATAATTTTTTTTTAAATATATCTATGTAACTTCAAACAGCCATGTTGAAGTTTTTTCTAACAATACACAAAAATCTATTTAGGCATTAAACAGCAACATATTTTGGTCTTTGTGAGTTTTTGTTAAGAGAACATGTAAAAACTTTCAGAAATAGTATAAACAAAGATATTTTTTGTTACAGTATACAAATGCCTGTTGAGCAGTTATGATCTCCTGGTATCAGATGCTATGGTTTAACGTGACTAGAACCTACATATTCACTTTGCCAAAGTGTGTGTTGTGTGTGTGTGTGTTTGTTGTACAACTCTCAATAAAGTATGAAACTCAATTAAAATGTCTCACTGACATTGATATAACACTTATTTCTGGTGTTAAAATTATAAAAATCAGTATTTATTCCAATATTCATTAGATAAGATAAAAAAATGCTAAATTAATAATAACTATAATAGCAAAACATAGGATGAAAGTTTGTATGAAATTAATCATTTTTGAAAATTGGAATTATATAATCTCTAGGCCATTATTAGTAAAATACATCAGCTATTACAGCATTTTTGAAAATTCATATCCTAAGAGAGGATGAAAGTCAGTATAGATGTTCGCCTTTTTTCAGTGTTATATATATGAAACTAGGTCTTTTGGGTTCTATTTATGAGAAAATTAAATTTGTTTCGGCGCTTTTGATAAGCCGTCCCATAATGACGTAATATGGGATGATGACATTCAATATAGATCATTTTGGAAACTCCAAATATGGAGATTTCCATAAACTCTAATATACAAATACATATTACTTAAGAATGTTCCATGGGTAGTAAGTAATAATAATGTTTTCGATGGGATATACGGAAAGTTAATTTATAATTAAAGAGTTAGTTTTATTAACTCGGCCTATTAAAAAAATCATGTCAGTAAAATATTAATAGCTTGTATCGATTGCCCGGATAACAAAGTCACTAAAAAGTTTAAGGAAAGTCAGTCAGAAATGCGACCGGTATGATCTTACCCCATTGCCGAACTTGCCCCAACGCAACCTACAAAAACAAAATACGTAAATGAACATAAATGACAAGCCGTGTGATTCCAGACGTTCTTGTACCTGTGTTACTTTAATGAACTGTTTTTTACAAATTGTGCTTGCTAGATTTCGTTCTTCTCAGTGCAACGTCACGTTTAAAGTAAAACATAGGGTACCAGGACTGCATATAAGGAATAGAGGTCAAATTAACTCCCACTTTTTTAACTTTATGAATGAATAAGTTTTAGAAACTGGACTTTATTTCTGACGTTTAAAGTCAAAAGTCGTTTGAACACGGTTTTTTTGTTGTTTTTTTTAGTGTGTAATTGTTGTATGTATGTTGTGAATCGGTATTGTTAATAGTGGTGTATGAAATCTTAAGAAAGTTTTATAATGATACTTAATATTATGAACCTAATATTCATACAATTAATAATAGCCATATTATTCTTTATTAAAACCTACCTTGCCCCGGATCAATAGACAATAATGAAAAAATAATATCCTTAACAAATTGTCATATAAACAGGAGCTGCGGCAGTCTATTTTATAGTACACTGGCGACCCGTGCCCGGATTCGGTTCGCAATGCTGATACTAAATACACTACAGAATGTCTTTATATACAACATTCACAACTTTTTCAATCAGTTCAGGGCCATATTGATCTATATTCAGTGCACAATGTATTTAAGGTACTTAATTGGATAAGGATTAATGCTGTATTGCTTAAAAGCTGCTCTCTGGACGATCTTAAAGAACACGATGGTTACATAACAACCTAAAGAGGTTTTAGTTGAAAAAACCCAGTTGAAAGAAAACAAAGAAACCATTTACCAAAAATAATCTTCATGAGAACCGTGAGCCAAAAATAATATGCAAATTATATTAATATGAAAAAAAGGATAATGATGTCATATTGAAGAGGTAAAATTTGTCTGTATGACCAAATATAAACAAATTTTATTTACAATTTAAACTGAATTTAACTTACGGAACTCATGTATATCTATAAAAAATTTGGCAGTTTAATTATTCCTGAATCACATCCGTGCTGTGCTCCTAAGCGAAACCAGAGCAGGTCGCTAGTATTTTATAAAACAAGTATTATTTATAAACAAATCAGATTTTCGTCAACATTGTCATAAAAAAATACAAAAAAGCTCTCTCCCCTAAATAAGCTTCAAAGTAAGGTTTAAACCATAACATGAAATACCAGGATATCATAACTGTAAGACATATGTGAAGCTGATGCTTTCCCATCCGTCAGCAAACCAAAATGTGTTTACTCATCACTGAAATAAGGTTAAAAATATTTCGGTCAGATGAAAATCAATATTACCGCTACTTACACCGGTTCCACCTCTTTCGACCGGGTATGTCAATACGGATAAACGTTGTCGGTGTGAATAAATCCTACCAAATATTGAAACATGTTGTTGTTGAAAAATGTTTGATTTTATCCTACTCGAGTTATTTAAGCAGTAAATTATCTATAGAAGGATAAATTTATCTTGAATAATAGAAACTTTTATTTATTTCAGCTTCATCCTGCTGTACAGAAGCAGTTGCAGTATATTATTTGATTCAAGAGACTATAGGAACTTAACGATTAATTATTTAGATAAACGAGGTAAAAAATATGTTGAGATCAGCAGTTTGAGTCTGTAAGAATTCACTTGGTATCTCAGTCGTTAAATTTTAACAATTGACTTTTGCTTTGGCTTTTTGACGATTATCGATTATATGACGTGATCGCATCACACGCAGAAATTTTCGAGTTTCGAGTTTCATCTTAGAGAAAACAGCCCCATAACTATGGATATTGAAGATTGGAGCCGGACATATCGAAGCCTAATAGATGTAACCGATATAAGTACAAATTCTTGTAATTAACAAATGTAATATTTCAATGCTTAGGAAAAAATAATGGCAACATAACTATTAGTAACCAGCAGTTACTATGTGAACGCTGTGAACTACTGCGGCATCTTATCACAATAAATTAACTATCGAACTAATAAAAAAAAACCTGTACGCCCCATAGAAATGATAACTTAAATGGGCCGAAATACGGCTAGGGTTGCGGGTTAGAGTGAGAGAGTAGGAGTCTGCCTACCGCTGCCATATGCGTAAGAGAAACGGAAGTCAGACAGATTGGCGCCGTAACGCGTTACGTAACGAAATGGTTTACCATCCCATAAGAAGTTATCATTTCAATAATTTCTTTTTTTAAATATACCGAAGACGAAAGATATTCTTAATAATATAATTATGACAATTAGTGAAACTTTAAAGTCAAGTCTAATGACATCGAGCTGCAGTGCAATTCTGTAAAAAATCACTTCGTATGGCAGTATATAATCATGTCGGCAGGCGACAATTCAAGAGTGAGCTCTTGAATTGTCGCCTGCCGACTTAAGGTGATACGACATTTTGATACGTGTATCCTATAAGTTTTTTAATTATTATATTCAATATCGCAAATCATATGCTGAAATATACGCTCATGTTACTTTACTTTACTTTATACTTTATTGTACACATCAAAGAGAAAATAAATAAATAAATAAAAGATACAGCCTAAATAAAAGAAGCGTAGAATTTTAGCGACCTTATATCACATATCGATCTCTGCAGGCAACCAACGGCGTAGGTGATAGCTCATAGAGTATGAGGTGGGTGGTGCAGTCATAATAATTAAAATAACATTGATCTACAACTAAAACTAATAAATAAATGTAATTATAGAATACACGTATTATATATCAATAAATTAATTATATTATTAATACAATTAAAATTGCGGTGACTTAGAACTTCTGTTCAGTTTTTTACAAGTAGGACTTAAAAGCATATCGCGTAGTAAAACACGAAAAGTTAAGGCTAAGAAATGAAAACCCACCAAATATACGATGAAATAGATTTAATAATAAGCTTTCTTATCAAATATTATTTACAATTCTTCACGGTTCATTTTTATGATAATATTATTAACCTGGATGGAGGAAACCTGCATGTACTCGTATGTGAGGATATCGTGCCACTTGTCTACCAGTCCGCATTTAAGTAAGATGATGCAATCAATTTTTAAGTTCTTTTATTCTTAAATGTATTTCGTTCGTAAGCATTTTAATTTCATGTATATAATTAGAGCTACAATTTTAAATAGTCGAAGTCACCTTTCCCTTGTTTCCCTCTACATACTTAACCAAGATTATCCAGAAGTACATATTTACAAAACAAACCATTGTTAACTCAGTAACAACGCGCGAAATGTATTAACCCAAACATTTGTTAATTAAAATCCGATTGTCAAGGTTACGCCAAAATACTTCACTTGGTTGACTCACATGGTAAATGTACACCGTGGAGCGTAGACAATATGGTATTTTCGGTAGTTAAAAATAAATTATGAAATTTGATAAAAATTAAAATATATGTAGAAACATACTTAAATATTATGATATTGAGACATAGAAGCGAATATTAATTTATTATATTAAAATTAAAATCGTAATTTTTAGTCTGTATATCACATGACCTAAAGCACGAGCCGCCATGGTGTGGCGTCAGATAGGCAAAAACTGTCATTTCAATATCATCTGACACTTTGATAAACAACTTTTCTGGAGTTTTAATGGTAAATTAGATTAATAATTTAATTGTAAATTAGACTATTCATATTGGACAACATCACATACACTACTCTGATCCCAATTAAAGTAGCTCAAGCACTTGTGTTATGGAAAATCAGAAGTAACGACGGTACCACAAACACCCAGACCCAAGACAACATAGAAAACTAATGAACTTTTTCTACATCGACTCGGCCGGGAATCGAGCCCAGGACCTCGGAGTAGCGTACCCATGAAAACCGGTGTACACACTACTCGACCGCGGAGGTCGTCAAACTCCAACGATACCGATTGTAATTCATTATTTTAACAAAAAACATCAAATATTTGTAGCTGTTAACGTTAAATGATTACCGGTCGTACATACACGACTTTCTTTCTAACAATCTCTATTACAATTTTAAATTTTATTTTATTTTATGTCAAGAAAGCGTGTTTATTTTGCCGTTAAATATATATTTTGTGGCTTTTTATTAGAAAAATCAACATATTGAAGTACTTTTTCAAACACAGTAAAATACCCTATCGTCCGACTTGGTCTTATTCCACAGGTAAAATAGTCGACAAAATGCGCTTTAATACTGCGCTTCACTGCGTGTAGGCGAGAGAGATTTTTAATTAAAAAAGTGTAAATTAACCTTCTACTTTTATGATGCCTTAGTACTCAAGTAATCTTTCGCAGATTGCTGTTCTTTGGTTCTAATCCCAATGTCTCTTTAACCCCCCAATGCACAGATTTTTTTGCAATCAATTTAAGTCAAATAAACTTTTATAGAAAGAAGCCTGGAATTTGGGTTGCTTATACTCCCCTCCCAATGCTATCCCCATATATATATATCTCTTGTAGTTTTGGAATACTTCTCACTCTCTCCTTCTGATTATATATTTGTGCTTGTATTTGCGAACACACTTGTGCACGATATTCTAAAAAGACTAGAAAAAGAGTATAAAAAATATAAAAAATGAAAAGAAACGTAAAAATTTAAAAAATAACACTTATCTTCCTACTTGAAATTCGACAAAAACCTAAATAATTTTCTCAGAAGGTGTACCAAAACAACAGGAAAGTCTCGTTTTGTGTAACCGTTTTGGTATCAACGATTTTATATAATCATATACAAACATGTTGTTAAAAATTTTAATTTATATTTCACATAGTTATCGCTCGTAGCTTTACTCGCGTTTTAGGGGTCGGTCTTCAGGTGTGAGGTATAAAAAAGCCTTTGTTTTTCCTTGGTGCTGAAGCTAGCTTCATACAAAATCTCATCAAGTTCGATTCAGTGGTTTGGTCGTAAAGGCGTAACAAACAGACAAATAGATGGAGCTATTTTCGGATTTAAATTTAATGTTACTTTATATTATTTTACTTTTCAGTAGAATAATGTAATCGTTGTAATATGTAACTACACAATTTAAATAAGATTAAAGAATGATTTTGCCTTCCTATGGTTATTATTTTATAAATGAGACAAAAACATGACCACCGACCATAGAACGCTCTAAACATATGGGAACTGAGACGATAAACCTTTATACGTGAGTATCACTGGCGCCCTCACATTTCAAACCGAAAGACAAATGTACTAAGTATTGTTTATTTGTTTGACGGTAGAAGATCTAATGAGTGGACGGTAGCTACCCAGACAGGCTTGCAGAAAACCCCACGATCAAGTTAATATTTTTTATTTAGAGGACACTTACTAAAAAGATGTATTCGTTGATGTTATTTTTGTAAGTAGATGAGGAAAATACCCTGCAATAATTATTAAAGCAATTGTTTTGTTTCCAGTTGTATATTCAGCTCGTGAGTGAGTCAGGAGCTATAAAAGCAAAAGGGTATAAGAGAAATCGTAAATGTTTACAAATATGGTGTAATTTATACTTTTAGACTTTTCACAATTAGATGTTGACTGTTCCCAGCGCTGGAGATTGCTGTTCTGGTGAACTGGCGTTCTTAGCGATATGTATTCTGAAATGTTATGTACGTACGGAAAAATATCAATGATTTTGTGAGAAAATCATTGATATTTTTATAAAAATAAAGAACGATTATTTGCAAAAGGTTATTATACAATTAGCGAGTTCATGGTTGATAGCACCTTGGGTATGAAACGCTCGCCTCCTGGCTATTTCTCTTCGATATTGAATATTTATTAATAATCATAAATTGACAAGATAAAATCAGCTGAGTCTCTTTCTCTGGTCAGTGTATTTTCTTTTCCGAACCGGTGGTAGTATTTAATTTGACAATCAATAAGTAAGTGTAATGCTTCTATATTGAATAAAGGAATTAGATTGATTTGATTTTCTTTCTCGGTTTTAGAGCATACTATAAAGAATATGTCAAACTACTTAAAAAGTTATTTTTTTATGCCAAAAGGTGGCAAACGAGCAGGAGGCTCACCTGATGGAAAGTGACTACCACCGGCCATGGACATCTGAAACACCGGCTTCTTGCAGGTGCGTTGCCGGCCTTTAAGAAATAAGTACGCTCTTTTCTTGAAGGTTGCCAAGTCGTATCGGTTCGGAAAAACCGCCGGCGAAAGCTGGTTCCACAGAGTGGTTGTGCGGGTTCCACAGAGTGGTTGTGCGGTTGAATTTGTTTATGTATTATCTTAATGTCTTTAGCCTACATTATTTGACTGTACGCTATGTATTGAGTAGCATCATGTCGGGTACCTCTTTAGTTATTAATTAAACCAGACTGAAAACTTAAATACTAATAAGTACTCATACTTAGGTAAGTATCCCAGGAGGTCCTGGGATGTTTGTTTGTGGCGAAAAGTTTTTGAGTAATTTTTATTCGGAATTACGTTATTCCTATTTATAACGTATTCGTCTTAAGATACATCAACATCTATATTCACATACTGACACGTGGTGTACCTGTGTGACGTCATTGACATTTTCTGTAATAAGAGGATGCAATGAATACAATCAACTACTTCAATTAAGTTCCCTTATCCTCTAGAGTCTAGTAGTTAAGTACTATTGAGACATGACAAAGCTTCTCGAAAATTTTGTAATGTGCATAGCTTACATAAATAAAATATATCGTGTATATACATTTTTTTTATTACGCACACTGCAGCACTTTGTACGTGCAAAGCACGCTACCCCAACTTTAAATATGCAGAATTTTCTGTCTTCCGAAGCCCTTATCATATAATAATCCCTGGTTACACTAATATGTCCGTACTTACCTAAAATTATTACTCTTTACTTATTGATTAATTCATCGATCAGACGTATCACGTCCACGCCCTTTTTTTTGCACTTGTCGCTTTTGAAGCCATAAATAGCTTATCATCAGCTAATACATAAAAATGATAAATTCAAAAAAGTATGCAAATGAACACACATACATAAATCAGCTATCATCTGCCGAAGACACATCTTCAGACTTCCTTGGAAAGTTAAAAAAAAATCTCAATTATATTTACGTCGCATCCATCAAAGTATGTATAGATTGTGTAGAAATTAAAAAATATAAGTCTTAAAAAAATTATAACGCCAAGGTGTCCAAATATATAGCACATCGGGTCTTTTAAATTCCACTTAACGGTTATACATAGCCCTAATTATTCAATAGCGGTTCTCCTCTCGGAACGAACGTTCTATTTTTGATATATTTGAATTTCGAATATCCTTCGGTGACCGTTTTTGTGCTAAATATGCAGTGGCCAGCCTCGTCCAACTATTGTTTTATGTAAAAGATGATAAACAACATCGCTATAAATATTTTATAAAAGTATGTTAATGACTTTTTATATACTAAAATGTTATATTGATTACTTTTACATTACATTAGCAGCCTGTAAATTTCCCACTGCTGGGCTAAGGCCTCCTCTCCCTTTGAGGAGAAGGTTTAGGGCATATTCCACCACGCTGCTCCAATGTGGGTTGGTGGAATACACATGTGGCAAAATTTTGTTGAAATTAGACACATGAAGGTTTCCTCACGATATTTTCTTTCACGACCGAGCACGAGATGAATTATAAATAAAAATTAAGCACATTAAATTCAGTGGTGCTTGCCTTTTTTTTTTTTTTTTTTTTTTTTTCTCGCTGGAAAAACGCGTTACGCGCTTCCCCCACGTGTATGGAAGGTGGGGGGTGTGTGGGACTCCCCGGAGCCCTGGACGCCGAGTGCGCCCAGGTACGCCGGGTTTACCCACTAAAAAACCAGCGGTACCCTCTCCGTCTTTCGGCGGGCGCCACGGGATCGCTTGCGCATGCTACCGTGAAGTGGTGCTTGCCTGGGTTAACCGCTATTAAAATATTTATTATTTTTTCGCTTACCGCGATTGTATCTACTATCTACGCTCTGAATGTCTACAATTGTAAACAATAAAAATTGTTAAAAAAAAATCCACTACAAGATATTGTGTGTGTAGTAGATTTTTTAAATATTTTAATTTTAATTTTATTAAACGCCTATTACAACATTGATACGGTATTGATGTAAGTTAATATATCTGCTCCCATATTACAACATATTAAAAACATATTATAATAGGATTTTGTTGAGTTATGTATTTAAAATTTAGAAATTGAGAAAATTAGAATTTTTCATTTTCAATTATCAATAATAATCGACATATGATAAATAACATAAAATTTTAACGAAAAATACCGACTGTAATTTTTTTCTTAAATTTAAGTAAAACTAAACTGACAGTATTTAACAACATAACTCTAATAAAAAATATTTTTTCAAATCAGTTATTTAACGACGAAATTATAGGGTAAAAAATAAAAGAAACATAATTAGAAACCTCCTTCTTTTTTTGCCGATTAATATTTGTATACTGGTATAACAAGTAGATTCTGCTTTGCTACGAATAAAAAAAATAAAACATGAACTTCGCACGAAACAACAGAAAGTTTTATGAAAATGTATTCGGAGCAGGACATTTCGAATGCAACTGGAGTTGAAAATATTTCACGGGCCTTTAAAATTAGAATTATGGATCGACGCGCATGACATGTTCGCCTCGAAGTTCGAAATTTGAAATTCTATTGACCGTTACGTATCTACGACAAAAACATGCTTCTTTATTACGCAGGGGAAAACTTCTACAGGTACACGGCTCCCTACGGGAAAATCGACAGATGTTACATTCGTTCCTATTAAAAATCTCAGAAAGAACGGAGTAGATTGTAGCCCTTGAAAAAAAAAACATAAATATTTCAAACTTTAGAGATTAGATGCAGCCAGATTTTTAGACGAAGAGACAATTTCCTATAACACAAAACGGTTATAATCTTTTCTTTTTAAATGTGTAAGCGGACTGACAAATGGTCCACCTGATGATAAGTGGTCACCACCATCCATAAATATTGACACCATTAAACATTTTAACCATCCATTACATCTCCAATGTCTGTACCAAAACAATCTGTAACAGTACGTTACAATTATTGTTATTTAATTTTTTTTTGTTCTATTTAGTTTTACAATATTTAATTATTTAAATATTTAATCATCAATTCAATATAATTTTCACATAAAATATCCATAAAACGCAGTTAATTTTTATTTGTCAAATGTAATCAATTAACTGTGAAAAGTTGTTAATTAATAAGTATAAATAGTGCAATGCATAAGCATTCTTAAAAATCTATTTAATATAGGATGAAAAAAAGCAATATTCCTTATTCATCTTAAACCTCGCAATCTCTTTTACTAGAATACACTATAAAGACTCTTTCGAGTAATTTCTTTAATCCATCTTACATGAGATTACAATTTGACTGACGTAAAGGCGAAAGTAAAATATGCGCAATTCAAGATGGCGATTATCGTTGAATTCCAAATTTAAATTAAACCATTTTTTTTTAATAGTCTATATTATTTCGGTTACATTTCGTTTTACATTCATGAACGTTGACTAGACACGTGTAAAACTGAAACGTGGAAAATTAATCGTAACTACAAACCTCAATTTCAAAAATTGCATCCCTGTGGAGGTAATCTAGCTTGAGCTATGTTTCAATGAAGATAGCTTATATCTTGAAGAATCGACCTTGAGACGGTAGAAATTATTCACGTGGAAGCTAGTCATTTAGAATTGTGCCGCTCCACACGTGTACGCCTACATACGGCTGAATATACTTATACCAATCATACTGTTTGTCAATATTTATGAAGCTCATCAAAAATAAAAATCACGCTATTTCCGTATAGGTGACCTGTTTTTTTATGTCCGATGTACGTTGCTGTAAAACAAACGGCCAGTGGGCAATTGTTATTACAGGCGGACAGCCAGTTTCTGCAAATTGATCACTCACCATCAAATTGTTCATTCGCGTTGTGAAATAAATTTAAAATATAGATAAAGATTAATAATACTATATATAATATATATATATATATATATATATATATATATATATATATATATTTATATATATAAATAAATACGTATGATGATTTTTTTTTTGTTAGGCCTAACTGAAAAACGAATAATACAATGTAGATAAAACTTTAGGAATGTTTTAATTCATAAAATTATCATATAGGAAACTGCGCTTTGCTGGTTCACTCGCTTTTAACTATTGACTTGGCTTTTTGACGTGACAGGCGTAAAATGCACGTTTTTGTGTACCTGTGTCATCCTACAGAATACTTTTTAGAAATATACAAATGTCACATACAAGATTTTCGTCTATTTGTAAGAGTTTTCCGTGGTAAGCTTAGTGCTTAGCTTAGCTTAATTATTATTATCATTATTTAGTTATTTTGTCTTATCTAACTATTTATTCGATATGTAATTATTATGACAGGGTTATTCGACATACTCTTGTATAGCCTTAAGACATGGACAATCTTTTTAACTTTTACTGATTTGATATACTCATAACACTCAGAAGTGACTGTACCACCAATGATATCTTGGACTACGTCGATATATTAAAATATATCTTAATATAATTAACAACATATAAACTTACCATATAGCCTTTATAACGTAACATAATGTAAAAGTTTAAATCCAGAATGATAATCCAAAAGAAACAAACAATAGAATATTTATCAGATTTTAAATTAACATGGTTATTTTTATTACTAACAGTATTTAAAACGGGATATTTACCATGTTTTTTTTTATTTGATAGACTCGAAGACTCGTGAACAAGACATTGGTAGATAATGTCGAAATATCGAGCTCCACCAAATAAAAATAAAAAACATGGTAAACATCTCACTTTAAATACTGTTAGAATATTCGTCATTCTATAATACTCGATACTATAATATGATGCTAATTAAATAAATAAATAAATATTGGACAACATCACATACATCATTATGTCGTTCTGGTCGATTTAGGCCACGGTGACTCAAGGGAGACCAGCCAGTTACGCAGGTCAAATAGTGCAAAAGTGTGTGCGCAATCACAGGTACTCTCCCTATTCCCTCACTCCCATAATCCTATGGAACGACAAACCTGACACGACTGAAAATTGTTCAGGCACAGGACCAATGGCTTTACGTCCTTAACGTAGCACAAGTATGAACATACTTCGAACTTCCAGACACAGAGCTGATACTGAATTTTTTTCCATAGAAAAACCCAATAACTTTTAATGGCCTGACCTGTGATTTGAACCCAGAACCTCGGGATCTGTAGCCGTAAAATATACTAGGTAATCAAAGCGAAGTCAGCGTTGCGCATAATTATCACCGATACAATTCTATAGCTTGACTAAAAGAAATCTTACAAGATAATTTAAAGTAGTTAGATATTTTGCATGCTTGTAAAGACAGTATTACTATTTTATTTATATAGCCAAAAGTTTTGAGTATGCATCCTACTTGACAATAAGTTTAAAAAACTTATCGATTAAAGTAACTACTTACTTTTACCGTAATATGTTTTGTTTATCTAACGCCAAAACACGTGAGCTTCTGACATATTCAAAAGATTACTAAAAAACAGAGACAAAATTACCAAAAAAATATCCTTTTTTTTTATTACAATATTTTTGAAGTACAATTTATTTAACATAAAAATTACAACAAGAATTAGCTACTAACGATTACCAAATGGCAATAAATTCCTATTTCCTATAAACAAAGTTAAATTAGTTTATATTTACATATATATTTAATAATCAACAGGTGATCCGTAGTCTGCATCATCATTATTATTAGTATCTTTATCATCAATTTCGTTATCATCATCCCCATCCTCGTTATTATGACTCTCTTGATCATAAGTCGGTTTGCTGTATCCACCCTGCATGTATACAGCTGCTTGAGGATAGAATCTTACACCACCAATTATAAGAGGCCTAAAAGCTTCATATTTACCATAACGATTATCATTCAGACTATACACGTGATCATTACCATTTTTGCTTTCATCTGCATCATAATCTTCATTTGAATCAACGTTTTCATTTCTATCGTCACTATTGTCGTCACTTTTAGTGTCTTGCATTTCATCTTCTATATCTTTTGATTCATCGCCTGATGTATTTTGATTGTCATCATCATCTTCACTATTTTGTGTGTCAACTACTTCGTTGCTGACATATTCGTATATATTTGAACTCGATTGCATTTTTTGCGCGTTTTTATTTTCACTGTACACGAGTTTTGTTTCAGTATCTGATGTATCTTCAGCGCTATTATTTTGATTATCATCGTCTAATTCTTGATTTGTTTCACTTGAATCCATGTTGGATATTATTTGATTAGAATCATCAATATTTGGTACAGTTTGTATGGTCACAACCGCATCGTATGACACTCCCGGGTTACCCATAAATACTAGAACAACGTATTTGTACCCAGGACCGCCTTGGACAATATTCGCTTTGAGATCTGTTCCGAAATCGATACCGCTTACCCTGACATGTCCGATCGTATCCCCATCACCTGTCGCGGGGTATTTTAAAGCTAACGAACCGCCCGGAATCGTTAATCTTATTTGTTCTGTATGCGTTTTTTCAATTTCTTCATTCCCAACATCGAGTAGGAACACGTAGGGATACTTGTGAAACGGATCGGCTAAAGTAGCGACTGCTAGTTCAATAATAAGGTACAGAAGTAGCATTTCGACGGATCGACTAAACAAGAGTGATGTGTCATGGTACAATAATCACTTATATAACCAACTGTTTCATGCTTCAAGTGATCCCGTTTTTGTTTGCCCTTGCTTATCACGACCAATGTCGAATAATAATAATAATCTTTGATGATCTTTGATTGAATTTGCGAATTATTTAAGAAGATTAAAATAAATTTCCTTGTTATTATTGGAACGCATCAGTTGATTTATCTTCAGTGACGTCAACGCGTAGATTTCTTTTTTGTTAATAAAAGCGCTTCAAATGTTAATCGTACCAAAAAGCCGAATTAAATTAAACTTTAAAGACTTTTTATAAGTTTAAAAAATTAAATTAGTTGCAAAGCTTTTATTGGAATTACAATAAATGAAAAGAACATTTTATTTATTTAATATTTATTCGATTAAACATTTAAATATTCTTTTAAAGATACATATTACAATGCTACGAATAGATCTTCAACATGGAAAAAAACGAATGCAATTATTTATAAAATCTATTATACACTTCTATCTTTAAATGCGATATATCTAAATGGAATTATTTATGGTTACACAGATTTCTAACAGCTATAAAATTTTAGATTATTATATTATCTATTCGATTTTCACCTTATATCATAAAATAAGCACCAACGTCACATCACTCAATCCATTTTCCAATCACTAGCTTTGCTAACAGAGACAGTCGAATTTAATAAATCGAAATATATATAAAAATGTATTTTACAATTATTGCATTTAGAAAATTTTCATTATAAATTTTTTTTTTTTTTAAATGATACTTCTTTTGGAGCGAAGATAGGACATCTATTATTGAGTACAAATTACAAGTAGTTTTCTCTCTTTAATCGTCCAAGCGACGATGATCAGATAAACCAAAATTATATTTTGACTGCTGCTCCTCAATTCCAAAGTAAAAGTAATAATATTAACCAATATATCATTAGTTTGATTACTTAACTTATAGAGCAAGTATCTATTTGTAAAGCGATACAGCTTAACAAATCTAAAAAGAACAAAGTGACGGTTGAATAATTTAAAAAAAAGGACGTTTGTTTATAGATGACAGCACACCTTGAGCAAAAGATATGATCGGCTCCGGGCGATTTAATATTATTAAAAACACATAGGTTCATTTGTACACCCTAGATGTTGTATTTTATAAATATATTATAATTTATAAAGATTATACGCAGAGTACGCGTAGAATGTTTTTAGTTTAGCTTCATACTATTAATTTAAATTAGCTGTGGTATGTAATTTAACAACTCGTTTTATTCGTTTTATTTTTTGTCTCTAGGTATATATATTTTCGATTTATTACAATTCGACTGTAATATTAAAATTAGCCTAAATGAAATATCTGTCTTAAAATTATTTAAAAAATAATAATATGTATTTAGCAAAATAATGTCAGTAATTTAATTACTTCATTAATTCTCACTACCTATAAACTTTGCCAACAAAATAAATTAATTATTAATGGTATTTTCAAGCGTATCAAATTGACAATGCACAATTAATTAATATAATTTGGCATACATTGGCGGCATAGACAACTGACCTTGTTCTCTTTATCGCAAAAAAGTCCTCATTTGTCGATTTTGACTTTTCAATGAGGATTCTGCCCTCTCAGCCTGTAAAATCAAATTATCCAACTTACTACTTTGTGTCGAAATTTGTTTACGATAGTCAGTCTCTGCCGCTTTACCTAATAAAGAACTATTTTCAACTGTTTGCATAGCTTCCAAATCCGCCAGAGCAGAATTAATGTCACCTCTATTTTGTTCCATTTTTTTCGAATGCGGCGTCATTTCATTGTCGTCAGGACCAAGGCCTTTATTTATAAAGCCAACATCCGAACCTTTTGGTGGTATATAATCTTTGTCGTAATTTGTCTGCCCAATATAACTCGGCTCACTTGAATAAGATAAATTGTCTTTTGCAGCTAATTTAATACGAAAAAAGTTGGTAACAGTACCACAAACACCCTGAAAAATAATTTAAAACCATTTAATATAAACACATTTTCTTTTCTTTTTCTTAAAATGTCTTCGCAATAGTGAGTACCCGCGACTTCCACTGTACAATATAATATCTGCAATGTACGATAGTATTGTCTTTGCATTTAGTTGATTTTGTATGGTCTTGATGTCATGACATACAGCTTTAAATTACCACTGAATTTCTATAAAGATTATTAAAAAAGCCGGATTATGAAATCCAGCTGCTCTTGCGTAATACATAAATAGACACAAAACTAAAGTAGTAATATTACTTATAGATAAGAAAAATAAACAACATATTTTTACTAACTAAGCCTTAAAATTTTATGCCATTGTTTTTAACCAATCGTGATTCGCAAAAACGTCAAACGTTAAACTTGCGATATTTATTTGGGAACGATAAATATCAAAACTATTTAACGTTTGACTTTATATGACGAAATTGCTTTTAACTGTGCAAACAGGACAAAGAATCATTTAAATTTTCCTTACCTTTAGACGATTGAGCTTGGTTTGAGTAGACGTTAGTATCGTGTTTAGTTCCGCGAGACCCCCACTTGCATAATTCAAATCATCGTTTAACATCGCCGTATTCTGAAAAAGAATATATTTGCATATTCATTTTAAAAATAGGAGTATTTTTTATATTTCAATGATTACTGGTTTATTTATATAATGCATTGTAACTCTACTAAGAGCAGAGAAAACCTTAGTCTACGCCCATGAAGCCACAAGAATAAGCAATTTAAAAATAGAATATTAATTATTCTACTTAAACAATACTATGTACAATAAGTGCACCAAGTGGCATAATTTTATTTACATCGTAGACAAAGAATGGGGTAATACTAAATAGCACCCCGTTCTTTCATATTGCCCTTGACCTAGTATTACAACTGCAGCATTTTTCTTTTATCCGCAGTCATTTCGATATTTAAATACAGTCCCTTGAAAATATGCTAAATTAATTATCACAAGTTAAAATTAAATTAAAATATATTGAATATTAAAAATACATTTACCATTATTTCTACGTTAATAGTATTTTTGATGTTGATTAATGAACTCCGGGATGAATTAATAGCAGATTATAAAGAAAAAATAGAAATAAGAAAGAAATACCTCTGTAGTCTTTATATCAACTTCCTCAAACTCAACTACATCCAAATGTTTATGTTTTGATAAAAAATCTTCTCGTTCTGGTTTTGGTTGACCGAATAATTCCGCTCTCATACACGCATCTTCGTAAGCTTTCAAAGCCATTTTTAAAGGATTTAAAAATTGAAAATATCAACCAAGTAGTTTACATTTGTAGTAATAATTTTGGGGTGATACCAAGTCTGTTTTGTCTTTATGTAAGTAGTCTTAGTCGCCCCTTTAAAATGTCAGTGTTACCTACTATGCTAGTAAAAGTATTGATTTTCATAATTATTTGTTTTAACTCTGTTATTGAGTGACCCAGAATATGTTTTATTTATTTATACAATTCACAAAATGTAATTGAGTATTGAAATATAATAAACAACAACTATGATGCCTGAAAAATAAATGAAATCGTAAAAATCAATAGTATAGCAACTCATCATTTGAATTTACCGCTTTACAAATTAAAATGTTGCCCAGAGTATAAATATTTTTGTTAAAATTTCTTTTAAAATTTAATTTTAAATAAAGTAATTAATAATATTATGTATTAGTTGTGAAAAAGTATTAAAAATAAATATTTTACAAAACATCTGGACAAGTTCAATGACCGCCAAAGGTCATTCGAAATCGAATGGCTGATGCTTGTCAGCTGTCTTCTGTCAGATAATTTATGAAAAACGTCAGATTCCTTGCAATTTTACTTATCATTCTATAGCCATCTCCCTCGTTCAAACAGTTCGCAAATAAGCTTTACCACGTTAGCATCTATAGTCTACTGCAGTATATATAATCGCCGCATTTGCCGGTGAATTATTAATTGTTTATTTTCCTTAAATGATTATCAATTGTATACGATCAACCTTATTAAAAACCCCTCTTTTTATACTAAGAACTTCAGCAGTAACCATGTCTTCAAGTAAGTAAACAATTTAAATTATATCTTATTAATAGATATCATTATTTTGTGTTTTTACGAATTTTGTAGTCTATTTAACTCTAGATATTTCTAATAGCAATAAATCTTATTTATCTAATTTGAAATCAGTAGATATATGTTAAACATACCATGGTATGTACTAATTATGTACTAAGTATGTACAAAAGGATATGCCATATTGTCAAGTTTATTTTTAATTATGTACTTACTGTAACAAAGGCATTTTAAATTACAATCTTTAACTATTTTATACCTTTTTTTTTTTAAATAATACATCATACAAATTGGGATGTATGAGGTGAATGAACTGTGTTTTCGTTATTTAAATTATTCATCACGATAAGAACAGTGCAGGGTTTAACTGTTACTCCATGGCTTTTTTATTTTTCACTGTTTGTGGCTGTTGCTAGCTAGTTCTAAAAATAGTTTTTTAATTATTTAAACTAAAATAATTATGAATATTAAAAAATACTTATAATGTTATATGTAGGTATTTGCAAAATAATTATTTTTTGGATTTATTGCTTTGGATAAGTATACTTTACTTATCCAAAGCAAAAAAAGTAAAACAAGATTTGGCATAGTGTGCACTTATTGTTAACTTAAACAATTTGCTTAATATTATGTATGTATGTATAATATGTAACATTAAATGGGAACATTATTTTCCGTTACACAATCAGATAAACAAATTTTTATAAATAAAAAAAACAATAAATACAAATAGTTAAAACTACCATCAAAAAGAAATTTATTTCAATTCTGTATTCAATCATTTTTGTACAGTGCTGAGTTTATTATTGTATACTTACTTGATGTTATGGTATTACTATTCACAGAACCATTGACCCTTGAATCCTTGGAGAAATTAAGGAGTAACTACTATGCAAATCCTATAAATGAATTAGCTCAAAATGCTTGCACCCGTTTTGATCCTTTCGAAGTTGCTATTAGCAAACGAAGGACCGACAGATCCCTCCATGTTTATAATATCAAGGTAAGGCAGAAATTATTGCTTTAAAATAAATATGTCTTTAATAAATTTATACAAATATATTTTATTAACAGGTTGAGTCAGAAGGGAAACCTGTAACCAATCAAGAGAATACAGGCAGATGTTGGTTGTTCGCAGCTCTCAATGTGATGAGGTTACCATTCATGAAAAAATATGGCATTGAAGAGTTTGAGTTTTCACAAAGGTATATTACAATTTTAACACCTCTAACGAAAAAATTTAACTGTGAATTTAAGTCAAAAATGTTATGTAATATTATCGTAATTAAAGCACAACAAAAATGCCTTCCCAAAATTGTATACATTAGCTCACAAGTGTCTCAGAACTCGAGGTCCTGGATTCAAAGTCGAAGTTGAGTCGATAAACATCCTTAGGTTTTAATCAAACAATGATAAGAAGTATGAGCATTATTACATAGAGATTCATTCATTCAATTTAACGAAATTCACAGCTACCTCTTCTTCTGGGACAAAATTGAACGTTCTCACTTCTGGTTAAACAATATAGTGGAAACTGCCAAACAAGGAGAGAAGTTGGATGGTCGTTTAGTCAGCTTCTTGCTTAAGGTATGTATTATTTTTATAAATTATACATATAATAGAATTAATATGATTTCCTCAATCTGGACCCGTTGGAAGGGTGATTGGTAAAAAAAGTGTTGTATTTTTTTATTACTGCTACATTACATAAGTTACCCATAAGCAAAAAAAAATAAATATATAATTCCTCTTATAAATAGGTATAAGTCTGTTTAAGCATGAAAACGAGCCCTTCAAGTTAAATTAGTATTGTGCATTAATATGAGTGACGCTTGTGTTTACAAGATGTTTTAGTGTGTGTGAGATGACTATGAGTACAGACAACAAAAAAATACAAATTAGATATTGTCTATATTTGTTATTTTAAGTTTAGTTAGTACATATTATTATATAATAAATACAACTTAACATCATCAAAATATAAATAAGGATCTACTACATTATGTCTTATACAATGATAAAAGTAAAAGTTTGTACATATTGGCCCCAGTTATTGCTTTAAAAAAAAATTGCAATGTTTTATTCCTTATCATATACTAGCATTGATAAGACTCAAAGTCACTTTGTCTAAACCACAAGTTGTTAAACACGCCTATTATCATATCTGATAACACCAATATGATACTGGTATACATTAGCAATTAAATATTTCATACCTATCCACTTTAATATCTATTGAAATGATTTGTGAATATTTTAAATTAAGGTATACCTATATCCGTGTATTATTAATATTCAAACTTAATTTGCAATGCCCAGCTGAATAAACTTCTAAATTAACGTATAGCCTATTCCAATGGAAGTAGGAAATAAGATAAACAAAGGTTAGATTTACGTACTTCATGCGATTTGCTAATAACTCCGCTATGTTGTGCACTACTAAGAGCTTATAATAAATAGACTACTAATAGTCTATTTATAATACAACACTATTATCCTTAACCACTTATATACACTTTAATTTTACTTCCAAAATTCCGATAACAGTTTTGCCGACGTTCAAAGCGCCATTTTTTCGCAAATCCATAGTGAATATCATAGATTAATCAAGCTCTCGACCAATGATATCGCGTCAATTTGTTGTCAAAGGTTGTTTATTTGGCTTTTTTCCTGTTATTTCCTGAAAAGGTTTTAGTGTATAAAAGTAGCTACTTTCACCCGCTTCGAGCTAGGTCAAGCGTGATGTCATGGTTTTATATTATTAAGATTTTATTCTAGCCATGGGGCCATCTCGAATATTAGAGATATGCTTTATTGTATATTTATATATAATATTTTAATACTCCTGAAGATATCCTTATACTTAAGTCATAACAGTACTTATGAAGTGGTAACTTATTAGCTGACAGACCAGGTCCAATACAACTTAATAATAATAGCTATAATAATAGCTGGCAACGACCTCTTGATCTCTTGGGAGATGGTTTGTAGTTTACTTCACCACGCTGCTCCAGTGCGGATTGGTAAATATATGAGTGCAAATTTCTTCACCATATTTACCAATGAGCAGGAGATGAATTATAACCACAAATGAGCCACATGAAAAGCCACATTTGAACCTGTCATTGGTCAAGTATGACCTCTATATAACACGTCAATCTTAACATATCTGCAAAAATATCTTGCACGTATTACAGTCATTTAGTATTCAAAGACTAAAATAATTTGTACTAAAATACTAGTTTCCGGTAATCGTGAGGGGGGAGAGAATCGGATGTTAAGTCACCATGTTCGTTTCGGTACCCTTGTGGGCATAATATTATAATTATCGTTCGAGTAATTATAAAACGTAACTGACAAACGAACTCACTTTTATAAAAAGGCCTTGTGATGTATTAATACCTACTGTTCTTCCAGGATCCAATAAACGATGGAGGCCAATGGGATTTGATAGTGAACCTGATTAACAAGCACGGTTTGATGCCGAAGAAGTGCTTCCCGGAGACGTTCAGCTCACGTCGGAGTCTACACATGAACGCATTAATTAAGACTAAGGTAATTACAATAAATATACTTAAACTAATATATACTCAAATACTGGACATTGTACGAACATACCTACCTATTACGACGTCTACCCAATTCCATTCAAAGAAAGTGTCAAAATATTCCTTTAGATTTATACATTTCATATGATTTTCTAATAACTCTGATATATCGTGCACTACAAACAGTTCTTTATTAATATATCTTTATGAATAATACAACATTATTCCGGTTAGCTATTTATGTCCACTTTAACTTTATTTCAAAAGTTCCGATAAAAACTTCGCCAACATTCAAAGAGACATTTCTATCACGAATTCATAACGAATTCGTTAATAAAAGAATATACAGTGCGTTTTCTTCCAAAATGACTTTTCTTTCAACAGGTTTTGTTTTTATGTTTAACATAAATTCTTAGAGTTGCTTAAGTAGTTTATATTTTTAGTTTTCTATCTGCTTCTGTTTGTGTATTTGTAATAATATGCGCAGTCTTAATTAGTTTTTGTGTGTTTTAAATTTTATTGATTATTTATTTATGACAACTATATGTAATCTTCAATAATAAACAATTAATTAATTTCTCGAAGGCCTTGCTATCCTCTCAATTCATTGTTAAAGTTTTTCATAAGTCTTTATTCATTCTGTGGTTGAAATAGGCGAAACGTTGACATATTATGTTTTATGTCGAAAAATATGTAGCTTCTGTAACTATTAAATTATATGAATATGAACACAACACTATTGAGGAAGGTTATAGGCTGTACAACTTCACTCTATAACTCTCAAGCCAGTATCCTCAGAGATCGAAAAAAAAAAATACCACGAGAACTCACAGTACGCACGCCCGCACTCAGTAGTAACAAAAATAGACCAATCGTAGATCTTAGCAGCTACAATTACGGACCGTATCTTCAATTTACATCAATAATTACAGTTGCGAGAATATGCCAAAGAGCTGAGAGGTTTAGTGGCAGCGAAGGCGTCGGACGAGGAGATACAAACAGCCATAGACAAGCAGATAGCTGTTATCTACAACATTGTCGCTACGTGTCTTGGTGTGTATTTAAATATCACTTTAAAAAATTTACGCACAACTGACATTGTTTAATTTTTGTTAATATTGGTATGTCTATATAAATATTCGCCATTCATTATTTTTATATGCATCTGATTGGATTGTATTTCATCTCGTGTTGGCAGAATGGGGGAATATCCTTTGGGGGGAAATCTGCACGATGAAATAAACACTACGTGTCTAATATGCACTATTAATATACGCCAAACTTTCTTCGGAAGTGGAGAGGAGGCCTTAGCCCAGCATTCCTTCCTTATCAATTTTTTTAATCACTCTGTCCATATATCAAAACAGGTACACCACCAGACAAATTCACATACGAATTCTACAATAAGGAGAAAGCCTACAACACATTCGGGCCCCTCAGTCCGCAGGAGTTCTACAACAAGCACGTGCGGCCGGTGTTCAATGTCGACGATAAGGTGCCGAACATTTTTACATACAATTGAGGCCTAGCACTTGCTTTGCAGTACGTCTTCAGTTCTTCTATTCATGTGTCATCCATGGCACCAGTCTCAAACAGTAATGTTTTTTATTTTTGGTTCACCAACAATTTATGACATTTGTATATGTCTATAACAGTTTCAAACTTATAAATTTAGCTTATTTAACTTATTATAATATTTTTTTTATTATTTTATTATATGTGTTTCGCCCCTTTTTATTAAAATTCTTAAAAATATTTAAATTTTTGTATATTTGATTGAAAATTCTAATTTCCAGGTGTGCTTAGTGAGCGATCCTCGTGAATCGAATCCGTTCGGTCAGCTTTACACCCTTCAGTGTCTAGGCAATGTGGTCGGAGGCAGGCAGACTGCATACAACAACCAACCTATCGAAACTCTTATCAAGTAAATAATATATTACTATTATTTATTCCTAAATTTTCAACCCAACGTTTTATATTACTAAGGAGTTAATTTTAGCATTTTAATATTTTCATCCCTACTGTTGTGTTTAATGTTATTTGTTAGTAATAACGTTATATACAATGTGAATTCTGTATAATTATGTTACTTATAACGGAATTATTATCGTTTCAGAGCGGTAAAAGACTGTATTCAGGGCGGAGAAGCGGTGTGGTTCGGCTGCGAGGTGTCCAAACGATTTGAAAGGAAGAATGGCCTTGAAGATTTAGACGCGTGAGTTAAACGTATATATAAGTAGGCGGGGGGGGGCACCTGATGGTATGTGGTAACCAACGTCCATACACATTTATTACTTAAAAAATTTTTGTCACCAATGACCAACCAACCCTGGGAACTGAGAAGTTATGCCCCTTGTGTCTGTAGCTACACTCACCTATATAGGTATCATAGACACCATTAGGTTAATTTAATCCCTTTAAATAAAAAAACATCTTTCCATTAACAGGCAAGATTACCGGCTAGTGTTCAACACAGAGGTCCAGATCGGACTCGATAAGGCTGAAAGACTTCTGTACGGAGATTCTTGCATGACACACGCTATGGCCTTCACTGCTGTTGGCACAGATGTAAGTAGTCGTTTTATCTAGTTTAAAAAATGACACATTCAATTTAAGACGGACTATGTGTTACAGCTACCGACTACCCAATACTTCTTCAAGTAGTTTTTTTGTCTCACTCTTGATTAGAATTTATGACAATCTTTTTATAAAAAAGTAAAAAAAACGAATTTTTTAACAAATCCATAAAGAATATCATAGATTAACCAAGCACTCGATATCGCGTCGATTTTATGTGAAAATTTGTTTATTTGGCTTTTGTTTCCTTTCGTTTGGATGGCCGTTAGAATCTTAACCGATGATTTCGGATTCAAACCCAGGCAAGCACCACTGAATTTTCATGTGCTTAATTTGTGTTTATAATTCATCTCGTGCTCGGCGGTGAAGGAAAACATCGTGATGAAAGATGCATGTGTCTAATATCAACGAAATTCTGCCACATGTGTAACCCGCATTGGAGCAGCGTGGTAGAATATGCTGCAAAAACCTTCTCCTCAAAGGGAGAGGCCTTATTTACAGGCTATTCATGTAATGTATTGTTTGGAATATATATAGTCTACAATATGGGTTATTTATTTTGTTGACAGGAACAAGGTAACCCTATCAAGTTCCGCGTGGAGAACTCGTACGGTGACAAAGAATATGACAAGGGATATTTACTGCTCACAGTGCCTTGGTTCAAAGAATTTGTATTTGAGGTAAGATCGATGTTAAAATTATGTTATTTACCACTTTACTAATGAACCCACGTTAAATGTTACTGCTCAACCCTTGGCCCTCTATTGTGCTGTTAGTTTCCTTTCCTTATAAATAGGTTATCATAAAAAAATTTTTAATCAGTTTTTTTTTTTTTTTAAATAAGTTTAATAAATACTTATTTTAGCGTGTTTAACCAAACTCTTCAGCTTTATAATATTCATATAGATTATACATTTAATGATACTGTTTATTTTGTATACTATCTCTAAAAACAATTAATTTGACAGCACAACAATATTGTTATCTCTTTCTCACGTATGGGTTTTAAAAAGTTAGTCAGTGATTTAGTTTTATTTAACTTGGTATTTATTTCAGGTCGTCGTCGATAAAAAATATGTACCAGAGGATGTACTAGACGTGTTCAAACAGAAACCAACGGTTCTGCCCGCCTGGGATCCGATGGGGACACTCGCTTGTCCACTTTGCTCAAACGAATAACAGTAACAATGGATTACGTTATATTTTATAATAATTAAAATTTAATTTGTTGCATAGATTAGGGTAACAATCATTGAGTTATTTATTGAATAATTTTGTATTTGAGATATAACCATGGATTGATACATAAAACGATTTCATAGCTAGAACATTGATTTAGCTTGAGAAATGGAGATAGTTCTTGTTAATAATAAAATATAAGGGTAGTTAACAGAGATTTGAATTAGGCTAAATACAACAAACCATGCCATCAAGCGATTATGAAGACTCTAAAGGGGCCACACACTCGCCGTACACCCTTTATAATTTTTGTTGAATCTCGAAAATCTATCAAATAATAAATTAAAATATAGAAGTGCACAAGATAAAAAAAAACATAGATTTTTGATTAATGCCACTATTACCACTAAATGGCTGACATAACATCATCAACGACACGCTCGGTTTTACTTTTTTAACTTAAATTAACGGGTCCTGCTTACTCCAGATCTTTAGCTGTTAACATCTCCCTCAGTAAGGCTGGAGTATGTAATATAGTTATTGTTATTAGTTAATGGTGCTAAAATATCCAATTCATAATAATGTTATGTATGTTATTAATCACACACTAAGTCTAGGGAAACTAGCTATAAAATGTTAAATCGTGAATTTATTTTCAATATACATATTTTTTTAATTAGTCAACTCCAAATACTAAAGACCAAACATAACAAGTACGTAGATAGTTTATCTGTGTGTATCTGTCAACTTATCCGATGTTTTTTTCTCAAATTCAAAATTAGCCAAGTAACTCAACAACAACAATCATGGAATTAGAAAAAAAGAAAATTAAATTACGATTTTTAAATTTCTTAAGAGTAATCGTTTTGTTGCATTTAGACAGCATGGTGCTACTAGACGTAAATGTCATTATAAACTTATACATTTAGTGAGAACCAAAAAACTTTAACGTTTAAGATTAAATGTGTGTAAAATTCATTAAAACAAGATAACGGTTCCTTTGTAATAAGCTAGGTTGTAATCAATCGACTGTTCATTAAAATCGTCATCCTAGCTGTACAACCTTACAAAAACCAACTAATACATTTCGTTGAAGTTACCATTTCAAAAAATGCTATGCCAGTGCTGCTATTAAGACGGCGCCACACAATCGAACACAAACAGTAGTCACAACTTTATCGAATAGACATATCGAAGTAATCATGTCAGCAGAAAATTGTATGTAAGAGTGTGCCTTAATATTTGTTATAGTGTAGCACTGGCTTAAGACTGTCGAAATCCTGACAACGATGTATGATCTGAGAAATCAGAAACGTATATTACATTGGATTTATTTTACACTTATAACAATTAATATTGTATTTGTGATGGAAAAAGATCTTATTTTGGCATTCGTTTTTTTTTTATCTATAATTTTATTTTGTTTAATAATTTGAGAAAGATACGATTGTTTTTTTTTTCATAATTGATATATTACAATTAATTCGGTTTAGCTTAAGATTACTAACATTAAAATTTTAATAGTTTTTTGTACCTACATTGTAACGGAATGTGTTCATATTCAATAACCAGTTACCGCCATGTTACCTTGTTAAGACAATAAAATATATTAAACGATTAATTTATTTATTTAAAAACGCTCACAAACATAATACGCGTTGAAGTTAATCATTCGCTTGCCTTTATTCTATTATTTTTTTAAAATAATAAACTGTACTTTGTCACGTTTTTGCGTAGTACGTTTACTAGGTGGCAAGGCTTTGTGCAAGCCCGTCTGGGTAAGTACCACCCCACTCATCAGATATTCTACCGCCAAACAACAGTACTCAGTTATTGTTGTGTTCCCATTAGAAGGGTGAGTGAGCCAGTGTAACTACAGGCACAAGGGACATAACATCTTAGTTCCCAAGGTTGGTGGCGCATTGGCAATATAAGGAATGGTTAATATTCCTTACAGCGCCATTGCCTATGGGCGGTGGTGACCAATTACTATCAGGTGGCACATATGCGCATCCACCAGCCTATGCCATAAAAAAAACGCGTATTGTTCATTCGTCGCAATTAATTAAACAGAATAGTTTGAGAACTTTTACTGGATTCCTTTACCTTAAAAATATTATGTTTTTGAAAAACATGCGTGCGAACGGCTTGGCGCTCAATTTAGTATGAATGCTAACATTGGTATAATATTTGACGTAACATTATTGTCGGGTCAGCCACAACATCCAGCTTCATAATATTTACTAGCTACTCGTCTCTGCTTCACACGAGTACAATAAGGGTATTTTTTTTTTATTTTTTAGCATTAGCAGCCTGTAAATTTTCCCACTGCTGGGATAAAGGCCTCCTCTCCCTTTGAGGATAATGTTTGGAGCATATTCCACCACGCTGCTCCAATGCGGGTTGGCGGAATACACATGTGGCAGAATTTCGTTGAAATTAGACACATGCAGGTTTCCTCACGATGTTTTCCTTCACTGCCGAGCACGAGATGAATTATAAACACAAATTATGCACATGAAATTTCAGTGGTGCCTGCCTGGGTTTGAACCCGAAATCATCGGTTAAGAACGGCACGCGTTCTAACCACTGGGCCATCTCGGCTCTTAAGGGTATTTATATAAGATTAAAGAACGGCCAGAAAATATTTTTTTTAGGCTAGGAAAGTTAAATTATAAGCTTTTCTACGCTATAATATGCATGTTATATAAGTTTTTCTTGAAGCACTTTGTTTATTGATAATAACCGCATTGAAATAAGTTGTGTATTTTAAAAGATCTAAGCGTACCAACAGCGAAAAGCGACTTTGTTTGTTTATTATGTAAAGACAGTCAAAGTAAAAACCATAACCAAAACGAAAAGAAAATCCCAGGCCTGAGAATCAGACGAGCTCACTTCCACTTAGCGGGACCCACGCGAAAGATGTATATATATATATACACATACATATTTCCTTTTCTCATGTATATATCCGCTAGTTGGGCGAAATGATTTATAATTATCCAATATTTTTAAATAAATCTGTGCTCACGTTGAACAGTGAACCAATTGCTTATGTTGACAGACATACTGTTTGTATACATTTATTTTCCATCAACCATTTACGATTTTACCTACAACTGTTGTTTAGGGAACTATAAATTAAACAATGCTCCGTTACAATATCAAATCAATGAGGACAGAAAGTGAGAATTGTTGTTCAACTAAACACCTGCTATTCACTTATAACTATTTAGCAGGAGAAGCATCCCTAATAAATACCCTTATTGTACTCGTGTGAAGATAGTAGCTGTTTATTCTTTTGTTTTTATTTTAACACAAACAGAAAAGAGCGGGTAAGTCATCACGTGTAGCCAAAACAATAAAAGTCTATAATTATACAGCATAAAGGAACAAACTAATAGAAAATATACTGAATGTCAAGTTATCATTTATTCAAAAGTCCTTCCAACACACTCAAACAAAAAATTAAGAAATATGAACTTATTTTTAATGCGATTAAAACACTATCAATTGACTTTTTGATATATATCTCTTAAGCAATGTACATTTTATAGTACAAATGTGTATAATCAAAAATATTTATAAAGCTTATCTTAGTTTCATATCATCGAAAAAATTTACAACGCCAGCGGAATATTGACAAAATTACAAACAAAAGTGATGAAATACAAAACAAAAAATAATATCAGCGAGGGCAGAATAAATTCTAAAACCGACTAATATTGATACATGATATAGTTATCACAAGTATTATTGTATTAAGTGTTGCATGACAATTCAAATCAGTTTTTTATAGTCCATGATCAAAATTTTTCATAATAGCACTTCTGGTTCAAGCTTTTTAAGCAGATATCCTTATATACCTACCAATAAGGAAAATATTTATAAATGCGGTCATCAACAATGAAAGAAACAAACATTTGAAATTCTATTAATTTCCAATTAAAATATGTATATTATAATACAATACAATGTACAAAAATTGGTATAATTTTGAATAAATATTCAATTCCAACCTGATTATGTCACAAAATGAGATGCAAATAGTGTGAGTGAGAGGGCTAGTGCCCTCTCACTCACACTATTTGCAGTGGCCGCCATTTGTAAATATTTTCTTATCGTTATTGGCAATAGTTATATCAATCTAAATAATATCTTCTTATTTAATATATGAAGCGTTTTAGTATTTGGTCACATATGTTGTAAATGGATATATATCATACTTTAAATGGTATAAGGGTTTTGCTGCACTAATTACTTTGTATGTACAATTATAAACATTTGTGAGAGATATTTATTTTTACTTAAAACAATTTTACAAACATTTAACAAGAATTATAACATTTTTTATTTCAAACAACTTTCATAAGAACATTTAAAAACCTCACTCGGAATTAATGTTTTCAGTTTTAACACTATTGCTTTTTTCTATACACTGTTTTTCTCGTAAGTACCTTAGCTTAACCCATACACCTTGACACATTCTATTGAGACGTTTATCATGAGTTTCTCTGGCAAATGCTGCTATATTTCTTACTAAATACCTAGCTACTTTTAGTTTACCCTTTTGAGCAAAAGCTATTGCAGAATATAACCTGCTCCGAGCAGCTAGACTGTCATCACCCAGCATTTTAGACAATGCATACTGGCGCATTGAAATTTTACCAGCCTCTTCAGCCTGTCAACAAAATATACTTCTTAATAATGTGTTTTCCTTATACTATATACTAAAATTAACATATTTCTTATATTTATTAAAATATTAAACCTACAATATAGTACACAGAAAAATCATTACGAATAACACGTGGGTAAATACCTTCTTTTCTTTAAATTTTTTACACTACTAATTGGGGAAAGAAAAATACTTGATTTATCACAATTTAATTTTACATTACATTCTATTCAACTTCCTTTTTTATTATTCTAATAATTAAAATGATGTTCCTCAATCAAATATCTACAGTCTTGGATTTAAACAGAAAAACATATTATTTTTCTTAGTTCATATAATTGTTAAAAATAAATATACTTAAAAATATTTGTACTTACACAATGTTCAAAATAGTCCCCTAATGCTGAATAAGCACCACCAAGTGTTGATAACCATGAAAATGCATTTTCCACCTCAACCCTTGTCCATATCAGCTGCAACATTCTTTCGTTCCTAAAATTATATCACTCATACACCAATCGATCGTTGATAATCAATCACGAAAACATTGTTAAAATAAGTTAAAAAATTTACCATGCGTAATCGATTACTTCTCTATCCGGTGGTTCTAAAATTAATTTTAAAAACAACGTCCCACTATTTGGATTACCACTTAATTCATTCAAATTCCTTAAAACGTTTATTCTATACACATCCGAATTTAAACACTCTTTAAGGAAAGGTTGTAAAAATAACGCAGACGTACTAAATTTTAAATTTTTCTTATTTAAGTCTAGTATGTTTACGTTTTGATCACCAATGTTCGAGTCATTGGTATCATTTTTAACACCGATAGATTTGTAACTATATTCATCGGGCAAAGTTAAGCGGTCTTCGGAAATATAGCATATTGTGTAAGGACTACGATAAAGGTGCACTTTAGTAACCAGTTGCATTTTTCAAACATTTACAAGCTAGTATAGATAGTGTGACTTCACAGATTGACATTTTAGAATCCGCCAAATAAAGTCAATGTCAAATTTACTATTATTTTTATTCTGTTCTTAAGAAGTTTTATATCATACAGCCTAAAAATATTTAAATTAAAAAAAAAAATTTAAATAATCATTTGAGTGTTTTCCAATTTGCTTTTGTACTTTAATTGTTATTTATAAGATAAATAAATAATCGAATAAAAATGAACGCAAGAAATTAAATATTCTATTTCTTATTTTGAAACTTGTATGATGTGAGAATCGAAATTTCAGTGGTTGGAGGTTCCCTTAGAAGTTAATTTAATTTTTAATTTACCTACTGTGTCCAATCGAGAAATTCCATCGAAATCGTTCCAGCTGTTAGAAGTTCAGTTATATACATCTACACTAATATTATAAATGGGGAAGTAACTCTGTCTGTCTATTGCTTTTTCACGGCCAAACCACTGACCCAAATTGAATGAAATTTGTTATGACGCAAGCTTAAACTCCAGAGAAGGATGTACGCTTTATATGCCTAACACCTGTATCAAGTATCCCAAAAACTTGAGCAAAGCTATGGGCATAAACTAGTAAAATATAAAATATTTGGTATAGTTGGTATTTAGTACAATAAGTTAAAAGCTCACAAAATCAATCAAATCAATTCAAATTACTGGTATTTTAAGCTAAGTTATTTCAAGTTTATGAAATAAAGAAAATTTAAATAAGTAGTAATTTTATACTATTAAGTATTTTAATAAAGAAAGTATAGATCATAAAATGATAATAAGTTAATAAGTTACATAATGTTAATAAGTTACATTTTTTTAAAAAGTTTTATAAAGATTTTTTCAATTTGAATAGTATTCTCGGTCATCTTCTTCAGTCAATCTTATAACATGCTGTTGAATCAATCTTTTCAATTCTTTTTTATTTTTCTCATAATGCATTGCTCTTAATTTATTTGCCACATAATTACCAAATATCTGAAATTCATCATTGTCAACTTGAAAACTTGGGTCCGATTGGTTGTTGCTGCTATCTGTTGATGAATTAGACCTTTTTCGTTTCTGACTTACAATTAAGATTTGTGGTTCATCTTCCGAGTCACTGATTGAATCCTTATTGACTTTTGAGTTTGAATCTTCAAATATATCTTTATTATAATCCTATAAGGTAAATTTTTTTTAAATTAAAAATCTTGTTCTTTTGAAAACCAAAAAACTAGTATTTCATAACTGCACAATTTATTAAAATATAAATCAAAGATATAGATTTTTTTTTTATATACAACAAAACTTTACACAACAGTTTCTATGACTTACCAGGAGATCAGAACCATCCACCATATCTTCCCTTGAAACAAGAATAAATTGTAAAGGTTCATAGTACTTCCACTTGGTTACGTATGCACTCTGTGAAGAAGATCCATACTCATCTTCATCATTATACATTTTCTTGTATTCATAAAAAAATTGACTTCGTAAAGTGCGGATCTTCCTACCTATTTCAGCAATTGTGGTTTTAAATTCAGCAGCTAATTTACTATGTGCATTTCTTCTTTTAAGAGTATTTCTATACTCTATAGATTTAGTATCCCATAATTCTCTATAATGTTTATATCGGGCGATAAATTTAAATACTTCATTTTTCGACCAAATTTTTTTGCCTTCCATTGTATCTATGAAATAACCATAATAAGCAAATCAAAGCGAATGGAAACGGAAATAAATTTTATTTTGGTTTTGATTCCCTAAAATATAACTGGTTTAGATTGAAAACACCGATGGCAACTACTCTTACCAATTTAAAAAATCAATTTAAAAACTAAAATAACACCGAAGTGTATTCAACAAATCAATATTTTAATTCCTCTTCAACCTCATTTAAAATAAAAGCTAGCGCTAAGTAGTGTGTACTGTGTACAGCAGTCTGCTAGTGCTCACTGTTGTCGTTGTCACTTATCGTTATCACTGCCAGTTAGTGTCAGCTCCGCAGTGTCAGTGTGTCATGGGTACCACTACACATGGCCACACAAGAGTGTATTTGCATTTTAAACTTTATCATAAACCAATAAGTGTCAAAGGCATTTTTCAATTTCGACTAGGATTTTGATTTTATAAAATCGTACTCGTAATAGTTATAAAAGCATGTAATGAGAAGTTTTACATTATTCAATACCATTACACTGGCTCACCAGTGTTAGTTACCCTTCAAACTGGAATACAACAATACTAAGTAATAAGCACTGTGTTGTATTTGGCGATACATATGTATTATGTAATGACTTAGTGGTAAAGTATATTTCGTCTTGGTTTAAAATAAGTATTACGAACACATAAAGTTTTTTAAATAACCACCAGAACTTTTAAACCATTAGATTTTTTTTGTAGGTAACATTACTTTTGTAATGTTGTATTTATAATTTATATCTATATATTATATATAATCTGCTGCAAAAGCAAGGTGGCGCCGGTAGAAGAGGCCATTTTGATTTACTGTCGATTGACAGTATAGTGGTGAAAGAAGAATAATTAATTTTATTCTTCTAAGATTTGAGACAGACAGGAAAATAAAGTTTTCATGAATGAATAGGTCATCGTATAATATGGCCCGGTACGGCCAGCGTCCGGAAAATGCCCTTAAGCGGGCAAATGGTATGTTAATATCCGTCCTTATCATCATACCACGTTGCACAAATTTAGACCTTTCGTAATCACTATCCTATGTCCTTGTTTCTACTAAAGACAATAAAGTATTCTTAGTAACTTAACGTTACATTATTGTCGTTTTTTATTACTTTTTATGATCTAATATTAAGAAACACATCGTTAAATATAACCTATCTATAAAATTTATAATATGGGTGTTCCTCAGAGTTCATGGATTTGGACAAGCCTGCAAGGGCACTGGACACCTTGCAAGAGGTGTTCCGGAACAAGAAATGGGCATACAACTGGTCGGAGTCCGTCTTGGAGCCGATTATGTTCAAATACCTTGAATTGTGCGTGGATTTGCGCAAGTCCCATATTGCGAAGGAAGGATTGTTTCAATATAGGAACATGTTTCAATCTGTGAATGTTGGATCTTTGGAACAAGTAATAAGGTAAATAACATCAATATACAGTCAAAAAAAACATTAATTAAGATCTTATAATCGCTACTGTTCGCCTACTTTAAATAAATAAATACCTTTTACAATATTTTATTTACATTTCGTAAAAATATTTGTTTATTTTCTTTATTTCTTTCTTTATTTATCTAATAAAGAAGAAAGAAATAAAGAAAATAAACTACAATATTGTATAGTGCAAATAGACAATAATAATTACAAACAATGGAAAAAAAGAAATGTAAGAGTAACAGCAAATATTTTATCTATTATCCAATTAAATCACCCTGATGAGAAAAAAAATATATCATTTAAATATTTAATTTAACATTTATGTCATATTTATATACTGAAAAGTTATCTAGTTCAATATTTGTTATAAAAATTGAATTAAATAGTGTGCATTCCGAAACATTTGTCTGTGTTCTTACTAAGACTGATAGAAACCTTAGGATTAAGTCATTTTTCTCTCTTTGAACTTAATATGCCAGTATGGTGTAAAGTACATTTCTTATATAATAATGTATGTATATTATGTAATAAATAAATATTTCCTCAGAGGATATCTACGCATGGCAGAAGAGCGTACAGAGGCGGCACGAGAACAATCTACTCAAGCCGTTATTGAGACAGATGACCTTGACAATCTCGCTACACCAGAAAGCATTTTGCTCAGTGCAGTGTCAGGAGAAGATGCACAAGATCGATCAGATAGGACCATACTTACACCATGGGTTTGTATTAATTTAAACATAAAATTGCTCAATGAATGATTTTTCTACTTTTTGTGGGATATAATTTCAAAAATACTTTTAAAACAAATTTTGTTAATATATATTGTTTTTAACGGACAGCCTTGTTTTTTAAATACCAAAGGATATTCTAGATACAGAATTAATAACAATTTGTGTGATTTTCTACCTCAAGGTTAAATTCCTGTGGGAGTCCTACTGCCAGTGCCTGGAGCTGCTTCGTACGAACACCCATGTAGAGACTTTGTACCATGACATTGCACGCATGGCATTCCAATTCTGCCTAAAATACTCACGTAAGACAGAGTTTAGGAAGCTTTGTGATAAGCTGCGGAAACATCTGGAAGATATTTGGAAATCTAATGTAAGTTAGAAAAAATAATTGTTTGAATTCAATATAAATATTGAAAATAAAATAAATTTGAAGACTTCTTTTTTCATCAGGCTCAGCCAGGTAGTGTCAGTATGACAAAACCAGAAACCCAGCAGCTGAACTTGGAAACCAGACTGTTTCAACTGGATAGCGCAATCCAAATGGAATTATGGCAGGTACGAATGTTACTCTTAAAATGGAAGTAATTTGTACTATTATTAAATGTCCATAATATATTTGAATTTTTTTCAACAAAATTTCAATACAATTCTATTATTTGATTCACTGATTAAACAACTATGATGTTTACAATATTATTGTTGTTTTATAATTGATATCATAGTTTTCTGATCTATCTAGAAAAAAATATATATAGCTGTGCCTCCAAATTAAATCCCATTTCTGACTTTACAATAGACATGAAGTGGTAGGCCTTGGAGGGAAATCATGTTGTTGGTATAATGTGACAGTCAAATAAAATGTTGCCTGTTTTCATTATAATCCAGACAAAATATATTTATGATTATAATATTAGACCATATATGAAACTGTATTTTTTATTCTAAAGAACATTATTTACTTTTTTTAAATATAAGAATAAAAATATCTTATTTTTGTCACAAAAGGATAATTTCTTAATTAAATTGTAGACTTTACGGTTAAATTGTCAATTTTATCTCTTATCATAAATATATGACTATTTGAATTGGAATAGTTATTAAAGGTTAATTAATTAATCCTGTTTACCATTTCACAGGAAGCCTACAAAGCCATAGAGGACATACACAACCTAATGAACATGTCCAAGAAGACTCCCGTAGCTAAAACAATGGCTAATTATTATGGCAAGTTGGCACTTGTCTTTTGGAAGGCTGGTCACTGCCTCTTCCATGCTGCTGCTTTGTTAAAACTCTTCCAGCTGTCTAGGGAGATGAAGAAGAATATCACCCAAGAGGAATTGCAAAAGTAAGTTATAAATTTCTTCAAACATATACTTATTTTTTCAAGTAGTATTTATTATTGAACCTATTTAATTAGATGTTTTTGAATTTGTGTTAATATTGATGCTGTTTTAACTGATATGTATTAAAAGTGTTTTCATTCAATGTTTGGTAATCAAGTAAATGTATGTGGGATGTAGGGTTGAAAGAAACCACAAAATAACCACAATTTATATTGTTTGCTTCGAATTTACAAAAAAGTATGTTACACTTCAATACATCTTGCCGCCATTGTGTCTCCTCTTTCTCCCTCTCGCTCACACCTACATAATTCTCTGTCATGCTGTCTCTGTCATCATTACACTATTATACTCTTGCTCTCATATTGTACCTCCCAATCACACGCCTAACATTCCCACATGTATGTAAAACTGTAATGATTGTTCTTCACTTAGAACATATTCAATAAGTAAAAAAATCAAATTGTATGAATCAACTACTAAAATCATCCTCTGAAATAAATCCCATTTCAAATTGTTATATAATTTGAACTTGGTAGGCCTCAGAGGTATATAATACAGGGAGCTTGACGCGACATTCAGCATACTACAGTGCTGTCTGTGTTAATTTAAGTGCCCACAATATTCAAAATTAAATGAATCTAAAGTAAATAGAATATGATATGTACTATGTTATTTAAATGGTAAATAAGCTACTTTGATGGAAAATAAGTATATTGCTATAGTTTTGTTTTTATAAATAAGACTGGAATTTATTTATAATAAATTCAAAGTTTATTTTACCCATATATATATATATTTTTTGTATGTTTGAGGGCTGGGACTAATAATAAACAAACCTTACATATTACATACAAAAGGCAAATAGCTCTAATATATTATGCACTGAAATTGAAATAGGCTGACGAATATGTGTTTGCATCCAATGATATTGAAGTCATGATCTATTTATATTCTCAATATTTACATAGAAAATATAAAACTAACTTAAAATTATTTGTTTTAACCAGAATGGCATGCCGAGTCTTAGTGGCTGTACTCTCTGTGCCTCTACCATCACTGCATCCAGAGTTTGACCGCTTTGTCGAGACTGATAAGAGCCCTGTCGAGAAAGCTCAGAGATTGGCTGTTCTTCTTGGCCTTGCTCAACCACCTACTAGAGCTAACTTGTTGAAAGGTAATTATAGTTATAATTGTCCATATTAAAAACTTAGATAGCATTGTTTAAATACTTCTTTAAAGAAGATGATGAAGTTTTTTACCACTATATTATTAGATACCCCAATATGCTATGTATATAATAATGTGATATCCCATCTGGGTGAGATGCACTTAACAGATATTCTACCATCAAATAGCAATACTTATTGTTGTGTTTCGGCTTAAAGTGAGCTAGTACAGGCACAGGACTTAGCATCTGAGATCTAGATCTACCCTATCAAGGAGTGTATTCAGTCACGATATATGTAAATCTTATTGGACCAGCTATTGGACTGAGATTTAAATACATGTACTACATCATTATCTGATATTTTTAACTTGAAATTGTTAACACAAACTTAGTATTCAGTATTTGTAATAAGTCAACAGTGCTCGTTATAAATATATTTATTTTCCTTTTTAGATGTTGTACGTCTGAATGTGGTGGCGCTGGCGTCGCCTCAGCTACAACAGCTTTACAACTGGCTCGAGGTTGAATTTGATCCGTTAACAATCTGCCACAATGTGCACACTGTCATCAAATCTCTACAGGAAGATCCTAGTATGTATTATTACTATCATATATATCGTATTTTACATTAATTTTTAATTTAATTAATTGTTTTTAAACTAATTTGTCCAAACTTATAATACTCTTTTACATTTAATTACAGCACCTAAGCTTTCATAAGAATTTATAGACATTTATAATATATTACATGAATTGTTCACAGATTCTTCCCTCGCTCAATACACGACGGCGCTAACGGACGTAGCTCTCGTTCGTCTGATCCGTCAAGTTGCGCAATGTTATGCTTGCATTCAGTTCTCTCGTCTGCTGGAGCTGGCCGGCACTGATGACTTGTTCCACATCGAACGTCTCCTGGTCGACTGCGTGAGGCACAACGACATGCAGATACGAGTTGACCACGCCAACAAGTATGTGTAGATATATCAAAAATCGTTTTGTTTTTCATTTATCTAATAAAATTGTTGCAATTAAATAGAGTTTATTTTAATGGTGAATTATTGTCGCATAGGAGTGTTCACTTCGGTGTTGAGGCCGGTGGTGGCGAGTGGTGCTCCGCGGCCGACGAAGCTTGCGGTGGCGCCATACTCCAGGCGACTCCCGCCGAACAGGTAACGACGTTATCAATATACAATTACGTACCTATTGCTACGTCTCACGTATTGAATGAACGAGTTGAACTGAAAAACTCGGGCGGACGTGCATGGCATTGGAAAAATTAATAAAGCAAACATCCTCGGTGCAGGTGCGCGAGCAGCTGGTGCGCGCGGCGGAGGTGCTGTCGCGTGCGGCGCAGGAGCTGCTGCCGGCGCGGCGCCGCGCCGAGCGGGAGCGCGCGCGCCTCACCATGGTGCAGCACTACCACGAGAACAAGCACGCCGAGCACCACCGCGTGCTGCAGCGACACAAGATCATCGAGGAGCGCAAGGAGTACATCGAGCGTCTCAACACCGTGCGCGAGGAGGAGGAGCTCCGGTACGCGATCTATTATCGTTTTACAAAATGTCATCAAACATAAAATATTTGGAAATTGAGATATGGTTAGTTTTCCCTTGATTGGGGATTGCCAAATGTGCAGTCATGTGGCATGTCCAGCTTGTGTTTTTTGTCACTGTGTGTAACACATTTTACACATTCGTCAAACTTTATAAACTCAAAAATAATACATTTTCCGGGTTTATTATAAAAATCTTGGCTTTAAAGTTGGGCTTCTCACTCTTAACACCTCATTGGAGATAAATTTAAACATGATCAGTTATTTTACAATAATAATCTTGTACGTTAGTCGTCAAGAGGAGCAACTCCGGGCGGCAGCCGCGGCCGAGGCGCGCCGACTGGAGCAGGAGCGCGAGGAGCGCGAGAAGAAGCGTCACGCGTCCGAGATGGCCGCCATGCGCGAGCGGAACTTGCGTGAGCGACTCGCGCACATCTCACAGACCATGCACGGAAAGAAGGTGCTGCAAAAGTTGGACGAAGAGGTGAGTGGGGACTAAAATTTTGATATACATGTATCGGCATTTAAACTTCGACAACATCTTCTTATATCCAGAATTACATTCGATTTTTTTTTTGTAATTTGACAATAGTATAAAATTTGTTTTATACAAAAGGATTTGAAAAAAATGGACGCAGAAGCAATTGCCCAACGCGAAGCTGAAGAATTGATGAAGGAACGACGCGAATTACAAGCTCGTCTCAAGTCTCAGGAGAAAAAGGTAAATGACTTTAATAATACATTTAAGTAAACTAGTAATTATGCAAAAGTTGTCGTGCTATGTTGAAATCTTTATTTTAAATGTAAGTCATCATTTATTTAACATGGCAAACCAGTTAAATGTAATAAATACCGAAACTCCGAAATTACTTAACATTAACTTTCTAAATTTTTCACTATTATAACTTTTTTATCAGGTGGACTATTTCGAGCGCGCTAAGCGGATTGAAGAGATTCCACTTCTCCAGAAGAGCTTGGAAGAGAAACAAGTTCAAGACAAGGCATTCTGGGAGCAGCAGGAGAAAGAACGCATCGAACAGCTCATCGGTTAGACATCATCGTTAATCGAATCTCCATATTAAATCTAAATTTTTTTAAACATTTAAACTACTGCATCGAATACATTGTAGGTCAACCGAAAACGATATTTTTACTCGCGGTAGTGGAGCGCAAATACGCTCGCAATTCACACGTAAAAGAATTTCAGTTGACTATTGAAAAGTGGTCGAGCACCTGAACTAAGCCAGTGTACAATAATACTCGTCCGCCGCAGAGACGCGCGCGCGCGACGTGGCGACGGCCGGGCGGCTGGCGCGCATGGCGGTGCACCGCGACCAGTTCATGGCCCGCCTGCGCTCCGAGCGCGGCGCCATGCACACGCAGCGCCTCGCCGCCTTCCAGGCCAAGCTCGCCGCCGAGCGGGAGGCGCGCCTCACGCAGCGCCAGCAGCAGCGCGTCGAGACCAGGCGCCAGGAGGTGAGTGCGAATTGCTCTCTGAATCATATTTATAAAGTTCGTTGATTGATGAATGTTCTTCAAAAGAGAAGCAAGACTATTATTATTATTATATTTGCATTAGGTAATCTATTTGTTTTGACTCAATGAACTAGTGAAATTAATAAACAGGGGTACCAGTTCTTCTAGGATATGATGATATTTTTTATTCTAGTTTGTATTTTTCTTTATTCCAGTGGCTAGCAGAAAAGCGTCGCATGGAGGAACGTGCGGCCGAGGAGGCTCGGCGCATCGCGGAGGAGCAGGAGAAGAAAGAAAAAGAGGAGCGGGAGCGCAAACACCAGGAGGAGCTCGCTGCGCTTAAGGAGAGAAAGGAGAGGTGAGTGCCGCCAAAGGATATTACTCGGTGATAAATTCTGCCCGTGTTGTGTTAACTGAAATAGTGAACCCCTCGTGATTATGTAAGAAATTAATTTCATGTGTCGATTTTTTTTTATATTATATTCAACTATATGTTGTATGATATCATAATTGTATTACGCAGTGCCTGTTCATATAATTGTAGTACTATGAGTAGGATAAATTAGGTTATTGGTAATGCCTTTTATTTCAGTGATAAGTGAAACGAGAGAGGAGGCAACATAGCAGATACTTGTGTTAGCGGCGTAAGGAATGGCTAATTCTTCTTACAACATATATGTAAGAGGAGTTAGCCATTCCTTACATTGCCGACACAAATTAACAGCACATCAGAACACAACAGCAGCTTCTTGATTTGATAATTTTTTTCTTTGTAATAAACTGTATGCTGTAGTATTATTGCTGCTTGTCAACTTACTTAATTGATAGGGTTTTAATAATGGCACAATTTTACACTTATTTGAAGAGGAAAATCGAAATAATAGTAATGTCGAGTCTTAAAAATCAGACATTGATATTATACTTTTACTATATTTTTAACTTATTATTTAAAATAATATTATTTTATTATCACTTAAAATTTTGTCGTGGATGTTATTGCTAATCTTATTATTTTACACTAAAATAAACTAAAGTATTCAACTGTATAAATCAAACTTTGTAATAAGGGATCTCTTTTAGCCGTCACTTGAGGTACCGAGCGGAAAATTGATCAAGTAAGGTTGCCTAGAACTTCTTAGATTCTAGTCCACATTATTGAAACACTTAAATATATAAAGAAGAGGCTCACGATATATAATATGGCATAAACTTTTTAAAGATTAACTTTCATTTGACTATAATTTTACGTTAATTAAGTGTACTAGATTCCAATTTCACATTATACTTTTGGTGTGTGCAAAGTTACATTAAAATTGGTCAAATGTTACAAGTTTAATTGAAATATATGACGTTAAGTTTAATTAGAGGCTTTTGGATATAAATATTATAGAACATGTTATAATAATAATATTAACAAATCGATTATTGTCCAGGGAACACCAAGAGATGCTCGCCCGCGTTGAAGCGAAAGCACGCGCAGCCGACGCGGAGATCGCTCGTAAGTTGGACACACAGAAACCCGCCTCCACCGGCAGCTGGAGACAGGGGAAGGATGTCGACAGGAAGGAGCCCGAAAAGAAGGAGCCTTGGAGAGCAAGTAAGCAATATTATAATTATAAACATATTATGTATACATTATAGAATGAATATTTGTGCAATAATTGTCATCAAAATCGTTCGCTTGTGCTATTTGTTTGCAGTCAGCTTAGTTATTTTCTCATTCATTCATCTGTCTGTTTTAGTTCTCTTACTCACTTCTTGTTCATCTTTTTTCGATCTTCCTCTTGCCTTATAAACTTCAGATTCATTTATACATAATACCGTTCCTGTTACTCGAAATTACAATGACAATCTGATGATTAGTATAATATTCTTAGTGAAATTTTCCGCCATGAGTTTGTTGTATGTATTACATGTTTAAAATCTCGTTCCCCAGGCCGCATCCGCGAGCCGGTGCGCGACGAGCGGCCGCGGTCGCCGGGGCGCGCTCCGCTGCGGGATGACAGGTAACATGTTCATATGTTCAACAGTTGCTGTTTGAGGTTATACATCATAGATATTTTAGCATAAATATAATGTTTAAAAGCATAGAACGTAGTGTGGGGTTATGCGTATTCCGGTAGCTCAAGAAAATAATAATAAGACTTAGTTTTACGCTAGCGAACCCAGGGATTTATCCCCGCGAAATTAATAAAACTACCTATAGTAAACAAACCGTCAACACCCATTCGCCCTCTCTTTGCGCGAATGAAAAAAAGTAGCCTACGTGCTTTCCCAGGACTCAAACTATCTCCTTACCTAATTTCATCTAAATCAATTCAGCAGTTTAAACAACAACAACAGAGTTCGAATGTTAAGAGAAGTATATAAATACTCAACATATTTAGTACTAAATTACTAAATGAGTTAGTCTTCTGTGTTTTTACATAAACCATCCACTTTTTCTTCTATCATACTCTGGATACAGTTGCTTCTTCAATGAGTCCCAGACAGTTTTTTATGCCAAGTATAATATAGCCGATAGTAATTTTATACTACTAATTTCATAACTTGGCTATTCATAGAGTTTTGAGATTTATTCAATCATGTTTCTTCTGGTGCGTGACTCAAAGATCTCACCTCGGTGCGTGTTAATGTCTTGCTATAATGGTATGTGTAACTAATGTACTTGTGTCCCACAGGCCGCGCTACGTGGGTCGCACCAGCGGGCCAGACACCGGCAGTTGGAGGCGAGGCCCGGCGGAACCACCACCGGCGCCCACTGTACGTGTACATACAAATTCTTTGATAAATAATATTTATACGTTGATCCAGAGAATGAGCTGACAGCTTGTTCAATATCATTTAAATATGGTTCTGATAAGGTTCACAACTCATTGATCTACAAAAAAAAAATATTGCTACCCCTCCGTTTCAATTTGATTGTATTGTAAATTTAATTTCGAATATATCTTAATAATTTAACTTGCTATGTTTATTATGAATTAATACCATATTTAAAAACGTGTTCAGGAGCGTTCGTCTGCATGGCGTTCCAAGGATGGACCACCTCGTGACGATAGGCGGGGCGAAGTACGTCGGGATGACCGCCGCGACGATCGATTCCGCGATCCACCTCGGGACCGTGAGCGCACCGACCGGGACGGATTCCGGGACCGAGATCGTTTCCCGCCAAGAAGGGATGATCGGTAAGAATCGATGAATGAACAATAAAATTATTATAAGTAGACTTTACATAGCAGTATTGAAAAAACTAGAGTTAACTCGAGATGCTAGTGAGCGGGAGCCATAATAGTACTACTACATTAAAGTCCATTCGACGAAACTAGCTCACAAACGATGCTTTTGTGCGCTCATTAATTTTAATTTCCGATAGTGATGGCCCTCGTCGCGACGACCGTGATGGCCCGAGGCGTGATGATCGCGATGGTCCACGGCGTGATGATCGTGATGACCGTGATGGCCCGAGGCGTGATGATCGCGATGGTCCACGGCGTGATGATCGCGATGGTCCACGGCGTGATGATCGTGATGACCGCGATGGCCCAAGGCGTGATGATCGCGAACGTCGCCCGCCGCCTCGTCGGGAAGACAAGCGTGAGTGATGATTTATTTGAAAGACTGTTTCAACAGACAGACCGTGCATTTTTTTAATCATATTCCATTATCTTCACAGCTATCACACACCATTGTAACGATATACACATATTTAAACGCATTAAACACATGTTAAAGGAAGGAATCCTTTGAATAATATAGTATATAGCCTCTAAATTCCACATTGTATAAATAATAATTATTGGAAAGAAAGAAAAAAAGTTAAATATTAATATTCGTGTTTCAGCTCGTGACCCAGATGAGTGGCAGCAGGCTACGAAACGCTGAGAGATCTACTAGCATACTTGTAAAGGGTTCAGCGGATTTTCAACATTTAACTATTCCTCATACTTTAAAATTAGTTAGAAATTTAAATGTTTTAAACTACTTTCCTATGTAGCTATAGGCTTTTTAAGCTATGTTTTCTTTATAACATTTGTAAAGCTATACTGCATTTTCTTAATACTAACATTCAGGATAATTATTCAGCCTTAAAAAGCAATTATTATCAGTTTTGTCACATATATTACGAGACAATAAAAACTTATTAAAAATATGGCTCTTATTTTTATCTAGCTGTTCTGAAAACTAAATTGATATATTCATCATTGTTCTTACGTTGAAAATTGTAATTAAAACGGAACACAATTGTCGTATAAAGGATTTATTATTATTAACGTCGCTTCCCGCTGGACCCTATTTTTCTCATTTGTACGCCATTATTATTTAGTCATGTGCATTATTCAACACTTCGAAGGTCTACATGTAATCTTACGATACAAAAGTATTTACAATATAAATGGTTCATTTTAAATGTATTCTCTTTTATTTCTCTTTGGTTGAGGACAATTAAATTTTAAATCACTATTTCAGTTTTATTTAATTTGTGACATGGTTCCACCGAAAAAGTCTTTGCAATAATGCTTTTTAAGTTCATTTTATAAAATTTCCTTCGTACCTCAAATTTCTAAACCAGTTAGTCAGTCAGTCAGTGACTTAGTACTGAGCGCTCACTAATTGTCAACTCTTGCGGCATTGCAAGCCATAATTAATTTAGCTTTGATCAACATTTCAGAAACGATGATATCGTGTTCACTGACCGAAGGTCGATTTTTGGGTGAAGTCGAAGGTTTATAACTTGAAGTTGACTAAATTAATGACACTTTTAAACAATCTCAATTACAATATTTATTTTCTTAAAAGTAGTTTAACAATCACAATAATTTCAATTAAAACACATATTTTTGGAAAATTCAACAAATTAGAAATATTTACCAGCGACAAATTACAATCGTTGAATTTATAATAACATTAAGTGAAGTTCGCTAAGGCCAAAACTTCAGCCCATATTGGCCAAAGTCGGAGGTTCAGTCGGCCTCTAAATTAATCAGATATTATTATGTAGTTACTCTTAGTGCATGTTCAGTTATCTGAAGACATTATATATTCTTGTTTTGTTTTTAACAAGCTTTAATTTAACTACATCTAATTTGTGTGGGTCGTATTTTTCAATTGAGCTTAAAATCAAGAGCTTATGTAGCTTTAGGTATAGTGGAATTGATTACGCTGAAATCCGCACCCTCGATTTGGTGACAATAAGTTTAAAAGCATGAAATAAATTAAACTTTATTTTTACATAATTATATATTTTGTAACTTACAGAATTTTATGTAACTTTAGCACACTTAGTACTAATAAGTTTGACAAAAAAAAAGAACCGCTGAGTTTCTTTCGCCGGTTCTTCTCAGGTCAGGGTGTTTCCTTTTCCGAACCGGTGGTAGTGTTTAATTTGACTATCAATAAGTAAGTGCAATGCTTCTATATTGAATAAAGGAATTTAAGTTTGAGTTTAGTATAGAAACTTACTTGATAATTTATTTTTTAAACTTGTTCGCAAGTCTGCAACACGGATATGTGTGTAGAAGTGACGCCGATTTTGATCCCCACCGACTCTTCGAGTGGACCACATATCCCGCTAAATAAATGATAAATTCACCGAAACCTGTGCATGTTATACAAATATAAATAGTATGTAAGCGATATTTTTGAGTCGTGCAAAATTATTTATTATTACTATTCATTACCAAACTTAAACTTTAAAAACTTTAACTTATAAAGTACCAAGAGGTTCAACATTGGGTCCTGTTTAATATTGTACATTTCCGTTTGATAAAGGGGACATTATAGAATATATCCTAGATAAAAACCTAGATTTCATGGAAAGGATTTCAATTACATTTACAAATTAACTACTATGGTAATATGGTCGGTAGTCGGTCATAGGAACCCCTTATATACTCAACTCACTCGTGTTTGTCGGCTCGTTGGATTTGTTTTGGTAAGACTTACATGGTGTTCAGGAACGATTGAAGTTTCCCGGTAGTCTGAATTGGGGCCTAACTGAAATAAACCGTAGAAATTGTTACAGTTGTGAAAGTTATATCATTATTATGTTTCTTTTGATACGTAATAATGATATAAAAGCGCCATTCAACCTTTTGAGTATAGTAATTACGTTTTCTCTTTTGAGAAAATGACGCTTTTGCTTGTCAAAACGACCTGGCTTTGGCTTGGGTGATCACAAATTTAATTATGATAAAGACGTACTATCAATAGAGCATATTTCGATAATGCCGGATTTCACTTTTCCGTTTCCGATTAAATACAATACCTGTAATGTCCGAAATAAACTTTGGTACAACGCGAGACATGTACTTTGCCTAAGACGTAGAAGTAAATGTCATCGTTCTGTTTGTTTGGTATAATTTTTTTTCTACTGGACAAGCATAATATGTTCAATTGGCCAACGTAAAATCTTTAAATAAATAGTTCATCATTGAAGCTCAAATATAGGAAATGGGCCGTGGCTACATAAACATATTTCAACTTAAAAGCACAAAAATAAAAAATAAAAATTGTTAATTCGAAATTGAGTATTAAATCCTTTTGGAAGAAAAATATAGTAATTACGTTTACTCATTTGAAATGATGTAGGTGTGTAATTTCCCCATTTCAGTAAATATATATTTACTTATAGCAATTTACATTGCAAGTTGAAAAACCCAATTTTTTTTTATTAGCTTTAGAACTTAGCTACCTGTCTCAAATAAAAAGTTTGCTTAAAAAGTTTTTATTTAAATATTTGGAATAAAATATGTACGCATTGCTCTTTGTCATAATTTAAAAAGTAAAATATACAAACGATACAATAGTCTACGAGTTTAATTCATTACTATCATACTAGGTTACAAAGTTGACAAAGGCGCTCATTTGCGGGTCACTGGTAAATTCAAGGACAACGAGTTGGAACCCTTTGTTTTTGTGGGGGCCTTGAATAGTTTATTAAATACTGGTTTTCATAGTTTATGATGTTGTGTTAATGATATTAAATCTATTTTTGTTATATTATAACTAAACATAAAGACGTTATTTAAGTTGTAGGAGACATCAATTGAATTAAAATTTAATCTATATATACTAATATTATAAAAGTTGTCTGTTACGATTTCAGGGCTCTTTGAAATCACTGAACCGTTTTTTATGAAATTTTGGTACGAAGCAAGATAGTACCAAGAGGACAGACATAGGCTTATCTAGGGGCTTAATTTGATGGCAAGCTCTTTAATTTTAAAGATGAAAATATATTATACGCTACTAAAAAAGTTAAAAAATACTTTTATAACCCAAACCTAATGACCAAAACGTTAAAATAGCACGACGTCAATGGATTTTCGTGTCAAACTTGAATGAATTCGTGTCAAAACTGAATTTAACGCTGGTGAATCCGCGGTTTCAGCTAGTATTATTAAAATTTAAATATGAATACGTAATTTTCTCGATTACGTAGCTCTTGGCCATACTATATTTTCTTGTTGCATCCTTACTATTGCTTGCATACAATGTAATGGTCGTTAATTAAATAAGCAATGAATAGGTATCGGAACTCAGTTACCATGGATACATTGGTAAATACCAACGTGGTCAGTAGAGCAAATAAATAGATATCTATTATGCCTACGTACTTACCACAGTACTGTCTTTGTAACTTTCTTATAAAATGAAATAGCAAATTCAACAACCAATTCGTAAAATCAAGCTTAAAAGTGTAGGGCTGAGGGCTTTCAGTTTTTACTATTTCGTACATCCCTTTCAAAACATTTGAGGTCTTTACGTAGTATTAGTCAAAAATTTTAAGCCGAAAAAAGACGTTCGCGTTTTAGCTTTATTGGTCTTTTTTAAATCTTATATATTAATAGCGTAAGCCGTTTTTTGTTCCAGTGATTATGGGATGTAAGCTGCATATAAAATATTGATTATGGTCTCATGTGGAAGAGCTCCAGCCGTAGATGTGCAGAAAATTAAAAAGGATTCTTGATTGCCATTTATTACATTGCTATGATTTAATAAAGAAAAAAAATATAGAGCGGAAAAAAGTTACTGGTCGGTTAGATAGCAGTACTTGTATAAGAAAAAAAAAAAAAAAACGTAACAAAATAAAGGCATTGTTTTCAACAAACTCCATTTCTAACTGAACTTATGTATCCTATTTGATATTAAAAATTGAATTTAAAACAGGTCTTAATTTTATCGCCAAATGTAGATGAGTGATTTACAGTTTAAGCATTAATAAACATAATCCAACATTGCATTCCTACAGAACTTAAGAATCAATGCGTAACCACTTGGTAGTAGAGCTTGGTATAAGCCGGTCTGGTTAGACATCCGATATTGTTGTTATCTGGTTTGAAGGCTCAGTGAGCCCATAAGTACAGGCACAGGAGACAACATTTTATTTGCCAAAGTTGGTGGCGCATTGGCGATGTAAGGATTTTCTTATGCATCATCAACGCATATCGGGCAGTTATTTACTTCATATTAATTTAAAATCGTATGAACAACTCACGATTCGTACACTGTTCTGTAAAATCAATTATTATTGTATTGTCCATGTTATCAGAAGTCATTAACCCGATACAATTTGCAAAGGCCCTATTGTCGCAAAGTGTTGATTGCGGCCGCAGGCTAGCGCCTAGCAGAGAAAGTTTACATTTTTTAACGAATCCATTAGTCGACCGCTTGGCACCGCGGCAGAAGAACGTGTACTAAATCATAAGAAACCGGTTCCGTGTTTTATATTTGTGTTCGAAATTCTTAAGGAGAAACTTGTGTATTTGTGACGTTTATTGGTATTTATCAACGAGCGCCATAAAGCTTTAAAATATGAACGTAAGTTGAATAATTAGTTTACCGTTTTACTTCAGGGACCTTTACAGTTGAAAGAAAAAGTCGTCTTTACTTGTATTGCAGTTTACTAACTTTGTATCGTTGTTCTGGTAGAAATAAAAGCTTGTGGTAAGAACTGGTAAGAAAATTTAATGCTTCATATTATCAAAAGTTGTGTACGTAGTTTTTAAAATAAACGCATGTAGATGTTGTAAATTTATTTTACTAAATTCAGGCATGAAATCAAACATTAGTAAAGCGAATCAATTTAACGTGTTTATGTTTTTCAAATTTTATTTTTAAATTAATACGTATAAAACCTACTTATGTATAATTTAAACCCGCATCAGTGATAAGAAAAAAACTTACCATACAATTATACTTCTTTTTTCTAAAATAAAAGAAATGTATATATGTTACACCAGTAACTTAAATAGGTATTAAACAACACCAAGTAAGAATTTAATATCTCACGCAATTCAGAGCTGAAAGTCATACTCAAATACAGCAGAAACGAAATCGTGAGTAATATTTTTTATAAGAATTTTCAACTAAACAACTTCCTTAATGTTGCCATAACGTATTTTATTCAAATAATAATTTGAAAGATTCAGTAGCGAAAAATTAAATTGTTGTTAAATATTATTAAATATTATTTACGTTCATGATATAAGAAATTAACAATAATTAAAATGCTCAGCACATCTTACGTAAAGTTAATTAAATTTGAGGAAATGATTACATTCATATGATTGATTTATCACTTCTTGAAATAGTTATTTTTATGTAAAAAAAAATATTTAGTTATGTAATTAATCAAATATATTATATATAATACCAAATTACGTGTAACGGAAGTTTAAAAGGAACTAATCAGAGTTTGATGGGATTGATTTATTTATTGAAAAGATAACTTCCTTCTAAGGTAACCTAACTTATATCATCACCACCAGAGATGTCATGGAGATTCGTAACCGTAAGAGCCGAGATGGCTCAATGGTTAAAACGCGTAATTACATCTTAAACGATGATTGGGGGTTCAACTGAATTTTCATGTGCTTAATTTGTGTTTATTATACATCTCGAACTCGGCGGTGAAGGAAAACATGAGCAAACCCGCATGTGTCTCAACGAAATTCTGCCATATGTGAATCCACCAACCCGCATTGGACCAGCGTGGTGGAATATGCTCCTTCTCCTCAATGCGAGAGGAGGCCTTAGCCCAGGAGTGGGAAATTTACAGGCTGTTACTATATAACTGTCATGAAAAAAAAAATATTTATTATAATTTTGTTTTTGCATGGTGTTATACTAAAAGAGAGTAGTTAATTGTATTTTAAAGCAATTAGTTTTTCTTCTGAAATTATTTCGAATTCATACTTAAATATAGCTTACAAACAAAGTCAAATTATATTATCTTGTAATTTTTTTCTTTACAATTTCTAAATAATCGCATCTGAAACCGAAACTTTTTTTCACGAATTACTTACGTTTATTGTTTCAAGTCATCACGAAGTTCGAGATTTATGAATCTCTGATGAATATGAATTTTGGTCCACAGACCTAAATAAAATTTATTAACCATTATTTGTTTTACGTAACACTTTCTGAGACAATATACCTAGACGTCATAACAAATTCTTAGATGTTGTGTAATGCAGTCCGGCAAAGTCTTAAGATCCAAAACAAATTAATATTTGATTTGTTAAATTTAATTTAATATCAATAATAAATAAAAAACAAAATCTTGTTAAGTTTAAGCAATATTTTTTATGAATGCCTATCGCGCACAATATTTATGGGGAAGATACGATTTAGATCGACAACTCAACAATGTAATTGCCATATATACTGACAGATGACGGTTCTGAGTATATTATACTAAAACAAAACAATATCCCTATGTTGTAACCGAGTATAAAATGTTATGAATACTACGGAACGATTATAATCTTAAACTTTAATGTGTGAACTGTCTTAACAAAAGGTAGTTTTTGCTCGTTTACGAAAACAGTGATAGCCGTAACTACGAGTATCATTTATGACATAGATCATTTAAAACAAATACATTGAGATTTAAAATAAAACTATTGTTAATAACATTATCTATATAGATATTTGGTAGTGATTATTTTTAAATAAACTTAACTAACTTGACTTAACTTTTATCTATGACGTAAAATTAATATTCCAAAAAATCTAAATATTGTTAATTTCAAAGATTAGTCAGCGGAGATGAAGTCATAAATTATTAAAAAACAAAACTGAATCGAAGCTTTTCATTGAAGCGACTACAATCACGATCTTGCTTGTATTGCGTGGAAAAAAAATTCACATACATTTACATACAATTGGCGGAATCGTAAAAAGGAGTAATTATTTAATTTAAACGTTATCAATGCAAGATTTGACCCGTCGCCGTTGACTTAAACTTTCCTTTTCTTTTAAATGAAATAACCTGTTTCCTTTCACTAAAGAGAGTTTGTATTTTAAATTTCGTAATTTTTAACTGTCATAAATTTAAAACCAATTTCTAGCAAAATAAAATAGTCATGCAATTTCGACCAAAAACAATTTTAATTTTTTCAAATTTTAATTTAAGTACTTTATTTATTTCATGTATGTGGCTGTATTCTTTTTTTCAGCCAACAATTATTCCGTTAAAATGTTCTCAATTTAATAAGTATTTTTGTAAGACAATCAATATGACAAATATAATATGTACGATACAACATCATATTATTTAAAATGTAATGTTTTTAATGCGTATTTTTTCCAATAAGGAAGTTCCGTGGCTAGACTTACTATTGGTTCCGGAGCAGTCGAAGGCACGCACAAGTGTTAGATCATAATATATAAACTCACAAGATAATTTTATGAATCATAGACTGAGTCAAGTTTCTTGTTTGATTTGAGTGTGTTGAACTTTGATTCAAAAATTCTAAATATTTAAAGCCTTCTTAGAATAAACGAAATAGAGATTTAAATTTTTTAATACTAAATACTTAAATAAGACGTCAACGTACAATCAATTTATTTGAATATTTGTTTCTTTGCTATTTCGGGTTTCACGCAAAAACTACTTATCCTATTGAAATAAAACTACTATATGATTTTTTTTTCTTTTAAATCCTCGGTCCATGCGCTTTCAAACGCAGCCAAAATTATAACATTCGCATGATGGGAATGGTACCGGGGGATAGGGAGAATAGACTTAAGTACTCGTGTACTTAAGACTTGCGTGTGACTTCGTTAGACTTCCGCTTATAAATGAAAGGCGGCATGACGACTTGTCGGCAGCATCCCTATTTTATTTGGTGGCAACTGGCAATGAATCAGTTAAGCAAGAGTTTTTAAAGCGAGCAAGCTAGGGTTGACAATTTAATCTATTATTAGAAAACCATTTCAGTCTACAAAATGAGTGTATATGTTCAAAATTAATAATTTTTAATGTATTATTATTAAGTTTAGGTTTTTTTAAATCGTACTTTACAAACCAAGCTCACATGGACTGTATTTGATTTGTTGTTTAATGTTACCAGCAATTAAATAGAAATATAGTTTGCTAATTATATGGGAAAAAAAAAATCAGATCACGTAATAGTTAGCGAATTAAAAATGAACCGAAGCGTATTCAATTTTAACGTTACATAAGGTTTACCTTAATTATTATCAGATAACGCATAACAACCATTAAATAAATCAATTTTAACGCCATTTTCATTTCCGTTAACCACAATTTGCTTTAAATAATATTTAACTCATGACCGATTTATTGTGTTCGAAAACTTGATATTTAGTCGTGGTTTCGATAACGCGTTGTGCATTTCAAGTTCTATATATGAATCATGAAACAAAATCGAAATTATGTCAATGATCCATGACACACATGACATGGGTATTTACTTTCACCGCATTCAATTATCATAATATATAAAATAGAAAATATTAAACGAGGCAAGTATTGTGTCCCCCGGCAAACCTGACAAAGTCTTCTGGCACAGTGTCTAATGTTATATATACGCTATTCTAACCATAAGAGGATAAAAGCCGAACAACGTTTGACAATTGACGCGATATCATTGGTCGACTCGATTAATCTATGATATTCTCTATGGATATGCAAAAAATTTTGTTTTGAACGTCGACGAATCTATTATCGGAATTTTGGAAGTAAAATTAAAGTGGATATAAGTGGTTAAGGACAATAGTGTTGTATTGTAAATAAAGATATATTATAAACTCTTAGTAGTGCACAATAGGTACCTACAGCTGAAATATTGGCAAATCGCATAAAATACGTAAATCTAAAGTTTTTTTATCTTTATTCCTACCTTGTGTGGAATAGGCTATGTACTCTCTCAATTGTGTTTTACTAATATATAATATTCCTAACAAGCATATATTTTGAAACTGTTTAAGAGATAGACAAAATTAAATTATGTTGTGTATTTTAAATATTAAAAGAGAGATAAAGAGATATATAAACAATGATTCTCTACACGATACGGGACAACGGGAATGACATCTGGTTATTAAAAAAAAAAAGAATTACTATACTAGATTCCATTGCGTCAGGTGTGGGATGGCAGGGCGTCAGGTATGCTTCGTAGTCTTCTATTTCCCAAACAACGTATACATAAAAAATTATGATAATCGGTTGATTAGTTAAAACGTAAAAGCAAAACAAAAAACTTGTTGCAATAGACGTATAAAAGTAAGTTTGTCAAACTGTCAAATATTATTATATAATCATTTTAAATATTAATTTGACTATATTTATTAAAATCCTCATTGTAATTATAATGTGAGTTCGTAATAATATGTTACAAACATATTTCGCTGTTTCAAATGTTCACAATGAAAAAAGATTGTGAACTACATTTGAAACTGTATGAAACTATAGGATCATTGATTCTTGAACAGCATAACATCGCATGTCTTGTTTAACCAATCATTACGCATTGAATGCTTACCGAGAATAACACTGTTTTCACGAAGGCGATATCAGATTCGTTTTAATTTTTTTTTATTCACTACGCGATAAGCACACGGGCAGTGATACTTAGTCGTACAGCCGATTAACGTAAGCAATCTCAAAATATAAGTTATTTCCTAATATGAAATAATTTACTTCAGTTTCATTTTATATTTTTAATAATTATTTTCACTCTGAATAATCGTAGATAATAAATAGTAGCTTTGGCCTTGGTTGTTTAGAGCAGCAAAAGAAAATGATTTAGTGGTTGCCTCTAAGACGCTTGCAACGTAATCTAGAACCAACAAAAGCCATTTATTTAATTTGATTGACAATTATTATACATTTAAAAAAAATTGAGCAAAAACTAGGTTTACCGAAATTTTTTTACAATATTTTTCAAAACCAATATATATTTGTATAATTTAATATAGATATCAAATTCGTAAACATTTTCTATCGTTTAATTTAATCTTTAATTCTTCCGGATTTATGCACCTATGTATATCACGTTGAAGGACATTTGAAGGCAGTGTGAGGTTATTTCCGTTTAAATTATTTCGTGATGTGAATTTCATTTACAAGAGAAGTGATTAAAAATAACATTGTGTTTTTGCTTGGTATTGTTTTACAATTAGTATTAATTTTTTTACAATTAATGTAAGTGTAGTAATTTTATTTAATATAGCTCACCGAATTGTCACTTGGATCGGTCCGAGACTGTCTACGCTTCGGCTCTTTATGTTCCTAAAAGGAACCTGAAAGCCTTGAAGAATGAAAGAAGAGAAATACCCAACGAAATTTCTCAAATGTTCTCCACTCTCCGGCCTGGGTTTTTTTTTTGGATACCTAAACATATTCCTTTTTTTATCGCGCTGGAAAAACGCTTTACGCCTTTCCTCCACGTGGAAGTGGAACTATATGAATGTGGGAATCACCCAGGGCGCCCGAGTGCCTCAGTCAACCGGAATACCCACTAAAAACCGGCGGTATCTCTGTCTCTTCGGTGGCCGTCAAGGGATCGCTTTCGCATGCTGCCGTGACACATAAACATATTCCTAACTAAACCGTATAAATCGCAAATATGAGATGAACTCTCTATATTAATATCGAAATCTTGCCAGTCTAGCATCTTAAAGCAACCGTACACAACACGGTATAATTCCGTCGAGATTGACTAAGCCAGGACGATAGTGGACGGCATCTATAAAATCGCAACATTAGAATAAGTATATCAACTGTCTTCAGTGTCTTCAATCGACTTATCAATGCAAAGATACGTCTTTGGATAGTCGACAAGTGTGGTGAACTCTTGGCGAAATGACGAAAAGAACTACACATATTTTCAACATTAATTTCAGACACATCGTGTTAATGTTTTCTCTCTGTGCCCATTTCAAATTGAGCTTTTAATATAAAATGCGACTCTTATTTATCGCTCCTTTTCTAACACGAACGTGTCGTATGTCATGACTATTTGACGCCTCAATATACAAAGCTAATCTTAATATATTTCTATTTACAAAATGCTTTTCTATAATGGAATCCTTGGAAGTTATGTTTTTTTACTAAATAATTACTTTGTTCTTTTACACTTTTATTAACATACTTCATTCTTTAGTATTTATGGTACATAATGTACTTTCTGCTATTGGAATATGAACCTTGACTTAATTCTAAAGCATAGAAACTCAACAAAATTTACTTAATTTGGTGTTAATTAGATAAAAAGCATTAAAACGTATTAAAGCAAAATATTGTTTAAAACGTGCAATATGATTCGTAGACAAATATTTTAAAACCGGTATGTGTTTTGACATTACTAGATCCAGTTTTATTATCTGTGTGAGGGCGTTTGGTGAACGGCAAATCCTAGTTTAAAGTCCTATTTATCTTTAGGTAGGCTAATCTGGCCTTATCAAAATGAATAAATTATGTTTATATAAGTAAATTAATAGATTGTAAGGCCAATTGAATATTTTATAGAGAAATGAGAGCTTGAAGTTCTCCTCTGATTTTTGTGCATGTTGTCGCACTACAAAAGAACTTTAATAAACGAGCAACTTAATTGTCTTGTTGTGTGTCGTTACAAATCATACTAATTTACTAGTGTGCGTGTACTGCCAAACGGCCAACTGTTTGAAACTATTTAATTCGACTCCCTTTCAGCTCTGCCAATCTATCTTCACAAACATAAATAATCAAAGGTTCTCCTGTGTATCGGAACTTTATGATATGTGTATTGGGTATGTCGTAACTTCAAATTTTACAAAACATCATTCGTTATTATTATATCATCCCATTAACTGGGATCGTCACAGTGTTATATTAAAACATTGCAATAAAAAGTATGTGGCAGATTTTTCTTTTGGAATATTTTAGCATGTGGGTTGGTTTGCCGCCATCTTACAGGTGATTGAAGCGTCAAATATTGATGTTATTAATGGATACGATTATAGCGATGGATGTCTTTTCTAAGGTTCTTCTTTTCACATAATGTAAGCAGTCAATATGTGGAATTAAAAATAATACTTTTTGAAATAAAAGTTAACTAGAAATCTTTCTTTCCAGTAACAGTTATTGTAATGATATCTTAAGCAGCATAGATAAAATGCCTAATAATTTATCGAGTCTAAAGCGAACATCCCGTCGAAGCATATGAGCAATAATTAATTATGTGTGTAATTTTGCGAGTATAACAATTAGGTGATGCAAACTATACGGATTCTAGACACAATTTCTAATTTGACAAAACTAACAATATGTATTATCTTTTCATGATAGTGTTGCCAGATGTGATATTTGAAAACGAACTCGGAAGTGACACTGACAGGAATGATAGAAGTTACAGGGGGGATTTTCTAAAACGTATAAATGCTACTAACTCTCCAAGTGAAGCAATTCCTAGAAAGTCCAGACAAAACAGACGCTAACCCGGTAACCTTGTGTGTCTGTGTGTTAAAAAAGGATAGCTGTAGTTTTCGGCAGCTACTGACAATTCTTATTTATGGCTTTGGAGCTTCAAAATTATATTATTTATTAAACTTAAAATATTTTATATAATAACGGAATCGACACCAGTGTCACAACATAAGTATTACCGTAACAAAATAAACCTCAACCTAAAGATACGATGTTACAACGTAAGCCTTTCCAATGCCTATTGATCTGATATGCGTTAATTATTGTTATATGAATAGAAATAGGGTGCATATTAGTAAATCAATTACAAATACCGCAAGTATTATAACAAGTGAGAGTATATCAGGAAATGAACAACATTGCATTCCAAATGCTTGCTGTCACTTCAGTCTTTATTGCTATAAAACTAAGATCGTTAATACTCTGTACGAATTTATTATTATTTAGGTTATTCTTTCGACCATGTATTTCGCGTTACAGTAGCTATCTTTCTTTTTTTTTTTTTAATCGTCAAGTAAGTCAAGAGCGTGTCAATGGCAATGATTCAATGATATTTATTTGTTGATGTAAACATTATTAGAATTAGATTGTTACGTCTGACAATATAATGATGTTTATTTTCTTGTATTAATTTAACAGTCACGTAAGTAATTAATTGGAATATTTCTAATTGGTTATTGGTAGTATAATTTTCTATGTGTAAATCTTATTTTTTTTGATTAATTGGCCAACTAGTGGTAAGTGGACAACACCGACCATAGATATTAACGCTGTAAGAATTAATACGAATTCCTAACATCGCCAATGCGACACCGACGTTTCGTCCCTTGTGCCTTTAGTTACACTGACTTACTGATCCTTCAAACCGAAACACAACAATACTTAATATTGATGTTTGGAAGTAAATATATGGTAATTGGGTGATACCTAACCAGACACATTTGCACAAAGCCCTACCAATTCAAAACAACGTTAGTTAAACCGTAAGATTACTCTATGATTATCACAATAAGTCTAGTCTCTTTTATATTTGAATATACTATGTAAATACATTTAAACTAAGGGAATCGTATTCGATAAAGACCCTATTATCTATACCTTCTGGCATACTATCAAATTATGTCGGTCAAACACATTAAGATGATACCATAGACAATTACTACTTTTTAACTAGTTCGACATATTCCTAGCAGTTACTATTAAGTTTCCATTTGAATTTTCGTCACGTGACGTGACGTTCATCAGATAATACTCTCACATAAGTTTTCTAACGAAAGCTAATAGAGAATATTTTTACATTACAGACATTAACTATTTGCAAGTAAATTTATTTATATCAGAATTATTACTATAGTGATTTTGACACGAAAAATGTTAGAATTGAAAATATCCATGTGTCATACATATCGAAATCAACCACAAGCGTACTCACTCGCAATGGATAAACATTATATAAGCTTTAAACTCTCCTAGAAATAAAAGGAGGAGACTTTAGCCGAGAATTGTTACATTTAAAGTAATTTTTTTATTTAAACTACGTAATATATAAACGATCATGCAACTGTTGCTGAAAAAAGTATATTTTAGATTTAAATAACACAAAAACTAACACGAAACTAAAACGAATTGTGACGCCATATTGATTTCCTTGTCAACTCAAATACATTATTTGTGCCTATTAATTTAGAATTAATAAAATACTCTCCGCACATCTATTACGTTACAGGTTTTTTTTTTTTATTTACACTATGTAAACCATTTTAATTTAAAGTTGTAGTTTTATAAGTTCTATGAGTTTTGTAAGTTTGTTCTCAAGCGATTATTAATGAAAATTCCGATTACATAAAGGAACAAAGTTCCCAGGTAAAGAGATGTTCTGAACACAATTATTTTTAGATTACGATGAAAACGGAACTTGCGACGTCTTTCTCACGCGCGATTTTAAGTATTAAAAAATTGTTTCAGCTTTCTAAAAATAATAATAGTAAAATGGTATTATTATTTAAAAAAAAGAAGTACCTACCTAGTACTTATTATTCCTACTTTAACTTCTAAAAATAATAGTAATCCATATTAATGGAATATGTTCATATATTCCGAGAATAAGCCGAGATGGCCCAGTGGTTAGAACGCGTGCATCTTAACCGATGACTTCTGGTTCAAACCCAGGCAGGCACCACTGAATTTTCATGTGCTTAATTTGTGTTTATAATTCATCTCGTGCTCGGCGGTGAAGGAAAACATCGTGAGGAAACCTGCATGTGTCTAATTTCAACGAAATTCTGCCACATGTGTATTCCGCCAACCCGCATTGGAGCAGCGTGGTGGAATATGCTCCAATTCTTCTCCTCAAAGGGAGAGGAGGCCTTTAGCCCAGCTATGGGAAAATTTACAGGCTGCTCATGCTAAAAAAATATGTTCATATATTCTAAAAATTTTAGGACTTTGCTCAAATGTGGGTCATTTACGTACCGTTATTGCTAAAGTATATCATACTCTTTTTATGTTACCTATATACACCATATTAAAAAAGGTTAAAAAATAACATTCAGTTTTGTAATGTTGGTAATGAAAAAATGCACTTTCAGTTTTAGAAGAATGTATATTGATTGTGTAGTTACATAATGCTCTGTCTTCTTCTTTCAAATAACACATTACCAATGATAGATAGAGAGAAATCGGCGTGTATCTATTCACTCGCTAACGTTTATAACTAAGGTCGTAACGATTTTAACTAAACAAAGAACCAGTGTATTATGATAAGTAACAAATTTAAGAATTAAATAATACGTAACGTTAAAAAAATATGCATTGCATTGCCAAATAGTGAAAATTAATAAAGATTAGTATTTTTAATTTCAGTTTTTACATAACTAACATTTTACTTAAAAATATATAGATAGATTAGTCTACGTTACATATAAAAATAACATACTGGGCACAATAAGTGATTGCTGTTATACAGTCACTCTTGATTCGGTCAAATCGAATCTTTTATTTTCAGCAACATGTCGCAGTCCGAAGCTACGATGGTAAACCGTTACGAACATACCGGTTTCTATTCATTATTAAATATATTTATTAATAAATGTAATATATGATAGTAAATATTTATTGTTATAACATAAAAATAACAATATTCATCATTAATGAGAGCTCTTTATTTCATAGCCCTGTATACAGACCTAATTTGGTGCGAAAAATTTTATTACACGGTCGTTGATAGTAAGTATGACAGTAAAATTTGCGACGTAGATTTGTTTAACCTTAACCTATTTTAGTTTAAAAAAATATTATGGCTAAATGATTTTAATTTTAAAATTAAATTAAATTCTGTAGCTATTTTATATATCTAGCAAGTTTTTGTTTATTTCATGTTCATTGTTATTTTTATTTTTATCTTGTTATTTAGCTTCTTTTTTTTCAACTGTTGATGTTCCATTTATGCATAGCTAGTCATTAGGTGTAATACAACCTTTGCTTCATTCAAAAAAAAAATGTAAATGTCAGTTCATATAATTGACATTTAAAGTTTCTATACTCATGCACTCACAATCACCGTTAAAATATTATATTCATATTATGAACATAATTATAAGATAAATAAAATAAGATTTTCCCCAAACAAAACACTGTCGATAAAAATTCACGACTAGAAACACTTGAACGAGTATACTTTATAATTTAATTCCAATGTTTAAAGTGAAACTTACAATGTGTATAAATTACATAGATCTACATTCAATGGCTGATGTTTTCTCTGTAATTGCCATTATTCCTTCACCGCAGTTCTTTGACTGTAATTCTCATGGTGAAATTCTATATACCTCGTTGTCTCTATTTTTTTTTTAAATATTTAAAACTTTTTTAACGCAAGAAGGGAAATAGAAATTGTGGATCAGTATAACGTTATTTCATTGGTTCAAAAGTATAATTTTGAATTATTGACGTCTGTATAATGTTTTTTTTTAAGATTTTCGTCAAATCAGAAATTGCGTTGTTTTGCCTTTTTTTTTTTAATTTCGATCGAATGCTTTCTACAAAACCTTATTTATTATGTTTAACAAAACATAACAAAAATGTAGAAATTTTAGATAACTGACCAATTAACCGTTTAACCACTTTCACCCAAAACTTTCGTTTCGAGACTGGTTTAGATGTTTAAAAAAAAGTTGATCACGACAATCTCGTAACTAAAGTATTTTTTATTGTTATCTGTGAAATGTTACCACGTGAATTTTATTTAGATTAAGTACGAAAAGCTTAATCAACTTTATAAAAAATTTAAGTAGGTAACGGATTTTAATAATTAATTATTAGTTTATATATCATTGAAAAAACATTAATCATTGTATATAATTTTATTATAATTAAGTTTTCTACCAAATACCATAAAATAGGTTTATAATAGTAATTTGTATTATTGAGTTTTAAAAGTGTTATTTTTCGGATGGGGTGCGTAAGACTCCATGGACAGATAGGGTTTAATAATAATTGTAAAAAAATTTTTTATCAACTACATTTATCTTTTTTTTTGGTTTTTATTTGTGTCGTGAGGGCACAGATTATTTCGCCAATGTCACGTGCGATGGAGAAGACACGAAACTACATTTATCGGTCGAGTACATCCATCATGACAAATTGTCATACTATAACACTTGCCGGGAGACGGTAGTTATCATAATTATTGAAATCACTTAGGTACTCATGACACAATCGATCTGAATAAACTCGATAACAATAAATCGTGTACCCATTTATATTAAAATCGATTTTAAACTATTTTTAAATATAACATATAACTAAAAAATAAATTTGTGTAAGATATTATTAAAAAAATGATACAATTATGGAAATTATGTAATTACCAGTATTTAAAGTATCTATTTGAAAATGTTGTAGTCGTTTTATCGATATTGCAAAATTCAGGCAGCATTTGGGCAGCGGACACTAAGTGAAAGGTACCAGGGTTTTATTTAAATATTTATAGTTTCGTCACTTGAATAACAATACAACTTGAGATAACATTATTTTGTATAGATACGCAACATATGTAATGGTATGCATTCAACGCTCCATTTGTTATGTCATAGAGATTTATCTCGAGAGGATTAAACAAACGAACAAACAAAAGCTGTTTGTTTTTTTTTTTTGTTTGTATCATCAAGAGATTACATGCTGAAGAAACAATCCATTGCGATTCTGATGAATACTCGTTTGATTTTCCACGTGGCTTTCGTTTTTTTTATATTAACATCGTCATTTAATATACCTTTTTCGTATTATATATATATGTACGAATATATACTTATCACGTTATATATGTCACGAATTTGTCACGTTTGGATTTAAGATTCTGTGGTCGTTTCTTCGTGTTTCTCAACTTTTGAGTAAAGTCCCTTTATGGAATGTGAATATTTATTAATAGAAAATAACGACAAGTAAAGTTTAATAAACAGTCACCTACCCTGTGCCAGATTCAACCTTATCACCGCCCCTGGGCACTGGAAGAAATGCCGCCCCATTATCGAATTATTGCATGAGTTTTTCGTTAACATTTTTTAAATAAATAAAATAACTAATGAAATTTTGACTCACGGCACAAGTCCCCTAGTGTCAATTCAGCGCAGTTCTTACCAGGAACTCATAAGATCAAACAAACAACAGACTGTAATGTGTCAAAAATTATATTATTATTAGTCTAGTAATATATACATAATTTTGTTATGTGTAATATTTTTATTTTTAAATATCCATTCCGTATAATTTTTTTAAATGTTAAAACGAAATATAGAGCGAAGACATCAAGACATCACACATCCTGTTTGGCTAGTTTCGATGAAGTATTGATCTATCTTACTTCTAAATGTTACGTTTAATATTCGGACAAATAAAGTAATTCATTAATTTACCAACCTAACCAGTTATGATGTTCCAATTAACATGTTTTCTAATGTTAATGACATTCAAAATTCCAGAATCAGTAGTTTTGCGTTTTATATTATGCCCATTAAAAAAAAACGTTGTAGGCGTTCGAGAATTTTCTAGAAGCTACGTTGATACAAATCGTTAGTCTCATTTTAGCTACCGGAATCGCTTGGGTTATATCTTAAGCATATTAACTTACTTGGTTTACGTGGCGCTGAAGCTCCTACTAGTCGACATAATTTTTTTCGAAATATTCATAAATAGTTATATGACGATGTCATATTCTAACCAATTACAGAAAACTTTAACATATTATACGAATCAAATCAAATTCCTTTATTCAATATAGAAGCATTACACTTACTTATTGATTGTCAAATTAAACACTTCTGAGAAGAACCGAAATGAAACCGACCTAATTAAATCGGGTATTTAATTAGCCAAGATCTTGAATAATCTATGATATTCATCATGGGTTTACGTAAAAATGACGTTTTGACTGTTGATGAAGTCGCTATCGGAAGTTTGGAAGTAACATTAAAGTGTGTATAAATAGTTTAGTGGAATATTGTTGTATTATAAATAAAGATAATCCAGAACTGTTCTTGTTATATTGTGCACAGTATAGCTGTGTTTTAAGCAAATATTATATGCAAATCTAAGTTTTTTTTTTATATTCATTCTATATTCGATTGGAATAGGCTATATATGGAATACTTTAACGAAATTATAAAATGGAGATTGTCCGCAACAATAAGTCGTGGAATATTTAGTTTGTTTTTTAAGAACAGTTTTGTTTATCGTTGACCATAAATAATTAATTAGTATCACTTTTAATCTCTTATAGTATAGAACAAAGTCGATTACCGCCGTCTGTACACTTAGATCTTTTAAAGTATCCAACGGATTTTAATCCGGTTTTCATCAATAAACAGTGATTCAAGAAGGGTTAAATGTTATACAATATTATTAGAAAGAAAAGTCGAGAATTTCAGCATTCATAGACGGAAAAACAAGATTATTTTTTATGTTTGTTGTTCAGTCTAATAGTTGTATATACGAACTTATTGTACTCGAGTGAAGTAAATTAATATAAGTAGTCTAGTTTGAAGATGATTAATTTGAGTAAATTTCTTATAGCAAACAACGCTTTTTTTTATAGAATATTAGGCATCGGTTTCGGTATGCATAAACGCAAACTCAATTTCCTTTATTCAATATAGAAACACACCTACTTATTTATTGTAAAATTAAAAACTACCATCGCATCGGTTCGGGAAAGTAGTAGTAATGCGTTAGAGTGGGTATAAGACTCCCTAAATCCATTTTTTTACTTTAGATTTCGAAGAAAAATTACACTTTTGGTTTCATTCATACAAACATGTAGTTCAGGTCAAACTCGTTTTCATTATCTCATTGCAGATAGGTTAGTTAATTTGTCGACTTTAATTATACATCGCAGTTCCCAAAATGTATGTCAAGAATTAGGCTCAATTATTCGTACCTATTATTTGTATTCAATTAAAATAATTAAGCAGATTAAATTATTGAAAAAATATTAGTCTATTACTGATTCAACCCAATTTAAATAATTAAAAGTATTTGTATAAGAATATCCTTACTATAGAATATATACGTAATCAATAAAACTAATAGTTTGCTATATTACTGACAGTAACGCAAGTATATCGTCCGTGGTGAAGTTTCACTTTCTTTATGATTCCCACCACGAAGCGGTACCTTAACACGCGCATACTAATCGTTACAAACTGACAATGTGTTCGTCACAGACTTAAAATAAAATTACCTTTTCCTTTTTAATTTTACATAGTAAGCACTAAAAAGGTTTTAATTACAAATAACAGATTAATGTTACCAACTAATTACTATGTTTTACTTATTAAGTAACCTACGTAGTGGTACAACGATTTAACATTTATTTTGGTTTTATATTCTTATGGATACGTCATAATAAGGTTTTAATAATATAAATTTTGTGTCTTTTTCTAACTATCAATAAAAAATAAATAATATATTTTTTATGTTGCTACAATATAAGATTTATAATGTACGAATAATACAAGATTTATAATATCCATTTATAATCAGGTCACCCTGAAACTATTGCCAAATATTTTTTCTCCAATATCAAGTCATAAACAAGCTTCACACGTATTGCACTGACCCTCAGTTGCAAAACTGACAATTGTTCCAAAGTGTAGCAACATCGTGGTAACTGCAAACGAAATTACGACTACTTTCAACTAACTCATAAATGCTACATATAAAGAAATAAACCCGCTCTTTATTTTCTTTTATTTACTTCAATGTGTCAGTCTGTCTGTTGTATGATTGAAAATGCGCCATTTTTTTGCAACTTATAACAATAGTCATGGATTCAGGCCCTTATGAATCTAGGCGTCCCAGGCTGGACATGCATTCGACGTCCTTTTATATTCGACCGTGGCCGAACTGGTAAGTTCAGACGGACTTAGAAAACGTAGACGATCTTTTTATTCATACGTAGCGTGCGTAAGTGCAGTGTGATCGAGGGCCTATGTGTATTGATGGTATGCAAGACAGACAGGGAGACTCCAAACCTCGGCGCCTCACTAACTCCGACTCTGCAATCTGCATGGATTTTAAAAATTAAAACGATACGATACAAAGTGTATTGTTACATTATATGGTCTATCGCTAAACAAATGTCGTTTATTGTGTGACAGGAATTGTTTATTACAACGCTTTTGTCTATGGGCAGAGGTTAATACTAATCTGATGATCAGTATTAATTTTATAATAATTTAAACTGTAATTCAGTTATAAAATTAAATTGAATTTATGTGTATTGAAACCGATTCGACGTAACACTTCACTATTTAATATGTAGAGCGTGTGGTTCCGACGCACCTTGAACAGAGATTTCCTACTTCCCTTGTATTGATTACAGAAATTTTATATTCTGCTGTGAAAAAAATATTGCAAATGACTTAAGTACAACATTATATCAAACATTAATTACCTTTGTATTCTACGTAACAAAACATAGCATAATACACGTCTGTATGGTCTTGATGAATTTGGCAGTTAGATGTTTTTTTTTTTAATTATAAAGTCGACAACGTTCACTTGTGGTCCAGGAAAGCGCCACTAAATTATATTCATCTCGTGCTCGGTGGCGGGTGCCACATTTGCAACCAATATTTGAACACATGTTATAGCAGCGTGCTTGAACAAATTATGAAATCAATTAGAGGGAATGAAATGAATGAAACATTTAGGGACTGCTAGTTTTTCGAAAACAATGATTTTTACAAAATCTCAGAATAAAACCAACGCAAACGATCGAGTCGGCAACATACAACTTATTACTACAACTACACTTTAAACTTTTATCTTTTAAACTTGTTACAACTTATTACTACTTATAAACCCACGTAACAATTTGATAAGAAAATTATAATTACACGTTTATTAAATTTAGAAATGATTGCGGCTTAAAACGTACCGTCATACGCCACACAATATTGTCTGATGGTGTAAATTCTCACGCTGAGATTAAATTTAGTTATCTGTGGTAAATTTAAAATATGCAAATCTATTCACGTGCAATCCATCGAACTTTACTTATGCAATCTGCAAAGTTAATTAAAAAAAAAAACAAAAGATTTCTATCCTGTTTTTTTCATTATACAGCTTGAATGTTGTATTTAGTTAATATATTTTAAATGAATTAATTACTCAATTAAATCATTCTTTTATTTTAACTAAAAATATTAAACGGTAATTATGCAGTTTGAGTACTATTACGAAAATCGATAACTTTTTTTCTTCGACACTTCATATAAATACCGGCCGTATAAATTCAGATTATGACGCTGCATGGCAATTAAAAAAAAATATCAGGAGATACAATATTAACACTATAAAACTAATGTTCTTTTGTTCTATTTTACTGGTTGGGTAAGATTTCACGGTAGCATGAGAAATCAATCCCGTGACGCCCCGAAAAGACAGAGAGGATACCGCTAGTTATTAAGCGGATATTCCATTGCACTAGAGCGCACTAGGCGTCCTGGCACCAGCGAGTTCCACATACCCCCTATTGATGTGATAGGAAACACGTAACGCGTTTATCCAATGAGATCAATTACGCCCCCCTAAGGTAACCGTAAAAATATTTGAAAATATTGCCCTGTTGTGATCAAATGGGTCACCTGATGGTAAGATTGTCCACCACCGGTCATAGAAATTGAGTTGGAAATATAAATCATTACTCATATCACCAACGTTGGGAACTAAGCTGTAATGTCCATTGTGCCTGTACATTAGCTCACTCACCCTCCAAGCCGGAACACAACAATACTCAGTATTGATCTTTGGCATATCTGACGGTATATATGATGACTGTGGTACCTATCCAGCGCGCTTGTACCACTACCACCAAGGCGTACTGAATATAAATAAGCTAATTTTCATAGACAATAAATAAAGATAATTATTAACATTCAATCTGTCAATTAGTCAAATTAAAGTGTTCTATATTCAAAGAGCACTTCTGAATCAAACATTATAAATTTAAAGTTACTACCGGGTCGAAATATAAATTAAAAACAATAAACATAAAAACGTTGAATATTGCGTGTCGTTTTCATAATAATGTGTTGTTTGGTTGAAAACGACGAAACGAAAAAACAGTTGCAGATAACTGACCTTAATATATATCGTGTAACATTATAGATATAAGTATAATATATTATTTTTTTCTCAAATTAAATAAGTCTAAGGTAATTTCGATGTCTACCTGAGCGATTGCTAGCACGGCTTCCAACCAAGGAAGACTAGCCAACTACGGAATACATGCACTTAATATTCTCTAACTCTAATCATCCAATAGGACGACAAATCCACGTGCTTTAAAACAAATCAAAAATCAAAATATCATTTATTCGAATAGGCTTTTACAAGTACTTTTGAATCGTCGTTTTACAAAACTATATTAACTGAAGCTACCACCGATTCGGGATGTAGATTCTACCGAGAGGAGCCGGCGAGAAACTCAGTATTTACTCTTTTCGAACATTTAAAATACAAAGTTATGTTAGTTGAATACAATTATATATGTGTAGAATATAAGCCACCTGAAAGACAAGTAATAGCTCAACGCTTTCTTTCATTCATCTTTTATCACTGTGTCCCTATATCCTATAATAATGTAAGTTAAGTAACAGTTAAGTGATGTCCCATTGCTGGTCCAAGATAGGTCTTGCATCAGCTGGACATAAGTGTTAATATAATGATTATTATTCCACCACACTAATCAAGTGAGTTATGGTAAATAAAATGTAATGATATCTTTGATCAACATGAAATTATAGTTTAATTAAATTCAATTTTAAAAACAAACAAAGCACATAAAAACTCATCTTTTCTTACTGGTATCTGAACCGGCTCTTTTCGGTAAAGGTTGTTTTAGTCACATTTAATCAAGCGTTCACGGAAACGTTTAAATATATGATAAAAATAACAAACCATAGCCACACTCTACTTTCTATGAACCGTGAACTACATTTTTAACTCACATCCGCATACTGGCTTAAAATAAGTACAAGAGACCAAAAAAAAAACCTTAACAGTTGTTTATGAAAAAAACGAAAACTCAATACTTCGAGTGCGAATACAAAATATATTAGAAAAATCTTCAATAGTAGTAACAAGTAAAACGTGCTCGTCTGTAAATGTTAACCGTCAACGAGAACACGGAAAAGTGTCATTGAACTAACACACGCATATTACTTATTCCACGACTCCACACATGTCAATGTCTTATTAACATCATAATTGCACGAACATTTCAAACGAAAGCTTCCAAATTTGAAAGATAATACGCGCTAAAATTCTGCTTACGTATGTATGTAAGGCATTTGAAAATAGAAAACGAACTAATGACCCGCTAGCGCCGCTTGAGAAAAGGAAGTTACAGTAGGTCGCGTGTAAATATTATGTTTTATTTATTGTGCCCAATATTTGTTAGGTTCTTAAAATTATAAAACAGACAAGTGTATTATATTTTGCTTATGGATTTATTGTCTACTTTTAGTAAAATTGTATTGCGAGTCTGACGTTTCTTTGGAACAGATAAAATAACATAAAAAAGTTTCAAGTATTCTAGACGAATTTTACTTAATAATGTAATAAAAATATAAAATACTTAATTTACAATGTAATAAAACAATTCTTTTTTTACTAAAGTCGAGGTTATTTTCACTTTAATTTTATTAGCTTTACAAAAATATTTTAATAAATTGTCAGGTATAAATTTTCAGCGAAAACAGTTTAAGTTCTTTAATTGTTTTTTTCTTTTTAAACTTTTAAATGCTTTGTGATTGCTTCATGTAAGTCTTTGATATAACACCAGTACAAAGACGGTGAAAGTGTTTACTTTTAAATTAAGATCTGTGGCGTAATTTTGCGTAATAAATAAATACCGTAATATTATTATGCTTAAAAGTTTATGAAGTGGAACGAACTAGATGACTTGTGCTACTTACTTCACAGATATCAGTTTAAGATACGAAAGAAAACAAACTTTTCGTCTTTATGAACCAGGGTGCCAAACGTATTGCCAAATAAATATTTTGTGCTGTTAATTCTTGAAAAAATGTGTGATTACCTAAAGTATTCGCTAAACACTAACAAAATAAGAACACGTTACACATTCCCAAGGTTATATAAATTCGCTTGTAAATAGTTACGCTTACGAAAGTCTCTCGCTGTAAATGTTTTTAGTAAAAAATCTTATTTAACAAATATAATTTCTCATTGCAAGGATTTTTTATAACTATATTAATGTAGTATTTTTCCCTTCTTTCAGATAATATGGTACGGCGTAGCGATCCTGGTTTTATTGGAAAAAGGCGTCAATGGACATGGAAGGCTAATTGAACCTCCATCGCGGGCATCGGCCTGGCGTTATGGATTCGACACACCACACAACTATAATGACCACGAGTTGTATTGTGGAGGGTTTGCCAGACAATGGAATAAAAATGGAGGCAAATGTGGTGTCTGCGGGGACGCCTGGGACGCGCCTAAGCCTCGCCCCCACGAATTAGGAGGCAGATTTGGAAAGGGTGTTATCGTCCGTCGTTATGCACCAAAAGACACGATAGTTGTAAAAGTAGAATTAACGGCCAATCATAATGGATACTTTGAATTTAGAGTGTGTGACGATCCGAAAGCAACAGATCAGGACTGCATGGATAAATCTATTCTTCATTTAGAAGGAAAGGCTGAAACAAAATACTATCCTCGCGAAGGCAACAGAATTTATGAAATGAAATATCAACTGCCTGATAACTTGGAATGCACTCATTGTGTTATGCAATGGAGATACATCGCTGGTAACAATTGGGGTACGTGTGACAATGGGACAGGTGCTGTTGGTTGCGGACCTCAAGAGGAATTTAGGGCTTGTGCGGATATAGCTATAGCAGACCGCTTCACAACTACAACTAGAAGACCAAGACCAACATACGTTCCACCCAGCCAGAGGCCTCCAGTGCTAATTCCAGAAGAATCGACTGGAAGTGCATGGTACGGCATCCTTATTGCCTTGCTCACACTGTTCGTCGCCATTGCCGCGATGGCGGGCATATACCTGTACTACTACAGAGGTGGAATAAATATAAAGAACCTCTTAAAATCGAAGGTGCCCAAGCCTGCGCCAGTTCCTCCGCCTAGACACAAAAGAGCGTCTCTCTCCAGAGAAACTCCTCCAGAAATATCCGCACCAAAAATTATATCAGACTCTGGCTTCGAAACAGTTGATCTAAGATCGAAATAATTTAACTGAGGCTGATTTGAAACTGCCACTGCCGATTTTAGTCATAAATAGGTTTACGATAGATGTAGAATAAATAAATCTCAAAGCGTGATTGATTGTGCTGTGTATTGGATCAGATATTTTTGAACCACAAAAAAAAATATTTATTGATATTACGAAATTTAAGTTATAACAAGTTATTACAATCTATTTATCAGTAAAATGGATAGATTGAAATTAATAAAACCAGGAGCTCACAGTAAAAAGTGGTTCGAAAATGTATCAAAAACGATGTAAGAAAAAGACAGAACGGAACTGGATGTATTTATGTTAAATTAAATATAATAAAAATTATGATTCTTTTATTTTAAATCCCAGAACAAAAAGAAAATGAATAATAAATAGCCCGTTCAAACCTAGTATTTTATTTGTATTGAGAACACAGGACACAAAATAATAATCTTACATTTTGTCCTTCTGGTTAAATAAATTTACAAGAGGTTGAAATCGAAATTACGTGATATCATTGGTCGAAGCTTCAATGATCTACGAGTCATTATAGATTTGCGAAAAAATAGAGTTTCGAATGTCGACGAATCTGTTAACGGAAATTTGGAAGTAAAATTAAAGTGGATGTAAGTAGTGGGCTGAGGTATAGTAAATCGCATGAAGTACGTAAATCTGACGATTTTTAGGTTGTAAGGTTCGCTTACCCTTATTTTCTGCTTTGATTGGAATAGGCTATAGTAAAAACTAACTTATCGCCAACGGCGTAATCAAGCCATTGACCTTAAAAACATATTTCCATATTTTTGTAACAAAATATATAAATAAAAAAATATTTTGCCCCATCTCATATTTCCAATAACTATAAATACTATAATATATAAAACAATAATATTACGAAAGCTTTCACAGATCGTAACAACCATGCGATAAATTACTACTTTTATCGCATGGTTTAAAAAAAAAATTGGTAAATAATATATTAGCATTTAATAATTATATTATTAAGAGAATAAAAAAAATTGTTTCCAGTGTATTTATATGATAAAATCCTTTTTGTTTAAGTATCATTGGAAAGGTTTTGCAATGAATTTGTACAAAGTTTTGTTAATCGTTTGCTACCTAGCGATAGTTCATATTTTTAAACGACTTCAAAAATGACTTTATTTATTTTGAGTTGAAAAATAACCTGGCGAATAATGGCGATCGGTAAAATATTTTATTCGAAGACACGAAAACCTTTTACTTTTACTTAAATATAACATTTATTTCAAATATACAAGTGTTACACTACTATATTTTGCTGACCTTTTAATTATAAAGAATAATTATCAAAAGAGTGAATAGAATAAAAAAGGACTCTAATTTATGGCAACATATTGTCATAAATGTCACCGTCAATCAGCGATCATAGACAATCTCAAAACAAACGTGCTGCTAAAACTATTAAAAGACTCGAACGAGCTTTTATTTCGTGAAAAAGTCTTTTATAAATGAAAAATGGCAGTACGGCCCCAGCACATGCATGATGGTGGTATTGTGGAACGTAGATTACGTCCAATTTATGGTAAAAGTTACTTGTAACCTGCGTGAATATTTTGTTTTCTAACAAGAAAAAATACAAATGATATAACCGAATTGGTTTTCAGACTGGTTAGATAATGGAAACAATAAAAAGGCCTTGCAAGAGGCGGAGAAAGTGCTAAAGAAAAGTCCTTCCTTACAAGCCGCTAAGGCTCTCAAAGCGCTTGCTTTATATAGGTTAGGAAAGGGACCGGAGGCCCACGCTTTGCTGGATGCTCTTGCTGAAGAGAAACCTAGTGATGATTCTACGCTACAGGCAATGACAATATCCTATAGGGAATCTCAGCAATGTAAGTAAATAATAAGTGCAAACTAAAAATTGACTAGTATTGTCTTAACAAATAAATGATACGCTTAAAAGACGAAAAAGACCAGATTTAAGAAAACCCTCCCGCAACTAGTGAAAAATTATATTACGAGTCATTGATCATTATATTACGAGTCATGATATCATTATATTACGAGTTTTTCCATTATTATACATTGTTATATTAATATTGTTAAGTAACTAACAGTTAAGCCAGTTAATGTTCCACTGCTATAGCAAAAACCATCTCTTTAGTTATCACACCATGGTGCTCAAATGCAGTTTGGTGGAAATATACTTAACAGAATTTTAATGAAATCAACCCTGAAGAAGGAAACCTGTTTATAATTATGAACAAAAATAAATAAAGCACAAGAGTCCTGGTGCTAACTCAGTTTGAACTTGCAATCTTTAGATAAGTCACATTCTAGCCACTGCGCCATTTTGGCACCTTATCCATATAGACTTCATTTTTATTATATTTCTGAATTAATTTAAATCTATTATAATATATAATATGTCAGTTCACAAGGTATGCGCATTGTATGAGGCGGCCGTGAAATCGGAACCAACAAATGAGGAGCTATATTCACATCTCTTCATGTCGTATGTGAGGGTTGGAGATTATCGATCACAGCAGAGGTCGGCAATGGCGTTGTACAAGTTTGCACCAAAAAATCCATACTACTTTTGGGCTGTGATGAGCATTGTCTTACAAGTATGTTATAACTTACTTTTAACATAATTAATAATATGGATTTCATTTAATTCTTATCGGAAAATAAAGTTTAAGGTTAAGGAATAAAGATATTTAAATCTGAATGTAATACAAAATGTAAATTCCTAGATCCTAAATCTAATATCTTGATTCTATTATCTGAAACAATCCATTGTTCTTTGATAAGAAGGTAATAACTAACAAACACTATAATGATAATAAATAACATTGTATAATCTTGATTATGAATATTGAAAATAGTAAAGAGATAAGTGAAAATTTTAAAAGAATATTTTCAGGCTAAAAGTACCGATGATGTTACAAAGAAAGGCATTCTTTTGTCGTTAGCTCAGAGAATGGTGGACAATTTTATAACAGAAAATAAAATGGAGGCCGAACAGGAAGCTAGGTTGTACATCATGATATTGGAGCTGCAAGAGAAATGGAACGACATACTTAATTTTATTGAAGGACCTCTTTACTCTCAACTGGTTCCACGGTCCACAGCCCAAGCTAGTATACCATACATGAAGAAGCTTGGCCATTGGAGGCGACTGAATTTACTTTGTAAAGATTTGTTATGGGACAACCAAGATCGTTGGGATTATTACCTGCCATATTTTGATTCTGTCTTCCAATTAATGAACAATACAGAAGCTGATTCGGAAAGTGGTGCTGACGATACAGCGGAAAAATGTCACGAATTTATCTGTCAACTTGTTGAAAGTATGTCTTCCGGTCGGACTTTGAGGGGCCCGTATTTAGCTAGATTAGAATTATGGAAGAGGTTGTCTGTTGATGGTGATCCCACAGCTTTACTTGGTAGTGGCGTAGCTTTATGTATTCAGTATTTAAGAGTGTTCGCAAGTAAACCTTGCGCAGTGCCTGACTTGAAACCGTATTTAGCAATGATACCTCAGAAAGAGAGGGAGGATCGTTGCAGGGACTTCTTAACATGCTTGGGCTTTGATGAGAATAGTGAACCTGAATCGGTAAGTATGATTAATAAATTTATTCATAAATAAATAAATATAATAGGTGTCACAAATACTAGTAGACCTTAATATTTATCAAAATCATAAAATCTTTGCTTACTATCCTTTCGCAAAATACGATGTATTTCCACAGTTGTGATTGCTAGGAATATGTCAAATCAATAAAAATATGAAAATTTTCTATGGAAAATTCATATAAATATTTAAACAAGACAAAAGACTTGATAGTGATTGAATTAAAGATGTAATACATGTAACTTTTTGAGAATTGTCATTATTTCTCTCCAGCAAGACGATATACAGCGCCACATATCCTGTCTGTGCGCGTGGCGGCTCACGTCGCCCATGTGCACTGCGGACGAGTACTTGGATGTGGCAGCGACGCTTCGTCGACAGTATCTACGCTGCGTAAGGCAAAGACTCGTGGCGGCCACAACTACGGAGTTCTGTGCAGCCGATGGTTATGGGATTCTAGCTGCACATCACTATTTCTATGCTGGTAAACATATTTATTCTTATATTTGGTTGAGGTATATATTGAACATACTGTTCTTTAGAAAATAATATAATTGGGTAAACTTACTCATTATAAAAGTATTGATACAAAATAGTGATGGTACAAGTATTGTTAAGTATTGATACAAAGTATGGCACAAAATAAAATTCTCCATTTTCATGACATTTACTCATAATATAAAAACGTCAGACTATAAAACATTCGATGACAAATAGGATTAAAACATAGATTCATATGCTAGATCATCTCGTAACAGCAAAATATACAAACGGTTGCAACGCTGATACCAAATATACTACAGAATGTCTTACAACATTCACAGTTTCTCCGTTGTTAGACAATACAAACCGTCACAAGTCCCTGCATTTTAAATCTGTAATATCTTCGAAAATATTCATTTAAATTATATGCACTAATTGTGCTGTACTTATACAATGTAATGATTATAATCGTTATATAACAATACAGTTTTGGCTCCAACTTATTAAATAACCCATTTGCGCCTGCAAATGTGGAAGTCTTAATGTCAAATCCCAATTCCATACATATATATGAATATAAGAAATAAAAAAAACTGTCAATGTATAACGACACTGAATGTTGGTTCAGAAATGTTATTTGTGTACAAAACCTCCACCTCTTCCATAGTTGGTATGGTCTAAGAGTGGTCACCTGAATAAATTCGGAAAGAGAGAAACATAATGTATTAATGTTGTATTTTATTGTCAACAGCGGTTCAACAGCAGAATGCCTCGCCTATAGTAGAAGCATTATGTTTACTAGAACTAGTTTTGCATAAATCACCTGCTAATTTCCACGCTAAGGTGCTCCTCATCGCTCTTTACCATCTATTGGGTGAGTATTTATACAAAGAATTATGTAAAATAACTAATGAATGATTAATGAGTTTATTTCTAATCAATAAAATTGAAATAATGATAAAGAATGATCTGCGACGCGTGCGTTTCAGGCAACGCGGTGGCGGCGGAGTCCGTGTACCGGCGGCTGGAGGCCAAGCACGTGCAGCTCGTGTCGCTGGGCTGGCTGCACGCCGCCCGCCTGGCGCCCGCGCTGGCGCCCGCGCGCGCGCTGCCGCTGCTGGCCGACACGCACGCCTTCCACAGGCACCACGCCAAGGACGTGAGTACACCGCGATACGGAACCCAGCGACATCCCGAGTGTATTTTTTTTGGTATTCCATATATATGGTCAAACTACTTCTAACGATGCCACCAACCTCGGGAGCTAAGATGTTGTGTCCTGTGCCTGAAGGTACATCGGCTCATTCACTCTTCAAACCGGAACAAAACAACATTAAGTTTTCGCTTGCACAAAGCCATACTACAAAATAAATAATTGGATAATAGATATATTAGTGTAGGTACATTCCTACACTAATGTTATAATAATTACTATAATAATAGTTATAGTAATTTTTGTTATTTAACTCGTACACCGTCGCGCAGAGCATGGAGCACCTGACGTACGCGTACAAGTACGGCACGTTCGAGAAGCTGGTGGAGCTGAGCGCGTGGGGCGCGCGGCTGGAGACGTGCGCGTGGTGCGCGCTGGCGGCCCGCGAGCGCGCGCTGCTGGCGCTGCTGGCCGGCCCGCGCGCGCCGCTGCACGCGCCGCCGCGCCTGCCCGCCGCGCCCGCGTGAGTGCCGCCCGCGATCACTAATTTTCAGGGGAAGAATTAACAAAGAAATAAAATAAAAAACTAAACATATTCCTCCTCAAACAGTGTGTACGATAATAACTTTAGTAGTTTTGAATCGAAATTTAGCCTTATCTAGGGAATTTAAAGTTGCTCCTAGGGCAATACAATCTGTGGAGTTGACAACAATGCTATGCCTCTAGTAGAGTTACGTTGATTGACGTTATTGCATATGTATTTTCAGTGACAATCGCGATCTCAACGCCATCGTGAGCTGGGAACCGCCGCAGTGCATCGACCCGGAACTTAAATCGCGTACTTTCGAGCAAGACGTGGCGTATTTGCGCCTCAAGGACGCCCTGGTTTCCGCTATAGGTGAGTTAGTAAACAAATTATAGACAAGTAGTGTTACAGCATATTATGTATTATCGATCTGTCTGTATGTATTAATTGTCTGTTATGCCTAACTGTGGTGATTATAATATGTTTGAAAATATTTGACGAAGAATCGACGATGTATATTTAATTAAAAAAATTATATCTTTCCACGATTTTAGCACTATGCATAGAATGCTCAGACAACCGTAGTGCAGAGGAGAAGGGTCCACAGCTGGAGGAGCTGCAGGCCTGCATCGACGCGTTCGGAGGCGCCATGGACAAGTGTCGCGAGAAGTATGGCGGCAAGCAGCGCCTCAGTGTGTCCACACCGCTGCCCTCCAGGATCATTGGTGACTATCCCTAGTAGCGTTTTAAAATAGTGTACTCGACTTAATAGCAGTTTTTAATAAATTAATTAATTGGAATCGCTCGATGAGAACCCGTGAAATGTTTATTTATGTATTGCCTGTTTCCATGACATGAGGAGTAAAAATAAATAAACAACGGTGACCTTTAATTTTTAATTATTTATTAATTAAAATTGATAACCTTTGTTTATATATATACTTACCTTTGATCGAAATATAAAATAATATATGGTATTTATTATGGAGTATGAGAAACAACGGTTCGAATGTCGACGTCGTACGACATACCTAGAATTAATAGTGTTGTATTAAAAATATAGATATATTAATCAAGAACAGTTTGTAGTATGTCACATAGCAGTGCCACTAGTTTATCGTAATCATAGCGCATCACCTGGAATACCACTAAAGTATCGCTTCCCTCAGCTTTCGTGGGCTCATCGGTGCCGTACCGGGAGCTGTACACGTGCGCGCTGCGCATGACGGGCGCGCTGTGCGGCGCGCGGGCGGCGCGCGGGCGCGAGCACGGCGCCGAGCTGCGCGCGCTGCTCGCCGCGTCCTCGCGCGCGCTGCCCGCGCCGCCCGCGCCCCCCGCCGCGCCCTGGCCGCTGCGCGACACGCTCGAGGCCTACTCCAACTATCTGGAGGTGAGCTGACGCACCGCCAGTCAAAATATTTGAAAATAAATACTTAAAAACAAAAAAATATACTAAATATTTAACAAACTTAAGTTTACACTAAGGCTTCTCTACGGTCTGTCTGGGTGGTGGTTTTCCAAATGTATGCTGTTTTATATGCAGCCGTAGGTTAGTGGTTGGGCTCAGTACAAAGCCTGTAAGTGCTTTGTTTCTTAATTACTTCATTGTCTCCTTTTTGTTTAGTCTTTATTTCGTTCTTTGAAGTCCAGGGTGTGGACATACCATCTTTAAGCTAATCCTTCTTGGATGAACTAATATTGTTTATATTACTTTTTAAATTATGTTCCTGCATTCGGGTGACCTGAGAACAATTGATTGATAGCGTGTATATAACGAACAAAAATGTATTCGTTTTAAACCCTTGACCATCTCAGTTGGACAATGACTTATTTTAATAATAAGTGGTATTTTTACCATGATCGACATATTTTCATTTCAACTAAATTCGAAATCACTTTTTTGCTCCTGCCCTAGCAATGTGTTTTTCATACAGTACATTGGGTGGAAAAAATATAATTTATTAAATTGGAAAAATCTGTTTATCGGCTGTATCGTATATTTTGATAAAATAAATGGTTGTGTATTCAGTTTATAGGTGTCGTGACCTTCCTGCTGGGTGTGTGTAACGAGCTGACCGCTCCGGCGAATACGAAGAAAACGAAAAAGAAGGCGAATCAGTCTCCCGACCAGATCCTCACGTCGGAACTGCTGAGCCAGCTGAACGACGACGTGCAGGACGTTATAGCCTACCTAGAAGATGTTTTTGAGAAGTGGCCGACGTACGACTACAGCGTATCGAAACTAGAAGATGAAATGGCGAAGCTAGACATTAACGATAAATATCAGTGCCCAGTGGAACAAAAACTAAAAAATGGACTCGATGAAGTTCTTACGGATGTTAAGAATATTTTAAAAAAGAAATCGAAGTATTTAAAATCTTTACAATAAAGTGGCCTTCCATAGCGTGTATATGCATAATGAGTTATATGTTTTTTCTACATACATATCTTGTAAATAAGCCTCGAGTGACTCCGCGCCTAGCCCCGCCCCTGTAGGCGCTAGAAAGGCATACAATTTCATACGCTTTATAAACTACTAGGCTATGTTGATATTTATATCATCATCGAAATATTAATAAGCCATAATTTTGCATTTGGTTTGAATAAACTTATTTATGTACATTTATAAATAGTTTGATAAATATAGGTACTTATACAAAGAAAATAAATGCGAAAAGTTTACATTTCAATGTACTATTATTTGTTTCGTCGTGAATACCTCAGTCTTTACTCACAACTATAATTCAATCGCAAAAAGAGTTAAGCAAATCACCCATGAATTCACATATTCCGTGCGATTTGCTAAAGCGTCTCCGAATGTGTTCCTGAATAAATCATGAATTTTCCTCTGCTATATTATTCACTACAATCAGTTCTTGATTAATATAACATTATTGATAATACAATAGTATTCCACGTAACTTGTAATATCCACTTTTTTTAATATTTAATTAAAAAAAGTGGATATTACAAGTTATTTAATTTTATTTCCTAATTTACGATAACTTCTTTGGCGACGTTGATTTATGTCAAAGTTGTTTATTGGTCTATACTCCTATAATTGAAAGAGTCTATATTATATTGTATCTAATCTAATAATACACATAGGTAAGAAATGATAATCACTTTGAACTTGAATCATTTATTTATTTACATCACGAATATTGCGTTATAATTAAACCAGCATAGTACAAAAATACGGTCTAGAATAACTTCGTCAACCAGATTTAAATTACATAAAAAAACAGTCTGAAAATACGGAATGTGGGTAGATTCTGGAATTATAGTGCACTTGTTTTTGGTCATTCATACATACTACCGTAAAACACTAAGACAGAACAAAATTATTACAATGATACACGGATCCTACAAGCTAGATCAGCAAAAAAAAGGATTTTTTTAAATTTTATCCTTGAACAAAAAGCTTCATGGCATGATTAAAACCAAATATTCTGTTGCAAAGTGTTATACGGCATATTATAAACAGGCGGGAAAAATAAGATTACGGAACAATCTTCGACTATGAAATCTTTGAAAACAAATTAATCGTCAGTGTCACATAGTTGGTTCTATAGATTCATTCTGGAAAATAACAATCTTTTTGGGGATAGATGGCGCAACATGTTTCATTTAAACATCATAAAGCCACTTATCACCAATACGTAATAAACACTACAGCAAGTACACAACATTAAATAAAAATCCCTTCAGAACAAAACACACAACACTCAAAATACAATAAAATCTCTTAATATTATATTCTAAATGAAACCTCAATGTGTTTTGTAACAATGAAATTATTAAGTTTCGATTTAAAAACAGTATCGTATTTTATTCGTTGTCAATTTTATGATCCGCAATGTTTTCGCGCCAATAAAAGTCATCGATACAATGAAATGTCAAAATATTAAAAAAAAAAAAGTTTTTCATTTATAGTTACAAAACACTTTAATGTTTCGTAAAATAAACAAAACATTAAATAATATAATAATAATGAGGAAAAAACATTATGCACCAAGATAGAACGCTAATGCGTGAACTTAAAACTATGTCATAGCCTAAATTCGAAATGTGCATAAACATATTCATTTAATAAAAAAGGGTCGACTATTATTCGCAAACCCACCTGAAATTATTAGCCTCAGATCTATATAATATAAATATTGGGAAATTGAGTTAAAATATTAAAAACGTATTGTGTTTGTTATATAAGACAATATATATTATTTTAAACAATTTAAATTGCATTTTATAAGTTTTTGTGAGCGTATTATGCATTTATGCGGCCGTAATTATAAATATAAAATAATCTTCAGGCGTTAGCAAATATTCAGGACACGTATATCTCATTTCAAATATATACAAATAATAACTGATAAGCTACTGATATTTTTTACTTTTTAAATGTTCACTATGAATGAAAATCGACGTCATTACTTCGTTTTGAAATCTATTTAATAATAATAATCAACCCGTTGCATGATTATATTCAAGCTAGGCGTCTAGTAAAACATAACACTTTACGCAGACATCGAACCATACACGTTAAAGAGAAATAGAATATGTTTATATAACTTAAAATCCAAGTCGATAAACATATATACTTATTATTATTGCAGTGTTCAGATAAATAAAATATATAAAACTACTGATAATAATACTCTGTGGTTATTTTAGTCACTAAAGCAATGACAGAGAACAGACTCGCTCTACACGTAGACTTACATAACGGTGTTAAATTAAATAGAATAAGTAATTTATGACTTCCTTATTTAACGCAAATTTGTTTTTTTTTTTATTCCAAATAGTTTTTGTCTTTTTGTATTAAGGCCAGTACCTCGCCTTCCGATTGTAACAAAAAAAATCATACTTCATAGCTACGTACACAGTAATCAGTATGCGACGTTCGTGTATAGCTGCCCACCGCTGTATGGACTTTAACTTACTTGAATCTTCAAAACGACAGATGAGTGTCAAAACAATAACTTAGACATGATCATATCAAATTATATAATGCAGTGCTCTCGTTTACTTATAAATGTATTTGTTGTCAGGTGGTGGCAGGTATAAGATTTTATGATTCATTATTTCTAGGCAAGTAAGTAACAGAGAGTACATGTTCTCAAATTCGCTTTGGTCTCAGCGATAAAGTGTATATAAAAATGTCTGCGTTCATATTTTCAATGAATATAGGAATGTTCTATTAATAGTATTAAATCCTGCCATAATAAGAGAAATTTAACAATTACTTATGGCATTACTTAGAATAGATTCTACTAATAAAATCTATACTAAATTGAATAATTCTAACTGTTAAAGATCTCCGAGTGTGACAGCAGAACTAATTTAATTTAATCTGTATTTAATTTGACATTTATAAACAGTTGATTATTTCAAAACACGATAAAAGATATATATGTAGTGCTTACACAAGATATTTCTTCCAGTGTAAGAAAATAAATTATTCATCTACAACTAATATATGCTTTACTTTCAAATTTAAAATTCATATTACTATTGTTTTTAATTATTTACTCACGTTGATAATAACGCACATACGAATGAAGATTTTCAATCTAAGATTATTTTATTAAAAAATAATTCAATTGATAGCGAAAATTTTATAGTTTTGGTGTCAAAAATCCTACTTAAATAAACTCCTCTCAAAACTCCAAAGGAGTCAAAAATACTGAAAATATTACACATATTAACGTTCCTATTCTAAAATTGTACTTTCCACATACAAAAGGATCTATACATATTTTTTTGTATTCATTTATATATTACATTTTCCCGAGATATGTTATCACTAAAGTTACTATCGCTTATCACAATGCATTATTGAAATTTAACTTTTTTTTTACATATATCCATAAATTACGAGGCTAGATTTCAAAAAGGTTATAAAACAAAAAAAACTTAAGTCTAAAAACTTTGCTTCACGCACAAGCTAAAAAAAAAAAACTATAAAAAATACTGTAAAATACTTCCCAATCACTTTATTTCAATCTATTAATAAAAGTGTTACCTGTATCTTCTATTTTTATTATGATATTTATTGCACAGAACAATTAAAAAAAAAAAGTTAAAAAATGTGTAATGTAAAGTAAAAAATAACTTTAAATGAATAAACAACATAATGAAATAAATAAAATGATTAGGAATTACATTCGAGAAATTAAGTAGAGTTAAAAACCAATATGCATGTTTTACATAACAGGCATAGCAATTATATTATTGATCATAATTATACGCACTCAAGTTTTAAACGCGATCAAACCCTTTTGTTTGTTCAGGAGCTTACTGTATGAATATTAGCAGTTAAATCCTGAGTACTATATAAATACAATATTACAGAGACATCACAAAGAATGTGTAACTTTGGAGTCGATATAATTATGATTTTTTTAAGTCCTTTCACAGATTGTGGTTCAATATGCTCTTATTCGCTTTTGAACTAGTATCATTTACAATATAAACCTATATAAATAATATAAAGATAATTAATATTCTAACAGTATTGCTATTAATACAACAAAAAATATATTACATCTCAATGTAAATATGATAAAAAAAGGAATTTCCATCGAGTAAAAAATAAATATTGCATAGAATATTATGCACATAAGAACAGTTTTATTTTTAAACCGTCTATCAAGTTCACTATCAGTTTTATGCAGTGTTTAATGTTTATGATTATATCATTACGTTTGTTAAGCAACTTGAAAAAAGGAGATTTTTTTTTATTTTTTCTATATACATATATACAGGCCAGCCTTTATAACAATATACATGTACAATCAGTGCTCTGGCGATCTTCCCTCCTCAAAAAATATTTTTAAGGGACGCCTCACCATTTCTCCAAGACAGGACTATCCCTGAGGTGGACCCCAACCCTCTTTGCATCCAATGCCTCCTGGATTAAGTCAGGCCTGAATATATATTTATATGTATGTATTTACATATAGCTTTTAGTTTATGAACTGATTTCGATGACTTTTTTTGGGTTCAATATAGCAATATTCCAAGGTGGTCCCATCTCAATTTCATAGTTATTGGATATTTTAAGGTTTGATTGGAAGCATACAATTTTTGGTACAAAATATTTGTTTAATAATAGTATGATATTAGTTTTTTATCATAGCCAGCGAGATTGAATGTGCATATGAAAATCACATATTTATTTAAACTTCAGAGCACCTGTTTATAGACTAGATGCAGACCCAAATATCAAAATGATAATGTTATTTAGATAGTATTTTATCTAGAGTTGCAAATATATTCTATTTTGTATCAGCCATTTGTTTTGTGTCCGGCCGAATACTTTACAAAATAAATTTCTATAAACAATTTTTTTAACAGTCAAACAAGACATAAAAAAAAATTATATTATTAATGTGCTAAAAAATCAACATTAGCATTAGCATTAGCAGCCCGTAAATGTCCCACTGCTGGGATAAAGGCCTTCTCCCTTTGAGGAGAAGGTTTGGAGCATATTCCACCACGCTGCTCCAATGTGGGTTGGCGGAATACACATGTGGCAGAATTTCGTTGAAATTAGACACATGCAGGTTTCCTCACGATGTTTTCCTTCACCGCCGAGCACGAGATGAATTATAAACACAAATTAAGCACATGAAATTTCAGTGGTGCCTGCCTGGGTTTGAACCCGAAATCATCGGTCAAGATGCACGCGTTCTAACCACTGGGCCATCTCGGCTGATCAAAAATCAACATGCTGAGAATTAAATTCCAAAATTTACTATTTGTGCCAATGATATCAAGACTGTTTGGCTATATAATTTGATGTTCAGTATTCATTCAACAAACAAAATATTCATCGCAACTCATTTACTTTACCCGTTCATAAATAACATTATATAATGACATTGATATTGTATTATAAGATATATATATTTAACTTTAAGATAAATTTAATTTGATAGTTCCCTATGCAACTGACTTATACCTGATTAAAAAAACGATTACCCAATGGTAGTTTCTCTCCCACGCTATATATTTCCACTAGCTGTAAATCAGTTATAGTTTATATTTGTAAAATTTACGGTAATCTAAACTCTCTCACGTTGACATAAGAGTTATATTCACAATACAAACATTTTCATAACTCGATTGCAATCAATTTAAATATTTCATTTCTAATAAATCATAACATTGCAATCGTACAAATCACATCACTCACCAACATCTTGTACATTGTTTCATTGGCAGTTTTCATGATTAACACTTCACTTCACTATAAAACAAGTCGTTTTCGTAGTTCGTTATACACGCAATGCATTATCGTCAATATCACACACGGTTTAAGGTTTATTTTAACTTGGCAGTTTTTATGACACTCATTTACAGAGTGTGGAAGATGTCCCGCGCGTTATTCTTTGAATAACGCTTAAAGGAACACTCGCTGAATCAGCTGCCACTGGAAATATTAAATATTTAATTAGGATTTTATGATAGAATCAAATCTCTTTTAATATATCTTATTTAATCCAATTCTAATTCTAATTTAACTTGACAACAAGATAAGAATGTTATTGAAAAATATATGATATACAACATATTAATTTTTTTATGTAATTTTTCTGTACACATACACACACATTGAAAAATGCAAAATAAATTTATTGCTGTGCTGTAATCAATTTCTGATATTAGAGGGACGTGATTGTGTACACACACACCAATTATGGTACCAATCATCAGTTCCACCGACAAAACAGCAATATTATGTGTTATATATTAGCTAACGGCATGCAAAGACTCTTTAATGTTTCTATTTAAATATCGGATATGCCTTCCGCTATTTTAAGTGGGTATATTCCAAAAACCTTAACGTAAATATCACCAACATCTGTCAAGTTGTTGCCAATAAAAAAAAACATCTTTATAAATACAAATTCTATGTGGATAAAGGTTTCTAATACCTTCTATTGGCCATGGCGCGTCGTTTGGCGGTCTGCCGCTGGTGTTCAAACTCGAAGTCTTCCTCGGTGAGGTTGAGGCGCTGCATGTGGTACATGAGGTAGTCCTCCCCGAGAATCCCCTCGGGCGGGTGACGAAGCACTTCCAGCGTCTCGCAGAGCCCGGCCGCCCGCTTGCGAACCTTGGCCGGACCGAGCGCCCCCGCTAGGATTACCAGTGCCGCTTTGAATAAGACCTGAAATGTTATAAATTTACTTATCAATGACCCATTTATAAAATACGTACGAGTTATGTTAAGAAATTCATATTAGCAGTTCAGAACATGGGCATAGGGTAGTGATTATGCTTCTGTGAAAGGACTTAAAGTTATTCGTCCTGCTCCTGTTCCCTTTCAGGTCGAGACGGATTACCGTTCGAGGACAACACCAATGAATAGTGGTCCGTACACTTGTACGACATTACCTTGACGCCCTCGCAGAGGAAGCAGTCCCAGACGCGCAGCAGGCTGTCCCAGGGCAGCGTGCGGGTGAGCGCGCACAGGAACCACTCGGTGGCGTACAGCACGGGCTCCACGCGGTGCTTGCCGAGGTGGCGGTGCACGGCGGGCGCGGTGCGGCGCAGCAGCGCGTGCAGGATGTCGCCGTCGCGCTGCAGCACCTGACGATACCATTCAAAAAACATATCGTAACAAGACTTCTCGAAACCAAACTTCTTTAATAGACTAAAATAAATATTATGAAATAACCTCCAATCCGGGATTATAGTATCCGCTGAGGTATTTGTCGCTGATGCTGACTAGGCACCAGAACGCCTGCACCGCTGGCATATGCATCAGCAGGAACGCAGCGACCGGCGCCTGCGCTTGGAAATACCCCACTTTCGGATTCAGCACTGAGTATGCTTTTAAAACGCAGAATAATTCTTGTTGCCTGAAAATAATAAGACGTTGAATATATTCCTATTGTTTATTTCTTCATTCAGCGTGTGCTGGATGGGGATGTGATGATCGAGTGTTCAGATTACGATTCAGCGATTTGTCGGATCGTTTAAAAGACTTTCGATTCGATTTTCTACCGGATCGTTTGTACAACGTCATCGCAAAGAACGAATTATTTATGAACAATAATATAGAACAACATCCTTATCATGTTTACTCTATTCGAATAAATAATATTTTGATTGCGAAACAAAACTACAGCGTTAAACCACATATACTATTCGTTTTACAAACTCTTTTTTTTTATGGCATTGGTTGGCGGACGAGCATATGGGCCACCTGATGGTAAGTGGTCACCGCCCATAGACAAAGGCGCTCTAAAAAATATTAACCATTCCTTACATCACCTATGCGCCACCAACCTCGGGAACTAAGATGTTATGTCCCTTGTGCCTGTGATTACACTGGCTCACTCACCCTTCTAACCGGAACACAACAATACAGTGTACTGTTATTTGGCGGTGGAATATCTGATGAGTGGGTGGTACCTACCCAGACGGGCTTGCACATAGTCCTACCACCAAGAATATAACCAAATAAAATAACATTATACCAAATATTTTTTATATTTGGTATAATGTTATTTTATATAATAAATAATATGCTTGTGTGTTTTGTTAGCCGTGTAAATTATGTAAAGGAATCATTAAAAAAACAATTAAGGTAGTTAATTAGTGTTTTTCTGAAGATACTCAGACGATATTTCCATTTTCACTAAATTAATGTGTCTGGTACCGTGAATTATATGTATTACAAGTTATCACTCTCAACTTCTCCTTCCTCCAGTCTCTCTCTCTCCAGTTCTTCTCCAGTCCTCAATTAATATACGTTTTTGAAAAATATGCAGACTGGTGGGTATATTTGCCACCAGATAGTAAGTGGTCACCACTGCCCATAGAAACGGACCCAATACGAAATATTAAACATTTCTTACATCGCCAAGGCACCACCAAGCTTAAAAACTAAGATGTTATGTGTAGCTGTATTTAACCTGACTTACCATTCAAACCAGAACACACCGGTACCTATTGATTTTTGTCGTTATAATAAATGTTGGGTGAACTATAGAATGGATTTTAATGAAACTTTACAATAAAATAGCTTGTACACCAGACAACGAACCCTTAAAACGCGAGCGAAGCAGCGGGCGGAAACATGTAATAGTTATATTTATATCGAAGTCTTACGATTTACGTCGATTAATGAATTCGTTTAAAAATTAATCTCACTCGTGAAAATGTTGTTAGCCGATTTACGGCGATATGCCATTTTGGTCGGTGTATTCCTTTATATGACATAGTTATTATATTCAATGTCCCGTATCACTTTATGACATTTCAAGATCGTGTTCTGCGGTGAGTTTCAAGTTTATTCTTATGGAATAGCTTTACTGAACGCGTTATATATATATTATTTAATTAACAATTCCTCTATTGCATGACGCTGTCAATTCAAACAAACAAACGAATTATTCAGATTTAATCTGCTGATGCGACGTTGTTATGATTGATTCTCGGGTGTTTAATTGTCTGTCTGTATGTTTTGATTTGTATTGTATGTGTACGAGAACAGAGAGATTCTGATGGCCATTATGTGTGATTTCTTATATTTGATTTTTTTACATTGACAGCCTGTAAATCTCAATTGCTGGGCTAAGGCCTACTCTCCCTTTGAGGAGAAGGTTTGGAGCATATTCCAACACGCTGCTCCAATGCGGGTTAATGGAATACGCATGTGGCAGAATTTCGTTAAAATTAGACACATGCAGGTTTCCTCACGATGTTTTCCTTCACCGGCGAGCACGATATGAATTATAAACACAAATTAAATACATGAAAATTCAGTGGTACTTGCCTGGGTTTGAACCCGAAATCATCGGTTAAGATGCACGCGTTCTAACCACTGGGCCATCTCGGCTATATTTGAGTTGACTAGACGTGTTCCCGATGTGATTTAACATCAGTAACATTTCAGAATTTATGCGAGTTAAGGACTAAGAGATGGATTTTCGAAAACGTTGATAAACAATTCTTTCTTTTATTTGTAAACAAAACATTTCTAGTTTCTAAATTGTCGAACTTCAACTAAAATAAAAAGCTTGACGCTGTTTTTAGTTTTCTAAATGGATTTTCAAATAATCCCTGTTATACTTGACTTGAAGTCTTAATTTCAATTAAAACTTTACGCCACTTGGTATACGGATCGGTTTAGGCTACGCCCATACCAGTCGATCGTATTAAGAGTTTTATTAAGAAGAATATGTTTTCAACGGTGACAATCATTGTATGGACACGAGGAGGAAACGAAAACTAATAACACCTAGTTTCCGACTTCCCAAAGTTAATACATACATCCTTCCTAACGCACGCTATTGTTTCTACAATAAGAATGCACAGCTATTTTTAATTTGGTCTATTAAAAAATTTCAAGCTCATATAAAAAAAAACATTGATAAAAAAAGAATATTACTCAATACATTTTTATATACAGATAAAAAAAGCTCGGACTTAGTATTTATTGACTTCGAGGCAAGATATTAAAAAAAAAAAATGTTGTTTACTGACATACTCTGTAATTAAAATGGTGGAAGAGAATAACTACTGAGTTTCTTGCCGGTTCTTCTCGGTAGAATCCACTTTCCGGACCGATTGTAGCTTTAAATTTAATTCGTTATGCCTACTTGAATAAAGAATAATTTGATTTTATTTGAACAATTTAAAACCGTACCAGCTGTATACTTTTAAATTTTAGACGCAAATTCTAAAATCTTTATTTAAAGTGAACAAATGGCTGCCTGTAATCGAATAAAAGAAGACCGCAAGAATAAGCGCTTGACCGCGTTCGATTAAAATTCCTGACACAGCGTTAATTTCACGCTTCGTACTTGTTTAAAGTTTACGTCAGCGGTTCCTAAACTCTGAAATTAATCTCTTTCTAGCACGAAACCTTGCAACGAATGTTGGTAAATAAAATGCTCTGCATTTTTAAACGAACGTACAAAACTTTGATTATAGGTTCGAAACAAAGATCGTCGTGAATTTTTATAGAATTGTTCAGTATCCGGTATCTAAAATTAAGTTTCGTGTGGTAAGATATCAACAAATATTTTTTCATAATTTAGAATAATCCACTAAAGATTTGACAACTTGTATGTCGGCAGCACGATTAACCCAACCAAACTATACCATAACAAATTATATCAACATCAGTTCAGCCGTTTAAACGAGAATAAGTAACAGACAGAGTTACTTTCACGTTTATAATATTAGAATGGATATTAATCGTTTAAGATTCGAAAATAATACTAATCCATAAAAAATAGATTATATTTCCTTAATAACTTAACAGTGTTACTTCTCATAGCATATCTATGTCAACTTTTAGACTAGACTAGGAACGGTCCGGGGAAACCCCGCTACTATCACCATCGTATGGCCGTAAAGTTACACGATCACAGATAGACGTACAAAGGATTAAAAAAAAATATTCAGACGTTTTTACATTTTACAAATCTAATGAAATCATCAACATAAAAAGCATAACACACGCTTAAAAAAACTGCTATACTTAATGTAAAGCAAACTCATTAATTATATGTATGTAATCTGTTTAAAATACTAATTATGAATTTCCAGTCAGTACCTCTCGGTAGATTCAACATTCCATTAAACCTATTGAAATGACGACGAGCCTACTGGAAATGCTATTGTAAAATGGGAACGTATAAAGTTTAATTGGACGAACTGATTCCTTTATTAAAAACGAAAAGAATTGCAATTTGGATGAATCATTCATTACGCGTCGGACGTCAGGCCATACGGTTCGAAAATATTGAAAGTTATGAGTCACATTTCGCCAACTTCAACTAACAACTAACCATTGACCTTTAAAGACCCTACTACAACAAACCTATACTTTATTCCAACCATAAGAGACGAAAAGTCGATAGCATTAGTTGAGAGCTTGATTAATCTATGATATACTCTATGGACTAGCGAAAAAATGGCGTTTTGAATGTCGACGAAAGTGTTGTCGGAATTTTGAAAGTAAAAAAAATCTTGGTAGCGCACAAGATAGCTGAGCAAATCGCATGAAATACGTAAATTGAAGGTTTTTTTATCTTTATTCTATATAGAATGGAATAGGCTATAGATAGTGGTAAAGCTGTTTGCAAGCCCGTCTGGATTGGTACCATCCATTCATCATATATTTTACCACCAAGCAATAATAATTTGTATTGTACGTTCCGTTTTTAAAGATGAGTGAGACAGTGTCACTACAAGCACAAGGGTCATAATAACTTAGTTGCCAAGATTAGTGGCGCATTGAAGATGCGTAAAGATTAAAATTTATTGCGGTGGTGACCTCTTACCATCGGCTGGCCCATTTGCCCGTTCGCCTACCTAAATTATAAAAACACACACAAGGATCTTGGGAGTGAATGATAAATGGTTAATATTATCAAGCAACATATTTCAGGGGGTACGGGGGTGAAAACATTCCTGATGATTAATGCAGATAAAATCACGGAGTAGCTGCTAGTGACATATAATATTAGAAAACTTACCCAAGTCCTTCTTCCCTTATAAACATTTCGTGGTATGGAAACTGTCTATGGAGATCCTTTCTGATATCTTCCATGCATTTCGGGTCACCTGGTGCTTGTAAAAGTTCCTCGTATTCTTCAGGATGTTTCTCTAGTAACAGCTGTCCCCCGCAAAGATAAAGCCAGGCTTTCGGTCTTACTGAGGCAGGGATGCCTAAAATTAAATTATATGTAATATTTTTTGAGCTCAAAAGTCACTTATTGACCTTTTACCGATATATATACGTAGATGTTTTTTTATTTTCTAAATGATCATTAAACTAACCTTTTCGGCATCTCTCACGTACTTTTTTATAATTTTTGCTCATAAACGCTTCCCAGTTATTCAACATGCGCAGCCATTTTTGTTCTCGCTTAAGTATAGTGCTCGGGGATACAGTCCTTTTTCTGAAAAAAAAAAGAGCAATTGTTTTTATAAACATTATTTTTAAAATTGAGTAAATTTCGATCAATGTGATTAACAACTCATTCCTAATGGCAAACCCTCGGCATTCGTTAGTTACAATTCATCTTATTATTTTTTGTAATTCATCTTATTATTTTTTGTAATTGTAATTTAATAAGACTCGCGCGGCACATTTTATACGTAGGTGATACTACGCGAGATACCATATATACGCAAGAGATAAAAACAATTATAGTCATAGATTATTCGAAACGACGATTGAAAAATAAGCATACTTTTCGTTATAGATCAAAATCTTTAAAATAAATCCTATTCGTCTAAATGAAAAGTTTTTAGTTCGTCTATTATTGTGAAAGTGGAACACCAAAGCTAAGAATTAGCGCCAAAACAAATAACCTTCAAATTAACAGTCCCATGTCGGGCGCCAATATTAATAATCCTCTGGGTTCGAGCCAAGGCAAATTATACCGATGAAATATTTTATATTACCTGTTATGAAATTTGAATGTCACCATAATACGAAACTAAACGTAGCATCTATTTTATAAATAAGCTCGGTATTATCTATTTTGAGAATATTGTACGTATGAATTGTATGAATTTACACTATCATCATTGTCTTTCTTTTCTAAGCTATCCGCTGCAAGGGTTACGTAAATGATGTCTCCGTTTCTTTAGGTGTATATTTGAACCATTTATCTTACGTCATAATAGCATTGATTTCATAAAATCTTGCATCACTCAAGCAGCAATAGAAAATATTGTTTAATAAACTTTTTTTGTCTTTTGTCAACAATTTTTCCCATAGTGAATTTAGTTCTATTATATAATAACTAACCCGATAGTATAATTCTGTTACACACCATATCTTGACAAGTAGTTTATTTACTGACTATCTATGATCACATTGTATTTAGATATAATTCATTAAAATGATCACAAAAGACTTTTCGTAAGCAACGGTACCACAATCACAATTTTATTTGTATGGACATTACCTACATTTTTATTTAGAGTAATATCGTATGTGTTTATTCAAATCACCCTTTTTATAATATTTGTAGGCAAACGAGCAAATGGGCCACCTGATGGTAAGTGGTCACCACCTGTATGGCACAATGGCGCTGTAAGAAATATTAACCATTATTTACATCAACAATGCGCCACTAATCTTAGGAACTAAATGTTATACTGTGATTACACTGGCTCACTCGCCCTTTAAACCGAAACACAACAATACTGAGTATTGCTGTTTGGCGGTAGAATATCTGATGAGTGGATGGTACCTACCCAGATGGGCTAGCACAAAGTCCTACCACCAAGTAGAGTAATAAAATATACATTAAAAAATGCAATGCACTCTATATTATAATGTATGTATATAAATCATCATCATAGTAAGTTTAATTTAACAATAGGGTGCGAAAATCAGACAGATCAGAGATAGATAATAAAAATACGTCATAAACAACGGCGGCAAATATAATAAATAGTATTACGATTTCATACTGACATTCTTATTCAAAACTAATAAACACATTTGCCCTACATTTGGGACTTATCGTACTTTCGATTATCTTTTACAGTAAAGAATTGATAACAATATGGTTTGATTTATATATAATAAGGATACTGAGTCACCTAATGCACTGCACCCCATTTATCGTTACCAAAAACGTTCATAACACATAGTATATTCACGTAGAACTTGTACACAGGTTTGTATAGTCTATACCCTTCGAAGGAGAAATAAAGATGAACAAACCTTAGATTAAAAATATTAAACCTTTATGTGACAATTACAATAAACATTGCAGTAATTTAATGATATCTTCAACGTAAATCTGTTTAAGTTCTTATAGGGGCCTTAATAAACTTTATTCGTCATTAATATTATTTTGTTTTTCTTTTGTTTCACTTTAAAATACTTTTTAAAAAATCTAATTTTATAATTTGATTATCTGTTAATTACTTGTTCTTATTAGATTCGCTCCATGTTTTTACGTAACAATGGAAACTTTGCCAACAAAGTTTCCAAATATTTGTGACATATTTTGGTATCAAATGTTTGTGTATGCTGTTAGTTTCCCGAAAATAAAATAACATTAACTTATTTCATGCGATTTGCTAAAAATTCAACATGTTGCACAGTACTAAAAGTTTCCGATTAATTAGTACGTCTTTAACTATAATGCCGGACTATTCCCACTTAACTCCTTATACCCTCTTTAATTTTAGTTCCAAATAGTTTCGTAACAGGTTCATCGAGGTTCAAAACGCCATTTTTTTTTAATCCATAATGATAGATTAAAGTTCTCGACCAATCATATCGTGTAAATTCAATGTCGAATGTTGTTTATTTAGCTTTTGTCGTACTGTGTTTGGAATAGAAAGATTAATACTGTTATTAAAATAAAACCAATTACTTTATACTGGATCGACACCAGTTTGAAGCCAAGACTTTAAGATATAAAATAAAATGTATGTCAAGTTTGTTGTGTTACAAACATTAGTGTCACATCAAGTCACATCAGGTCCGAGAGAGCGAACATAAAATTAACATTTATGGCTTGTACTTAGATAGTTGACACTAAATGCCTTTATAAAGTAAATGTGGCATTCGATACTTATGAAACGGTAACGACATTGGTCCAAGAAAATAATTAATAACTACTAAGAACGTTTTATTGTCGGATTCCGGAAAATAAAATCTTGCTATTCAGCTCCGTGCTAAAAGGACCAATATCAAAGACCTATAATTTAGTGTATTGGTTGTTTTAAATAATATTCTTGGTATAAGTTATGGGACTTTAAGCTTATGTCGTTTAAGCACAAATACTTTTAATATATTTTAAATGATTCGGCATATGGCAATACGTGTTTTACTTCTATACCTTTATTAGTATATATTAAAAAGTGTAGTATGGGGTAATCTCCGAAACGAGTGATCCATTTCATTTTTTTTTCTCTGGTAGAAACATTTTTCCTGATATAACTTTGTTTATTATTACACTGCACCTGCACGAGCCTGGGCGGATCTCTCGTTTAACTTTAAAATGTGCTTTATAAATGGTTTGTTTTGAATGTTTAAATGTTAAACATTTCTAAACATAATTTTATAAAAGGTGAATTTATTTGAAAACGTCGAAATTTAAAGTTGAATTATGCACGTTTCGGTCAGATTTATGCGAGAAAGTTTAATAAGACATAATAATATATTAGCCAATTAAAATATAAGCATTATTAAAAAATCTGCTTTTGTTAATTTTAAAATTGCTGGCTGACGCGCAGCCTTAGCCGGTTGGTATAACTGGATGAAAGGAGGTAAGGAGTCCACACTGCCCATAGACATGGGTGCTTTAAGATATATTAATCATTCCTTATATTACCAATGCGAAACTAACCTTGGGAACTAAGACGTTATATCCCTTGTGTCTGTAGTTACACTGGCTCACTAACTTTTGAAACTGCAACACAACAATTCTAAGTATTGCTTTTTAGTGGTAGAATATTTGAGCATGTACCTACCACCAAGTAAGGTATGTCGTGACCGAGGCAAAATTAGTTTATCATAAACTCTATTGCTTCAGAAATTTTTTTGGGTTTCTGAATAATATTTAAGATAGAATATCCCATCGGGTATTCAGCTAGTACTTAAATAAATAAACCTAACGGAAAGTAATTTTTCAAATCGTATTGCTAGATCCTGATATTAAACAAATTTTAACTTATATATATGTTAGTATAGAGATTTTGAGCTTCAATATTTTTTAACTGATACTACATCTACTAAAACGAATAGTATATATATAATATATAAAATAGGTATAATTTCGTTCAAAAATAAATAACAGACGGTATTCGACAGCATGCGATTCTCCTTAAATGTTATATATTTGATGTATCGCTGTTATCACGGTCTCGAGTTCTAATCGATAGTTGACGCGCTCATGATTCATAAATCGAATATTTATACAACGTACGTTATTCGAGGAATTTCGACCAGTCAGAAATAATAAAAAAAAACATTCTAAAAGTAATGACGGGCATTCGGGTATTTCCGATTCTTAGCTGTTTTGTTATTGGTCGTATAAAATTATTTTAATTAAAAAATATGTCGTATCGAATTCGAAAAATGAAATAAGGCGTTATTGAATAATGTCGCCAAATGGTTCTGTACATAATCAATTGTACGAGACAGTCAATCGTCAATCAATCAATTGTACGAGACAGTCAATCGACCACGTTTCTCGTTTTATGAAACAGTTACACTGGCTTCCTATACGGGAACGTAGATATACTCGGCTTCTATGTCTTCTCTACTCTATTCTTACCGACCCTAATGCTCCCACTTACTTATCCTCTAAATTTTCTCTTCTTTCCTCTACTCATAATAAGCCCCTACGATCCTCTCATTCCCTTACCCTTTTCATACCTTCCCATAAATCTGGCTTTGTTTCCAACTCTTTCTCTCTAGTTGCAGCCCGGCTTTGGAACACTTTGCCTGATTCTATTCGTAGAGCTCCATCGCGCGACTCCTTCAAGCGCCAAGTAAAAGAATTTTATTTGTCGTCTGTCAACACTATGTGATGTCTTTTCATAAATACTATTATCATAATTGGATTCATATATATATATATATATACATGTATATATGTTAAATATTTATGTATTATATATTATGTATAATATCGAAATGTACTGTATTATTATAATATATATTTATAGGCATGTATTGCTATGTATATATTTTTTTAAAATTATTCTTTAACTTCTGTGCACACCCTACTGACTACTCTCCTACACTATTCTGGGTTGGCTGGCAGAAAATGCTGTTATAGCGTTAAGTCCGCCCTCTGTACATGTTTTATTTGTACAATAAAGAATAATAAAAAATAAAAAAAAATCGTAGTAGAAACTTAAAAACAAAACGTTTATTTGATTATTTAATCATGTCTGCATTGAACCGCACCGACAATTCGAAATGTAAAAAATATGTTCTGACCGAATTTTGACATCAATCAATCATCACAATCGTAATAATAGGGTATTCTACTATATTTGAAAAAGTACTTCAAAATGTTGATTTTCCTAATAAAAAGCCACAAAAAATATATTTTGGCAAAATAAACATGTTTTCTTGTAATAAAATTAAATTTAATTTTAAGCCTTATTTATGCCCGCAAAAACGCTGTCAGTCATTTTGTTGACGTCACATTGATAAAAACAACAGTTGTGTATGTAAGACTGGCACTCATTCAACGTTAATAGCTATAAACATTTGGTGTTTATGGGAAAAAATTAATTACAATCGTTATCGTTGATATGTAATGTCGAAACACTAGCATTAAAACTCCAGAAAAGTTGTTTATCAAACTCCCAAATCAAAACAAAAAGATACTGAAATTACAGTTTTTGCCTATCAGACGCCAAACCATGGCGTCTCTTGTTTTAGGTCACATGAAATACAGACTAAAAATTACGAATTTCAATATAATAAAATAGTAATGCGCTTTTATGGCTCCAAATCAAAATATTTAAGTATGTTTCTATGTATTAACTTAAATCTTAACTTTTATCAAATTTAAAAAAAAAAATCACTAACGAAAATAGGCGAGTGTGCAAGATATATGTCTACAAACAAAGGTACACCCTATTTCCTTACTTCCATAGTCAAATGGGACTCAAATAAAAAAAAAATTCGGGCGCTTTATATTCTTATCGAGGCACAGGAGGCTCTGTAGTAACACCGCTATTTCTAAATCAAGAGTATCTGAAGATTTCTTGGCAGAAATACCGTATCCACTTTTCACCCGATCAGCAGCTTTTGACTCCAGGGTAACTAAGGATTGTCTAAATATTACATGACAGATAACCATATCAGTTAATAAACGCTCCGCATCGTGATGCAGAAGCTGTACAATCTAACCTCTAAAATATTGAGGCAGTAACTGTACTTAGTTCCATATAGATATACATCTACAATTTCACTTTAACAAACTCTTGATGTTTTTTTATATTTTTTGCAGCGTTCAACAAAACTGTTGAGATAATTAATCTTATCTTATATTGTATTTATATAGTACATAAATTACCAATCTGAAAGCAAACAATCACGATAACATGGAAAGTTCAGTCAATGGAATCAGCATTTTTCGTGTGAACAATCCAATCTAATTAATTTATCTGGTACTCGCTGCCCGTCCCGATGACATACGGGTAAAATTCATATAATTTTATAATTCCAATCAACCGATGAAGTTAAAATTTACAAAAATTAGTAGATGGTTACTTTATAAAATAAACTTTCTAGATTTTTTTAATATTTTTGGCTGTGCGTTGTTAATTCAGGCCAGTTTTATATTTATCGAATGTAAAACGACAAGGAATCATTAATTTTAAAAATGGAACTATAAATTTAACTTGAACAATACGAGAATATTAAATTTTGCAATCTTGCAACATTTATAACATTTATTCGTTACTATTGCATTTTGACATGACATAATTTGATATGCTATCAACGATTAGTATGTTTGTGTATCAAACTTATACATAGTATGAATATACTTAATTTCAAAGCTATTTGTTATATATTATTACTTGCTGATTATAATTAATACTTTTTAAATGTGTCAAAAAGTAAATAAGGGCAAAATCAAGATATTCTTTCGAGTAGTAACAATCACAATTGAAGCGTCATGTTATAGGATTCAGGATTCTAGATTAGATTTTTCTCAAAGGAAATACATAGTCAATTACATATGTACGTGTATGGGGTGACATTATATTTACTGTATTGTTATTAATCAAAATATTCTTTATTCAAGTACGCTCATAACAGCATTTTGAGTCGCCATGTTACGTGTTGAATTAAATGTAAAGCCACCGCCGGTTCGGAAAGTAGATTCTACTGAGAAGAACCGGCAAAAAAACTCCGTAGTTACTCTTTTCTATGTATAAACAATAAACCAGTGCCGACCGCGGTTTGATTCGCTCATATTAACAGTGGCTCCACGACGGGGATACGAAACCCGGTCTTCCGTTAATTTGGCGCCAAATTTAACTCGCAATATACTTGATCCACATTGTCACTGAGCCATTAAATTCTAATGACTGATTTTTTTAAATAATCAATTTTTAAAATATAAATAATCCATGTTTCTCTCTAAGTTAAATACATGTGTTAGGTCCGTGTAAAATTCAAGTGTCTATTAACTAAGACAATGTAACAAGGTTAATGAAATCATTAATTAATTTTATATTCCGGTAAAAATGTTGAAAGTTTGAATGTTATGAATGGGAAGTTGTGAAATACCTGCGTTTTAGGGTTCCGCGTAATAATAATTTATAACTTTAGACTAACGTAAAATGAAGCCTTACCAAGTAACGTTCTGTTACTTGAGTCAATTTATACATTTCTTTTATTAGTCTGTATTTAAATAGTTACGTTACGCGAATTATTACGTTTTGATAAAAAAAAAATACACCTTGCATTCAACGGCATATTGACCTCGAAGGCAAGGGGAAGAAAAAACACATCATGGTACTATAAGTTGCTTAAGAATGGCTATCAGTATTTCATGATGAGAACTAATGACGGAGCGAGATTTGTCGCCTTTGGCATAGGGACGAAGTGATCTCATTTTGCAATTTTTATTACAGCTGACAGATATTTGATATTCAATCACGCCAGATCGGCTGAACGGATCTGAATGACATTTGGCTCAGTACAGACTGTACTCTGGAATAGCATAGGTTACATTTTATCCAAAACACCTGCACTTCCCATCGCTCACTTTCAAACGCGTTCAAACTCCGGACGGATAAATAATAAATCATATGTCAATAAGTGCTGTGATATATTATAACCTAAATAAACGTAATATTCGATAAAATAACAAATGTATCTAAAATAAAAATGTATATGATTGGTTCATAAACAATATACATATATTATTTCAGCTTTCTAATCGAACATAATAAACAGGTGGTTGTTATACAAATAATCATCCAATTCAATTGTATGTACATATTTATAAATCCACCTGTGTACATACCACTTATATTATTCTGCCAAGCAGCAATACTTAATATTGTTATGTGTCAGTATGAGTGAGCCAGTGTAACTACAAGATAATAAACTACATAACACTTTTCGTTCCCAAGGTTGGTGTCGCATTGATGATATGAGGAATGATTAATATTTCTTACTGTACCAATGTCGATGGGTGTGGCGACCACTCAGCAACAGGTGCCAATTTGACTACCAATAAGGCATAAAAAATACATCTTATTTTGCTTTCGATGTTTCTTTCTACTGCATAAGCTGAATAAACAAAAATTTAAGCAAGCGAAAACACAGTAATGCTTATCTTGATTCAAACCCGCAGCTAGGTTAATATCTACACATTCCATCCACTGGGTCATAGATGCTTCTTCTAATAAATATGTTATCAATAAAATAAATATACAGAACCTGACAGCATGTATTACAACACCTTTGAATCAATTTCTTACATTGCCTATAGAGGTAATGGGTGTGTGTGTGAATAAAACAATAATGTCAATTTCACTACACATACATAACACAACACAAATACAATTGCATATCAGAAAGTTGATTATATAAGCAGGATGATGGGTGGATACTCGGTACATATTACATATTTTATTAACATAGTTAATTCCCCTACAGGAACTCACACATGAACGGATTTGTGTATGATTTTAGTATCAGTGCTAATATTATGTACTTGCTGTTATTTGTCAATTTTATCACAATTCTAGTTGACCTATAACAATATATATATATATATATATATATAATTATCTATACTAAGATTATAAAAATGTTAAATCTTGTTTGTTTGTATATAGGGAGTAATTAACGAAAGTAATCATACAATTTAAAGAAAAAATACTGAAAGAAAGCTAAATTAATTCTGTCTGCTGAATATAAATTATATTTATATAATTTCTTTATTACCGAATAGCCATACAAGGTTGGGACAGGTCGCTGGTTACTTACATATTTTAGACTTTGAAATACGTCTCAAATCTGATCTTGAATGTGTTTATAGATGCTGATGTTGCTAAATACTTTGGCATTTAATAGCATGGTTTTCTTTTTAATTATTTGTGGCCCTTTTTTGCGCAGAGAACACAGATTATTTTACCAATGTCACAGACAATGGAGATTAAATGGTATGGTCGTAAAATTGCATGTTTAAATTTAATGGTCAATATATCAACATGACACATGACTAAAAAAAACTGTAAATGTCATTAAGACACATCTATCTCTACTAAAACCATTTTTTTTAATATAGTAACTGGACTCCAGTGTATTGCTTATCATTTGATATTATAATGTTGCAATAACTTTGTTTACAAATTGTAGTCATCAAAGACTAAATCAATATGAATTAGATTGAATCATTGATAACAATATGAAGAGGGAAATCATTTGTAGGAGTGTATCGAACATTCATTCATAAGATAACATAACTTTCATGATTCTTTCATTATTCTTGAAACACTCATGTTTTTGTTTATTAAGCAATGATTGTATATATATTCAAGAAATCTGACTGGCTTAATGGCATTAGGATGTGTTAATAAAAATTATTAGGTATCTTATAATAGTCTAATAACTAATAAAAACATATTTATTTTATTTAACATGGTTATTTTTATTACTATAAGTTTTTGAAAAGGGGTATTTACCATTTGTTCTCGTGAACAAGACATTCTTAGATAATGTCGAAATATCGAGTTCACCCGAATAAAAATAAAAAACATTGTAAATATACTGTTTCAAATACTTATAGTAATAAAAATAACCATGTTAATTTAAAATCTTATACTATTTATTTATGTATATAAAAAATATATATACAGTAATAAATAAACAGTGTTATTAAACTTCCTATATAGCAAAAGAAAAATATAAAATTATAACACTTTTTACTCATATTGACTGTAACTTAACATGCAGTTGGTTAATAAGCTACATGAGTTTTTAATATACATAAAATTGCATTAATATTCTATACAGGTTGTTTAATTAAATACATTCAAAATTGAGTATATAAGCTCACATAAAGCAAATTAAAGTCTGTCTGAGACTGAGTAAGACAACCTTCAAATTACACACACATAATTAGTGTACGAAAGACTATAATTGTTAACTTCTTGCATTCTAATTGAGCTCAAAGCGGCCATATTTCTCACCATTACTTGTTTATTCTACACACTAACATTTTTTTGAATGTGTATGAGAATATAACAGTATCTGACTGGTGTGAAAGTTCTATTATTAAATTAATGTTAGATTTTTTATCACTTACCATTAAAATTTAAATTGTAAATACATTTTTTTTATTTAAAATTAATCAGTCATGTGTGGTTGGTAAATAATTGAAGAATATTGATTTTAACGAGATATGTATTTTCTAATTAAAATTCAAGCAACACTTCATTTTGTTGTTAAAACCATATAATATGTTGCAACATATCAGGTTTTGGTAACAGCCTAATAAGCAAAGCACTTTAAAATCCTGAAATGTCTATCAACCATAGGTGGTATAGCAAGACTGATGATCGAAGCTATATAATTATTTTTACAACAAATTTCCAATTTAAAACACTTTTTCGTAGTATTAATACGTATCCAGATTTTTTTTACATAAAAAACGATCTAAATAGTAAATATGTAACACAGTAAATATTTATTATATTTAGTTTCGACTACATTGATAAAATTTAATTAAACTTACGGTTCTGGACTATATTGAGCTCCACCAAAAAATCCATGTCTATCAGGCTGCGTAGTTACTGATGAACATATAGATGTATTATCCTGGTCAGTTCTCTCCCCTCCTGCGCTTTTAACACTTTTTTGGAGTGACATTTTGATTACAGCCGAGCTGAGTTATCACTTACACTATGCAATACACCATTGCAACAAACAACACACCAGATGGAATGAGTGGGCGTACGAAATAATTACAAAACAAGCAACTCTTCCGGATGTTGACGCCCGTCGAAACACATCAAAAGTCACAAAAAAGTTCGCGGACTAAATCCACTTTCGGTTGATTAAGCCAAAAGTCGAAAAATGTCAGTGTACATACTTTAACGTAATAAACACAGCAACAAAACGTGCTACGAACGAATACTATTTATCAATTGTAGCAGAACTAAAACATTGCGTGTGGTTCGGAGCACAGAGTGCTAAACTCAGATTTTTAGCGATTATTGAAACGAATATGCACAGCATACGTCACTTTGTATTAGAATACAGATAGCTTATGATAACCATTTCTAATTCGTAAGATATTTCATAAGAACATATTCTTAGATTATTCTTAACTGGAAACAGAAAAAACAACTGTTCCATGGCATTACTGTAATTAGCATCACATAAAAAATAATTATAATTTTATTATATTTACGAATACTTTTTATTATTGTTTTATATAAATATTACTTTCGCCGCACAATAGAGTATTTACTATTTTCGCTAGTGAAAAATAAATTAAGAAATTTGATAAAATATTAAATATATGTATACTTCAATATTTTGATTTGGAGTCTTAAAAGCGCATTATTATTTTATCATATTTAAGTCGCAATTTTTAGTTGTAAAACACGAGCCGCCACGGTGTGGCGTCAGAAAGGCAAAAACTGTCATTTCAATAACATCTGGCACTTTGATAAACAACTTTTCTGGAGTTTTAATGATAGTTTTTGTATATTACACACCAACGATAGCGATTGTAATTCATTATTTTCCCAAAAAAAACACCAAATATTTATAGCTGTTAACATTGAATGAGTGCCAGTCGTACATACTATTGTATAATATTTTCAATTTTCATCAATGTGACGTCACCAAAATGACTGACAGCGTCTTTGCGTTTATAAAAAAGATTTAAAACTTAATTTAATTTTCTGGCAAGAGAACATGTTTATTTGGCCGAAATATATTTTTTGTGGCTTCTTATGAGGATATACAACATTTTGAAGTACTTTCTCAATCATAGTAGAATGCCATATATAATAAACTGTTAATAATATAGATTACCTTTGTAGATTAATTAAATGGGAATAATATAATGAAAAACCATTTTCAACAAAAAATATATTATCATCAATATCGCTATACAATCAGCTAAAAAGAGTATAGCATCAAATATTTATGCAGTATCAACATGAAGATAGTTTCCCTTAAACATATATTTGTTTTTAAGAATACCAGACAAATAAAACTACATTCAGTATAGAGTATGAGATTAGAATAAAACATTGTTAATATTTTCAGCTACCTTTGTCCTTCGTCTGTTTTATTAATTTAAAATTTGTTTTTTTTTTTACTATCTGTTCTTTTGTTGTCAAAATGTTCTTATTATTTTATAATCTGTGCTCAACTTTAAATCCTAATATAAAAATAATAATAACCTACAAAATACAAATTAATTGAAAATCTAAAAAATATGCTGATCTAATCAATATATACATTGTAATTTATTTGGTATCAATCTCTAATATTTAATTTTTTTTAATCCAAATATTTTTCTGTTCAATTTCCTAATTCTTTAAATAGAAAAGAGATGTTTTCAACCAAAAATGTTTTTCCTATTGCAAATCTGGCAAGATATAACTCAACAGCAGCTACATTTGTAAATAGAAATCCTAGGAACTTGGAGCGAATGAGAATAGCTCGCAAACCGGATGGCTATCATTTGGAAAGACCTGGAAGAGTATTCTGGCACAAGTGAGAACTTTATAAGTAATAATTCTAAAATTTAGATACCTAATTAATTAGTTAAAAAACTTCAATACGCTAGATAATAAAACGAAATTTGGTCAAATATCTCACATTTTATAAACAAAGTTTACCAAGTCAAAACTGTGGCCATTTTAATACCATGAAAAATGAAACTATTTCAAATTAATAATTAATTCATTTAAAATATTAGTGTTTTAACAGAAAATTTAATGTTGCTTCTAAAATTTTAATAAAGATATAATAATTAGGACAATAATTTCAATATTAAGTATAAAAATTATTGTCATCTAATCAGAAAGTCTCTAAACATCATAATTTACACAGGCTTATCATTTTATAATTGGTTGTTAATGGCCAATTTCGAGACTGCAGAATATCATAAAGCAGATTCTCGGGCCTTGGTGTATGTGATGAAAACAAAAACTGTAGTTGTGTAGATAGGTATATTATGTATGTAAGTAGGCAGATAGCCCTCCTATCTGCCTACTTACATACATCATTGGTGTATTTAGATTTATGAAAAATTATTTCTAGCCAGTATTCAAACCTGATCGGCCCGAGACACTTTATATATTATGCATAGTCGTGGATTTGCCATACACTCTGTGTTGAAAGATTACTCATGTATATCACCTAAATTGTACACTTATCATTTAATTCTAAATTATATATACTGAGAAATTCTTCAATGGTTTTTAAAGTAATGTAAAACAATATTGAAACATACTTTTATTCAACTAATATTTATGAACATTAATTTCAGACTGATGATAACACCAACAAACAGAACAGTAAAGGCTGAAGTCATACATTTTGTAAATGGTTCAGTCATTGAGGCCAAAACATCAGAATTGGCTCTCCGTAATCAATTATATAGCATGACGGATACATGTGCTTATATAAACCTTGGTAGAGTATTTGCTCAAAGATGTCTTGAGTGTGGAATAACGGAAATGGCTTGTGATATAGAATCAAAAAAAGGCAGCAAAATTGACAAATTTTTGAATGAAGTTGTCAAAGGAGGTATTAAATTAGTGGAGGAGCCTGTATACAAAAAACCTGAGCCTTGGGATTGGATAAGAACTGAAAAACCATGGGAAGTCACAGAAGAATGAACTGTTTCTATTAAGTAATAAAGTTTAGTTGTTAATAATAAAATAATGATAGTTCTCAGTCTTTTTTTTCGATACCTTATATCTCATATTTTATTATAATTGATTTAAATTTTTCTATATATAAAAGTTATTGGAAAATTTAAATATTATTATTGACTAAATAATTTTTTTTAATTAAAAAAAATTCTACACTTAATATAACAAATACAATTATTAATTAAAGTTATAATTTACTTATTTATTATATATACATATAAATTGTATTTCCCTTATTTGTTTCGTTCTCCAAAGTCCATGATTGTTAGACTAGTTAAAAATCGAGATCTTTAAATGGTGCCATTTACACCATTTAAAAATATTGCCAATTAATAAGTCGGTATCATTTAATAAGTTATATTTTAGTAATTTACATCCCCGTTAATTATCATTAAATTTTGCAAAAATATATCTTGAACGCTACATTTGAGTGACCGTATTAATCAAGTATTATAAATGCGATGTATTTTATTGTATAAATAATTAAAATTAATGCTACTATTAATGAATTTTTTTTTATATATTTTCGTTAATTTTCACAAATTAGATGCTTAGGCAAATATTTAGTTTTATTAAAAAGTTTCTTTTTTGATTGTCAAGCAAAAATGGCGGAAAGCATGATGGCGTCGTTTTCTTTTCTAATTAGTATGAGGTTAACGATGATATACTTTTCTCTTTCTCTCACGTAGCTTTATCCATAACAAAGTAGGCACGCGTATAGAATCAATATGTCCACGTGACCTGTCGTCACCGTCAGTCGAGCTTCATTCGCAGGTCGCGTAATTGCAAATGCAAAATGTGGAAAAGTTTGTGTAGTTTTAAAGTAGTATTATTTAGTAGTTAAATTTATATTATGGTGTTAAAATGCCTGCATCAATTGGTGTTAATTTACGTGTTACTGGCCACTGTAGCCAAGGTGGTAGAAAGTATATGGAAGATTTGTTTTCCGTTGCGTATCAACAAACGGAAGATGAGAGGGATTTGGAGTATGCTTTTTTCGGAATATACGACGGTCATGGTGGTGGTGAAGCAGCAGCTTTTGCCAAGGAGCATTTGATGGATTCGATAGTGAAACAACGACAATTTTGGTCTGATAATGATGAGGATGTGCTTAAAGCAATTCGAAATGGTTACATGTTGACCCACTTGAACATGTGGAAAGAAGTAGGTAAATGTCAAATTCCAGGATCAGTACTTTATTTTTTATTATAACATTATTGTACAGGAGGCCTAAGGTGGTAAGAAGTCGGAGCGAGTGATTGTACGAAATGTTTCGTTTGACCTTGTTGTCGTTCATTATTTTTTCTAGAGTGCTTTGACATTGAGTCAACAAAAGAATTTCTAATGGTCGATGTTTTGTTTTTGTAACTTCGTTAGATAACATCTGAGGTTACATTCACATAATTTAACATTACACAAGTTTTGGAAACCTCCCACAAAGCTAAAGTTTGCTAAAGTGAAAGCTGTTTTACCAGTTTAAATTTTTTATATAGATTCAAGTTGCCTCTTACCAAAAACTGTTCAATATAAAGGTCAAGCACTATAACATATACTTTAGAACTTTTACAAGTTCTAAAAGAATTACATGACACATACTTTAGGTTTAGGTTACACAAAGCTTCCTGTAAAATTTTTTTTTTTTCTATTTACAGAGAAATGGCCCAAAACAGTAACTGGGCTCCCAAGCACAGCAGGAACAACTGCCAGTGTAGCATTTATACGTCGTGGAAAAATATACATTGGTCATGTCGGTGACTCTGCTATTGTGCTCGGCTACCAAAAAGACGGTATGTGTAATAACAATTACAAAGATCAACATACAGACAAACAATTGCATATTATAATAATTTATTAGTTTTATTTCAATATGAATGCTAATAATATAATAATTTTACCTATGAGGATAACTGTGTATATATAATGAGAATTAATTATATATTTACTTATTATAATGGGGGTAGTTTTTGGATAATGTTCACAATGTATATCCCTTTATTTGGGAATGATTTTACAAGTCTCATAAATAAATATTTGCTGTAGTAATTATGTGAAGCCACTAGTATTTGATAATAAAATTGTCATATATATTGTTGACACTATATATTTGTTAAGGAAAATAATATGAACATAATTCCCGCTACTTAACTGAACTAATTATGATAGATTGATTATGTGTCAATATTTTTCAATCAAAGGCATTTGCTAATAAAACATCAGGGGTATTTTTGTTTTTTTTTCCTGTGGTGTACTATATATAATTATTTTATTTTTTTACAAAATTTTATCCTCATTGACCATATTAATTTATATTATACACAAACTAATTCTTATGTTTTGTAAGACCATAGTTTACAGTTTACTTTATCATATATGAAAATGTTAATATTGTGAATCAGAGTGGGTTCACTATTTAATATCATTCACACAAAATATGACATTAGGATTTAAAAGTATGGAAAATAAGGCTAGTGGAATAAATATTGTCTGATTTTTTATTACAAAGGTCCATCTAATTATCTTTATTTATAACAACACTTTGAAATAATGCTAAATATAACAACTAAAGTAAAATTAAAAATGATAACATAATAAAAATTATTGTATTGATTTTAGGTTGTGAAGAATGGGCTGCCAAGCCATTGACATCAGACCACAAACCAGAGTCTACAGCAGAAATAGAACGCATTCAAAGATGCGGCGGAAAAGTTATTTCAAAGGCAGGTGTCCCACGAGTGGTGTGGAATCGACCTCGTCTGGGACACAAGGGACCAATCAAAAAGAATACCCCAATGGATGAAATACCGTTTCTTGCTGTTGCACGTTCTCTTGGTGATCTTTGGAGTTATAATACACAAAATGATGAATTTATTGTGAGTCCTGATCCAGATGTTGGAGTGCTAACCATAGATCCCACAAAGTTTAGGTGAAGTAATGTTTTAATTATATTTATTAATAACAAAGTAGATATCTGATAATGTGAACTAAATATTATAACTTAATGACTTTTGAATTTTTTGTTGTTATAATTACTTTATATATAAAATGATACAAGTTATGTGATGTTTGTGATAATATATAGTCTCATTTATAAACATTATAGTGGTTTGTTTAACTCAAATTTTTCATCACCTCACAAACAATATTTATAGTTGAAGTAGATGAAGTTTAGATAATTGAGGAGTGATAATAATTTAGGCTTATTTATTTACCCAGTAAAATAATTAACCAATTAATTGAAGGTGGGATAAGTTTATTTTTATATGTCTGTGTAAAATTATTAAAATATAGTATATTTTCAGGTGCCTTATTTTTGGCACTGATGGGTTATGGAATATGATATCGCCAGAAGGTGCTGTAAGATTAGTTCAGGCTACAGAAAAACATAATGAGGCTGCTCTGGTAGGAGGTGGCAGCAATCAACCAAGGGACTGGCTGAATCCATCTAAAAGCTTAGTGGATCATGCTCTTGAAAGGTATGGTATAATAGTATAGTTTATATTTTGATATAGCATAACAATTTGATTAACTTTTGTAATATTTTGTAGGTGGTCCAATACACGAATGAGAGCTGATAATACATCTGTAGTAACATTAATGTTAGATCCTCCTGGACCACCAAGAGCTACAGTGCTACTTTCGAGGACTTCAGCGCAAAAGCCACAATCGTCATTGCCATCAACAGTGCCTGTGCCAAATGTTGGCGTTCCCCCTCTACCTTCAAAAACTGAAGAGCTTAAATCCGATGTGGCAGTTGAGAATGACACACGACAAGTGCCTCAGAATGGACTAACTATAATGACGAGGTACTCTGATGTGGATAAAACAGTTCCTGCAGCAGATGATTCTGAGCGGACTCCTTTGCCTCCATGTGCGACACTCGATGGTCGGTTCTCTGTAGGACATAGGGAGGAGACTTCACGTGAAGATGATGGTAGGGAAGATACAGAAGCCATCACTAATTATGGAAATCCAACAGAGTCTTACTTCATGGCTCGTTTACTTAGTCGAACCCGTGTTATCAACACACTTTCCGAAGTCTATGATGAAATTGTTCATGGTCATTTGCCTAGAGACGATTCCGAAACACGGGAACCATCACCGCCCTCTGCAACCGAATTGCCTGAACTTGGTGGTGGAGACACCGGCAATTCTCGTATTACGCCAGCCGTTACAAACGAAACACCCCCTGAAAACGAAGAGGAAGGCGATGACACCAATGGCGATGTCGATGACGTTAGTATTCAGATTAATGAGGTATCGTCTAGTTCGCCTACCGAAGGTCCACCAAGATCCCGAGGTCGTCGATTCAGAGGTGAAGCAAGGAGAGATGCTCCTCCAGCTGCGCCAAACGACAGAGTTTTGCGTTCCCACCACGAAATCGAACCGCCGCAACGTCCTCGAACTCGTCTTACAACAACGCGCTCACGACTTCCACCCGAGCCAGCACCTCTTGATCGCGTCGTTATTCTCACCCGACGTGGACCTCCAACGACGCCATCCGTGGCTCGTGCGGAGCGAACGCAACCAGCTGAAACCCGTCCACCACCACGTCGCCCCGCACCCGATCCCTTGCCCGGTGAAGGCGGCGGTGGTGGAGATGAGGTTCGTCGAGCTACCCGCTCGCAGAACGCGATCGCAGCAGTCGCAGCGAGAGTTCCGCGCGAGACGAGAGGCGGCGCGGGAAACTCGCTGCGCGCCCCGGGGCCGGTGCGGCGGGCCCCGGTGGCGCGGCGGGAGGCGGCGGCACGAGGCCGCTCCAAGGAGAACCTCGGCGTCGCTCGCCGCCGCGTGCGCGCTTGCGCCGCGCCCGCCTCGCCCTCGCCGCCTTCGCGCCCGCCGCCGCGCACTCGTCGCGCAGATAGCGCGTCCGGGGAGCCCGAGGTGCACTCCACAACCGGCGAGGCGTGCGGAGCGGCCGCGGGGCCCGAGCGAGCTCTCCGTTCGCGTAACGAGGCGGTGGCGCCCCCGCGTGCTGCTTGCAAGCGCACTCGCGCCGAGGAACTGCCGAGTGGCGGTAAGGCAGCGCGCCTGTCGTCGGAACGGTGTGCGCGGGCGATCGGCAAACGCGCTTCGGGTCCGTGGGCGCCGGCGCTTGCGCTTCGAAATCGTTTGAGAAGGAGACTCGTTAAGTAGCGTCCTATCTAGTATGTTCGGTGTTCGGTTATGGTTACCTGTGAGTGTGCGGGATTGCAACGGTGCCTTCAGTACTGCCAAAGTACTTTGACTTTTATAATATAAAATGTCGAGGCCGGCGGTCTCGATCGCCGGTTGCGAGACTCAGAGAGATCCAAAGATGACTGTGTCGTATACGGTTAGATTTCTGTTGTTATTTTTTTATTTTATTGCTAGACCCATTTCAGATATAGTGCTACAGAGACATGAATTCGTCATTCTTTCGCTTTTACTGTTCATGGTTAATATACTTTTTTATTGTTTATAGGGGGGTGAGATAAAACACGAATGTAAGTCAAGTGTGACTGTAATCAATAGTACAAAAAGTAAATTGCTTAGTTAACTAGTAAAATGAAAGTGTGGACCAGACGGACGAAATAAGCCCAAATAAATATTTATTATGTCTATATTTATAGCACCTGTGTTGCATTTAATTGTAAGCAAATATGAAAATTTGATTTTCATAAAGATCATGTCAAATCAGAGGCTACATAGAAACATTCAGCTTAATATTGTTATTGACAAGTGCGTAAATTATCACAGAAATTATTATTATTGAATAAATTTATTAAGTAAAGTATAATTAATACTATTTAAAAATCATTGATATACCAAGAGTGCTTTCTCAAAAATATTGTAAGTAAAATTAGTAATATAGAAAATATATATTGATATATGCAGAATATTTTTTGTACAGTTGACACCAAATCCAAATTGTAAATTATTCATAAAAAGATATTTTTTCTATGCAATTGTAATATTAAGAAACAGAAGTTATTCTTTTAAGAAAGGAATTATTTATGTACTTCCTAATAGAAGCTTTATTAAGTTTGTTAGTTCCGTACTGACTTTTACATGAATTGAAAATTACATTGAATTTAAGTTTCATTTTTGATTTAGTTTTCTTCAAAAATATTGACATTTGTCTTGTGTTTTGCTACAGTAATAGTAAGTCTTGGTGCTTTATATAACTCTTATAAATTTTAGAACATCTTTCTCTGTTATTTTATCTGTGACATTACCATCTTTATTCTAGATTTTATCAAATAATATATTGTGATCACGGAACCATTGATTTTATAATGAAGACCAAAAACGGTCTTGTGTACTGCAATCTTGTTGAGTAATTAATTTTAATATAATGAAAAAATGTTATTGAACATTGTATCATTATGTACTAGTGAGAATGAATATATCTCGCTAAAACGATAGCATGAAGTCCAAGCCTGTACATACGAAATGTACCTATATAGGGAAGTAAATAATATGTAATGTAATGTGCCTCATTTGTTACCGATAAAACGAGAAAAAACATAGGTAAAAGTGTTCTTTGATAAAATGAGATATTATGTATTTTTTATTGAGAATAAATTTTATGAAGTGTAATTAGCTGTAAAAGATGATATAATATAATTTGTTAAGATATGCATTAAGGTTTTTAGTAAATTACATATTTAACACTCAAAGAAGTATGGGAGTCAATTGTTCGAGACGAGTGTTGCACGAGGCAACCTCTATATAGTGGGTATTGATTTTTTACTTTTATTAACAATTTATAAAATATGTTATATTGGGAAAGTTTTTATTGTAGCAAAATTAATATATATATTTTACTTAACATATCATACCCTTTGTGTAAATTATAACACTGTGTTCAGTAACTAAAGTCTAATTGAAAGAAATGTGTATTTGATATATCTAAGATTCCCATACATATAGTTAATGATTGAATGTGTTTGTTTCTTCAGCTAAAGATTTACACTTAATTGGATGTTAAGTTTATAGTTTTCAACAGAACGCTAGCATTTGTACTTGTTGAGGGTAAGTTGGCCTTGTTATGAGAAATTGTAAGTAGACGGCTAACAATGGAGATGGGTAAAGCTGAAACAAATTTATTATTATACATATTAATACCTATTGAAGTAAAGAATTATTGTAGACTTTATTTTTTGATTTAAATAAAGTTTGTATGAAATAATTGTTCTATTTTTTGCTCTTCAATTCGTTATGGTATTCGAACGCGGAAGCTGAGTTACGATACGCTCCCCTAGTACGGACATGAATGGGTTCTACCCCGCCCCGCTTTTATTTACATCTGTCTCTCGCATTCGGCTCCCTATCGCCCTGCTATTTCAACTCGCTAGGTTATAGTTTAGGCGAGCGCTCTAGCGTCCTGTCGTTTCCCACCCGGCCGGCCGGTAGTCAGTTACGCCACGAACGTACCAACTGTCGCGTCTGTTTTACACTATGTGACTTAATTAACGCGTATTTGTAGCGTAAAGTGAATATCATAGTTAGTGGAGTAAAATAAAGGTGATTTCCAGTTTTGTGACAAATGCACATGCAAAATGGTTAATAGTGGTTATTTTGACATCAAAAAACGCGGGAAACTAGTTTTTTTTTTCATACGTGCGTTTAGTTATCGATCGACTCGCGCTACTGCATTGCACCGGTGCAAGATGATAATTTGTGGTGTTTTGTTTACGTCTTTTCAATAATTTTGTAACTACCGATATCACATTTTATAAATAATTAAAGGACAATCGTTAACAAAAATGGTTTTGGAAATAGTAGGCAAAAACGTGTTATAAAAATTGAAGTACTAGAACGACAGTCTTCCACTAGAACCCGGATCAAGAGACTATTTTAATTTTTATTATTACAATAAATGACGAGCACGCATTCTCTACTCCAACTGGATTTACCAGTTTTTTCAGAATACAACATATTCGGCAAATTATTACCCGTTTGCTGTTTATATCTTTTATACTTTTTGATGTCGTCTTATGGCAAATATATATTTATTTATTTAAAGCATTTAGAATATAAATCTTGCACAAAATAAGAATTACCTTAAATAAAATTTGGTACAGGTACTTACATATTTGAACAATATCGTAAGACGAATATTTGTGGTACTCAATAAATAATTAGTCTTCGTTAGTTCTTATTATATAATAATCTAATAAAGTGTTATCTTAACATGTTATTTATTATTATTTATATGTTATTTTTACGTCTGCGTAAAGTAAGCATTATATATATATATATATATATTACAATACAATATTTGATAACATTTTGGAAGTGGTCACTAGGGCTACTACTATAATAGACAAAAAATAGAGCTACCTATATATATTATGTGAGTGTTATGTAACACGTGCTTCGTATTCTAATTAAAAGAAAAAAACAAATTTAGATTTACAAAGCCCTACACATTCTTTTTCATAAATTCGAACACGTTAGAAAGTATTTCTATGTAATATTGGTTTTCTTTATATACATATTATATTGTTGATTTTTCTGATTGCATTAGGTTTTCGATTTTTTACTAGTTCTTTAAAGATAATTTATATACTTAACTAAGATTCTAAAAAATATGCAAAGGTATTAGAATAAGTATTGCATTTGCATAATTAAGTATTTTTCCGAATACATAGTTCGATTAATATTTTCTTTTTTAATTGATTTTTATACTTTATTACGTTATTATGCCTGCTATCACTTCAATTAGTAAACAGCATTTTTTAATTGTAATGTACTAAAATAAAATAAATAATAAATTCAACTTTATAATCTTGGATGTAAGTAGTATACATTTTTACTCCGAAAAATAATTTTATTATTTTATATAAAAAAAAAAACATAAATTAAGTTAAGTTTCTGGTATACCTATTACCAGAAATAGTTTCTTTTAAAGTTTAAATTTTATTTGCCATATTAGATATATAAATTAAAATATATATACTTATATACTAATGGTGCTATATATATAGTAGCCATATAACATATTCACGACTTAAATAAAACTAGAATGACGCAAAGGAAACCTTACACGGGATGTATTATTGTGGACAAAAGATTTACCTTATAATAGAAGCAATTATTTAAAGAGCGAGCATGACATTAGTTCATTTCAATAGTTTATATATTACATAATAAGAGCAGTGGGTTCTGCGCGCGGAATATTACTTCGTAAGATATTAGGGGTACCCTTTAACGATACTCAATGACTCAGAACTTATCACCGTACCCTAATAAACGTTTAATTACAATACAATTTACGTAGTATTAACATGTTATGGCTTTTATCAATAATTTGTTTTAAGCCTCTAGCGATCTATAATATTTTTTTACTTACCTAATAAACGTTATCAATTTAAGGGATATAATCATTATTAGGTTGGTTATCGTGATAGATTTGTTATATCGTTGATTGATTCATTAACGCCGAAAACTTATGTATAATTATTGAAGTAAGATGATATTTAAAGTAATTTTGTAATGCATTTTTATAAATGTTGGAGTTATTAGTAGATAACTATTTAATCGAAGCTGTGTTTAGTAGTTACTGTTCTGTATTTGAGATCAGTTCAGTAAAGATCAGTTTAGAAATCGTGTTTGTCGATGTTTTCCTAGAAGACTGAGCATTGAGCAAAGAAATATTATATACGTACTTATTTAGTATATAAAGATATACATATAGCTTGGCTTTGTTTATTGTTAGGTTTATTATTTATTATATAATAAATATGATTATATTTTAACCTATATTAGAAATGTCGATTAATAAAACGAAAACGAATGTAGAATTGCCTGTACAAATTCCATTGATATGGATTATCCGTGAAATTATCTTGTTATGTAATACGTTAACCTTCACAGCTTTGAGAAGATCTATAGGTAGTAGATAATAGTCTACATGATGACACAGTGACACTCATATACAGCATATAAGGCTTAAAAGGTTTCTCGAGATATTTCTTGTAATCTTATATTAATCGACTTTAAATAACATGTTATAATAATTGATTTACATAACCAATACATACCAATAGCAAAGAAAATTGTCTAAGAAATTACGTTTTTTAAAATGAGATTGTACGAATTTAATCAATTACAATAAGCACTTAGTGGCCTTCTTCCTTTACTGGGGCAAATAGATGCAACTTCTGTGGTGTACTTGAAAATGAATCCCAGATACAGCTAAGTGAAATACAAAGTACAGAAAATTGTGTTAAAGCTGGGGTCAAATATATTTTTTGACGATCAATTATTGAAAAAGGCTCACTAAAACTAAGGAAATAATATATTTTAAACAAATATTATGAGATAATCAGTATGAAGCTGAGGTTAAAGTATATCTATGCAGCCGTTATGTGTTTGTTATGAGTACATCTTATTGCATACCCCACATTTATGCGTTTTCCAAATTTAAATAAAGATATACGTTAACAACCGGGTGGGTATATTAAGAAAGTGTTGCTTCACAGTCGCTTGACAATGTCAATTATAACAATTGTAAACCGCGAAATTCCGTGAAAGTTTCATTATATAATAGCCTTTGTTTTTCCGATACGATTTTAGTCTTTGCATTTTTATTGTTTCTGTGATCACGGATCACGGTTTTTGCGAAATATATTATTTAACTTAAAATGGTACTTTACTTGAACCATATCAGATGCCTCGTTACTTTTGGCACTTCATGGCAGCGTTGGGCAATGTCCATGATATTTTACACAATGTCCCTCCTTTTATGTAATAAAAATAAAATATTTTATAATATTAAGCAGATTTTAAGAAAAATTTTAGTAATTTCCAAATAATTATTTCTTTAGCGGAACATCAAAGTTTTCTTCGATAGAAGGCAAATAATTCGGTAAATTAATGTAGCCGTTAGATTAAGAGATTAATGTAGTTTAAGAGTAGTTACTCTTAAACTACAGAATATAGTAAACATATTGGGGAAAAATACTCAGAAACTAATGTCATTGTAGTCTTTGATATAAGTTCGAAGCAGGTATTATAACAAAGATAAAATCAGGTGCAATTTATAACTTCGAAGTATTCATATTGTCAAATTTGTCTGTTTATTTTGGATTGAAAGTGTGTAATATGTCGATGGATAGCAGAGATGTATGTATGCAGACAAAGATAATATTTTACGTTACATTTTTATATCAGTTTTTGAGGGCAAAGGTTTACTTTTATTATTCCAAATATATTACATTACCTACTTATCGTTCAGATTTAGTCTATTATTTCTTCACTTTTGTTCGTCTTTAAAAAGAGGAGAACGTTATAATATGTTTGTTATGTCAATACGATGTTCAATATATAATTATAGGAACACCATTTTTTTCCTATGTTATGATATTTGGATCTGCAATTTTAGCTTACATAGTCAAATTATATAGTATGTATATTGTATATATTATGTTCATCTAGCGCTCGTCTTCTAGAAACTCTCATCGATTTCAACTGATGAATAACCTTTGGTTATCAGTATGACATCATCATCTGATAGACGATTTTGGTCATGTAGGACTTAAACAAAAAACACTTTTTAATTACTAATTAACTTCGTACATTACGATATATACTAATGGTAGAAAATATCCTTCTATATACCACCCACTTATATATTATTATGCATAAAGAAATAAATGGCAGCGCATTGGCAGTTAAATATCTATAGTACTTCTAACCACAGCCATCTGAGTATACGTAGGCACGAGACAGGATGGTACCATTAGCTCTTAAGTGTTTTTACTTTAATGATAAATAAGTTTTTTTTTTCCGTCTTTTTTATTCTCTCTTAGAAAAACTTAGTTTAAGTGAATCATCCAAAGGTTTAAACTGTTTTCTGTGATATTTTAAGTGATTAGAACTGTTTATGGACTGACTTTCATTATTCGAGATATTCAAGACAAGCGGATGGAATATTTTAAAAATGGGTAAGTTTATTTAACTTTTATTTGGTGCTGAAAAAATAATGATTTCTAACACAATATAGTATTTTCTTGAAACTATGTTGTAATTAATTTTTTAGAACAAAATGAGATATTTAAACTAGAATCAGCTTTTTATCTGATATTAAGATTTCGACTGAATAAACTTTAAACGCGCCATCATGTTTTGTATACGATCTATAAGTTTCCAAGTTATTAATACTATATTTAAGATAAGGACCTGTATTTGTTTCTATAGTAAGACTTCACAGTTATTATTAACTTGGCCTATTAAAAAATTTGAAGCTCATGTCAAAACAACATTGATAAATAAGGCGTATTACTCAGTATAAGATATAGATAAAAAAATGTGGACTTAGTATTTATTGATTTCTAGACAGGATATATAAAAATTTAATTGTACTTTACTGACATACTCTGCAATTAAGATGGTGGAAAAGACTGTACCTACTGAGTTTCTTGCCGGTTTAGGTAGAATCTACTTTCCAAACATGACAATTCAAAGGTCCTTTTATGAGCCTACTCGAATAAAGAATATTTTAATTTTGATTTTAAGATTTATCCTATATGGATCTAATTTAAAAATATGTATATTTAATATATTTGTGAGGTTTGTTAATAAAATTCTAATAATTAATTATTATGAAAGTAACTCTGCTTATCTATCTTCTATACATATAATAAAATTGGAGCGTCTGTGTATAATATTAAAATAATCGCTATTTATTAAATGCATATGATACACGGTATATATACCAATTTTTTTTTTCTCAATTTTGTCTGTCTGCTTGTTCTGGCTAATCTCTAGAAACGCTGGGTCGATTTTGACAGGGCTTTCACCGCCAGATAGCTGATGTAATAAAGAGTAACTAAGGCTACAACAATAACTTTTTAAATTCGAAGGCGAATGAAGTCGCGGGCACAGCTAATAATAATTAATATGAAAGCGTCTCTTTGTTACGTCATCCTGATTACACTACTGAACAGACCGTTATGAAATTGACCTAGTGTCCTTGGACCTCTAAAATATTGAAGACACATAATTCACCTACAAAATAGGGTTCAACACGAACGGTGTTGTGGGGTAGTTGTTTATTTATAAGTTAACGACTGAAGTGTCACCATAAAGCGAGTTTTTTTATCCAAAAACCCAAGTCGATTTTGGTTTTCTTGTATAATATGGTGTTTAAAGCACGTAAAAAGTTGTTTCCGCGCCTAAGCTCTCCTGACAAGTCGGATTTCCCTCCCGTCGGATAATGAGAGTGAGGGAGGCAAGAGTGCACGTGTGCATACACTATACTTATCACTAGACTATATCTTGCATACACTACACTATATCTTCAGCGCTGGCAGCGTGGGATTTATTCAAAGGGCATCCGCTAGTGCATAGAGCGGCAAAATAGCGAGGATAAGAAGAAAATATTCGTGTTATCGAAAATGCCATTCTTATCTTCCAAATTAAGGTTGAACCCGCTTCTGGTAACTGCCAAACGGTCAGAATTTATAATATTAGATAGGATGTTGTTTAGATGTAATGATGATCACAGCCAGTTGGCTATGATCACAACATCCTAACTAATATTACAAATTTATAAGTCCTGAGTTTTTTCATTATGATATTTTGCATATACGTTATCAGATGCACAGAAAAGAACATTGGGTACTTAATATCAAACCCCACGTAACATGCGAAGCCACGGGCCACTTGTAATTTATAATTTAATTGTAAAATTGTTTTTCAGTTTAAACAATAAAGTTACAAAAATATTAAGAATAACATCATAGAAAAAGTAGTTAAATTGTCTATGTCTAAAACCCATTGTCTCTGATTTGAGACAATGTGTTTTAGACATAGACAAGATGTCCTAAAAGATAACCTAACCTTATCAGGTATAATATTTTATAGTATGCTAGAGAAGACTATGTTGGAGTAGGGTCTGTCAGGGGACTCTGTAGAAATAATCAGTGTATACTTGTATAGTGTCAAACGTAACTAAACAAGACTAAGAACTCAATAGTGATAATTATACAAAAACAGCATCTGAGATCCCATGTTTGACATGTTTGGTAAGCAGCGCATCGGCTGCTCAGTATATCAGGCTAACGTAAAATTTCTTCCAATGACAGTCTCTATGGCTCAAGATCGCCATTTATCACCACATGGATAATTTATTGATTACATGGGACTTAATACAATAGTTCTCATGGTTGGCGGAAGGATGGTGATCACTTAAAATCACGTGGTCCATTAACCCGTCTGGCTTTCAGCTATAAATAAAAACAAAACTGCGTTCCCTAGTAGGGGGAGATGGGTGTGAATAATTTATTCGTTTTATAATTTAGTCTAATAGCTCTTGAACTATGCCCTTTGTGAATATTTTTTATAAGATATTGTAAACATTTGTTTTTTTTTTTTTTAAATATTCAATTCAATTCAATTGAGATAGGTAAGCGGTATTGAGACACTCAGCTGAGCGCATTTTTTATATTTTTTTTATTTTTCCTACATAAGCAGGTTTCGCAGCGTTAAGTTATTTTGTAATACAGATAAATAAATTATTAACTATATAACTAACATGACTGTATTTTTATATGTTGAAAAAGAGTAACTACTGAGTTTCTTGCCGGTTTTTCTCGGTAGAATATACATTCCGAACCGGTGGTAGCTTTACTCAATATAGTTTGTTAAATGACGATTCAAAAGTGCTTGTAAAAGCATACTTGAATAAAGTATACTTTGATTTTGATTTTAACTAATATTTGTTCGTTAGTAACTACTCAATTCTGTATCTTTAACGAGATTAATTATAACATAATTTATGAATGGTTTATTTATTATTATGATTGAATTACATTGCTAACCGGTATAGCCCACGTGAGTGACCCGAATGCGCCGACGCATGCGCGAGCGCACAGCACCTTGTCAGGGATCCGGTACGTGCAATTATCAACAAGATTGATCGATATTTTATTGACGAGTCGATTCAACAATTACTGTACATTAAACGTATTTTATGTCACTAGAATTGATGAATGTTAAATTGGACTGCAATTAAAAAGCTCACACACTATGCGTTTTTTAGGAATATTTCTGCTTCGCACAGCCACTTGAGGAACCAACATTCGCGCGCTGTTTTTTCGAATCGATAAGACTTGTAAATTTCCGAGCTAAGAGCCTACTCATTCCTTAAATTCCGCCGACTCACTTGCAAGCCCCCCAGTGCTGCTGATTGTCCATGGGCGGTGGTAGTCACTTTCCGTGAGTTAAGTCTCCTACTAGTGGGCTACCTACTCCATAAAAAAGCATATGTCATGCTAAAATTATTATTTTATTTTATTTTCATTAGGACAACCAACAGTAGATACAATATAACATCCAAAATAAAAAATTACATCACAAAATTATCAAGGCAAAAGTTCTACTACTTACTGGTAGTCTCACCATGCATTATCATATTACACAATGTACCTAATTATTGAAAATATGAATTAAACATAAGCATAATAATTAAAAATAAGAAATACAATACATTTTTTAAACTATTACATAAGAAATAATTATTAATAAGGTAAACCGTATGATTAGAATTGAGCACAAATCAAATTCTTTATTTTTCGATTGAATTGAGGTCGACTATCGTGACATATGTCTAAATCTTTTACTTTAATACTGATGGTGATGTATAATAATGATAATCTCGATATGATGGAATTCCTACCTAGTTGCGTTTTATATAATCATTATATTATTATGTTGCCTGTCTGTGTACAATTTTCTGCACACACCTGTGACGAAAACCACTTTGTATATTTTAATAAATCACAGCTAACATACCTTATATACTTTTAATTATGGTTGATTGATCTATTAACTAACTCGTTGGTCTCGTGGCTAGCTTATAAGGCTGCATAACACGAGGTCATGGATTAAATATAATTGTTGAAGATTAGGTTACTGGGATTTACTGCCAAGAAACTCTCAGTTTTACTTGGTGGTAGGACTTTGTCGAAACCCGTCTAGGTAGGTATCATACGCTCATCATATTCTACCGCCAAACAAGCAATACTTACTATTGTTGTGTTCCAGTTTGAAGAGTGAGTGAGCCAGTGTAAATGCAGGCACAAGGGACCTAATATGTCAGTTCAGAAGGTTGGTGGCGCATTGACGTTGTAAGGGTTGGTTAGTATATCAAACTGTGCCAATGTCTAAAGCCTGTGGTGACCATTATCATCAGGTGGGCTATTTGCTAGTCAGCCTGACCATATTAAATTTAAAAAAAGTAGCAGATCGGTGTTAGGAATTTGGCGGAAAGGCGATTTGATCTCTCTCCGGTCGTGTTGTATTGCTCGCCATGTGACCAGACTTTGGTTTAGGGATATAGAGTGCACTTGCATTATTGCGCTCATGCAAACAAAACCTTCTTTTCAGATTGTTTTTTCACTTGCTGGGTTATACTAACAGTACTACGAAGATAAATAGATAGTATCGAAATATCGAGCTCCACCAAATAAATATAAAAAACATGGTAAATATTCCGTTTTAAATACTGTTACTAATAAAAATAACCATGTTAATTTAAAATCTCATGCCGGGTTATAGTTATATTCTGTAAGAACAAACTTGAAATTCGATAACACGTGAAATATTTAAAAGTGAAGGTGATATGCGACGTTGAATATAACAATTATAACACTAAAAAGATACACGCATCAAAATAGCGTATCAATGTTAGTCAATTATCAAAAGTTCGTGACTCAAGACGTGAGTTCTGAGAGATTGGTACTGATGCCAGACGATTGGGTTGACAGAGAGTATATATATTAAGGAGAAATAATAATACTGATTATCAGTGTCTTAATTTCTCAGTCCTATATCAAGGCTACTAAAATAATAATGGCTTTAAAAAACGACTGTCATTTCGAAAGTATGAAAGCTGCAAGACTAAAACAAGATATCTGTGGATTTTAATATAATTTCTCATTTATTTTTATTTTTTACCAATAAAGCACATATTATGTATTTAGACGCAATAGCTCAAGGTTAACCAGGTACCGTATGGCATAATATTGTAATCAGGACACATTTTGCATTCGTACAAGATGTTTTCCGTCGCCCACGTCTAGATAAAGCTTAAACGTATGGAAACAACACAATATCGTAAGTATTTAACCTTATAAATGAATTCCGTTTTGAATTTGTTAAAGCTAATAATGGAAATCTTGTAATAAAACATTCTTAAAGGCCACAACGGAGCTGCAAACTTTTTGGTGTTACAGATAGTAGTCACTTTCCATAGGGTGAGAATCAGGCACGTTTAATTTATACAAGTACGTTTTTTTTACTTCATACATTGAAGTAACAGTTGGAAATATTAAACTTGATAAATCACATTTAAATAAATATAAATATTGGACAACATCACATACATTACTCTGAACCCGATGTAAGTAGCTAAAGCACTTGTGTTATGGAAAATCAAAAGTAACGACGGTACCACAAACACCCAGATCCAAGACAACATAGAAAACTAATTAACTTTTTCTACATCGACTCGGCCGGGAATCGAAACCGGGATTTCGGACTGGCGTACCCATGAGAACGGGTGTACACACTACTCGACCACGGAGGTTGTCACTGCTGTGTAAGGGCCTCGTCTCCCTCTGAGGTGAACACGTGGCATATTCCACCATGCTCCAATGCGGGTTGATGGATACACATGTTGGAAAGTCAATATATATAAATCCAATATACATTATTTTACTTGGTGGTAGGGCTTTGTGCGAGCCCGTCTGGGTAGGTACCACCCACTCATCAGATATTCTACCGCCAAATAACAGTACTCTGTATTGTTGTGTTCCGGTTGGAAGGGTGAGTGAGCCAGTGTAATCACAGGCACAAGGGACATTACATCTTAGGTCCCAAGGTTGGTGGCGTATAGGTGATGTAAGGAATGGTTAATATTTCTTACGGCGCCTTTGTCTATGGGCGGTGGTGACCACTTACCATCAGGTGGCCCATATGCTCGTCCGCCAACCAATGCCATAAAAAAAAAAAAATACTATATACACCTAGTCTATTCCACTCACAAAAAAGTAAAGCAAGAAAAATAAAATTTAAAAAATGTTTGATATTTATTATAGGTTCGAAAGAAATGACATTTAAATGTCGGCGAATTCGTTATCGGAAGTAAAATTAAAGAGGATATCAGTCAAACAAAACTGCCGGCAGTAACGTATTTTAGAATACGAATGCTATCTGATTCCCGTGTGACATATTTAAGCCGTTGCCAAACGAAAATCGAATTAGGAATTTTGTAAAGAACTTTATAAAAAAATTATAATTTATGCCATGGATTACGGTTGTAATGGTAGCGAGGAGCAGAATTTAAGATTTAGAGAGAATATAAGAGAAGTTAAGTCAGAAGTAAAAACTGAAAAAAAAAAAACTTGTATTGTGTATGCTAATAAAACCTACGTACATCTACGGGTGATTTACGAATCAACGTTATGTATCAAATGATACGATGTACTGATGTAGTTTGAGCTTTCGACTGTAACTGTAGTGTAAAAAAAGAAAATGATTCCTTGTATATTATATTATACGTATATAGTTGTGTATGTTCTGGTATACAAATATACTATAAACAAAACAAATTTACTTTTAATAAATTTATTATAAGAATATAAAATAATAATTATCAATAACAAAATACTTAAATTTCTGGTTTGGTAATATTATTACAATTTTTTTTTAACATTGATACGCCTGACTCTATTTCGCGGTGCCTCCCGCCAAAATAGAATTAATTTAAAACCCATCTGACAGCTTGACGTATAACGTTCGGAAAGTCACACTAATATTATGCATTTGAATGTTACTCTGTATGTCTCTAACACAGCCATACCACTGAACTAAATGTTATAAAATTTAATATGAAGCAGGCTTAAACTCGTAGCATTTTTTTGATGCTAATCCCAAAAATGCGAGCGACGCAGCGATAATAAGTCAAATAGATCTAAATTTGAGAGATTGTGTAAAAAGAATAGTCATAGAATCTCGTCATTCTTTATATTACAATAACATAAAATAAAATAAACAGAGGATGTTAATTAAACGCAATTAAATGACTTGAGAGTGTAAATTACGTGGTAGCCGTAATTATTCTTGCACTTAATTTAATTACTGTGCAGTATTAAATATATAACGTATCTGTAAAACATAAAAAAGGTGTCTGTATAATTTCATCTCAATCAGATGGGAAGATGGTTTAAACTTCAGATGCAAGATTTGACCGTTAAATACTGTCATATCCTTTCTTATAATGTTGTTCCTTAGCAACGTTCTTATTATGGATGTCATTAAAAATGTATTAAATAAAAATGCATGAAATGAAATTACCAATTATTATTTATTTAGTAAAAATATATTAAATACTAATAGGTGAAGTGAGAACTTTTAAAAATATTCTGCATTTAGTGACATTATGATTAATTGCACCTATGTGCACGAGACGTAAGGATAAGCTTATAACGCCAAGTTTCCGACTCCGCAAATTTATTTAATAAATCCTTCTAAGGACAAGGTATCCGTTTCTATAATAAAATTCCGTAGATATTTTTAACTTTGCCGTTTCATAAATTCAATAATTTGTAAAAAATACATTGGTAAAGAAGACATATTATTCAAAACAAGATTATATAGATGATAAAAAAGCGTGGAGCTAATACTTGTTGACTTCCAGACAGGATGTATTATATATATATGTATATGCAATTGTATTTAACTAACATGGTTTTGTATTTTTAAATGTTGAAAGCGTAACTACTGAGTTTCTTGCCGGTTCTTCTCGGTAGAATCTGCGTTCCGAACCGGTGCAATAAAAAGCCTACTCGAATAGAGTATATTTTGATATTTTTTTAATTGTAATAATTCTAACCTGTAAAATGCGGAGTATATTTGTTACATCTTAACACATCTGGAATTTTGCATAAACACACATTTTCAGAGATGCAGAAAAGAAAATAGGATATTCAACATTTGACATAACGCCACACGCGGGCAAAGTTACAGGTGGAATTACGATGTTATAAATTTATCAATCATCTTTGAACTTACACAAAAAAATTAGCGTCGTTTATCCTTGAACTTTTTTTTATATTAAATCGATATCACACATCACCCACGCTGCTTTTGGTGACAAATTGAATGAAATAAGTTGCTATAATTAGATACCATATTACTTATTAAAAACAGTAGTGATTAGCAAAAAATCACTCGTGTTTCCAGTGATATAGTTCGCAATTTTGTATTAGCAATTATTCGTGTCATTTAATATTTAACGGATTTATAGAAACTTTTTTCACGAACGTGTTTTTACAACACAAATGTATCAATTTCACTTTTGTACAGAATTATCTTAACTTAGATAATAATAATAAATGAAAAACTTTTTAATATAAATAATGGTCGCTTGTCCTATTCTAATTTTAAGATGAAATTTGTTTAGTTCTTTGATTTCTATAATAAAACTTAATAAAATAAATTATTATAATTAAATCAATGATTGTTTAAGTTTCTTTATCAAATCTAATTAGGTTTGATAAAGATTTTTTTTATGTGCAAAAAAAAGTGATTACATACAACAATTTTATATATATTTTTTACTAATGACCGACTTCGCACGGATGCAATTTATTAATATTTTACAAGCAACCAGAAGCAAACTAACACACAAAGAATATCACAAACAAATACTGCAAACTTCAATATTAAAATAACATCAAGTAAAATCAAAATGGCATTCGAGACCTTAATCACGACTAACACCATCGTCCGTACCATATCACCGATGACAAACCAAATGTCACGTTACTTCTGAGTTATTTTTCGTCGGGTGGATAATGGCGATGCATTAAAACTCCTTACATATGCATGAAAACTCCTTACAATATATATATAATGAATCAGGAATAATGTAGCATTCCAGCAGTGTTTTTTTAGAATTGGTTCATTAGGCCTAGTGATTAACTCTTACATACAAAGTAATTATATCTTTTTATATTATATGTATATATTCAATCTTTAATTATAAATAAACATGGCAGTTATTAACTAAAATAAAAAATAATACAACGTACATATGTATGTACCATTTTTATCTTAAAAACCGATAAAATTGTTCAAATAGACACGTAACGCACCACGATCATTACTGACAAGCATAAAGTCTAGACTTAACGTTATGTAATGTTATCTACATTTAACGGTAAAGAAGAAAGTCCTAACAATTATTATGTAAAGATTGACTTTTTAAAAGAATGACGTTGCATTTTGTAATTCAATAAAATTTTATATTACTGTCCTCATGTATTATTATTTTAATTCGATTGAAAATCATCGTGTTTTCCATTTTGTCTTACAAATAAAATTTTTGTTTAGGTTTTTAAGTTCCTGGGAGAGTGGTTTAAAAATTATTAAATTTTATTACGATTATATTTACCGCCAGAGTAGCAACTTGGCCGACATTCAAAGTGCCAGATTTTCGCTAATACATAATAAATGTCGTGATTACTCAAAATCTCTCCCAATTATATTTATTCATTCAATGTCAAAGTCGTTTATTTGTCTTTGTGTTTGGAATATGCTATAGTTCATGTGATTTGCCATATTTGAAAAAAATATTTTCTATGTTAAAAGTATATAAATTATAAAGTAAACTACACAAAAATACCACCCGACTATCTCTCAGAGGTTTGGTTTCTGTTTTATTAATGCAAACTATTAAAAGAGTATTTATATAAATGAATAAATGCATTATAAGTAATCAACTTGTCAACGAATAAAACCTTCCCACGCTTATTATTAATTCAATAACACGTGAGATAAAGTATTATATAGTAATTAGTTCAATGATTTTTCCAAGTATTTTTTTTATCTGTGCTTAATAAAACGATTATAAAAGTTATTCCATTTTGGAACTTCATTCGAAATTCGAAATACCATTTTTTTTTTCGGAATTTTTTTAAATTGAATTAATTAATATTTCATATTAATATTATTATTACTAGTTGCCTTCGTGCTTTTACCTATTCTATCTAAAAAAAAAGACAATAAATATAGACATGAGGTAAATAGAGACGCTACTTTTAAAAGTATATTGGTACGTACTGAATTATGAAAAAATAATACAATATTTTAGGTGCCGAAAACCCGACAAAACAAAGAGATGGTACACACATCACAATATAAGTACCTACAATAAAAAAAAAAAGCAAATGATAATTTAAAAAGGAGATTTGAAATAATAAAATATTACGACGATATTTTTTTATTAAAGATTTTTTTTATACTTATCATAAATATTTGAATTAATTCAATTTAATTTAGTTAATTTATTATGTTATTTTTTTTTATTAAAGAATATTTTATACGTAGCATAGATAATAAAGACTAAAAAGAATACGGGATCTGTATTCGTGTTAGGGTCGCCAGCCCGTACTGCCAGTTTCTCAAGGCAATTTGCAGTAATGAATGGAGTAGCACAGAGGTGCCAAGGTGTCTGTGGGCGGATGTTGTAACTCATATTGTTATCCTTTCAGCTTGGAGATTGCGCAAAATTGTACATTAATACCGACAGACGGATAAAGACAATATTTTCAAATATTTGTTATAACCAATAAGTCACTATAGCGACTTAATATTTTTATTACTTTAACGCTTACCATTGGGAGCAAATTCTATTTCATATTCCTGGATACGTATCCAACACCTAATAAAGTTTTATTATGTAGTTTATTATATAGTATTTTATTACTAAAATACAGAAGCTAAATACAATATTTAATATTAAGACATTTTGACCGTTCTACAATAATCTACTGTGTAATAAACAATGATTGTATTACATATAGTCAAACATTTAAGCACATAGTATAAAACAAAGTCGCTTACCGTCGTCTGTACGCTTCGATCTTTTAAACTACGCAACGGACATTAATGCGGTTATTAATTAACAAATAGAGTGTTTCAAGAAGAAGGTTTATATATATGGTATATCCATATTATAGTAGAGAAAAGCCGAAAATATCTTTCCTAGCCAAAAAAAACATATAGACCCTCATTATATCCGTGTAAAGCGAGGATGGAATAATAAATTAACTATTATTTCGTATATATTTTTCATCCTTACAACATTTTATTTTAAGATAAATAGGTACTAAAACGACCCTTTTATGAAATGATATAGTATACGAATGAATTTGTGTGGGGGTTACTTTATAATATGGATATAGATTACAAATAAAATGTCATTTGCAGGACATGAGGTCATTATGAATATAAATTAACCGCTTTACATCGCGCAATGTATGTACGTCACCAGAAGGAAATTAGTCTTTAATGCCAAACTATAAAACCGCGATGATTAGTGAATTAAACCTCCAAACGCAAGGTGAGGAAAAACGGAAACATTACTTCCTGTAAAAGTCAACAATCCAATTATTTGTTCGTCCTTGATCAATAAACATACGATGGTAAATAAAATCGGTGGAGCTTAAAAAAATATATAAAACTTTCTTTACGTTATTGTTAAAGTTTATTTGAGCCTACGGTTTTGTTTTTTGTTTCGATTTTAAGTCTCAACTACTCAACCGAAATCAAATCATTATGAAAATTTGTAAACACGCCAGGGTTACAGAATCGGACATAGGGAACCTAACTACCCTCCCTTCCACACAGATGAGCGGAAACTAGTCAAATATAATATGTACATATTATCTAGTACAGATATTATTATTAGATATATTATCTAGTATTAAAAATTGCGAAAGTAACTCTTTCTGTATGTTGTTCTTTCACGGCGAAACCACTAAACCGAATTATGAAATTTGGTACTTATAAAGAAAGCTTGAACTTCACGCACGACTAATCCCTACAACGAAGCGAAGCCGCGGTTGATAACTAGTTTACTATAAAATACTAAGTTAGTCAAGGTTAGAAATTGTATTTCATCTTAATTCATGATTGATGATGTCAAGTACCCACTCAGACGTTTATTAGGTATATTAAATAGGAAGTACGATGGGATATCATTTGTTGTACTGTAATCCAGCAATTATATAATAAGTCTCGCTCAAAGGTTATTAGTTTGTAAATTCAAACACGGTTACCAAATACTTAGTACGAAATTTATTCGCGAAATTATATGCTTATCACACCCACTTCACCGGCAACGTTGACGCAAGATTCGTTTCCCGCCAGTGAGCAGTGACAGCAAGAGCGCGCGAAACGCATACAACAGACTAAAAAATATTATATTACGGGATTAAAAAAAAAACAAATTGCGTTCACATTACGTAGACATTTTTATCATCAAATCTCAAGTGTCTTTGCGATAAGAACGGGCGCAGTGTTCATTTTAGTCGTGTTTAGTACATTGAATTCCAGTGCGCGGTGTGTGTGATTGAATGAGCCATTAGTGTAACTGGTCAGTTCTAATATTGGTTTATGTGATATTTCATTAGTGGAATACAATTGAACGATTTACTGCTTTAATTTAAAAAGGTTAGTGATTTTAAAATTGTGATGTTATTGATTTTCTAAACAAACACTCAATATTTGACAATAAATAATTGAGTATATTACGTGTTTAGGTATGTATTTGGACAATTTCTAAGCGTAAACCCTCTTTAATTTATCGTTTTAAATACCTAACTACTTTAAGGAAAATAGCTCTTCAATACGAATACTCAATTTAATACGTTAGTGATATATTGAAAGTTTAGATGCTTTAACCCACTTTCAAGCCTAGTTAGCTGTATTCTATCTTCAAAGAGGTCGTGATAGCTGACTTATTCGCCAACAGAATGTATAATTTTTAGACTACTAGGTTTAATGTACGAACTCACTGTTTTAGTTCCCAGCTAAGTCCTTAACAATATATATTGATAAAATATTAATAGAACGTTCACTCCTGAAAATCCATATCCATTGATATCTTGTTTGACTTTTTGTTTAGTAATTTCGTTTTGTTTTATCCTCGTCCATCTTTTAAGACAAACGTTATTTATAATAGGGTTGTGTATACGGAATATGAAAAAAAAAACAAAAACTCTTTATCCATTTCAAAGCAACTTAATATGTTTGATCCTTATTATGATTAAACTAATTCGTCACGGCTTTGCTCGTGAACGGTAAAAAGAAATATATTAAACCGTTTTCAATGAGTCACGTTTGTTCAAACACGAAACCGTGAAGGTATAAATGAAGGTAATTTTGTCTTTTGGTGTGTTAAAAAGCATAAAACACTGAACGTATCGATTGGACTCATATCCAATTAAATTTTACTTCCGAAATTCCGATAGCACTTTCATCGACGTTCATAACGACATTTTTTCACAAATCCGCAGTGAACATCATAGATTAACTAAGTTCTCGACCAATGATATCGCGTCAATTTGTTGTCAAATGTTGTTTGTTTGGCCTTTCTCTTATGGTTAGTAAGTCTAATGGTTAGTAATAAGAATATGTTGTATCGTTGCTTTAACGTCACACGCCTGGGCAAAGAGCTCGTGTCCTAAGGATGAAGTTTGGATATATTTGTCGGATACACGCGTGCCAATTCCCTATCCCAAACTTGCGCGATTCCTTGAAATGTTTTCTTAGACTAGAGCATTTTTTTTTTGCATTTACATGTACGATGCAAATGTCTGACGCTGCGTTTCACGTAATGCCTAAATACCTACAGGTAACATTTCTTTGTATTTTGTATTACGTTCGTTTGTTTGTAAAATCGGGCTGTAACAAAGCGTCGAGCGTTGTGCTCGAAGTGCATTTCGTGTAACATTCATACATTAGCCGCCTGTAAATTTCCCCACTGCTGGGCTAAGGCTTCCTCTCCCTTTGAGGAGAAGGTTTGGAGCATATTCCACCACGCTGCTCCAATGCGGGTTGGTGGAATACACATGTGGCAGAATTTCGTTGAAATTAGACACATGCAGGTTTCCTCACGATGTTTTCCTTCACCGCCGAGCACGAAATAAATTATAAACACAAATTAAGCACATGAAAATTCAGTGGTGTCTGCCTGGGTTTGAACTCGAAATCATCGGTTAAGATGCACGCATTCTAACCACTGGGCCAACTCGACTAGGTTTCGTGAAACCGTGATACATTATAGAATTAAAATTATTATTTTATTTATTCTTCATATAGCGTATACGCTTTTCTAAATAAATAATGCTCTATTTCATTAATCCTACTGATATTTTGTTTCTTAAACCCTGCGATTTTTTTTCCTTCACAGTCGGACGCCACAGACTCGCTAATAATCATTACGCCCTGACGACGATGGCGATAACATTACTGTAACTTCATGTATACTGTTCCTATAAGTCTAATGTATACTAAGTATTAATAAATACCATAAACTAAATAACAGTTATTTGACTAAATAGTCAAGAATTATTTTATGGCTGTACAATTATACGACAGGATTTCGAAGGGTTCGAAAGGTTCAAACATAAATACTTTATTACTAAAAGGAACGTCGCAAAGTACCTAGGCTTATTTAATTTACGATGCATTTTTATTTAAAAAATGTTTCTATTTGACGAATCAAAATTTATCTGCATTCCTTGTGTCAAATACGAAATGTTTTTATTCGTTAAATATATCTATATTGCGCGCGTTGTAGGTGTTAGGCATATAAAAGTAGCCTATGTCCTTCCTCGGAGTCCAAATTTGCTTCATAGTTCAGTTGTTTGTTTGTGAAAGAGTAGCAGATAGACAGTCAGACAGACATCCACACAGGCACACAGACAGACAGGCAGACATCCATACGGATACATAGACAGACTTACTTTCGCATTTATAGTATTAGTATAGATATTATTTAATTTGTTTTTTTTTTTTTAATTTTCGTCTTGAATGAAAATTCATAATTATGAGTAGATCTAAATCATTCATCATATGAAAAAAAAATAATTAAAAAACTCTTTGCGTCTTTCAAATCTTTTAACTCGGCGCTATTTTAATAATGAGAACAAAAAATATAAGTTATATATTCAAATTGTTTCTGTATTTTATTTCTCAACTGTAAGCAAATGATTTATGGATAAAAGAAAGTTACATAGAATATAAATGATTTAATATCACTAATACAGTTTTCGCCACATTAGAGGTTGATCAAGTTACTCTTATGCAAGTGGGCGGCTGTTGCAAGGCGTTCCAGATAATCTCAGGGTTGCCAGACTACGAATAATACTATAGTGTATTAATTAACTTTTTTCTTGTTAGCATCTCAAAAGCCATTAAGAATATTTAAAAAAATGCAATCGCCGATCTCTTTTGATTATTTTGGCATTGTTGTTTTGAGGGAAAATATAGTTTTAAATTTTGAACAAAGAACAATTTCGAATGACTTTGAATGTTTTGACATCGGCAAAGGTGTGAAAAATGTCAGCTCAATCGTTTGATTGCATGAAAATTAAATAAAAATTAAGTTGCACGACTTATATAACAGGTGAAGTTAAATAAAAGTTGAAAATAGAAATTAATAATGTCGTGAAAATTAGCATTCCTTTTATTTTATATAAAAAATGAAAAAATATTTTGAACCTTATTATCAAACAATGCTTGAAATAGGTATGTAAAATAGTGTTTATTTAGTATTAAGCTTTATGACTGAGGTAGTAATTCTATTTTATAAAAAATATTACAAATATATCATTAAAAAAATATTATAATAAATGCATAAATTACATATTTGCCATTTATGAAAAACCTAGACAAACTTTTTTTCCCGCAACGCTATAAGTGTAAAGGGTGATAATTTTAATATTTTCTGTTATAGATATTTTAAGGCATCATATACATTATACGGAAAAATATATGAAACCTTTTCATTCTCTGGTAAAATCTTCTATTTATTGTAAACGCATCGTATAATTGCTCGTATAAAAAAAATGCCAGAATACATGGCGAGTGATACTTTACCTCAAAATAAAATATTACAGTAACTTTAGCTTGAGTAACGTGTTTAAGCAATTACAAAAATATAATATCCTGCAAAAAGTTACTTAGGTATAGTTTCTTTGAAAATACTTGGCACATTTGTAAAAACGCGTTATTCAAGACGATTATATGGATTTAAATTTATGGAGTTTCTCCTTTAAAAAAAAGACATTACGGGTTTTTTTTGTTGAATGACATCAATATTATTGCTATCATTCTTGGATGATATGCAAGACGTAGGAAAAAATAATAGATATACACATATATACATGTCTCTCTGTGTGTGTGTGTGTATTTTTCTACAAGTATAGTTGTTATTAATTTATTTAAAACTGAAAACACTCCATCAAGGCACCATATCTCGTTTTTCCAGCCCGTCAACCCTAAATGGTCATCGATTGTAGTCTTATGCCTCGGAGATAAAATCGTAACTTGTTCGTCTGATAACGTTTATAGAAACTGTTTTTTCGTGATGTAATTACGTTTTCAACTTTTTAAATAGAATGCGACTATTTGTTCTTTTTACACCAGCGTGTAACCTTGGAAACGCGAAACAATTCTCAAAAATATCAGGTATCTCATTATGTCTGGAAATTTCCACACAGATTTACTTCGAAAAACTTTTTAATCGCACGCCTTGTACGAAAACAATGAATATCTATAAATACAATGAATAATAATATATTTTTTAATAAAAAATTACTAGTATTTTTAATTTAGTCGTCGCTAGCAATAAAAGTATGCTAGAAATTTCGTTCAATTGGTTGAATGAAATGATACTGGCTGAAAATTCAGTTTTAAGATTAACTGCCACACGACAAAAATATTATGTGCTCTCGGTTATATATCAGTGGAATTAAAAACTACAAATTAATATTACGGATCCAGTATAGGGTTAAATTAACAAATCAAATCAAAATATACTTTATTCAAGTGGGCTTATACAAGCACTTTTGAATCGTCATTTAACAAACTATTTAAAGTAAAGCTACCACCGGTTCGGAATGTAGATTCTATCGAGAAGAACCAGCAAGAAACTTAGTAGTTAGTGTTTTTCAACATCTAAAACTACAGTCATGTTAGTTAAATCAATTATATATTTGTCGGAGGAGCAGAGTACAGTTGGGTTCGGGGATTAATCCGACATTTGTAAGACTATGTGGGCATGCAATGGAGATATTCACAAAATAAAACGCATTTAATATCGTCTAATCACTGTATTAATTGATTCAATAATCGTACACAACAATCATATCAAAGGATTACAATAATTCATCTCGATTAAGAGCAAATGGGTTTGCAAGCAACCATCGCATTCGAATCGCCTGTCAAAACAACGACTCGCGTTGCCATGACACTTAGAACTCCATTCGGAGTGACCCGCTCTTAAAAGTAAATCAGCTATCAAACATTATTGCCAACTACTCGATTCATTAATAATCTAAATCAACAACCAAAGTAACCACACTCCGATATATGTATGTTATGTCTCCTGCCTGGAAGTCAACAAGCATTAATTCCACGCTTTTTTTGAAAATTAATATAAGCGTTTGGTTGGGCATATAATGTTTAGGAGTTACTGAAGGCATATTTATCTCCTCATCCAGTCTTCAAATGAAGACGCAAGTACAGTTCGTAATTAACATGCAATAGTGCAACGAACACAATCAGCTCATTACAAATGCATATAACTATTGACATATAATTTTATCAGAACGTAATGTTTGGAAACGGAAACGAGGCCAGCTGGTTTCATTCATTCATTTGCGAAAATAACTACTTAAGTATGAAACGAATTCATTCATAGATAAAGTCAATGTGCTAGATATTAAATATTAAACGCAACATTAATAATGAAGTATATAATTATTTGATACTAGCTGTAAATCGCGTTATAGGGTTTGATCAGATGTTAGGCATAAAACTAGTTTATCTTCCTTGGCGCTCAAGCTTGGTTTGTACGAAATTTCATCAAATTTGAATTTGATAAAATTTGGCCATGAAAGAGAAACATAACTACCGAAACTATCCGGATACCGTTACCGAAACTATCCGGATAATCCGAAATAATTTTATATCCGCAACCGTATCTGAAACCGGTCAAATTTTAATACATCCATATCTATACCTAGATCCGAAATGACATATCTATTACATCCCTGGCATTGACTATATTCATGTATTCACTAATATGTGATATTATATAGTGATATAATATGTGATATTATATAGTTTATTACATTTCTCAATAAATGGGCTATCGACCGCTATTTCTTTCAAATCGGATTTATCCCGATATCAGCGTATTCAAATAAATATACACTCTTCAGGTTTAGATTATTGCACAACTGATTATAAAATGATCGACTAAATAAACGATGGATGGATTGTGTGAAAGGCGATATGGTTAGAAAGATTGTTACTTGTGAGATGACGTCCGACGGAAAGGTACAGAAGAAGAGGACATGCTGCGCCAACCCCAAGTAAAATTGGAATGATTATAAATATAGACAATAATTCTCTATTGAAAAATATGCAAATGACAATTGACTTTATTAGAAACATAGTTTAAATATACTCTTATATAACAGGTGTCTATATCAAATTAGTGGTCGTTTGTAGGAATTAGAAAATACTATGTCTAAGGCCGACTTGATAACATATGAAAACATGCCTTATCTCGTTACAATGTTACAGATTAGATAACAGATCAAGGACGCTTGATACTTTCGGTTATTTGATGGTAAATACATTTGAATCTTATTGTATCTCATATGTTTTACTTATTAAATCATATAATATTTGGCACATGACTAGACGGTGCTTGGCATAAATTATACATAATTATATCTTTGTGAAAATATTGGTACCTATGTGTGTCTTCAGAAAATGAGATATTTAATAAACGTTTTCCCTTTTAACAGGCAAAATTTATTTAATTGTGAATTACAGCTAATGCATCCAACATGGCCGAGAGCGTATAAAATATGTCAAACAAAAGTATATTGGAGAATATATTTTACGTAAAAAATATACGGTAGAACACGAGGTGACACAAGGCGGTAAGGTCAATTGGTCGAGATTAAGCCGAGATGTAAGAATTAGGACATTGATATCTACCATCCTGCGGACAATTAATAATCTTGAGATTTAAATAAATATATTTGGTATCTAACCGTTAAGGAGGCAATTAATTAAGGAACTTAATTAATATAACATTGTTCTTATTCTTATTACTAAAAAATGCATCATGTGTATAACATGATTTTAGGTTTATTATTAGTGTCTACTCAACTATTAATAGATTCTTATAAGGAACTGGATCGATGGGCGTTTCATATTTTAATGAGAACTACTTATTTACTGATTTTTTTATTAATTCTATGATTGTCAAACTTATGTGTTTCAAAATTAAATAAAATCATATATGATTGTTTTTCTGAAGATATCATGGTTAAGTTCGGTATTCAAAAAAAATAAAACATCGGAAAAACAAACATTGTTGGCAATGTCACACTTCCGTGCCCCTGAGAGTGCGTCAGTCCTGCACCTGATATCTCATCTTGTGTGGGATTTCCGCCACATCACATTAAGTGAATGAGAAACGAGATTTCAAGTGTTTGCGCACTCATTTATGCAACATGACATGCATAATATAGTCTGTGGAACGGAGTCAACAAAGTCATGTAATCATCCGTATAACACCGTCGACCTCTTATCAAAATGTTCTTCAAGGGAAGTTGATTCAAAGATGTTTACTGATCAACAGCGTCTTGTATAACGATGATTTTTATATTCATTATGTTACCGGATCGTTGTAAGATCGGTTCGCTTATAATAAATCTAGTCATACTTTAAACCGTCGAAACATATTTAACGGTGCATCTTGTTTTTACTGTGACAGAACAATTAGAGTTAAACACACCACATACACACAATTTAATTATTGTAAAGTTCTCCGTTGAGAAAAATATATTATTATTTTTTGCTCCGCACGTGTCCTGTGGGCTTAGGCAAAACAACTCGCCAAAGTTTCATCACAATCGGTTGAATCGTTTATAAATATATAAAGGGGATGATTCAAAAATTTTTTTTTATTTATATACTAACGGAGCTTACAAAACGGTGCCGTATACGGTTTACATTACGGATTCCAGCCGAGATAAACCAATAGCTAGAAACTCTAGACAGCGACATTCGATTTGAATACGGATTACTTCGTACTTATGAATTAAACAAAATGATTTTGTAGTCTATTAAAATTTTGCCTTTTTAATAAAATAAAAAAAAATCATCTATAGATTCAACGGGTTAATAATACTCGTACTAGCATCTTGCTACCATTCCACAAGGTCATGATTGAAACTCATCAATTAACAAACTATGTATGTTTAACCTACTGTTGGGCTAAGGCCTTCTCCGTTTGAGAGAAGGTTTGGAACTTATTTACGACGATGCTTCAATGGGAGTTGGTGTATTAACAAACAGGTTTCCTCACTATGACTGTTCTTCTGGTTCTTTCACCGTCAAACACAAGACGAATTTTAAAAACACAAATAAAATCACAGTATACTACTATTCCAACCATAACAGGAAACATTTGACAGCAAATTGACGTGATATCATAGCTTAATTTTCACTATGGATTTGAGAAAAAATGGCGTTTTGAACGTCGACGAAACTGTTATCGGAATATTGGAAGTAAAATTAAAGTGGAAATAAGTAAGTGTAATAGTGTTGTACTATAAATAAAGATATATTATTCATAAACTCTTAGTAGTGCACAATATAGCTGAGTTTAGCAAATCGCATGAAATACCTACGTAAATGTAAGGGTTGTTTATCTTTTTTCCTACTTCCATTGGAATAGGCTATAGTTAAAATTCACGTGTTCTAATTATTAGACCATCTGGTTCAGTAATAATTTATCTTAATTAAATAATAATTATACGTCGAATTATAAAAAAATCCTTTTAAAAGATTGGCTTGAACATATTGTTAATTTTTATACCGCGAATACATTAATATGGAAATTGAATGATATCATGGGGAGGGTTCAATGGCTTTACATTTGTTCGAATTAAGGGTGTGGGTGGAGTGTGTGATGTATAGGAGAGAGCGTTTAGCGATTTGATTGATTAAAATGTTATTTATTTGTTAGCTATATCTTATATGAAAAAAATTAATTAATTAAATACAGTAGTTGCTCTATTTAATTAATTTACATAAATAATTACCAAAAGATAACAATAATAATAATATCAAAATAAAATAAAAATACTGTCAATATTTTTTTATTAACAGAAACACTTAAAACTATTAAAATTTGTTACAATAAATTGTATTATAGAAATCATTTATTTTTTTCAACATAAAATCATTTTTATGTATGTTGTATGAGGTAGAAAAAATCTTTTATTAGTATTGTAGCGATCTTTTCATTTGTCGTCGTTTGAAGTTTTGATTATCTATAAATATAGTCTAATGTGCTTTTATGTCAGAATAATGAATAGACCCACTATTTTTCTTCAGTTCCCTGTAAATCGCAAAGGTAGGCTCTGCGTTAATCCAGAAAAAGAAATAGACCATATATTATTAGTTGTCGCCCGCGGCTACGCTCACCTTTTAGGAGTTGATTGTCAAGTGTTAGTCATAAAAAGTAACTTTGATTAACTTCAGTTTAATGGTTTCGCCGTGAAAGGGTAACCGGCAGACAGACAGACAGAGTTACTTTCGCATTTATAGTATTAATTTTGATTCATTTTTAGACAATGTTCTCGAGACAAGTTATTAGATTTTTTAAACTTTACACCAAACCAACCTTATCAGAGAAACGAAACGGCGATTTTAATTACTTCATTGACCTTTTGGTGCTTAACTAACACACTTTTGGTGTTTTAGCAACTTCTTTTATTTATATCAGGTATGGTTTTCTTATTAAATATGGTCAATAATATATGTACTTATATATTCTTAGTCTTGTTTAGTTAGTCTAACTTAATAGTGAGTAATTTTTAATTAAAAGACTAATGTCTTTATCAATATTAATCTTAGTCAAAATAAACCACACAAATAAACAAAAAAATAAAAATACATTGATAGCGATAGGCATAATTTTTTGTAATTATTAAAACTTTTTATATAAATCATAAAAGACGTTCGTGTCGTATTTTTTAAAAAATATGGTGTTCATTTATCTGTCACTTGGTTATTATAGCAATTTTTTTACGTACATTAATAGAAATGTTTAAACTTTGTATGTATAGGTACTTACCATAGATTTTAAACAAAAAAAAAAGTACAATGTCAAAGTGAAATCAAAACTATTTGAATAAAAATACCTTAAGTAGGTACTAGATTTGTGGGATAATAAACACGAATAATTTCGGTAGAATATAAGTCTAACGATCATATTATCGTACTTAAGATAATCATGTGGACAGGAGTCAGAAGGACAAGAGAATATAATTTTATCGTGGTAAATATAAACAATTAAGTAATCAATAATGATAATAATTTGCGATAACCAATAGTGGGTAAAATAGAATTATTGTGCAATTTACAGTGCATCGTTTCTACGAAAAAAATCGTGTAAAAAAGCTTATGTCATGAGCTGTGAAAATGTGTGTTGTTTATTTATGTATGCTGCAGATTATCCATGCAGATAAATAAAATACACCAATTGGATTAGTTGTTAATAGTATTTGTTTTTTTTTTTTTTATAGATCGAGGAGGTTATGCAGCAGAAGGTGCCAAAGGTGCCTAGTAACATCAAAGTCCAGTAAGTCATGATTATTAATAAATAATTATTATCTACTATGTACTAATAACATTTATTTATCGTACGATAATTTCTAAACTAATTGCAAATATTATTACAATGTTTTATTAGATTTGTTAACTGGTAGTGCCATCTATTACGAAATGAAGTAAACTTTGGCTCCTTTCTTATAGATGGCGCTGTTCATAAATTGTATAGTTACGTAGTTCCGTAGCAAAATATGCTATTTCGATTTTAACATCACTGGTTCGAAACCTGGTATCTCTGCATTTATATTTTTTTATAGGCAACCGCAAAGTTCTTCATTCATCCGTAAAGGCATAGCGGCAAATTTTTTTAAGACAACCTTCAGCTCTCGAAGCAAGGCGGTTCCAACCGCCACTTCCTTCTCGGTTCAAGAAACAAACAAAATAGGTAGTGCGGAGACTAAGCCTGTTACAAGAAATAGACCAAGAACCGGTAAATATGTCATACTTTTTATTTGTACAATTTATTATTATATATTAATTGATAATCTTTTTGCTCGGGTGGAATATATTATGTATTAAACAAGATGTCTAAGGTTACTATCAAGGAAATGTAGGCAAATAATCACGAGACCGACGCAGCTGGAGGGTACAAAAACCTGTCCTGTCTAATCACACAGTTTTTAAATTAGAAATATTCTCAGGTGCAATTTAATAAGCTTGAAGTTGAGCCCTAAGATTTGATTTACCGAAGAATTTACTCGTATGTCAAAATCCGGCTACAAGTATCATACAATATTTTAGTCAGTATGAGTATTACGTACCTAAAAATAGCTTCTTCGTAAATTTTTATTAAAAAATCCTATGATTTATAGTACCTAGTCGATTAAGATTGTTATAATTTTCTAAATATCTTTATATAATGTTTTAAGGTCGCAGGAATTTATAGTTAACTCGATTTCCACCCTACCAGTAAAAAAATAGCTAATTAGGTATATTTTTGGTAGGCCTTAATTATAAAAACATTATGTTTATGTTTAATACATACTATTTTATTTTTTATTTCTTATAAGTACCTCAAACTGAAACAAAGATCAGAAGACGGAATAGTGAAAGAAATCTAAGCCTTCGAATTGATAAAAACTTGGAATCTCCCAGACCTTTGAGCAACACGCCTACTTCGCCAGACTATGGGGGTAGTAGAACGGTTAAAAACGACCTCAGCTCCAATGTTTTGAAGATATTAAAAAAAGCACCCGCACCGCCAAAACCGGCGCCAAAAACTCCAGATTCCTTACTGCCGCCATCTTTGAAGCCGAAAGTTCCAGAGAAAGTTAAATTAAAACGTGAAAAATATGTAAACAACAATACTGTTTGGACAAACGCGAATTTAAAGAGTGAGAAAAAAATACCATCAATTAATATTCGGTAAGTATTAAACAAAACTATTATCATTTATCCATTTTAGTGGTGTTTGAAATCTCTTGTATTTACATGTTTTGAAGTACTTATAAGGATACTTAATAAATAATAATCTCAAAGTAAAATTTGCTTAACTAATTTAATCAGGCGATTGTATTTTGTTTTATCAACTTAAGTTTTCCCGCCATTGTCACAAACAAAAGATAAGTCATGTTAAATTATTCGGGTCATTGTAATTTAACCTTTAATGTATACTCATAGAGTCGCAGATAGACTTGGCACAATAACCGTAACTATACGAAGTCACACGTGACGAAAAATGTTTGTCTGTGCCTTGTATACCTGCCACTTAACTATACTGCTTTCTCTTTCGCACTCATGTCAATGTATATACACTACGTGTGTTGTCTCTCTTTGCGGTGGGGAATGTTTTACTCGTACTATAATACGACTTTTACGATGCGCTATCGTACCGTAAGTTAAATCGAATCACTTGAGTCTATTGAAATTTGTCGTATTATATAAGAAATGTGAGACCAGACTTTTGAGTTTTGAGCGACCGTACAGCAAGTTTGTTTGCCACGGTTGGCCGCGGACGTGTCCTGTTGGCCGGCGCTTTATTATTTCGAACTTTAAAAAAAAACGAAACGAACTTTTAATAATGGTGTGTTTATAACTAGTGTCTACTGGTGTTGTGTGATCGAATTTAATAAGTGTAGTGTGTTCGAGGTGTTATTGTCATTAGTGTTTAGCGTCTATACACAGATGTAACAAAATTTTTACTTAGTGTCTCGTTACTTGCTTTCTCGTGTTAACATACCACTACAGCGTGTTAGTCGAAAGTAGATTTATTGTGTTTCATTCATCCTTTATATTTAGATTGAATAAAAAATTTAAACGTTGCATTTAACTGAACTTATCGTCTGTATAAAGCAATTATTTCAAATATTTCCTTACGAAATCATAACAGTCGATAACTTCATATTTTAACATTACGGAATTAAAAATATCGTGTTAAGTAAACTATTACAATATTTACTGTATGAAATTTTAGCAAAATAAAGATAAGCAAGGGCTTGTAATAAATAGTGACATTTCAAGGACACTCTTATACGAGTCGCTTCTGAATACAGAATCAAAGCGATTAATCTACATTAATAGATAAAATATTATTCTTGGATGATATTCGTATATATTGCATAGATAATAAATAATTTAAAACTTTAAAATCTGATTATTAAAAAAAACAAACAAAAATTTAAACTCTTGTTCAGTACATTGCTTTATAAGTGATTTATTGAAAAACAGAAAACAATTTAAAAATTCATTTGTTGTTTTCTTAAATTTGACAGTTATTCTTTTTAAAAATCACTTTTTTAAATGGTTAATGTATAGACAGTAAAACGTAAGGTTTTTTGCATCAACGTTCATCCAATGTGCAGATTTAAAACGATTACAATTAAAGAATGAGTATGAATCAACTCGTTATTTGCTTGTGACGTAACTGTCGTTACTATTAAGGCCACACATGGAGATCAAAATGTCACCAATTAAAATAGCAATTAATTATTTTAATTTGGTTACAAGTATGAATATTACAGATTATATTAAAATAATATATAGTAAAAACCTTTAAAAAAACAAGCTATTATAGAATACAAAATTTCGTGTCTATGCTGTTGAATGTTAAGGTTTTTCGTCGGCTGGAGTTGATCTAGGCTTTAGAACCGAGTCAAACAACATAAAAATGTATTGTCATTGGATCTGAACCAATGTGCTTAATTCATTTGCAAGATTAAACCTAAACAAGCTAACAAATAAATATTGCAAGTTAAATAAATATAAAAGGAATGACGTTTTTCAGAACTTAACAAATTATATTAATCACTAACTGAACCTGCGGCTTTACCCGCTTGAAATTGATAAAACAAACAAACATCCATTTTATAATCCGAGAGGCGAATTAAATAAAAAAAATAAATAGACTTCATACGCCAATCAAACTATGTATATACGTAACAAATTGTATCTAAATCAGTTCAGTGGTTTAACGTGAAGAGGTATCAGAGTTGCTTTCGCATTTATAATATTAAGTATACATTAGTGTCAGTAAAACTGCTACATAGCAAACGCTCTCGCCGAAAACCTGTGAAGTCTCAATTGGTCCTCCAATTTATATCGCAATTCGCGTCATTCTTCTGTCACTGACTCAACAGTAACAAACAAGCTGTTATAAGTTGACCAAAATGGACTTAGTTTAACATACAAGATCCACTTTATAAATATACAAACTTAAAGTACCCGTATTGTAAAGATAAATATGAGTGAAACCGTTATTAAGAAGTATCGAGTAAAAGATAAACTGTCACAACTTTTTTCTTAACCTTAGATCGTGTAAATGGGTCAAAAAAATGTGAAACCCATTTATAACATGATCTATTTGAAATTTATTTCGTCATTAAAGCGAAGTTAGTCAATTTCAATTACCACTAAAACATTTGACCTATTTCATTTTACTACATTTATCTCATTTTTAATAGATTTATGTTTACGAAATCTTTTGACCAAATGATGCATCTTTGAACTATTGAATTTATTTCCAAGCGATATCACTAGGTCGGAGACTAAACAAAATTACTGATTGTTAAAACGTCAAGCTAAATGAAGATCTGTATGTTTTTGGCTCAATTAGTGAACTTTCTTTTATTATTGCTTAGTATCTTGCAGTCTGAGTATACAATGTACATAGTATTTGATATCAATTGTATGCGTAATTGGAGCATTCTCTAATTAAAAACACTAAAGGTTACGTAAAAATAGTGACCAAGATGCTTTCTTTATAAGTACCAGATTTAGATGATAAAAAAATATAAATGTTAGCGTTTACTGATTTTTATGCTGGATTCAGAGATTGAATTATACACAATGGTTATAAACATTAATTAGTAGAATAACAAGGCACATTGGAGATTTCTTTCTGTATTTTCTTGGTAGAATTCAATTTCTGGAGTAATGTGTGAAGTGAAGCTTTTCATCCGTAAACGAACTTGTAAAAAGTCGACTTAAAACAGGATGCTTAACTGATATTTATGTTTCGTGTGTTTATTTGTAATAGCAACAAATGCGTGTTGGATAATTATTATCAATAACAATCGATAAATTGTTCATGAACTTTATCAAATGTGGCGAATTTTTGAGTAAAATATCTTTCTTTTGAAATTATTAGGTGCAGTGCACTTCTGTAGTAATAAAAGGCATCAGGCACGTTATTCGAAAGTATATATTGAAAATTATAATAAAAAGAACAATAGTAGAATATTTAATTATTTGAACAGCCAGTAAATAAAATACTAGCTTCAGACAAATTGGTTCATATTGTGTTCATTGTTTCTTTTAAATAATGTACAAATAGTCTAAAAATATATTGCTGAAAGATGAAAAAGAAATCGTCTTATTTATATCAATGTATACAAGAGTTGACCAGACTGAACATGTTGTGACCATTGCCCCATTAAGGAGCGTGCGAACAGAGAATACCACACCTTATTGATCCAAAAGATGCATCTGGTAATATTTTCATACATATCAAGTTTTATTTTCACGTACCAGCTTCTTGCCCGTGTATAAATAAAACTGATTCATAAATCTTCCAATATTAGGATTATATTCATAGAATAAAATTTTATTTATACATTTCTATCATTAACTTATTTTATGAAAAAGAAATCACCAATTCATTATTGTTAATTTTATGGTTATTGTATAACAAAACACAAACAAGTATAATTGTTTACGTTCATTATAAGTTTTTAGAAGTGATAAGATATTCAATCAGGAACCTTTACAGCTTCCTTGATCCATTGCTAGCAAATAAGGCTGTAGTATCTTAGGTTCTGGATAAGATACGTTATCGTGTCAAATTATGTCATTGGGTGTCGATGTTGCCAATGTTTTCAACCCCATGCTTTACAAAACAAATTTAGCATTGATCCTGTGCCTGTTCTCATCCTCAAGACTTGTCAAACTTAACCTAAATAGATCAGGAGAACAATTATTTGTCTGATATAAAGCTACTGTATTCTCGAAAAATGGCTCTAGCAATGTCGGAATTTGAGTGAATTGCTAATCTTCAGAAACACGTGGTATCTCAATCTCATACGATCTTGTTTACGACACATCATGCAGCAGATGCTTTTGATTTTCCTCTGAGATATGAGATCTGAGTACACTATGCGTGATAATTAGTTATTCTGACGTTGAATGAATATAAAACACGTTGGCATCGTAGACATACACCATCATTAATATTCTTTACCACAAAGAATCCTTTAATGCCATTGCGACGTCCGACGGACGCTCCAAACATTAAAATAAAATGAATCGTTAGTGTCTTTGTAGAGAAATTTTATGCCAAGGTTTCCAAGTTAAGGATCTCATTAAAAAGTATAAGATTCTGAATTGATTAGTACCAGTACCAGTGATAAGGATTAAAAGTTTATTTCACCATATAACTCCATTGCAGTTTATCAAAATTATCACAAATATCAAAAATTATGAATAAGTAGACATAAGGTTTTCTTTAATCTTCATGTGAAAGGATTGATTTGGGAGTAAAGTTACCACCGTTATACACCGTGGTGTAGTTACGCTATCTATAATGTCAAGCAAATTAAAGATACGTACATCAATTTGAGAAGGTGACCTTGTGTTAAGGATCATTATTGATCCAACTACTAAGCCATTTCGTTTTAAAACTACCAGTTCTCTAAATTCTAATGAAAAATACAACAATAACTATATAACTGAGCAAAATATATATAAAGCAAAATTTATACATATATAAAGCAAAATATAAATAATAAGGACAAGAGCATTTCATCCTTACATCGTGTTTTGCGCAAACGCAAATTATTATTTCTAAAAATATATCTAGTTAAGTGCAAAAACTTCTCATCGAAATAATGCAGTCTCGCAACACAGATCCAGTTAAACAACTAGTCAAATGTTTGAAAAGTATTCTTGAACTTGAAGAAACGAGAAAAAGGAAACCGTCGTTTCACAACCAGTTGAGAACGTCGTGAATCGTGACACTGTTTTTTTTTTGTGATAGGTTTTATTTATAAAATAACGAATGATTATTTTACGCTGTTTCGTTACCAATTTTTAACGATACCCATATAGTAGCTACAAAATACTGCGTACGAAATGATATTTATATATTAATGGACTATGGATTTAAACATTCGATCCACATTGCTGTCGAATTATAAATTATAATAGAAATTCATGAAACTTATAGATATATATATTATTATACTTTCATGGATTATATTCTATTTAAAAAAAATCGTATTCATTGAGTAATGTCCAGGACTATATAAAATTGCAATACAACCCTATGTTCAATAACATTTAATCCGACTGAAACCGCATACCAACCGTTATAAATAATCCTGAAATAATTCTAAGGATGTGTATCGTTGTAGTCTCTGACAGTGACTAATAAGACACGTAAACAGATTTAGTAAACCCAAGTCTTCGTGTAACGAAGTAGCTAAACGAGTGACTTTTAAGTGTACCGTATAATAATGTTATTTTAAACCGAACAAAACCTATCCTTGAATCACACTTGGACAAATAACTGTTATCAAATATCGCGTATTGGTTTACGGTGACGCATTTAAATATATAATAAGTATTCGAACTAAGTATGTGTTAAATAATTAATTAGAGATATCCTGTTTATAATAATAATAATTACTTGGTGTTGAATTATTGGATAGCTGGTTGAGTCGAGGTTGAGTATTGTTACATTAGCATTTAGGAAAATAACACAATTTCTTCACGCACATAAATGAAATATCCGTTTTTAATAATAAATAAATAATTAAAAATAATTTATATTCCATTTCAGTACTATTTTTAAACAACATATAAAAGCACTTCTATCGCTTTAATTACTGTTAATCTTACCAACTATTTAGGTACGTAATATGTAAATAATTTTCTTGTGTTCTAAAATGATTTAAAGTATAAATTAATAAATTGTTTGAAAGAAAATGTTGTTGCAACTTGCAATTGTTAACGCGTATGAGCATCTCGATAAAGTAATGACCTTCGACAACGTGTGAAAAATTTAAGTTGGTTTACACTAAGTACTGACGATAAACTATTGTAGTAATTTTATATTATATTTGTATACAATTGTTCTTAGATATTTATGAATAAGGAATCGACCGTTCCCTCGTAAAATTTTCAAATTAACCGTGGTTTGCTAGGAGAGCGATAACACATAGCGGTTGCTATAAATGTAAAAAATGCATATGTTGCCATATATTGACGACAATGATGTTCTTCCCGATGGAGGCTATAAGAATATAAAAGTGCATATGTGTTTCAAAACACAGGGATCCCACGTAAATGCGCCATAGGCTATAGACAGTGGTGATCCCTTATCATCCTATGGCCTATTTGCACGTCGACCTGCCTATGACATAACGTATATATAGCCGCCGTTAAAATATGACACCGATATTGTAGTAAATCTGAGCTTTATTTTATATCAAATGGTTCTTATTGAATGAATATTTATTTATTTATTTATTTATCCTTTATTGCACTTTCACAAATTACATTATTGCTACACAAAGTGGCATGAGGTGCAACAGGCGGCCTTATCGCTCAGCAGCGATCTCTTCCAGGCAACCTTTGGGCAGAGGATCATAATATTTACATTTATTATTGTCATAGTAATGTTGAAGGATCACTTATAACCTTACGATAAAATGTCTTCACGATCTTGTATGAACTATCTCGTGTATGCAAGATCCTGTAGTCGGTAACTGAATAAAATCCACGAGGTTAATTAGAAAACAATGGTGGATTCTCTCCCACGACGTGTTAAACTAATGAATACCTCGTTGAGGAACAAGAAATTGTGTGGCATTGTCAAACATATCGTCAACGTTTATAGAACTTATTTATAGTTATGTTGTGTAAATGAAATTTTTTATCTCATAATGCCTAAAGAAAATATTAAAAAAATACAAATTAAATTATAAAAAAACCGTTTTAGTATTTTATTTTTTTAAGTAACTTTTCTCTAAAGTGTAATGTTATTCATACTTTTTAATTCGTTTTTTTTTTCTATATCGTCATGTGGCATTCAGAAGCGCGAATCTGAGAAAATTACATTTTTGTTTCTTAAATCGATAGTATTTATCTAAATACTATCGATATAAGGTGAAATATATTATGTAATGTAAAATGGAATATCGTTAGATATTTTTCATATCTACTATGTTTTTGACATATGTATATGTGCACTATCATCATTAGCTTAAAAAATAAAACCATTGTAATTATATACAAATATTTTTATAATAATTTAACCGAAATACTCAATATAATTGTTACACGTTATAATGATGATATTATTATAAAAATATCTATAGGTACGGCATCCTTTAAAAGGATTTTTCAGTTTAATTTGGTGTTGGGGCGTTTTGCAAGTTTGTTTTGGTAGGTACCATCCACTCATCATTTATTCTATTGCTAAACAGCAATACTAAGTATTGTTGAGTTTGATTTGAAGAGCGTGTGAGCCAGTCTAACTACAGGCACAAGGGACATAACATCTTAGTTCACAAGTTGGATGCTGCATTGGCGGTGTAATTGATCGTTAAAAAAATTCAGCTGCTATAGTCTTTGGGCAGTGGTGACTACTTACTATCACTTGGCCTATTTGCCAGTCCACCTACTTATATGACATAACACAAAAAAGACGAAATCATATTATTTATATCAAAGAAAATGGCTATATATTCTGTAGCCCTTCTCAAAAAAGTTAATCCTTTGATTAACGCTTACGAATTAAGACACTAACTCTTCTTTTAATGATAATTTTGAAACTGTTCATAAAAATAATCCCTTCTAAAATGACTGTTGATTATAAATACACAACAGACACAACAAAATTCTCTGATATCCAGAATATCATTAAACTTGGAATAGGTCTCTTGTAATGAGCCCTACTTAACTACTACTTGAAATTAAAATTAAATAGCATTATACAATTCATATTATGTAAGAGTTTCTATACCAATTATATATCCTCTGTGGAGTCGATCATACCAATAGGCTACTTTCACTCGACATGCGGGCGTTTGAACAAGACAATATGTTTGTACGTGATTGACTGATGAGATTACATTATATGAACGTGCTGTAATAGACGTTACTATTTATTTTCATATTGATTAGGGTTTCGCTTGTGTATAATAGTCATTTGTTTCTTGTTATACCACCTGTGCGACATATTATGTGATTTTGAATTTATATATCATGTAGAGCGTTAATTTATGCAGATTATCCGTAAGGCAATGTAGGAAGTAAGGCTTTAAAATCGTTATTAATGAAATTGTTGACGTCAAATATTGTTCTTATTTGAATAGAGTGATATCACATCTTTCTCTTACAGTAATATAGACTCCGTTGCGATAAAAAAAATTGGGAGACTTGCATCGATTAGGGACCCGACATGTTTAACCCGGTCCTGAAAGTATATCAGAAGTTATAACTGTGTCGAAATACAGTAATTTAGTTGGTGATAGAGTCTCGTGCAAGCCCTTATGGTTATGAACCACTTACTGCTTAATCCAACGCCAAACAACAATAAGTGTTTGGTGGGTGAGAAAGTTAATATAATTTATGTTAACATCTTAGGTTCTGATTCTGATAATTGGTTAAATAATTGATAATGATAAATTAATTATATAAGGAAGGCTTATTGTGGAAATAAATATCGGAGAGAGTAATCATAAATGTTTATTACCATACATACATAAATACTTATTATTTTATTTATAGATGAATTCTCTAAACATGGAATGGACGTTATTAGTGTTTTATCGGCCGGATATACCATTTTAAACCGTGTGAATTTTTCTGAACCTTCCAATGAAGCGTTTTAAGCGTTCGTCTGGTGTCGGGATAGCATCCCATCGGTTAACGCATCCGCAAGAAGGGACGGCGGAATCAATTTACATGCAGCTTACACTGCGCCGACCCTAAATAAATCGTAAAAGATCAAGATTAATGATGAATAATGGAATTAGAATTAGATTTTTACTAAAAAGACTGACTTTGAAGGATTGTTGATACTGTCAGTTAGGGGCGCACAGTTACTCGTCTGACGTGAAGTTATTATTGATGTGAATTCGTGGAACAAAATAAATGAAGGCCTGAGAATTCGTAACCACATCTAATTTTATTGAAGTGCCATTGGTTATTTTTGCGTTTGTAATACCCAATTAAACATAATTTTGTTGTGTATTTCTTAATTTCTCATGTCAGTGAACGTGCTTATAAGTATATTTTCTGTATCGGTCGTGCATGTTGCTTGGGACCAGATACAAATTGACTATGAAAATAATTATCCGTTGCATGTAATTCACAATATTTTGTACACGGAGGATTTAACCACAATGTTGCGGTTGAATAACAACTGTTTCTCCAAGTTAGGACAATATCAAACATTGCTACTAAATGTAAGAAGCTCCCATCTACCATCGAATTCAATTCTAATAACTTTTCCGGGTACCAGTCACTCGCCAACCGGTTATTTTTGGTTAGCAGACAACTATTTAAGCATTTGTAATGACGTGATTTGCGGTTGTGGAAATTTGCTCAAAGTACGAATTTGGTACAATTTATTTATTTATAGTACAAAACTGTATGCATATCATTACAGGACATGGTCCTAATTCGATATTACAGCACGTTTAACAATATTTAAAATAAGTCTACGTTATATATGATATAGTCCAAGTTATATATAAGTTATAGCTATAGTTGTAAAACACATAAAACATGAAACACAGTTCACACTGTTCGCTCTTTCTTGATATTTTTTGTATTGAAATATGTTGAACGTGTCTAATTAAATTACAAGTTTATTGAAGATATTGCATGACAGTGGACATGTATGACTTTAAATTTTAGCTATATCTATGATTTTCTATATCGCTTTTCGCTGTCAGTGTAAGAAGTATTAGCCATCTTTTACTTACCACTAAACCTGGGAACTAAGATGCTATGTCCCTTGTTCCTGTAGTTACACTCACTAAACCTTGAAACCGGAACACTGCAATTATATTGCGGTTTGGCGGTAGAATTAATGCGTGGTACCTACCCAAAATAATTTCAGTTTTGTATCATAACTTTAACTTCAATCTTGCGACATATTTAATAAGGAGATACATTTGTGATATATTATTATTTACTAATGTAGGTTATTTTCCATTGATATCCCATAACAATACAGTCATGGTAATGATTATGCAATATTTCATCAATTGTCATCGTGACGTATTAACACATTAAACATTCATGATGCAGACAACAGAAGGAGCGTTTTTCCGATACACAGCCAAGTAAAGACATGGGTATAAACGAAGATCAGGCGTGATCTAGATAAATGTTCATTATGAATATATAATAATCCTCAGTAACGTGTATAGGTATTTAAATTATGGAACCAATCCTAAAGATCATCAACTAGAGGTAGTGGTGGCGTATTGACGTGGTAAGGAGACGTTATACCGGGTGAAGATCTTAAATTTTCTGCCTTTATAGAAAAAATAATAACTCAAACATAATCGGGGTAGCAAAAATAGTATAAAATTGGAGTGACGCTTCATCATGCTGTCAATGTTTTTATATTATGCTATGTGTATTTATCGCCCGCGGTTTTACTTGCGTTTTTACTTGCATGGTCTTTTTACTAATATATCCTTTGTAATTTCTTGGGGTTTATAGCTAGCTTCATACCAAATTTTAACAATATCGGCTGATTGGTTTCGCCGTGACAGACAGAGTTACTTTATACTTTACTTTAGTTACTTTATAACACTTGTATATTTACTTGGTGATAGGGTTTTGTGCAAACCCGTTTGATTAGGTACCACCCACTCATATTCTACCGCTAAGTAGCAATATTTAGTATTGTTGTGTTCCGGCTTGAACGGAGAGTGAGCCAGTGTAACTACAGGCTACTAAAAATATGTTTTTTTTTTGAGCGCGCATCACGTAAAAAACCGCTGATTCTTTTATAATGAAATTTCTATTTTTGTATTCACCGTGTTTCATAGGCTTATACCCAAACACAACATAAATCAAAGTACGATGGAGCCACAGTAAGTCAAGTGGCTTCTAGTTAACTATATATTACAAGCTGGGGGCAACAACCCCTGGGGTCGGAGTTTACTAGTAAAATTGTTTAATTCATTTCAAGTAATATAATTTTGAGTATTTAATGATTAAATTCCCCGTAAATGAGGTCATTTTATAATACATAGTATATAAATATTCTTGACATTAAACTGTGTTATATAAACAATATTATATATCTGGTTAATATTATACCAATAATTACTATGGCGCCGATAAGTCGTATAATCTGCAATGCCCTGGCCCTTCCCGTCTCGGGTTACTCTCCATCGGTCTAGAATATATCATATCATGTCATTCGTGGTTCAATTGCCTTGTAAAATTTAATTATATTACAACTTATGTACCAGATAGCCCATATAAATAAAGCGTATTATTATAGCTTTACTTCCAACGGTAATCTTGGAGTTAATTTGTTCAAGCCTCTACCCTCTAAAATCCTAAGACGGTCATACTAAAATTTCGATAGTGAACCTGCCTTGTTATAAAACCTGCAGAAAAATTTATAATAGACAGATTCTTGGCGTTGGCTCTAATATAACGAGGGTATTAGATATTGCTTAAAAACACGAAACATGTGTCTTCAATATGGCGGAATTATTTGATTAAAATTAGATATTGTAAACTCGGCGATAGCCGATAAGTAAATTTACGTATTAGGGCCTGAATTTTTATCTAAAAGGCTTATGGCTAATAATAATAAAATTAGCCTGTGTATTATATTTTATCCTATTGAATTAGTTCAAGGGCCGAGATGGCCCAGTGGTTAGAACGCGTGCATCTTAACCGATGATTTCGGGTTCAAACCCAGGCAGGCACCACTGAATTTTCACGTGCTTAATTTGTGTTTATAATTCATCTCGTGCTCGGCGGTGAAGGTAAACATCATGAGGAAACCTGCATGTGTCTAATTTCAACGAGATTCTGCCACATGTGTATTCCGCCAACGTGCATTGGAGCAGCGTGTTGGAATATGCTCCAAACCTTCTCCTCAAAGGGAGAGGAGGCCCTTAGCCCAGCAATGCGGAAAATTTGAATTAGTTCAAGAAAATATTTCAAGTTTTTGTAATGTTGTTAAATTTATAAGTGCATATTAAGAAGCGGGGATTTTAGAAGATGAATGTATGTATCACACACAAATATACGTTAAAAATGCTAATCGCAAAATTCCTGGGTTATTTGATTGTTAGAATTTGTTATCAGCTCTAACGACATAACTCATTTGTTCTTTAGAGTAAAAACTAAACAAATTATAAATGTGAAAAGTGTGTTTGTTTGTTCGTTACGCTTTCACGTCTCAAATTCTCACCATCATGAAAATTTACATTTACGTTTTCATATATCGAAAAGGACATAAGCACCTAACACCTGCGATACAAAGAGAATAGTATTGAAAAAGTATATTAGTCATTTCCAAACGAAACCCGAGCGCAATAATGGGTCATTACTTACTAAAGAATATTTAATTTAATACGTATTTTTATAGCCTTTATTTTCAGCGCATTAAGAACTATATTAGACTGTTGTTATATAACGGTCGTGCGCTTAGAAATCGAGGTCCCAATTCATAGGTTAGATTTGAAGGTCAGTAATGGCGCCAATCAAAATAAGTGTACGGGTTTTAAATGATGTTTTTGTGTCAAATATTTGTTAATGGCTGGTAGATATTCTTTTTAATAGTTATTAAATGTAAATAATTTATACAAATCGATTTTTGATTAGTATCGAGATAAGTACGTCTGTTTGTGTCCCACGGCTGCGAATTTAAATAGTTCAAATCAATCATTTAATGAATTACTTGGTGGTAGGGCTTTGGGGAAGACCGTCTGGTTAGTTACGCCACTCATCAGATATTCTACCGCCTTGCTTTGTTGTGTTATTGTTGTGTTTTATTTGAGTGTGATTAAGGCAGTGTAATTAGTACAAAGGACATTACATCTTGATTTCCAAGGTTGGTGGAACATTGGCGATCTGAGGAATGGTTAATATTTCATACAGCGCCAATGTCGATGGCGTGACCACTTATCGTCAGGTGGCCCAATTGCCTGTCTGGATACCTATATTAAAATAGCTATTTAGATAGAGAGATGGTGTCAATTATACAGAAAAATACCAGAGGTTGGTAAATAGTTTTTACCTTTAATAAGTAATCAAATTAAACTTAAATATACTTTACTCAAGTATTGCTCTGATGTTAGATGGTACTATCAACACCAAAAGTTGGTGCAAATTTTGGCCCCGGTTGGTTGAAACTGGTTTTAAATTTGCAAGATTTGATGGAAACATTTCAAACGACATATGAGTGTATAAAAAATCTACTAATTATATATAATTAGTAGATTAAATACCAGGAGTAGTTTTGTTTGAAATATATAATGCCGACCCATTGATCTACTCTCAAAAACGATATACCCATCGCTGTGAGCGATAAAAATAATATAAGACTGCAATACAGACTTCCATATTGGATGTGGCGCGGAGCTACGCGGCCACGGCTGGTCGTTCACCCATTCCTAGCTGAAGGGTGACCACGTGACGCATGCTTAGGAGAACTCGATACTTAATAACATGACCACTATAACGGATTGCGATTGACGATTTCATGATGAGTTTATCAAATTTAACATTATTTAGATTACATCGTCTTCATACGTTTTATAAATTTTCTATTTGTTATATTTTCTGACGATTAAGTTAAGCAGCGTGGTGGAATAAGCTCTTCAAATTTAGAGGAGACCATAACCCAACAGTGGGACATTGATAAAATGTTACTTTATTTTTTATTCTTATGTTAAATATTTTGATACTAGATAAATGTTGAAGTTAAATAAAAAAATATATTTTTAATTAAAATTTTAAAAGTTAACGGTGTCATTATTACTAATGGTCACCCTACACGATACCACAAATCGAGGTATGCCATTCAATAGTAACGTAAACTTATTAATTCTTTGCGAGATTTATAGATATATGGCACGATTAAATTATACATATATCAATAAATATTAATATTTATAATGACAACACTGATTATAATTCATGTCGTGTTCTTGAATGGAATTCTGACACATGTATATACATTATCCACTAACCCGCAGTGCATCAGCGTGGTGATGGTCTACCAAAATAATGACCTCATTAGAAGTTATTTTTCCACCAGTAATATACGATTTGATAATATTGAGAACCGTTATTTGATAACCTATTATTGGATATAAATAGTCACGATTTAGTTAAAAATAAGTTTAATGAATTACGCACGGGCAGATCCGCAGCTTCAGCTAGTTCTTAATAATCTTATTCTTATCTTATGCGTAAATAAAATCAATCGTCCATTTTTGTTTATTTCTCATTCAACAACAACCATAGTCGGACTTCATTAGCATAATAATTAAAGTAATATTAATTCAAGTCGTCTCTTTTATGCACTTCTAAATAATTATAAATCTAACATATTACTTAGATAGCTTTAACGTTAGATAAATTTAACGTTTATCACTCATAATATTTTTTACGAAATTTAGTTGAGTACGGTCTCTATAAAACCGTTGGTGGCAGAGGTCAAAATGGTATCGATACGCTGTTATCATAACGGTAACTCTATTGACTTTTATTGGAGGAAAAAAAAACACTGTATATAAATGTATAATGATATCGATAAAATTAATTAACTTATAGGAAAAAACTTGGATTATCGAAGACTATCTGCGCCGCGCAGTTTTACCCTTTTCAAATATTAAACGTCAATACTCCACCCCGGTGACCGAAGCGTGGTGTTCTATAATTTACTTTTTTACCTTTATTATTTACCTCCTCAATAAACGAGATATTTATCGCTAATATATTTTTGCAAATCGGTCTGGTAGATCTTGAGATAGCGCAACAGATAACAAAATCTTTAGCATTGTAATATTAGTAATTATCGTTCATGTTATTATTATATTCTTGGTGGTAGGATTTTGTACTTATGACGAAAAAAAATACAATAATATACCAAATTCGAAATCATATTTCGTCTTTTTGTTAATGCATAAAAAAGTTTGGTTAAAAGTAAACATCTGGATAACAATCCAGAGATAATACCAGATGTCTCAAATATAATAATCAACTGGTTAAATAAAATAGAACAAATAGGTGTTAAGACATAATTTTAGTTATGATTTTTTTATAAGTTTTTTCTGCAATAAATTTAAATTTAATAAATATGGCCCTCCCCAAACTCTGGTAGCGAACGCTCCTGCTAGGTAATGACCGGTATGCGTTGAAATCCCTTTTAATTTGGGTCTATTATTAACAGACACGATTTGCACTATAAAATTGCATATGTCCGTGTCCAAATGAATATAAATTGTCATAACGATCGATTGAACGAGTTCATTTGTTGTAACTCTATATACAAATATAGGATAGTATAAAAATGTTGTCCGTATAAAAATACACAAAGGTATCAAGGTCAAAGTGTCGAAGTATCGAAACCTAGTTACCAAACAAATATACCCTAAACAATTGAAGTATTATACAGATTAACAAAATTGATTGATTCATAAATCTCGAAAGTTTGAATGAATGAATGGATGTTTGTTACTCAATCACTCTAGAACAGCTGAACGGATCTGAATAAAATTCAGTCTTGCTTTTTAACATCTGCAAAGTCAGTCCCCCCACCTCACACACGAAGCCATGAAGCTAGTAGATATCATATGAAAGTCCTCTTTGAATAAATTGCCCGATAAAAATAAATAACGGTGAAATCCGAGGGACTCAGGGTGTGGTGGCAGTCCATTCCCCTATATGCTAATTGCATACGAGTCGAGGGACGGTGCATGTCTTTTATGAGGGGTCTTAGATTTACTTCGATTCGATAAATTATATTGGTGATTGTATCTGGATATGTTACGGGTTATACTTAATTTATGATGGTAATAAAATGCTTTTTTTTAGTAATGGTAATATTTTATATATAGTTTTTCCGATTAAAAGAGAGTTACGTAATTTAATATGTTTGATTGAATTTTTTATAAGTGTAAAATCAAAATAATAAATATATTTATTCTCTCACAGACACAGACATTATAGTTTATATATTTCACGCGCCTTTATAATAAGTACAATTGTGTGTACGGGGAGGCAGGAGCCCAAACTAGTTTGCCCTGTACTAAGAATTCTGGAGGGGGGGGGGGGGAGATTCTAGGATAGGAATTATTTAAAATATTCATAATTAGAGAAAATGCTTTATTTTGAAATAAGTACAAAAAAGAAAAACCAATTTTTATTATCTGTCGATAAAAAGCACTACCACGCTAAACCGCTACGCGTGGGAAGTGTGTAAAGAGTTGTGACCGAATTAAATGATAATTTTTCTTCAATGAATTCTATATTGTACATTATATATACAATATATTTATGTATATATCCTTGATGTTATCATGAATCAATAGCACGTGTGACGCGACGGTACCTACCATCGTATTGTCGAGTTGTTATCTGTTATCTGATACGATGCGATAGGAAGCTATTTTCGTTAAGTAAATAAACGACTGACGTCCTTTCAAAGACGTCTGGGTTACTTGGGATATTGATTTTGTTAGTTCAAACGACTTGTAGGAAAACTTACCCATTCGACTTTGTATAAAATTACCGATAGCGACTTTATATAACGCTGCTATAGTTTGTATAGAAGAGTTTTCACAATTTATAATAGGATTAGTTGTAAACGCGGCTTGTCATAGGCTTTTGGTCGCTGGTCTCGGTAGCATGCCAAAGCGATCCCGTGGCGCCCACCGAAGGGACGGCGAGGGTATCGCTGGTTTTTTAGTGGGTATTCCGGTGTACTAGTCGTCTTGGGCATCGGCGAGTCCCACATACTCCCCACTTCCACGTGGGGGAATCGCGTAACGCAATTATCCAGCGAGAAAAAAAAAAGCAAACGGTCGCTCAGAATTAAGAGTCCTTTTAGACCGCTGAAAAATTAAACAATCACTAGTTTTTCTATGTTAATAAATTGTTGACTTCTGAGTCTGCAGTAATAAATGATTCAGTAGTTTAAAATTTCAACCATACCATGTTTAGACACGGCCTCTTTAAACCTTTTATATGTTAATGTATAAAGGTTCGATGTTTCCGATAGACGCTAAACAATAGTGATAATAATTCCGATCACACAACAGCCGACGCAGTGACCGTTACGTTATGCAAATAGAAACGAAAAGTAAAACGATAACGAATATGATATAAAATAATCAAGATGATGAAGTTCAAATCCTTGTTCCGTAGAGGACCAAGTCAGGGAAAGCAGGAGGCGACCTTGAAAGGCGCTCCGTCGGTGTCCAGCCTCGACTCGAAGCACCACAAAGTAGCCCCGGCTAGAGAAAAAACACATAAGATATTCGGATCCAAAGAGAAATTACACAAAGCGCATAAAAAGAAGGATTTAGGGAATAACAATGCTGTATTAGAGGATCCTGAATTGAGGGAGGGCTTAGAGTTCGAAGATGGGCAGGATAGGGATCATGATTACGGCAGCGCGGAGGAGCTGGGGGTGGGTTCCGTAGATGAACGGGGCTCCCAAGAGTGTATCAGCCTGCCGGTGACGCTGAACGCCGACCACATGCCGGGCTTCCAAGAGGTCGAGCTCAGGCCGAGAGTACCATCTGAGGTGAGTTAATAACATACACTATTGTCTTAATAATTTTTGACGAGTTCATTGTTTCGATGTGAACAATAGTTACTTTATCACACGTACTTTTACCTAAAACGGTCAGAGAAAGTTGAATTTTGTAACAAGAGGAGAAAACAATTGATGAAAAAACATATTAAACGAGGAAAAAAAACGTATAATTACATGTGAGTATTGTGATATAGTGTTATATTTTTAGTACAATGTTGTTTTCAGGTATCGCTCACATCAGGAGTCCGTGAGTTAGAATCGCTAAGGAGAGAGTTGGAAGCGAGCGCGATGGAGCGGGCTCAACTACAAGCTCGCGTGGACGAGCTGCTGGAGCGAGCCAATGAAGCGGATAGATTGCGGGCTGAACTTGAACGACTCAAGGTAATTGAGCAGCAACCGATACAATAGGAATCAAACATAGATTTATTATCACAAAATCTTGTCGTGTCTTAGAGTCATACTACAATATAAATTACAGTTCCATTTTCTAAAACGCTGATCAAAGTCAAATTAACTAATCCGGCTTTAATCTGAATGTTAATGATCGATGGCAGCCGATGACGTAATAGCTGACCAATAAACGTTCGAAGTTAAGTCAATATGTTGATCTGGCTTTGATCAACGTTTCTCAAAACGAAGATGTAATATAACTTTTTATCGTGTTCTTTCCTTTGGATTTAATTCTCATTTCATAAAAAATTAAATATTTATTATTCGATGAAAATGATATAAGAATTGACGTAAGAGATGTTTTCTTAAAATATGATCATGTGATGTTATCGGTTCCGTAGAACCACGAGTCGGAACGCGAAGCGGCGCTCGAGCGCCTTGCCGACGAGAACGGCGCGTTGCGAGCGCGGCTGCGCGGCGTGGCGCACTCGCCGCTGTCGGACAGCGAGAAGCGCCAGCTGCTGCTCGCGCCGGCGCCGCGCCGCATGCACTCCTCCGCGCCCGCCTCCATCGCGCTTGCGCACAATGTAATTACACCACTGGCTAGTCCTTTTTTAGTACACCAGAATACCCTGTAAAATACCAACGGTACCATCTCCGTCTCTTCAGCGGGCGACATAGCTTCACATGCTACCGTGGTGGTTAGCTAGTCCTGGGTCAAAACCCAGCTATTAAAATATCCGACTATAAAAATCTTGGTAAGAGTGTATAAACACGTAAAGCCGTGTTGAATTTGTCGTCCAGTCGGATTATGATCCATGATAATGATGAGAAATGGTCACTGAAGAACATCATCAACGTTATCTTGAGGAACACTTGGATTCAACAATGATATAGCTGATGAAATGACAAATATTAAACAACATTAGAAACAGTCTAAAGCTTATTATCGTAGGTACGTATAATTGATTGCAGTAGCCAAAAAAAAACACATAATTACCTTGCACAGATAAGCGAAACATGTTTGACAGTAATTATGTAAAAAGGCGAACGGGTTTTTTTATCCGCTACCTGGCGTTACTGATTTTGAATGATTACTAAATATAATATAAATAATTTCAATCGTTTTAAGTTTATTGCATTTAATGATGTCCGTTTAAAATTAAAGGGCGAAGGAGACAGCGGCGAAGCGAGCACTCCGGAATGGGACAAGCATTCGTCGTCTTCTCTCAGCGAAGTCTCCGTCGCTTGTCTGCAGGATCGCATCCTGCAAATGGAAGAACACCATTACAGGTATGAAATAAAACAGGCAGACAGGCAGACGAGCCAACAAATGGCACATCAGTTTCGCCCTTGAAAACTAATACTGTAAAAACTCTTTAAACTGTCATTATGCTGTCAAAAATATAATCAAAGATAATATCCTACTAATTGTATAACTATCGGCGTTTGTAGTTTGAAGAGTGAGTTTGTCAGTATTGACTCCCACTCCCTCTAAACTGCAGAAGCCTTGCTTCCAAAACAAAGCACAACTCCCGCTAAAAAAATGCTGAGGTGGATGCTAAATTAAGAATTATATTTAATTACATAACCGTATATTAATTCAATTGTCAGTAATGTTATTATTTTGAATTTTTAGTAGTTGACATGAATATAAAAATTGTCTTCTATTCAATTGTTTTTTAGTACGAGTGAAGAACTTCAAGCAACCCTGGCCGAACTTGCCGATTTACAATCTCAGTTGGCCGACGCACACGCCGACAATGAAAGGTTAGCCGACGAGAAGCAAGTTTTATTGGAATCTCTGTGTCGGCAAACTGAAAAATTAGAAGATAGTCGAACGAAGGTTAATATATGAAACAGATTTTTATATTATAATTTTTATTTATTGTTTTGATTTTTAATCTATAATTGTTTATGGTAGCTTAAAAGAGATTTTGTCTTTTCTTTTTTTCAGGTCGATACGCTCCAAGAGCTGTTGATGAGAGAAGGCGTGGAGCCCGAAACAGTTGTGTCAGGCGATGTCGACCAACAGCTGTTCGCTGTTTTAAAGGTGAGATCTTTAAACATGAATACATAATGTGGATTAAAAGTTATAAAACTATCGCCCAAACGCTGCGCAGATACATTTTAGATAGAGATTAGAACTGACCATGTTGTTCTAAAAATTTAGGAATTTTTCATACAACACTAGACAATATATAGGCTCGTCTCAAATTGTATACATCGCCAATATTAAAATTTTAAATATATTTTTCGATTAAAATCATTTGCAACCCTTAATTCATATAAAATGAAAATGTGTGTTTGTTTGTTTGTTGCTTGATCTTTCTTTCACGCAGCACCAGACGAACGCTTAGCGTGATTTCTAGATGTCACTCAGGACTCGACTTGAGGTTTAGGGGTTGGTCGCCATGTGTTGGACAAGAAAAATGTAACCTGTCTTTCCTTAGAGTTTCCTTCACACCAAATTTTATCAATTTTGGTTCAGTGATTGGGCCGTGAGAGATCAAAAGACAGACAGAAATAATTTCTCATTTGTAATATTAGTATAGATTACGAAAACTAGTATTTTTCACTATCTTAAAGGTGTCTCAAGAAGAACGAAGACTTCTACTGAGCAAACAGGAACAGCTCGAAGCTGATTTGAATCAAACGAAAACGACGTTAGAAGAGAAAACCAAAGAAAATGAATCATTGACTGAAAGAATTCGGTGAGTACACGCGATTGGGTTACTGTTGACAAGTGTGTAGTATGTCTCTTTCTGTCAACATTGATTTGACATTCGAAAGAAAAATACAGCATTGTTCTGTTAAAAGATTGATTAGTTGATTAACCCCTAAACAAAAGTTATAAGTTAAGTCGTCAATCATAATACCTTCTAAACTTCCTATTTCTGTCCGCTGTCAAATAGCTGTATCTTATGTTATTTACCCTCTTAGCTTTGTAGAATATGCAATAAATATGACACAATGAGTTAAATAAATATCTTGTATTGTGTATCGAAAATAAACTTAACTTGGTAGTGTTAATATTTTACATGGAGTCGATGGAAGGACCTTTGTTCAGATAATTCAACCATTAAGTTCAAAGGTATAAATACGAGTGTGTTGTCTGGGCGCGCAGATCGCTCGAGCTGACCGCGGAGCGCGCGGAGGCCGAGCGCTGCCAGTGGGAGCAGGAGGCGGGCGCGGCGCGGGAGGCGGCCGTCGCGCGCCAGCAGCAGATCACCACGCTCGGGGACCTGCTGGCGGCGGCGCAGGCGCAGGTAGGCGCGTGGCCGCGGCGCGACGGCGAGGCCGCCGCTCGCAGCTCTGACGCTCCGGTCGGTTCGCAGCTGGCGGGCGCGGCGGAGGGCGCGGCGGCGGCGGAGGCGGCGGCCACGGCGGCGGCGCGGCGCGAGGCGGACGCGCGCGCGCACGCGCTGGCCGAGCGCCTCGCGCACGCGCAGCGCCAGCTCGACCGCGCGCACTCCGACGCGCGCAAGCTGCACGACGATGCGCTCGTGAGTGTCCGGGAGCTCCGGGAGCTCGGCTGCCCTCTTAACGTCTACTCGACGAGCCCGGGGCCCGGTCCCGATCCAACTATGACCGAACCGACCGATTAGTAGAATTGGGGACCCGCGATCTACGCTGAGTCTAAATTATAAAATTTTGATTGAATTGCAATTTCCCAGGTATCGAGAAATACCGCAAAATCTACAATATCGGAGTTGGAGTTTCAGCTCGAACAGTTGCGTCAAGAGAAGTCGGCTCTTCAGGGAGAACTGCAGACCCTGCAGGAGAATTCTTCCGAGTTGCAGATACAAGTAAGTTTTTCAAAATTATATATATTCTTGGTTCATAAATCGTCACGAATTAGATTTTTATTCTAAAATGTGAATATACTCAGGTGCAGGTAGCGACGGACGAAAAACTAGCACTCATGAGTCGCGCGGGAGAAGCGCTCGCACGCGCGGCCGACCTCGAGCGGCAGCTGCAGGACTCGCGCGCGCGACTGGCGCAGGTCACGCGCGACCGGGAGAGGGACGTGAGTACCGCGAGAGGGAGATAGAGATACACACGTGTGAGAGCGGGACGGATATATGTTAATCTGGGAACTCAGCGAAGAGATTTGTAGATAGAGAGTACTGAGAATGTGACTACAACCTGCAGTGCGATTCTGAATTCACTTGGTATCTCACTTGTAGAATGTTAGTAACCGACTTATGGTGATACGACTTTTTGATCTGTGTGTCCTATAAATCACATTTTGACATTTTAAAATCGTTTTCGGAAGTGAGTGTCGAGTCTCTTCTCACAGAATATGTTGAATTTAAGTCGACATCAAATTGTACATTATTCAAATAAAATGTAAGAGTGAGTGAGATAGATGTACTTGTTGTGAAAATGTGTGAGAGGTCATTTGTAAAATATATAATGTAACAATTATTATTATTGTTCGATTAAACATTTATTACGTTACAATTATACTAACTAACACTAAGTGGTTAGTGTCTGTTTAATATTTGGTTTATGTAATGGCTTGGTGACTACGATTTACGTACTTTACGTTCAGGAGGCAGAATGGAAACAATTCCAGAGCGACTTGTTGATGACTGTCCGCGTCGCAAATGACTTTAAGACAGAAGCCCAAAGAGAACTAGAGAGACTCGTCTCAGAGAACAAGATCGCGAGAGATCGCATCCGACTGCTCGAAGATCAAATGCACTCTCTTAAAGGTAAGTGAGGGAGCAAGAAGAGACAAGTTAGAGGGAGACAGCATGAGAGCATTACATTTTGGTGTTAATTGTAATCATGATTAGAATATTTAAATTTTTCTTGCATGTGGTTTTTAAAGTGAGCGTAGAAGTAGAAAACGAATTCGATATTACGAAGAACGATATTTAGTCAATTGTTGTATGTAGATCGGTTTCAGAATATAGAGTTTGTATTCAATATGTGTTCCTTTTATACGTGTTTTCTATTGGTAATATATTTTTATAAAAAATGTCTCCAATGTGTCTGGCGTGTGGGGCTATGTACTTCGGCGAGTCGGTTCAATTCGTCGGTATTCGTCGAACACCAAAGTCGACCCGAAGCCATTACAACACATGGTTCGCCTGAAGCGGCGCTCCTGTCGGCAGGCTTTCCTTAAATTGACGTGTTTGGATTGACTCGTCACAATTTGGCTTTCGTTCTTAAGCATGTTGGTCGATCGGCAATTTAATTTTACCGCCCGGCTTGGCTCAGCTACGTAACTCCACGTGTTCGATTTTACCGATCTACGCAATAATGCTGACCCGCCAATGTGAGTAGCACGTCTGAGAGAAACGTATAAAATGAACACTGACACTGATATAATGACACTTGAGTTACAATTTTTTTCAAAGATTTACTCAGTCTAAAGTCATTTTAAAGATAACTCATTTGAATTACAAACTATATTCATTTGACCATTTGTACAAATATTTAAAAATCCCTTGACTTTCTGCTTTTGTAGTAGTAAGATCGCATGTGTAATAAATAGAATTAAAATAAAACAAATACGAAAGTAAAAGAGCAAAATTAACAACATTATCACGCACTAATTGATTCTATGTGAGGCTTTCAAATGTAGTCGCAGCCATAGAACTAACAGAAAAATTGTCGTCTAAAATATTTAAAATGTACATAAAACATAATTTTAATATAATTAATTTGTCTAATTAAAATTTCATGTACCGAAACAGGTGTTGAGAGTCAAGAATCTATGGATAGTACACAAAATTATTCTGACGGAAAGAGCTTGTCAAAAGATTCTGAAAGCTTCGATTCTAACAGTGAATGTTCTTCGATAGACGTTTTTAAAAATATAAGATCGCGATACTTATCAAGAGTTCACAGCGTGAATGAACTGCCTAAGGTTGAAAGTTTGGTAGATCAAGCTTTCTTTAAAAAAATATCTCAGAGTGATTCAGAGGAATGTGCATCTAACGAGCTTAAACTTGAAATAGATAACGTAACGACAGATGAAACTAATGATGATGACAGCTACAAATCGAGTTTCGACAATAGAGATGATTATCAGAGTCAAGTTTTAGCTGAAGCAGTTCTAACTCCCATTGCAACTAAAGGACTGAAGCGACAAGATGCACTCGATGTTTTCGCAAAGAAAATAAATCGTCAGGATGCTTTAGACGATTTCGCTGATTCAACCAATGACAACGATAACTATAATTCTAGGTCTGAATCGGATAATATAAAAAAAATAGGACGAAATACTATTTTTAACAAGAATCTCTCAAATTTATTTAATGGTAAACAAAAGTCTTACAGTACAGATAATCTTAGTACGAATTCCGAGTTTAAAAATGCTCTTACAGAAGCAACTAGCATAGAATTTTTCGATAATACTTACAGTCTTAGTAAATCGTCTTTGTTAAGCGATGGATCAGACAGTGTTTTCTTTTCTCCGTTAGAGACAAATAATAATGTTATTCATGCTAATAATAATAATAAATATATAAACGAAACAGAAAGTGCGAAAGACATTTCTTCCGAAACTATCGAAGAAAAAGTATTGAATTTACCCGTGGTAAAGGCCGAATCTATTCTTCCATTTCCTTATCCAGAAGACATAAGTTGTAAAAGAAAATCTGACATCGCTTATGATGTATATCGTCAGCCACCAGAAAGTGATACAGGCTTAAATAAAACAATTGAAAACGATTTTAAAAAAGTAAATGAAGAATTAAAAGTTAACTTTAAGGCAGCCTTGGACAGAATAAGCGGCAACGATAATCTTACTACAACGTCAAATTTTTTAACTATGTCTGATACAACTGCAGATTCAAATATTCTAGAAATAGATAATAAATTAGATATTGTAAATAATTTTGTGCCAGTAAAACGTCTATCTACTTTCAAAGGCGAAGAAAATATTGTTCAACAAAACGATTCAATCAACAATGTAAAGGAAAAGTATGTCATCGATTTCTTTGAAGATAAAGTAACTGAAGAATTTCAGAGTAATGAATCTTCACAAGTAACAAATAATGATAAAGATCCACAATCTTCCTCTAGTTTAAAAAGTGAGAAGCTTTGTAATGATAATGTTACACCAGAAAAAGAAGACACAAATCTTAGAAGTACGAAAAGTGTAGATTCTATAGAGCTAAATAACTTGAATGATCCGAAAACAACACAAGCACCACTCGACGATAACGTCAGTTATCATTTAAAAATAAATACTGTCACTGATTTCGACCCTCCAGACGTATCTTACGCTGCCGAGACACGCGATAATAAACCGAATGACGTTGACAATAATGTTAAAACTCTTCTAACTCCAATAAAGCTAGTAAATTCCAGCGTAGATCGTTCACCGACGCCGATAATACTTAGTCCTGTTTTAATTCAGCCAATATTTTTCCAACCTAACAATGCACTTTTAGAATTTAATTTAACGAATGATACTAAAAAAGGAACAGTTTATTATGACGATATCGATCAAGTGATTACCAAAGAAAATTCTACAAAAGATTCTGAGAGTAAGCGGAGAGGGATTTATCAGAAAAATACTAAAATAAAACCACTTCCGTTTCTTACTTTGAAGAAATTTGGATCGAATGAAAATGTGATGGAATCCAAATCGTCTTCACCGAACAAAAGTCCTACGAAAACAGTAGTCAGATTATCAAAAACACCAGGATGGCTAATGGATAATCAGTACTATCAACCCATGCAGAATGTACCTTTTGTTATAAACACAGCTCAGACATTTGTCAAAGAAACATTACCAAAACCAGAGCTTCCGACGAAACGAATAAATTCCAACCCATTTACACCCTTTGAACGATCAAAGCAAGTACAGGAACAAGAAAATTATTACGAAGAAATCGGAGAGCCCATAGCATTAACTCAAACGATTAACGTCGCAGACGACGAGAAGATATCAAACAAAACGTCGACAGCGGAAGATTTTAAAAACGTAACTCGGGAGGAACTTCTTAAAGTACCGAGAAGACCAAAGAGGTCAAAGAAACATGAAACAACAGTACCAAGTAAATCTAAATGTGATAAAAGTGCAGAAAAAGGAATCGATACTATGACCAAATCCGTTATATCCTTATCGCGAACTCCGAGTGCAAACGAGAATGCTAAAAAATCCGGATCTGTTTCGGACATCGTTCAAAATTTGGTTAAAAATCAGAACGAACCCGTGCCCCAAGTACCGTTAAGAAAGCTTTCCCTTCAGTCTCAGAAATCACCTAATACAGAAATTGATACGGGTTCGCTTCCCCGCTTACGAAAAACTTACCACTGGAAGACGTTGGAACACAAACGACTTTCACATCCTATAAGGTCATTAAACGACACCTCGCCTTCAAGACCTCTACGTAAGTTAGGCTTTGTGCCCCGAAACGTCCCGTGTGATATCTGTGAATGTAAATAACAGTGTAAGACTTGTTTTTATGTATAATTGTGTGTCGTTTTCGTGTTTCATTCGGTGGAGGTGTTGTGTTGGTCGTTGGTCACTGTAAGCAAGCTTCTATATAGTTTTCATGATATATGTGTATGAAAATAGCACAATTCAACATATCTATGTCCGTTTAATATATTCACGAAACGATTTATTTGCTTATTTATAGTCTACGAAAATTATTTAAACTTTTCTTAAAGATTAAAATACTACAAATAATATATATTAAGGTAAATGTATGAAGTTGACAGCAGGGTGATTCTGTAAGAATTCACTTCGTATCACACTCGTAAAAACGTTCGCGTTCTGTGGTTTCGGATTTATTTCTTACTGAATAGTGCGGATATTAGTGTTTTGGAAAATTATCATTTATTCAACTCTACTAGCCGCATACAAAACGAATCGTTTCTGGAATATATTAACTGGGTATTAGTAGATATTTAAAATCATAAGACATTACCAAGCTAGCCATGAACGCTGTATAGATTTGGAACTTTAAGTCAGTACTTACTTACTTAAATATTGCACAGTATTTAAAAAAAAAAATTCAAACAAGGAAAACGTTAAACAATATGGAAAGAGGTTTTATATATGTGTAAAATATTATTATTGGTCAAATTTTATTAAATAATTCGTTTAAGTTATTATATTAATAAGTGAACAGTTCTTTTTATTATTTAATTTGCGTATCGCTTTAAAAATATATTGGTGTTGGTAAATATAATTATGATTGGTCGGTTTTGGGTTAAATAATTCAGTCATTTGAGGATATCAATAATTTCCTAGATATTAGACGACCATTATACATTAGATAGCTACAATATCTTAGAAACACGGTCATAAATTTTATTTAATTTTCCGAAAGTATCGCCTGTTTTATATTCATTAAATCGTCTATATAAATGTAAGTAATATACTAAAGTATGTTGAGATGAATAAAATGATTAAAAATTAAATTCCCAAATAAATGATTTATTTTTAATAGTTTCTATTGGTACATAAGATCCACTCGTGCAAACAAGAAAATCATTATCATTGCAGTAAAATTAGGCTTTCGTTTCTTCTCTTTAACGGTTTTAAAAATACATTGACAAGTTACAGTTTACATTCGAAAATAGTTTCGTGACCGTGAGACCGTAGACGTATACATCCCGTAAGACCATAGAGCACTAAATTTGGTCGCACTTTTCATACCAGCTATACCTCCTCGAACAGAAGAGACGCCGCCTCCTCCTCCGCTGCTGTCCAGCGCTTCCCTCCAAGACATCATGGCGACCGCCGCATCGCATAGACGGACTAAAGGTAACAAATATACTGACGCTCTTAAACTTAGATTTTTTCTCTTAACATATATAATATATACGAAAGTATCTTGTATTCTTTGCAATACCGTATTAATCTCAGTTTATATATTTTAAATGAGATTTAAAAATTATGTTCGAATATTTCGTTTTGAAGAGCTGAAAATGGAAAATTATAAAAGACGATCATAAGCTAAACGATTTTTTTAATGACTAGATCTCTCAAGAAAAGAGGGAAAGAGACAAAATGCTTCTAATTACATAATATATGTATCTTTGTCACCAATAGTACTATCTCTGTCTCGAGACTGATTTCACACAGTCTGCATCGCTTAGTGACATTTATAGATGAAGTATTTTTCAAATGATGCTTTATGCGTAATGAAATAGAGATCGTTTTTGCATTTGATTAATGTATTAGCTACAGACCATTCATTACATATAGTTTGACGAGTGAATAAGCTAGCAAGAGTACAGGCACAAGAGACATAAGATCTTAGTTCTCAATATGAGGTGGTTTATTTTTTAACAGTGCAAAATGGGCAGCTGTGAACATTTTAATATAGGCTAAACAATTTGTCTTCATATATTAAATAATTAAAAAAAAATGAAATTCACAAAACATAATAGTTGAGTCTTTTAAAACCGAAATACAGCAGTACAAACTATAGTTGTGGGTTTGTTAGTCTCTATGAATAGCGATACCTACCCTCTACTCATACCAGCTACGAATTAAACATATTCACGCAACATAATATCAAGGGTATAATTAAAATTAAATATATATAATATATTTAAGAGAGCCGGGATGGCTCAGTTGTTAAGAACGCGTACATCTTAACTGATGATATCGGATTCAAACCCAGGCAAGCACCACTGAATTTTCTTGTGCTTAATTTGTGTTTATAAATTCATCTCGTGCTCAGCGGTGAAGGAAAACATCGTGAGGAAACTTGCATGTGTCTAATTTCAACGAAATTCTGCTACATGTGTATTCACAACCAACCCGCATTGGAGTAGCGTGGTGGAATATGTCAAGACCTTCTCAAAGGGAGAGGAGGCCTTAGCCCAGCGGTGGGAAATTTACAGGCTGTTAAAACTATATAATATTATTTTTCACGTGACTATGTGTTTATGACGAGATATATAACTATGTGTTTATTTACAGGTGTAAGTAGACAAGATTCGCGTCTCTCGGTGAAGTCGCTCATAGAGAGTATAGAGAATGCCGCGAAGGCGGCCAAACAGTCGCCAGCCACCACGCCGGTTACCGAGTGGCCACAGGTAGAACTCCCTACGAACACTTAAATTAGCTTCCGTTTTGTATATTGTTATTAGATATAAATAAGTTATTTTCTATATAGTCTCATCGCCTCGTGATATTCAGTATCGTGATTATGCTTGATGGGTTATATATATATATCAAATTTGACGACCTCCGTGGTCGAGTAGTGTGTACACCGGTTTTCGTGGTTACGCTACTCTGAGGTCCCTTTAGCTTTAGCTACTTACATTGGTATAAAAGGCGAAATACCACTCACTGATTGATCACGAAATCACAGAAACTATAACACCTACAAACTTGAAATTTGCCAGGTAGGTACCTTATAGGGTGTAGACATTGAATTTGCAATAACGGATTTTACGAAACTCCACCCCTAAGGGACCTCGGAGTGGCGTACCCATGAAAACCGGTGTACACGCTACCCGACCACGGAGGTCGTCAATATATACAAAAAACCTCTCTGAAATGATTGTAACTGTTATATATAAATATATATATAACGGTTACTATAACATATCTAACTAATGATTTGTTATCTATATAAATAATGTCCAACAGGTCCAAACAACAGTAACAAACACATCGACCAACATTAAGAACGGAATGTCGGAACCGCCGCCCGCCACCAACGGCACGGCCAACTACTCCGCCAAGCCCCCCGCGCCCCGCAACAACCGGCCCTCCCCCATCACCACAGGTGTGTTATGTGTGACATTCATTATTGTCTGACTATGATTAAGCATGTCATATTTTAACTATGTTAATAAAATGTGATCTCATACGACACAGCCTCCGTGTTTTTTTTATACTGTAGTAACGCGGACGGTCAATTGGCCACCTGATGGTAAGTAGTCATCAGCTACCATAGACATAAGCGCTGTAAGAAGTATTAACCATTCCTTACATCGCCAACGAGGCACCAACTTTGGGAGCTAAGATGCACTTAAAACGGGAATACTACAATACTGAGTACTGCTGTTTGATGTTAGAATACATAACACGTGTAACATCTTTCCTATCGCTCTATTGCAATATGTGGAAAGGGACGGAAATGTGTAACAGAATGCTCGATTAGTGCGCGCTATTTAATTCGACCAATGAGCGCGCGATGCTCGACTTGGCCGTCAGTTGGTTGCAACTTTTCCGAGAGAATATAATGATAATGTGGCTTATTACCGAGATGAGATATCAGATGATACACACCATTTTCGACTAATGTAAAGCTCTCTCGTTTAAAAGGTCCTTTCGATCTTTTAATACCAAACAAATGAGACCAATAAATATAATAATAATACATTTGATCAACGTAAAGCAGTTTTATGTATATTTCTGGACAAAACTGCGTTTTGTTTAATTACATCTCTATATGTATCTATATATATAAATTAATCCCATTTCCCTTGATCGCGAATTCACCGATTTCATTCATCTTTTGTTTACAAGTTTGTGGAAGGTTCTGGAAAGAAATAATAAGAAAAATGCAGAAAACTTTAGAGCATTCCATATTAGCAGTTTACACTGATTTTCTAGAAGAGATTTTGCTAATGTAAATAAAATTGCTGTAGGATCGGGTCGGCATGTAATAAGTAGATAAACCTTAATAAACATGAAGTTGATATTGTTATGTTTACATTATATGTACATACATAAATGTTAATTTTATTTCATATATTTTGAGAATGAACATAGAGATTTTTTTTTTTTTTAACGTTACCGATTTCGTAGAATTTGTCACACTCGATGTAACTAATTCATCATTTAAATAATAAATGAACGCATGTATGTGTTTGCTTATTTTCTTACAGCATGGCGGCATGAGAGAGGAGCATAGCTCTCGCCTTATCTATTACCTAACTAACCTGTCTGTCTGTGTATCTGTAAAACCTCCCATGACTAATATAAATTTATTTCTCATCATTCTTCCTGAATTGTCCACTGTAGTGTTTGATTGATTTATTTGTAACTAACAATTTATTTTGTATCTATTGTTGTTGTCGTTGTTGTTTATGTTTTATTTCAAAATGCTTGCCATTAGATTTTATTTAATCATTATTATTTTATTGATTCAATGAAAACTCTTTTAAATGCAACCGATAAAATAATTTGCATTTAAAATTGTGCTTGGAACGATATTTAAATACTAATATTTCGGGCATTCAGTGTTGCTATAAAACGCTTACGTTTTACTTTTAAATAGAAACATCATCCATTGCGTCATTAGTGATGTTCCCTGGTGTAAAAAAAAAAACATTTGGTGGATTGTATCTAAACTCCATTACGCCTAGCGATCATTCTCGCCCCCTTTCACGGCTCTGTGTCAGTTATATTATACGAAGAATATACTATATTATGCATAATAATGCATTAATTGTTGCCATATTTGACTTCAATAATAAAACTGAGACAAAGCGCGGTGTATACGGCTTGTTGATGTGTCTAACGCGCGGGGCAGAGACTGCGGCCAGCGGCGCCAACATGACCAACATGGCCAATATGAGCAGCATGGCCAACATCGCCAACATGCCGGACGAGCAGCGCGCCCTGGCCACGCTCCAGCAGAAGGCCATGGAGTCGTTCGTGAGGAGAAACAGCTACGGAGATATATGTGAGTGACTAATGATCATTTGAATTTTGCCGTGCCCTGTGTCTCTGTGTTGTTTCGCTTCTACTAATCATAGTGTATGCTACACTGGGCCAAGTGTATCGATACACTAAACGTGTACAGGCGTACATATGAAAAAATACACCTTTTTTTATTTATTGTCAATACATTTCTATAAATATCATGTAAACACAACTGTATATTAAGTATTTAATTCTAAAATAACATTCTACGAATATCCTATCCCTTTTGGGCTAAAGGGTTTTTGAGACGGTTTTAAAGGTTATTCCACCAACCGGTTCTAATGCGGGTTGGTGAAAACACATGTGACAGATCAACACATACAGGTTTCCTCACGATGTTTTCCATTCAACGCCCACTACGAGATGAAGTACAAATAAAAGAAAATTCTTTCAGATATTAATATCTCATGGGATTCGGCTGTTTTTATAGTAAAAGGCATTTTTACCTTCTACTATACGACACTCATATTATATTCTATTTTTATTTTTAGTAACCGGTATTTTATTTTTCAATTCATACGAATATGTCTTATACGGTTTGTTACATTGAAAATATTTAAATAAACGCAACGCTGAGTATAACACGTTTAATACTAACAACCTGTCAATTTCCCTGTGCTGAACCAAGACCTCCCCTCCTCGTTAAGGTTAGGATCCTACTCCACCACGCTGCTCCAATGCGATTGGTAGACATGTAGATACACATGTGTTAGAATTTCATTGAAATTAGACACATGCAGTTTTCCTCACGATGTTTTCTTTCACCGCCGAGCACGAGATGAATTATAAACACAAATTAAGCACCCGAAAATTAACTCGTTTAAACCAGTGGGCCATCTCGGCTTTATACATGAATGCAAAAGCACGCCTTAAAATATGTCCAGGTGAGAGGAAGGATCCGCTGAACGCGCTTCAAGTGAAGAACGGCGGCTCGAAGCGCAACGCGCTGCTCAAGTGGTGCCAGCAGAAGACGACGGGTTACAACAACATCGATATCACGAATTTTAGGTGAATACGATCACTATATATTTTCACAGAACTTTCACTTGTAAATTAAAACCTTATTGTGTAGAAAATGAGCATTCGGTAACTTTGTCATATAGTTAGATTATTAGGACTGATTTCCTTAATAATAAGTCAGGCTGTACTGTAAGGGACGTCTCTGAGAAGGCGTTTTATTACTTACATGTTGACGCCTGCGGCTATGCTCGCGTTTTAGATGTCAGTCGTCAGCTGTTAGGTATAAAAAAAGCTTTTGCCCTTCCTAGGAGTTTAAACTTGCTTCATATCAAATCTAAAATGGGGTACAGGGGAAGGAGTGAAAGACACAGTTACTTTCATTTTTAATATTTGTATAGAACCGATTACTGTTTGTCTCGTCGGTCTAGCGGCTAGATCCGATGGTCCTGGGTTCAAACCCCAGGTCGAGCCGACAAAACGTTTTTCTATGGAGAAATCGTCAGTGAGGCAGTAGACTAACGCCGACCCGCGGCCGCAGCTCGTCGTGGAACGACGGGCTGGCGGTGTGCGCGCTGCTGCACTCGTACCTGGGCGAGGCGCGCGTGCCGTACGCGTCGCTGTCGCCGCACGACAAGCGCACCAACTTCTCCGTCGCCTTCGCCGCCGCCGAGTCCGTCGGCATCCCCACCACGCTCGTGAGACCTTCCTCTACTAACTAACTACTAACTAACTTTTCGAAAACTTGTTCTGTGATACATTGAGTGGTACGATTGCTGCAATCGCTACGCCAAATTCAAAATTATTAGTTTCTTAAGTGATCGCCTGAGTGGAATCCCGCGGACGAAAATTTCGTGGAATTTCCTCAGTTTTTATTAAGTCTATAAATTGGTAAACATTGTTGTAATTGTTTGTTAATTTATTAAATTCCTTTACATATCAAATAGCAACAAAACGACTCATCTTTTTTATGTATGTATATTTCATTGTTATTATCGATTTTCATTTTCAGAATATTCAAGATATGATACAACAAGAGAGACCGGACTGGCAGCAGGTGATGGCGTACGTAACGAGCATTTACAAACATTTCGAAACGTAGACTGTATTTATACCTCTATAAGGAATAAATTCGATTGATCATAGGAATCATTAATCGTTATTGGCACAAACAGATCTTCGTACGTCTACTATATTCCTATGGCAGAGGTAGTAAAGATATTAAAGCCTTATATTTATATATGCCGTACGATTTTCTTATAGTTCAGCTATACTAATCACTACAACACTATTCCACTTAAATACTTTAATCCACTTTAATTATACTTCAAAAGTTCCAATAGCAACGTTGTCAACTATCAAAACTGTTTATTACAGCTATTTTTCCAAATTTATAACAAATTTCAAAGACCATTTAGACCAGTAATATTTCAAGGTCAAAATTGTTTATTTTCCTTCTTATCCTGCCGTTGGAATAGACTATAGTATAATTTATTCTTCCAAAACGTTCTTATAACTGCAAACTAAAATAAAAAATCTTATGATAAGAATAAATGTTTAGCAAACATAATATTTGCGAAACGGAACGTTAAGGATCTAGAAAGTTCGATATTCAAAGCCAAAAAAGGCAATTTGATAGGTTGTAAAGTAACATTCCTGTAAGGATAATTTAGGATTCTAAATCAATCGCAATAGTTGAAACACTAAATATAATTTAAGCAAATAAAGAGAATAAAATGAGTTCTTTTACAATTACATCAAATTCGTTTTAGCGGTATGGCCGCGAGAGAAAGAGACAGACAGACAGAGTTACTTTCGCATTTATAACATTAATATAGATAAGTAACATTGTATAATATTCTATGCATTAAAAAAACCGGCCAAGTGCGAGTCGGACTCGCGCACGAAGGGTTCCGTACCATTGACTAATAGCTCCCCTTAAATATCTGTCCCCCTTAAAAAACTGTCTCGCTATCGTGATTCTTGAGATACAGCCTGGTAACAAACAGACAGACGGACGGACAGACAGCGAAGTCTAAGTAATAGGGTCCCGTTTGTACCCTTTGGGTACGGAACCCTAAAATCATATTATATATTTGGTGCTATTTAAATATTGCGATTGGTTTATTACGTGTGATAGTTTAAACCATGTCCGCCATTTTGTGAGATTTTGCCTTCGAGCTGTGTGAGGAATTGATAGCCGTCTTTCCATATAAAAAGACTGATATGATAGGTTAGTTGGGTCACGATCTTTTTGCGTTACTCGATAGGTTGACAATCGCCAGGGGTTGGTAACATTTCATATTAAACGTGATACTTGTAAATGTTTATTCGCATTTGTTCATTTCAATATTTATAAAATTCAAACGGTTGTTGACTTCTGGCATTTGTAAGGGTGTGTACACATAAATGTATAAAAACAGATCTCTAACGAGGTTGGCATTAAGGATTTGGTTATATGATTTTATATCATTGATATAGTTCTCTATGTGTATAAAAACCCGCAATACGTAAATAAATAGAACTTATATACCCATGAGATGAACATATACGACACACAAATGTGTATACACCTTAAAAATAAAGAAAATTAGAGTAAGATAGAGATAATGAAACGCCTTAGCATAGAACGGCCTTGGTATTGTATGTGAGAGTATATTTTGTGGTACTGAGAATAAGGTTTATAATTGTATGACTTTTCTGATCGTCTGTCCCCCCTTCTTACTATTAAGGGGGAAAATAATATGTAACACGTTTGTATGCCACTATAAATTATTATAAAATAGACTTGTATTATTGAATATTAATCAGCCTTCGGTGTCTGTATCCAGTTTTACGCCTTGTTATAATAACTATATAAACTCTATCTATAATTATCAAGAAAGTGAGAAGCTGCACCAATTATAATGAAACTTTATCGTCATAGAATTACTTAAAAAAAAACGTACTTTCAAATTTAGCATCATTATATTGTATAATCTTACACATTTACCCTTCAATTATTATGGTTTATCGATATATATATAAATAATTTATAACAGTTTTACTTAAAATATTTTTTAGGGTGTGATTAGTTAAACGTTGCTTTCTTTCTCTTTCGAATATCAAATAAGTGATGAAAGAAAGAGATGAATATATGTTTAACTACACCCCCTCCTTCGTTGTGGTCGTTAATAGAACAACCGATAACGAATCATTTATAAAGTCTTCTAAGATTGTACAAGTTACATAAGTATTTGTATAATAATAATAATTAGTATCAGAAAGACATAAAATATATTATTAAAAAAAAACTTACCGGTCTACACTATTTTAACAGGTTGTACGAGATTGTACAAACATTAATGTTTTTTCAGAAAAATCTATTAAGCAAATATATACTGTAGCAATTGTTTCGCTTTAGAACAATTTTAAATAACTAAAATTAAAAATACTTCATATGGTAACCCCTTCTGATTAAAATAATGAAATTTAACATCGTAGTCGTTGTCTATGGTCTTCTTTATTTCACTGTGTATTTATTTTTCGATATGTTATGATTGGTGACAGTTTTTGTGATACTGTTGGAGATTGAGGTACGATGATAATGACACACGCGGATTTTTTAATTTATTCTATTGTGAATAATATTTGTCTCGTAACTATATAAATGTAGTGTTTGTTTATGTTCGAAATTTTGTTAATGACAAGATCTCTATAAGAGGGAAAGAGACAAAATGCTTCTAATTATATAATATATGCATCTTTGTCCCCCAATAGTGCTATCTCTGTCTCGAGACTGATTTCACACAGTCTGCATCGTTTAGTGACATTTATAGATGAAGTATTTTTCAAATGATGCTTTATGTGTAACGAAATAGAGATCATTTTTGCATTTGATTAATGTATTAGCTATGAATGTTCGTCGTGTATAACGAATAACCCTTGTTTCGCATCGTGACTGCTGTTTGTTGAAGCTATATAAATTAATTATATATTTTCAGATACATGTATTATTGTAAATATAGCTAAAATAAAGTTCCTGGTTTATTTTACGATGTGTTTTATTATATTAATTACATATAAATTATTCTTAACTTATTATCTTATACATATTATATCTAAGTACGGCGCTTATATATATATATATAAAATCTTATATAAAAAGAAATTCTTATGTACTTATATTATTGATTATATATAATATATTAAAATTACTTATTTTATAAACACAGTTAAAATATAAATATTTAGTTTTGTAGTTTAGATATCAAATTCTAAAGTCAGTTCTTGTTGGCACTAATTATATAATTCACCACTGAAGCGTTCCTGGGATGTATTTTGCAATGAGGTTCTCGTAGTAAGGCCACAAGGCTTCGATATCGGGTATGGCTGCGCTCTTCGTGTATAAATCATATTGGCTACAAAAAAAAAAAACATGGAATCTGTTCTAAAATATTTAAACGAATAATTATGTTTGTAAGCTGACATTAAAACTATCTTAGATAATTTAAGGCGTTTCTAAACTACGTCTCGTAGACAGTTCTTCTATCAGTACGCGAAATTAAATATTTCTTAAAGCATTTATTTGAATCTTGGCGTATATATTGAATTTTATTGCTTCAAATTAATTTTAAGTCAATTAACACGTAGTTGGGACATTGTCTAATTTATCAATATTAGGGCTCCCCAAGTGGTTCGCGTATCTTGTATTGGTAAGTATTTGTGTAATTTTAAATAATACTCACTTAAACTTAAGAACGGCTGCTTTAATTTTTTCGTCCCTTTCTGTTGTGAATTGTTTGTAATCACCGCCGGCGTGCCACGGGTAAAACGAATGATATCTGAAATAAAATTTACTATTATATAAAAACCTTTATTTTTTCTTAAACACAACAACTTTTTTTTAGTAATATGTCAAGTTACTAAAAAGTAGAAAAATTGTCTGTCTTCGATGTGTTCTACTTTATTTAACAGTATGTCAGAAAGCTACGTAAGATGCCATGCCGAATAAATAGTAACAAACTCGTATATTTTTAATAGTAAATTAGCGTTTAATTAAGGATATATCACGAGGAAATTCTCATGTGTCAGCTAAATTTGCGATAGTTACTTGGTGGTAGGGCTTTGTACAAGCCCGTCTGGGTAGGTACCATCCACTCTTCATATATTCTACCGCCAAATAACAGTACACTGCATTGTTGTGTTCCGGTTTGAAGGTTGAGTGAGCCAGTGTAATCACAGGCACAAGGGACATAACATCTTAGTTCACAAGGTTGGTGGCGCATACATGGTGATGTAAGGAATGGTTAATATTTTTTACAGCGCCTTTATCTATGGGCGGTGGTGACCACTTACCATCAGGTGGCCCATATACTCGTCCGCCAACCAATGCCATAAAAAAAAAGATACGTGGGTGGTGTTATTTCGAGCAGCATGGTGGAATAAACTCAAATGCTACTGACCGAGGAGAGGAGCCTTTGTTTGGCGGTAGAAATCACCGACTGTTTATCTATAACGAGCAAGCGTTTCTAGGTTTCTACATTTATGGCTAAAATGTTTAAGACGTCATTTTCTAACTGACGAGCCACAATGAGAATGTCTTAAATGTACCTGATCATCCATAAACCTTCTTCTGGGAACTTCGCGTTGTTGTGTTTCAGAACTCGGTACAGATACTCATCGTGTCCCCAGGACATCATCAAGTTTTCGATACCACATTTTGGCTTATACATTCCATACAGAGTACTGAAAATGTCATCATTAATCAAAATATGGTCAAGTGAAATAATAAATCGCTGGTCCTGCAAGTGCCGGATCCAGACCTTTTGATATATTGTCAGATGGTTTTAAAATTTATTTAACGGAATTTCTGATGGTAAGTGGTCACCAACACCAATTATAAGAATTAAGATATGTAAATACCTGTATTTAAACTGGCAATTATTTTAATTAAATATAAAAGTTCATTAGCATTTTTAATGTCCATTTTGGACAATTACTTTTTATTTAATTTGGACGAAACTAGGCATATTTAATTTTATTAAATGTATATTAATCAGTTACAAATTACTTGTAATCGTCGTTGTATGTATCTGGATTGGCTTTGAAGCTGTCATCTCCGTACACAATGCTCTTTCCCCATTGACAACCCACGGGGAAGGTGTCCCCCACCACGCACCACTGCGGCTCGCCATAGAACGCCATCACCTATCAATGCAAATAAAAACAATATTTAATATTATATATTATTATGGTAACTTTCATTTTAAATAATTGTTGTAAATCGATATGTTTGTTAATATATTTTGATTTTGTTATTTAACAGTGTTATGATTAATATTGCGCTTGTCAATGGGTAATTTAAATTAAATGCTCTGCATTTATATAATTTGTCCTGACTAGTCTCTCTTAAAAATGACTTCTAAATTCGTCAGTAGGGCCGTTAACCATCTAGTATGCATTTGGCATCCTTTTATATTCGGACTGGGCGGTCTTTGCCAGTAGAAATCTTGGATAATCTTTCTACCTGTATGCGTAGAGCTGTAAGACATGAAATTTCAGATCACAGCGCCCTCTCAAATTTGGCGTCGCTCCAACGCGCGCCCCCCAAATCCCGGCACTGCTCGTCAGCTTTATTTTTTTAGTATAGATTGTATTTACAACTATGATAAATATGGTAGTATACCTTTCCAAGATCATGTATCAGTCCAATAAGTTGGAACCAGTCGTCATCAGGGTAGTCCTGTCTGATCCTCTCAGCAGTCTGAAAGGCGTGTACGATGTTGGGGAGGTCGGTGTCAGGGTCTGATTCATCCACCAGCTCGTTCAGTTTGATGAGAGCATCCTTTACCGTCGATTTGAAATGGTTAAATTTTAGCCATTTATCCATTTTGCCTAAATAAATAAAAGTATAATTATATATGCTTTTCATTTCCTTAAGCTAAATTATTGCATTAGTGCATTGCTTCTAATATTCAGTCAAAAGCGACAGACTTTAACTGAAGATCAAGCAAGAACCACAGAGTTTATTTAACTCTTTGTTGAATCATTTGTAATTGCAATTAGTGAAATAAACTCAAAGCGTTTTTACTCTCTATTTAAGGAGAGGAGATTTTTAGTTTTTTTAATGCACCGCGTTGAATTCATAGCGAAGAAACCTACAAGCGTCAGATAAATTTCTGCGACATTCGTCTATCCGCTCGTGAAATGCGCTTTGGACTAAGCTCCAAATCTCCCTCAAAGAAAAAGAGAACGTGAGTCAGCAGTAGAACATTCATACAGTGTAAAAAAGCGATAAGTGTAGTAAACTTACAATTTCATAAAAGTCCATTACAAGACTATTTGTTGTAATTAAATTACAACTATATATTGACAATTTAAAAGCGTTATAATATATATAGTAATTAATTAATAAAAACAATGGTACAATTATATAAATAATTTAAAAAAAATAATAATAAAATTATCTTTCTCTCATTACAAACATTCATTCATTTTTCAAGGGAACCGATATAATTGAATAATGTTTTAGTTATGATTATTTAGTTGGATTCTAAACATGTAACATAAAACAAGCCGAAGTTTTATAAGCCCCTAACGATTTACAAATAATAATTAAAAATACTTTCTATATAAATCATGACCGCGTGGAATGGAAGCTAGAATTTAATTATTTAGTTAACAGCAATATTTTTGATTTCTTTTTTTCTAATATTTAACCATAACAAATGATAAAATGATAACAATCTACCATAAATACATAACGATTAACCATTACAGTTATTGAATTTTACCTTTAACGAAGTCAACAGTCATGTTAGTGTGCATGTCGTAGTAAGTCTTGCAGACGCGTTCCTTGATAGGGTCCTTGTCATCCACGGAGTAGTCGCGGAAGGCTTCCAAGGGCTTGCCATCGTAAACCTTCTCTGGCCGCAGCAGCAGAGAAGGGTCTATCATAGAAATTGTATTGTCCTGGTAAAACAAAATGGTATTTAGGATATTAACAGTAGTAACAATTTCTAAAAAATAAACGATACAACTGCCTAATTGGTCCAAAAGCTGGATTATAAGGCTGATGATACCGCTTTAAAATCCTGGTTCGAACCACTAAGAAAAGTTATTGGGTTTTTCTGTAACTAAATTATATTGCAGTAACACTCCCTTACATCGGACAAGAGTCCTTTACTTGATCCCAGACAGTCCCTACGAGCTACGAGAGTGATGTTTATCTGACCAATTTTGTCGACGCCAATATCTCCGTTTACAAGGAGACTAGTCTACTTATATATAGGACGGGAAATCCAACATCAAGGGTTCAGTCGAAGGAAAAACGGCTTTACTTTCTGTCTAAGGAACGGGATTGTTCTCGTTTCCAATTCTTGAGAGTCGACAGTAAGCCCACCAACATTTTGTATGACGGAACTGGGGACCTCAAAATCTGCGGGTGTTTGCACACAATCTTACATAACATAATATTTAGTGCACATGTAGCTACTTAATTATTCGCTGACATTGTGACCGAAACTTGGTTAGTAGGTTATTAGTAATTTAGCAAAAGGATCAGATAAAACTTCAAACTTTATTGTACAAGCTGTAAATCTCTCTTAAACATAAATATTATTGAGTACTTAATATAATATAGATTTAACAATTGCTTTAAAAAAATTGCATTTAAATTTCATCACAAAATTTTGAGCATATCCTGAAAAAAGCTTTCCAAAGCCGAAGCCTAGATTAAAAAAACTATCAGTATTTTAGAAGCGCATATTGTTTGACTTTTTCCAATACAGCTATTACTGGACTATTTTATTTATTAATATTACTGTAACTGACTTTGGCTGAAAGATATTCGGCAAAAGCGTAAAATTAAAAAAAAAACTGTAATTTTTTTTAACGATCCTCGCAAAAATTGGCGTTTAAAAACAATACTTAAAAATTGTAGTTGTCATTATAATATGTGCAATTGTTTATTTCGCAAAAAAAAAAATTGCATTGAAATTTTTATAATTAAACTTACAGAATTTTTAATCTTCATTTCGCTCTCGTTCAGTATCTGATGACGGAATCAAAAAGACTAACCGTGTTGGACAAGGTTGGGATCTTAAATGAGAGTTGAACGAATTGATTTATCATGGGTCAAGCGAAAATGTTATCAAGCCTCTACGTATCTCACATTATACAAGCAAATTTCAATATCGTATTTAGCTAATTGTTCGTTAAATTATTAGTACCTAATTGATTTCTTCTAATTAATCGATTTAATTAGGATAGTATGATTAATTAGTATATAAATAGTACCTACCACAATTATGTTTTAGGTAGATATTTAAATATACATTAAAGATATTTTTAAACATACATTAGTAAATGCCTTTTCATATCTCGAACATACCTATTTACCTTTTTTTACTTTGTCACTAATACAAATTATTGGTATCGCCAACAAAAATAATTTAAAATCGATATTTAAATTAATATTTTTCTTCATAAAATACTTACTTTTGAAGCTAAATGTTAATACTTCTCTGAATAGAGAAGTTATCTTTAGTTACATAAGTCATCAGTACGTGTTTGGAACTGGAACTCCTAAACAGTTGGACCGATTTATTTCTTGATTTTTTGTTTTGTGTGTTTTGGTCCCTGCATGGTTTAGATTAGACTCAGTAGATTGCTCTACAATCCAGCACTAAATAAAATATATCCCCCTACGAAGTCTGGACGTTCTAGTTTATATATATGAGAATTACGAATTGATAGAGCCGACATGATCTTAATATATTTTCAGATTGCACATATTATTGTTATATTTAATATGTTAAGTAGGTCATAGATTTCGCGATTACGTAGCGTAATTATAATTGTTACTTGTTCTACAAATAAAATAAAAGAAAGAAAGAATAAAAGAAAAAAATACTGGTCAGTGTAATTAAATGTTATTTTTTTTTAAATATAACTACTTCGTGCTCTTTGCTGGGGGAAAAAATCGTGTAGAACCCACGTGTATTGAATGAAATTCTGCTACATGTGTATTCCAACAATACTTTTGATTTCTATGATTGAATACATTTACGCGTGTCATTGCTCAAACTCAATGGAGATCAGCTCACTACGCAGGACATATAAAAGTGCACAAGTGTGAGCGTGAGACGTTAGTGCACTCTCTGTTCCTCACACTCATAATCCGGGGGGACAGCAATCTGATACGACCTGAAAGAGGTCAGGCAGCACAAGTATAGCAACCAATTGACTAAGTTTTGCCAGAGATAGCCATATTGATATATGCACCAACGAATTCAACTATTATGAAGTTATTTATTTTTAAAATAACCATAAAAAAATAACATCATATTTTATTCGTGTATGTATGTCACGTGACATATAATCGTGCATGTAGTTAAAGCACTTGTTGTATTTTATTAATGCATCTAAAGGATAGTGCACATTGTAGTTTTGCTATTATCAATGTCGAAATATATTTACATCCTGATATCACCATCAATCTTTTAAAAAAGCGTAGAAATTGTACTAAACTGGAGAAATAAATATATTAATTAAATAATAAGTTACTAAGGTTATTGTTTTATGTGGTATTTTTTTATTATTATGGTCTAGGTTGGTAGATGTGGTCTCGAAGACAATGGCGCTGTCAGTAATATCAACCATTCCTTGCAGCGCCATGTGCCGCCGACCTTGGAAACATATATGGTAAGTAGGTGGTGCCAATAACGGGCTTGCACCAAACCCTACCACAAATTAAAATTGTTTATATTCATTACTTATAATATTTATATTAAGCGCAATACCACGGATTGACTCATCACGAGATATTTTAAAAGATAGGTCCGATTGACTTGAAATTTAGCATATTTGCTACTAAAGGATTTTAATAAGTAGTAAATATGCACTTAAAAAAGGTTTTTTTTTAGAAGTTTCAACTAGTTAGAGGAGCATTTTAAGTGAAACTTACTCGTACGAACTCGCAACGGATAAATACTACGTAACATTTGTTTATAATGCTCAACTACAATTCCAGTCATAACTAGATAGATAGGCACTTATAAGCGAAAATAAATTTAAAATGACTGCTAAAAACACAAGAAAACAAGTCGATAAAATGAAAAATTATTATATAATGAGGTAAATAGATAACATTGCCCTAATGTAAAGTTAATCAATTATTTGTAACTTGAGATGTACTTAAGTTTTGGACGATATAGGTATTTATATTTTGTAGGATTTTTTGTAAGGCCAACCGGTAGATATGACCGACCTATTCCAATGGACGTAGGAAAAAATATAAACAAACTTAAGATTTACATATTTCATTCGATTTGCTAATAACTCAGCGATATTGTGCACTACTAAGAGTTTATGATAAATATATCATTATTTATAATACAACATTCTTGCACTTAATTACAATTATTTACACTTTAATTTTACTTCCAAAATGCCGATAACAGTTTCGTCAACATTCAAAACGCAATTTTTTCACAAATCCATAGTGAATATCATACATTGTTCAAGCTCTCGAATGATCATTGCGTCAATCTGCTGTCAAATATTGCTTATTTGACATTTTTCCTCTTATGGTTGGAATTGAGTATATGTTCTAATTTCTACCGCCAAACAGCAAAAGTTACTTTTTGTATTCTGGTTCAAAGGGTGATTAAGGCAGCGTAACTTTTGGGACAAGGGACATAACATCTTAGTTCTCAATGTTGATAGCGAATTGTCGATGGGAGATGATGAGAGATGGGAATATATTTTACAGTGATAATGGGCGGTGGTGACCACTTATCATTAAGTGAAAAAATACAAACACCTATGCAAATATATGTATACAATATACGTTTAAGTAAGTTCCATTAATAGTTTGTTAGCAGCAATTTATTTTCATTCACGTTCGTTCAATTTAAATCTATTTTTAACACGCGAGACAATTTATACATCGCGATACAAATGAAACAGACCAACCCGCGTGATGGAAGTTATATTAAAATGTCACGGCCAAGTGTACTGCGCAGATAAATTAACAAAACACATGATAAAAATTTATTACATTTTTATTATAAACACAATTAATGTAAACTTTATAATTTGTTTTATGTTTTCAAGAGAATAAGTCTACAGCGGCATACGAATGTGACGTAATTTGATAAGACTTACTAAAGTTTATACAGATCAAAACAAAAACAAAATTTCGTTCAATAAAGACCGTATGAGATGTGAAAACTGACTGAACATAACTTTTATACAACATTATATAATTTCTAGCTGAACCCACGGTTTTACCCGTAGCATATAAACCGTCATCCCCATTTTACCCCCTAAAGGGGCGAACTAAAAAAAGTAACCTGTATTTTGGGACCTAAACTATCTCAATACCGATTTAATCTAAATCAGTGGAGCGGTATAAGCGTGTAGAGGTAACAGATAGAGTTATTTTCGGATTTATAATATTAGTATAGATTACATAAAATAACTATCTGTGAATATGCCGCCAACAATGGAATATTATTATTGTCACTAATGAGTTATTGTCTAATTTAATTACAAATTACACTATATACTGACTAATATAGGCTTCCCATAGTCCAACATAGCCTTCGGACGAACTGCCAAATATTATAAATTTACACCCTAATGCATAAATACCTTGTAGCGTAAAACATTTAAAAAAAAGAGCGCGCTGTCGTCTCTCACAGAGGCTTGGGTTTTTGGCGGGAATTTGGAGTGCTTCGGACATATAAAATTCTGAGTCATAGAAAATATGCCGCTTTAGTTGGTTTGTTATTAATTATTATAAATATTAAATTAATTAATGTTATTTGTTATTATAATCTATTCTTTTTAAAAGTTATTTTGATTTCTGGTTTTTAAACATTTATATTCGAACTATTGACAATAAGATTTACATATAGACAATTTTACTACTTTTTACTAATGCTAATATTCCTAAAAATCGAATATTTTGCTATGTCTCTGTCGTAGTAGGCTATTTCCCACTCATTGCCCTGCGTACTATGTTGATGTTCTAATTGAATCTTAATCTTTCGCGGTACATTAACTGATGAGTGTTGATTTGGTATTAACTCAGAATTGTCTGGTCAAAGCCTTATCACCGGTAAATGCAAGTAACAGCCAGTAGTCAAAGGCCTTCGCTCCTTTTGAAGCAAATGCTTGGAAAAATTTTATCACTCTGCTACTGTGCGCATTTGTGAATATATGTAATCGTAAATATATTGCATAGTAAGGAGTGCTATTTGTACCTTGTTGAACTTACAAAATTGGGAGAAAATTAAAGAGTTCTAACTTCTGAGCCATCTTGGAAATATAAGAAAATATAAAAATAAAATGATACACACGTTTTACTTAATGCGAATTATATTCATTTTGTACTATAAAAAACAACCTTTAAACATAGTATAGTTGACGTTATAAAAATAATACGTTCAAGTTAAATAATCATAACTACTATAATACTTGTAAATAATACACGGTTTCTAAATTTATCAGGATTAAAATCACCACTCGCAAACGCCTGGAATATATTTCTCGATGAGACTTTCGTAGTATGGCCACAGAGCTTCGATGTCGGGCATCTTTTCGCTTTTAGTGTAGAGGTCATATTTACTGGAAAAAGAAATAGAAAATTATTAAGCTAATCCAGAATGCCATTTTACTAATAAACATATTTTCCAATATTGTTTCAAGTGGAACGCTCTTATCCTACAATTCACACGACAAGGAATTTATCACGAAAATAGGATAACCGTCGTCCAATTAATATATACGTACGGACACACAAAAACATTGCTCGTTTAAGTCACTCAACAGACTTATTATTAAAGGTAAAATTATAGAATACGTACACCAAATGTATTATTGGCCTCAATTTTTGTTAAGGAAAAAGAATTGGAGTTAATACTATCGCTGTTGCGTTGCGGGTTAGCAATAATACTCGGAAATTTGTAAGAATGTCATCACACACGATGGATGTTCGATGCGAACACAAAATGAATTAAACAATTACATTACATTAACAGCCTGTAAATTTCCCATTGCTGTGCTAAGGCCTCATTTCCCTTTGGAGAGAAGGTTTGGAGCATATTCCACCACGCGGCTCAAATGCGGCTTGGTGGAATACACATGTGGCAGAATTTCGTTGAAATTAGACACATGCAGGTTTCCTGACGATGTTTTCCTTCACCGCCGAGTACTAGATGTAAATTCAGTGGTGTTTGCCTGGGTTTGAACCCAAAATCATCGGTTACGATGCACGCGTTCTAACTACTGGGCCATCTCGGCCTTAAAAATTATACAATTCAAATTGTGATAGGATTTTTTTTCGGTTTCAATAAAGAAGTAACACCTACTTGAATTCTAGCACCCATTTTAATATTTGTTCATCCTTTTCGTTGGTGAGGTGGCGGTAATCGCCACCTGCGTGCCACGGGTACAGGGAGTGGTACCTAGAGAAGTTACATTACTATGAGACTATTAAAATTTTATCAGAATTTTAAAAGAAATTATACATTTTATATACAAGGTTTAAATTATACAATTATACGAATACCAGGGTGACTGGATGTCCTCCCATTGGATCATAAGGATAAGTAAAAGTTTTTTATTATGACTTCATACTATCAACTTAATATTGTTACTGGAAGCCTATGACTTGGGGTTCAAGTTTATTTCATACCAAAATTCATCAAATTCGGTTCAATGGTTTGGCGGTTAAAGAGTAACAGCTGTCTGTTATTTTCGCATTTTTAATATAAGTATATATGTCAACCATCATTTTTTATAAATAACAAGTGATTTCATATCGACCTAGGAAATCTATGTACTTACTGCAAAATTAGTCATTATTTCCTTGCATTTGAACTTATTTCTTTAAAAAATATATTCATTGTGACCTGATCATGTAAAGCGCCTTCTCCGGTAGCTTCGACTTGTTGTGCAGCAGGAACTGGTACAGGTACTCATCGTGGCTCCAGGATATTAGAAGATTGTCCAGTCCGCAATGAGGCTCGTACATACCGTACTTTGTACTACGAAAAACATATTCATCGAAACCGTAACAGAATAATGAAAACCGCCTTTTTATGGTATAGGTTGGCGGACGAGCAAATGGACCGCCTGATCACCACGGCCCATAGACGATGTCGCTGTAAGAAATGTTAACCATCGCCAATGCGCCACCAACCTTGGGAACTAAGATGTTATGTCCCTTGTACAGCAGTTCCAATGGCTCATTCACCCCTCAAACCGGAACACAACGATACTGAGTACGGCTGTTTGGCGGTAGAATATCTGATGAGTGGATGGTACCTACTCAGACAATTGCACATTGCCCTACCATCAAGGAATTTTCAATAATCAAGAATTCAAAGTATTCGTAACTTTAGTGATTATTTATGTGACTTATTGTTACTCTAAAAATTATAATAAAAAATATATGGAATTTCTTTAGGATAAATAATTTCGTTTGAAGCAATTAAACTGTCTTCTCGTAATACGTACTTATATTTTGGATTGTAGGTATCAGGGTTGTCTTTGAAACTCTCATGGCCGTAGACGATGGAGTCAGCCCACTTGCATCCGACGGGGAAAGTGTCACCCACCACGCACCATTGAGGCTCGCCGTAAAAGGCCATCACCTGGTCAGGAGATCAGTGATACATTCATAATAGGGCAAAAACAAAATGCCCTAAAATAAATAATATAGAGATGAAATTATAGAGTAAACATATCAATCTTATTCTTAATCGAATAGTGTGAGTTCAATCCGGACAAGCACTAATGAGTTTTTATATGAGTTTTTCGTGTTTTAATATAATTCATTAAATGCGGTTGAGCGGTGGAAGAAGAACCTCGTGAGGAAGACGATACCCAACCCTTCTGGTACAGCGGAAGGTTCCAAATCTTTGTATGAGGTCTAGGCTCAGCTGTAGAACATTTACGGGCGTTTATATTATTTATTATATTTTAAAGCTGTAATTGTCCCTCTTGTAGACACTTAGGTGCCTTTTTTTAGGCTGCTAATAAACCCCTTCAAACGTCTATCTAGATTAACCGACCTATTTAAAATGTTATTCAAATTTATATTGTGTAAATTTAAAATTATAGCAATTGTTGCGTAATTTTACAAATAATTGTAATTTAAGTGTATTCTATAAAAGTAGCCTGTATCTCCACATGAAATTCCATCTAAATCGGTTCACCGGTTTCAGCGTGAAGAGGTAGCAGACGGAGTTACATTCGCATTAAGAATGTTATTAGGGATTACGATGTCTTAGATAAAATACTACAGTGACTCCGACCCCCGTGAGATATCTCAAGATACGATAATACCGGAAACCTTTAGTATTTCTTATCATCTCTTAATTGTATGTGTATTGATATATTTCGTATCTTAACATAAAACATACTCATGTTAACATACTATAAGATCAAAATATATATAGTCATCGTCGTCTTTGATGTTCCCTTGAATTATGTGACGAGCTATTTTTTTATCTTAAGTTTAAATGCTGTATATACGTCGTGTGTGACTCGCTTAGAACGATAATTATGGTTTTTAAATAGGGTGGTATATATAAATAAAATAAATATAATGACCCTCATCCTCTCTCTAAGGGAGTAATATTTACTTAAAATTGCTTTTTTAATTAATCTATTCGTCTCGTACTCACCCACGTACGATAGACAAGAAAAAACATTTTGACGAATTGTTATGTAATGCACGTAAGTAATTTTAATTATAAATAAAAAGAAAGTACCTATGTAAAATACATATTTATGTATTTAATTGGTGTAATTATACGTAATAAAAGTAAAACATAGGAGAAAACCCATCAAAAACACGACAAAAGATTATCAAGAGGTTAGAGGTCTTAACATAAACTTATTACATCAACCGTTGGGGCTATTCGTAATTAATCCATTATGTAAAGCTTAAATCTTAATGTTATATAATACACAGATAAACGTAATAAAACTGACTATTTTATAAAATTTACATTAGGGAGTGAAGGATAAGTAGTACGTAACTAGTGGGCCGCACGCGAAACCCCTCGTTTAGTCAACAGATTTTTACAAATTTCGAAGCCTATGACAGGTTTTTTTTTTTTTAATTTCATAATAAACTGTTCTAACCACTGGGCCGAGATGGCCCAGTGGTTAGAACGCGTGCATCTTAACCGATGATTTCGGGTTCAAACCCAGGCAGGCACCACTGAAATTTCATATGCTTAATTTGTGTTTATAATTCATCTCGTGCTCGGCGGTGAAGGAAAACATCGTGAGGAAACCTGCATGTGTCTAATTTCAACGAAATTCTGCCACATGTGTATTCCGCCAACCCGCATTGGAGCAGCGTGGTGGAATATGCTCCAAACCTTCTCCTCAAAGGGAGAGGAGGCCTTTATCCCAGCAGTGGGACATTTACGGGCTGCTAATGCATAATAAACTAATGACGAAAAGATCGCAAGATTTTAATTTGCTTTTTTTATACAGCCATAGCGCCTCTCTCTACGTGGCCAGTTTTTTGCGATTTTTTGCGCTCTCTAAAATTAATTCATAACAATTTAATACTCTTTATTTTTCTGCACATCTACGGCTGGAGTTCTTCAAAATAAGAACATAACCGAACTTCTACGTGTATCGTCCCATAATCACGGGGACAAAAATCGGCTAACGCTATTAATATATAAAATATGATGTCTTGCGTGATTCAGGAATCTACTTTGGAAAAACCACTTTAACCGAAATTTTACCGGGAAGTCAAATAATAGTATTATAATATTGTTAATTCAGTAACAAAATTAATTATATACTTATATTCTTACTTCAGTGTATGGATATACAACATTTGAAATTGTATATGTATGTATGTATATCTTGTATATATGTTTTTGTGATAATTAAAAATGAACCGGAGTAATTAACACGTACCTTGCCCAAATCGTGTATGAGTCCCGTGAGATGAAACCAGTCATCATCAGGGTGGTCCTGTCTGATCCTCTCGGCGGTTTGGAAGGCGTGTACTATGTTGGGCAAATCGGTGTCAGGGTCAGATTCGTCCACCAGCTCGTTCAACTTGATAAGAGCATCCTTTATCGTTGATTTGAAGTGATTGAATTTGAGCCATTTTTCACGTTTTTCTGTTCGAAACAGTATTTATTAAATTTCCTATATATATGTTACTGTAAAACCTCCTATAAACCTAAGATTTACCGACATGAGATGGTAAATGAAAGTATTTTTCTATAAAGGGACGACTTTTTCGGACTTTCACCATTTCAACCTAACCTAACCTAACATATAAATCCTAAGATTTACCAAGTGAATGATGGTAAAAGTTTGAATCCCAAAGTTTTATGGACATTTACCATTCATAATCGCTAAATCCTTAGGTTTTACTGGAAAATCTTAAGGTTTACCGTAATTCGAGCTTTTACATTTTATTTTACTTTTATTTATTTTATTTTTATTTTACATATGTATTATGAGTATGTAAGTATGCACACCTTCAAACCGCGTCAACTGAGGTCAACTTCTTGTTAAAAGAATATCGTCAAAACACCCGTCACGATATTGTTAAGATGAATATTTTATAGAATTAAAAGTAAACTTACCTTTAACAAGGTCCACCGTTACGTTAGTGTGCATGGTATAGTATGTCCTGCGCACGCGCTCTTTGATGGGATCGTTGTCATCGATGCTGTAGTCACGGAATGCTTCGAGCGGCTTGTCATTGAAACTTGGTTCCGGACGCAGAAGTTGCGAGGGGTCTATCATAGACACCGGAGTCTTCTATAAAAAATAATCAAAATATTAATATTATAAATTTTAATATTTATTTATAATGTTGCTGTTGTTAAATTTATATTATTGCTTCCACTGGTGACAGTTCGTTTTTTGTCCAGATCGGGATTGCAATTCAATGGGGAAAAGCTAGCATTCTTGCCACCATTAGACGTGGTTAAGATTAGATTTATACTATTTTTAAATTAAAATATTGGTTATAATCTTTTATTACAAAATATGTAAAAATAATTCATTAAGTTTTGTAAATGTTTAAATATTTTTTTAATCTTTTTTTACTTTAAAATTATAAACGTGATAAAATTATGTATTATTTGTATTGTATTTTTGTTTATGTGTACATATGTTTGCAATGATTCTTAATGTATTTATGTATTTGGACAAAAAAAAACTGAAAGTGATAAAACAAAGAGAACACGAAGAAAAACTCCGACTTACAACTTTAGCAGCCATCTTGGATTTCCGTTGCAGTCCCAACTAAACAATATTTATCAATAAATTGTAGCTGTCATCTCAATTCTTATATAGGCGCCACACGGCTAGGTATCAAGTGTTTATATCTATTGATAAAATGAGCTTAATTTTACCATTAGATAATAATCAGCATGGTGTAAAGCTGGTGGCACAGTGAATTTAAACGAACTGTATGTTATCCTAAGGTTCGTTGAACACAAACTCATTTCTTAGGGGTAATAATAATAAAAATAATAAAACAGCTTTATTTATTCCACAAACATAAATTGTAACCAACAAATTTAGTAACTTGAACCATTTTGATTTGTGGACCCCCTCAGGGTAAAAGCAAATGAATTCCATTTATTTCAGTTTTTGGCAGAGGTCATCCAGTGCCTTCTTATGTAGGCCACAATCTCGTCCTGCCACCGAGCGCACGGGCGACCTCTCTTTCTAGCGCCAAACGGTCCTTTCCATCTCGTGATGTTGATAGTCCATCGACTGTCGTCATATCTCGCCACATGACCAGCCCACCTCCACTTCAGACTTTGAGAGAACTGTTGAGCATCCTTTAGCTTAGTTACCTTTCGGATTTCTGTGTTTCTTATTCTATCTTTTAGTTTTATATTTAAACAGGTCCTTTCCATTGCCCTCTGAGTGGTCTGTATTTTATATCTCGCCTTGTGGTCATAGATCTACGTTTGGCAACCATAGGTAAGACAGGGTAAAATTGTAGCATCTAAAATTATTTTGATTGGTAGACTTGAGTTCTCTTTTTCTTCTTAGGGGTATTTTTGTTTATTTAACCATCTTGCTTAAAGAGTTCTTGTATAAAAATATATATTAAAAAAAAAATGCTCTTTACTCTGGTGGAAAAGTGTAACTACTGAGTTTCTTGCCGGTTCTTCTTGGTAGTATCTACTTTCCTAACCGGTGGTAGATTTACATTTAATTCAACACTGTAACATCACCATTCCAAAGTGCATTTATGAGCCTCAAGTAGGCTAGTAAAGAATATTTTGAAGAATTTAAATAGTAGTATTATTAGTATTTTTTTAAACAAAACAAATGGTTGAGATTATGTCTTATTAAAGGAGGAGCTCGATCTAAAGGAGTATTAGTAAAGTATGACAATGTTAATTAAAAATGTAATTAATGTAGTAAAAAGAAAAGGGGTCACAACATTCCATTGCAGAACTCTAATAGTTGCAGAAACCATTAAAAAATACGACCCTGAACTTTAAGCCACTACCAACGTTAAGTATGTGCGATATGTTAAGAAAAGCTTGATAATGGAAAAGCGTGGAGTCAACAATTGTTGATATTCAGGCAGGATATGTTATACATAACAAGCTGAACCTGCGACTTTATCAGAGTCAGATTTAACGGTCTGGAGGCCCTGGGGCCACAAAGCTGTGGGGGACCTAGACCAACAGAAGCGTGGAAAGTAATAATTATATTATGAATTATTTAGAATATCTTAATTTCAATCATTAAGCTTTAATTTATTTACTTGTATCGGTAACTTTTGACACAGTAATTAGTTACATTAATATAATTTGACTATATCTAGATATTTGTTATCTCGTCGGAATCTTTCTTTTGGAGGCCCCTCTCATGTGGAGGCCTCAGGGCAGTTGCCACAGTTTCCCTAAATGCCATGGACTTTATCCGCGTGAAATTTATAAAACTTTACCTATAACACATAAACCGTCAGCACCGATTTTACCCCCTAAAGAGGTTGCTTCTAAATTGGTTCATTGGTTTTAGCGTGAAGAGGTAACAGACGATAACTTTTGCATTTATAATATTTGTATAGATTGTATTGTTTCAGGCCGGTTCCTCTGGGTAGAATCTACATTCTGAACCGGTGGTAGCTTTGCGTTTAGCACAATTCTGTAAAATCACGATTTAAAAGTGCTTTTAAAAGCCTATTGTATTCAATAAAGTATATCAAGATTTCGATTTGATCTTAAACAATAAGAAGAATATCAACGGAACGACTGGACCGATTTTGTCGAGACTTTCACTGGCAGAAAGCTGATTTAATAAGGAGTAACTTAGGCTACAACAATAACTTTTTTTGTTAAATTGAAACGCGCACGAAGTCGCGGGCACAGCTAGTATTTAATATAAATATACAACTTTAATTAAAACATTTTGTTTGTAGGACATGTAGCTATAAACAATGAATATTATGATAATCGTAATATATTAAGAGAAACGCGTGTCATCATAAATCATGTCGCAATAGAACAATAACATTGCCTTAGTTGTTTGTGTGAGCGATCAAGAGATAACATTAATCCAGATTAGAGTCGTTTAAATTATGTGATTATAAATGAACATTGTAATAAATTAACAAGAGTAAGTATTAAATAATATACAAATAATTATATCTTAAGATATATTCCTATTATCTATTCTAAATCACTCTAAGTTTTCATTATTTCGAGGATTTTTTTTTCTCAACTGACGTATTGTCGTTTAACAGGAGATAGTGACAATTATTTACTTAAACGCCACATTAGCTTGGTATTAAGAACATATTCTGTTTTTTATTTAAATCAGTTTTATTAGACGGAGTTTTATCAACAAGTGACTATGTCACTTCCGTAATTTCATGCTTAAATTATATAACTAGTTATAATAATAATTATTATTTATAGAACATTTAAATATGTTATACTTATAGCTCATGGCTCTCTCTGATAAGGAAGTGAGATAGAACATATTCATTTTTACCCTTTTTAAAATTTGGTTATTGGTAATTCGACGTAATCCCGTTAGGAGCTGATAGGGGTGACTATTTGCGATAATTTTAACCCCCATATGCACGATGCTAAAGTAAATCATTTTTGAGTTATTACATTTTTTATATATTTTCAAAATAAATCAAAAATGCACAACTTTAATTAGATTAAATTACAAAATGTCTCACTTATAACTTAGCTATTGAACTGTTTCTGTTTCTTAATTTTATTTTAAATTTTTATTTTTGTTTTATTTATATAGTGTGTAGTTATTAATAAATTTTGTGGGAATTTTAAAGAGCGACTTTTAGTCCGAATTCGTTCATGTTCGAGCACGAATTTCCACCAGCGTCCTTTGTGGTCATTTTATTTCGGTTGTTTTGAAATAAGTTCCTAGTCGTTGTACATTTATGGAAAAATTAGAAATCGTGTATGTTATCTTCAATAGACATTAACTACGATATCAACTCTAAGATCCAAGCCGAGTTGCTATCAAGGCAGTCAAACGAAATCTCAAGCTTAGTATATAAATGTATATGTATATGTGTATGTATATGTATGTATTATGGTATACAAGTGTTTGTTCAAACTAATATTCCATTTTGAAATATTTCAATTCCATCACTCGCATAGTTTAATCGGAAGACGATCGAATAAAACGTGCTTTTACATCCAAGGCAAGATAATGTACACTCTTAACTTCCTAATTTTCGTTATTGGAATTCTAACTCCGAACCTCGAGACCTCAAGCCGTATAATCCAGCCACGAAAACAACGAGGTATTTATTTTCCAAACAATAGATAGATTATCTCGCAACGCGGCTGATCTGAACAAAGCGAGGGATTATACGCTTTAATGTTATCACAATCTATTGTATGATTGACAGTCTATTTGTCTTCAAGTACTACAAAGTTTTAAAGCTTATTATTGCGTGAAATTCAAAACACAAAAAGTATTTTGTTAATAATGGAGAAATGTTCAGTATTTTCCCAAAATTTACAATTTATTTATGTGTAGTGGGTGCTTATAATGATTAGTCGAGACAGAAACCGTAGTTCATATAGGTTTGTGATTGGCCCAGGTACTCGCTTTTAACGGAGCTCGACGAAGCCAAAGAGAGACATGTGACCACGGCAACTCTCTCAATATCTAGATAATAATAATAATAAATTTCTCGTTTCATACTTTTCGAATATAATTTTTTCATTAGCCTGGTTTTGTTTATATACTTTTTTTTAGGGTATGTTATGTGCTGTGTGTACCTGGGAAGAACATGATAAATTCGCTAATAATTTGGCTTGCCTAGTTTATAAATAACGAAAATTACTTATTGTACACAAAAATTAAAAATTAAAAATAATGTAATTACAATAATCAACGCACAATATGGACTAGAAATCAATAGCATTATTAATTATTATTTATCTTTTATTAATATTTACGTTACATGACCTACAACATAATCACTGAAGATTTTACTTATTTACAATAATGTATTATTTATTATTATTATTATAATAAATAACCTATCAAAGGAACTTACGACTTTCGTTTGTAAATAATTATCCGTTTGAATCTACCGCCGACCTTTTCAAATAACTGATCTGACATAACATAGAACCGTATGAAAATACTAAATTAAAAAAAGGTAAAATAATAAAATTATAAAAAAAATAACAGAAAAGTCCTTATTTTTTTGGCTCTGGCAACTTTGAAATCGTAATGAAATGGCGCCCGATAATTCAGCGTACAAAGTCACGTTGGTTCCAAAACATTGGCTACCAGGGTAACATGAAAATCAAGAGATGTTACTTATAAATGCATATGAGGAACTGTTAATGAAAAATCAACTTAACGTTTCTGGTTCAAGGTTTAATTCTGTTTGGATGTAGAAGATATTAATAATAGGCACTCAATGCAATAAGTCAATTAAAAAAAACATATATTATTATTTAAAACAATTCCATTGTGGTTTTTCATTTTTATTTTTTGAGAACTTTATCAAAATCATATAAAAATGATAAATTGTATAATTTATTCATTAAGTTAATTCAAGTTGGTTAAAAGGAAATAACAATTTAACACATTTATATTATAAAACTTGAACTATATTACATTTTAAATGAATTAAACACGTTTATCAACATACACAGACGGACTAATAAACTGCATCTATGTTTAAGACGCCTTTGAAATAAACATTTTTACCATTACAATTTCAGTAAGCATATAAAGTATAACATTTTAAGTACCTATTCAAATTTTATATACAAATTTAAATCGAAACCTATAGTTCTTCATACCAGACACTTCAAAGCAACGTTGTATCATACTTAACTGTATGTGTTTGTACATTGGAAATGACCATTAATTTTTTTTAAGCTAACTTAATAATGTAAGATAATTTATTGAAAAATTTGTTCTAAAAAAAAAAAAGTAGAAGCGGTTTTGTTTTCTTTTAATATGGTGGATTGCTTCCACCTTATTACATATTCTAATTAGTTCTGCATAGATCTGTTTAGGGTTATTAAACGGTTTTGCGGAATATTGTTCCATTCTTGTAAAATGTCTGTTCTTAGGGTTCCTCTGTCGTGAACACAGGATTTCTTGCAAATACAGGTTTTTATTAAATTGTCATAAACATGATCAATGGGATTTAGATCCGGACTGCGTGCTGGCGAATTTATGGTACATATCCAAAGCTCTCCGCAATATTGTCGAACTTGTGCAGCGACGTGGGGTCGGACATAATCTTGCGTTACAGTAAAATTTTCGCCTATTAATCCCATGTAAGGATTCTTCTAAAACATATGTTAATATAGCTTGTGTCGTCAAACCACTGCTTCTACCGTTTTGACGAACTATATCAATAAACACAAATTCCGTTACACACCATACATCAAGAACCGTTTCCAAAAGGAACACGCTCCTCAATGCAACTTCGAACATATCTCCTTCTGCGACCGTCTGCATCATTTAAATATGTCCTACACTAATCGGTAAACAATATGGAGGCCCATTGATATTCAGTACTGATTGCCGCTTCCTTAAGCCTCCTTCTTATTATTCGTGTACTCACATTTACTCCGCAAACTGCATTCAGTTCTGATTTGATGTTTACTGATATGAGGAAACGATTTCGCAGGAAAATTGAAACAATAAATCGGTCGTCACGTATATAATCGTCGTTGATCCTTCCCACCAATGCCACAATTTGAGCGGTTTGTTCGGAGGAGTATCCATATTTATGGTTACGAAAATTTTGTTGAGTTTAAAAGACTTATAATATAATACATAAAATTTACTTTAAGAACACTTAATTTGAAACTAGGCATGCATTTTGTTTTCCCGCGTATAATATTTAATTTTGTTTTTTTTTTTTTTTTATCAATGTAGTGTCGTAATTTTTATTTAGCTTAAAATTAAAAATTTGCATAATTCTAAAAAATATTAATTCAAAGGTAATCCTGACCTTTAATGCAGTTTATGAGTCCTTCCGTGTATAAAATACAGTATACATATTTACAATTTAATGTCATCCTTATAGCGACCACTGTGAGGTATTTCAGCAATAACTTGAAGTTTGCAGTCACGTTTTTTCCAAAACATTGGTACCAGGAAATTATGAAGCCGTAGAGATGTTTAAAAATCAATCGAAGCTTGAAAACGCACTTTATTTGTATCGTCCAAAAGTTAGCTTTCCTTTGTATGGTCAAAAATCAATACTACCCTCCAACAGGTGGTGTAGATACTGTTGCGATGACCAATGACAGAAGAGATAGCATTAAACAATGACATACCTACATATGTCAACTCTTTCTCGCACTAGGATGAAGCAGCATTTGACGTCCATTTTATTCATGAGAATAATTTTTAGGTATGCTGAGGTCACGACGCTTAGTAAACTTAAAAATAAAATATCTTGCACTTTTGAATCATCATTTAACAAACTATATTAAGTGAATCTACTACCGGTTCGGAATTTAGATTCTACCCAGAAGAACCGGCCAGAAACTTAGTGGTTACTGTTATTAGTTTCGGCCAACCAGTTACATAGATTATTAAATACAAAAGGTGAATTATTTATTCCGCTTTGACAACAACAAATACTAACTCCACACATTTTTATCATCTGTATAATCCTTTATCGAGTTATACGCTTTATTAATTAACAAAGATTTCTTAACATGTGATTAAAATTTATTAATTGGCAAAGCTATAAGTATATTGAACTTTTAAAATAACCACGTTGCATTCTGTTAAGAGAAGTATAACAAAGAAAGGGTTATTTTAATATATTTAAAGATCAAAACGAATTAAACAAATAATCTAATGTATGTTATAATTTAAATTAATTTTAAATTTGGCCAGACGTTTTGAATACATCATACATAACTACTAATAAAATAAAATTGTTAAATCAAATGTACGTAAAAATCAGAATATTTTTTGGTAGGCTCATAAAAGCACTTTTGAATCGCCATGTTACAGTGTTGAATTAAATGAAAAGCTACTACCTGTTACCGAAAGAAGATTCAGTAGTTAATACTCTTTTTCACCTAATTAAAAAGTTTTAAAGTAAATATTTTTTGTCATTCTAGGAAAGATTTATTTATTTTGCGAAGTCGTAAACTAGGTGTTATTAGTTTACCTTTCATCCACGTGTCTATACAAAGATTGTCACTGTTATTTTCAAAAAGATCATTGGATTTAGAATCAGTAATTATTCATATTATTATCATTTTATTTTTATCTACCTTCGAATAAATATTCAGCAATACCAATAAAAAAGTAACTTAAGATTAATTAAATACACAGTCCGTGTTTAAGGAATTAGAGGATTAAATAAACCGTACAATTATATAAATAACAGTAACATAAACAGGATAGACTACATTAAACAAAATACAAAAAATACAAAACTAACAATAAAACAAGAGCCGAGATGGCCCAGTAGTTAGAACGCGTGCATCTTACCCGATGATTTCGGGTTCAAACCCAGGCAGGCACCACTGAATTTTCATGTGCTTAATTTGTGTTTATAATTCATCTCGTGCTCGGCGGTGAAGGAAAACATCGTGAGGAAACCTGCATGTGTCTAATTTCAACGAAATTCTGCCACATGTGTATTCCGCCAACCCGCATTAGAGCAGCGTGGTGGAATATGCTCCAAACCTTCTCCTCAAAGGGAGAGGAGGCCTTTATCCCAGCAGTGGGACATTTACGGGCTGCTAATGCTAAATGCTAAAAACAATAAAATTGCAATCGAGCCAAAATGCAAAGTCACGTTTTTTCCAAAACATAGGTACCGAGAAATCATGAAAATGAAAGAGATGTTTCGAACGTCACCGAACGAAAACCGACTTTATTGATAGTAATATACGGTTATGATTTCTGTGTGAAGACAAAAATCAATACTGTCGTTACGACCATATACGTTGGTGTGTGCCACAAGTGGCTTTCGATAGTCTACTGTGTTCCTCTAAATTCAAATGAACCAATGAAAAAAGAGAAGAAGCAACACATGTCCTATTATAGACACCACTATTTTCCTGTCAGAGTATCCAAATATATAACTTTCTCTTTCACACTAAAGCTTTGTCATAATAAACTGAAATAAGAAAGGTTTTTGGAAATTATCCTTTTGTTACATAAAGCCGATCCATATTGTTGATCGTTGGGAATTGCAGTTTCGTTGTTGATATTATTATTTCAACGGCGATACTATTTATAATTATTCTAAACTCAATTAAGACCACAGTAAAGTAAAAAATAACAGGCGTTATCTCCTAGTGCTGGACAAAAGATTTCTGACTTTTAAGGAAAAGGTTAACGGCTTATTTTAGTGTACTAGTGTAGGAGAGATCGATGGATACACGCATCTGATGCATAGCAGAATGTCAACGTGGATCTTATGTAGCTTTCCTCTTTCCTTTCTATTTTACTCCTGCTTCTATCCCTCCTACTACAATAAGCTTACATTAAGCAAACGACAAAACCCTAAAAGCCCTCAACCCATTAGTTTTCTGTCAGCGCTGTGCTAACATTAAGCAGAAGATTGGTCTGATTTACAGCAGACGTCAAAAATCCTTGCAGTTTTCTGTGTTATCAATAATGACCCTTAAATATATCTGATTAATAAATTTAGTGACTTCTTGGACAATCGTTTTGGTGAATTTTGATTGAATTTATAAAAAATGATTTTTGCTTAGTTACAGAATCTACCAACTATTCAATTATTTGTTGTAGTAGTTATTAATCATTTAGGAAAACGAAGTCAATTTATATTCTGATTAGCTGTTGTGACGTTCAATTGTTCGAAGATGATTTGCGAGCGTAATTTCTGTTGACGCTTTCACGAGTAACGTGACCAATTAAAACAAAAATAGTGTAAAAATTACTTTATTTTCTACAAATGTATAATTTTATTGAAACAAAAAAAAAACCCTTCATCGACTTAAGCCTATTGATATTTGAATTATTATCGTATAGACTATAGAGTATCTAAAAAAATTTACAAGTAAAACTACATTATGCTTTCAACTGGTGTTTCTTTGTCACAAATAAATATTCAGGGAAATATTTTTTTTCATATGAAAACTAATTTTTAAATCTCCTTAAAACATCATATACAATTATGACGTCATAATTTACATTGTTAAACAATTTCGTATTGTTTCAATTCATTCGAATAGTATTGCAAGACTTTCAATTAAGTATGAGAAATTAATAATATACATTATTTATTGTTTGTACTGTGTTTATATGTATAAAATTTGAATATATAAATAGAGTTTATATAAAAATGTATATGTAATATTTATCATATCAGACTTATACAGGGCTGTAGGCTTCAATTGGTACCTACACACCGATTTTTTAGCTCTGAACAGATATAATTATTTTATTTAAAGGTTGGATGTCCAAATCCTTTAAGAAAGATAATCAAGTTAAAAAAATTATGCATACATACGTACAATACACGTCAGAATGAGATGGAACCTCGTCAAAGTAAATCGAAAATGACAGATCTCGAGCGAAAGAGAATTAGAAAAGAAGTTCTGAACAATATTATCTGACTCTGGCAAAGCCCTAATCGTACCATCCAAAATAATACAGTAACAAATTTCGAACGAAAAATATGCACTATCAGGTTGCGTGTGAATCGTTATTTTGCTGACGGTACCGTTACAAAAAAAATTAGACGGCGAATTATAATGAAATCTAATTTGCCTGTATAGCGTCATATCATAACACTATCATTTTACATAATTTCAGTTTTAATGACAATAGAATTTGTAAATGTACCACACGGGCAAAATTGTTTTAAAATAAATTATAAATATGTTAAAAGAACAGTTAAAATAATTTAAAAAATTAATCTCATACAAAACAATAGCTAAATTTGTCTACTTATTGCATACATATGTGTGAGTTTGACTTTGGTGTATGTGTGTTTTAAGTGCCTAAAAAAATTGTATCCCACATCCTAAATAAATTCATATCTTCTCGGTGTTCGTAATTACTAATTATTTATGTAAATTCTATTGAATCGAATTATATTTTATTAAAAAAACTTTGCGTCTCATTCTTGATATATGTGTGTTCTGTTTAAGTAAACATCATTAAATGCATACATATTTACAATTTTACAACATACAATTCAACACGTCTTGTCTTTTATAATATGAACGAATACCACACTGTATATAATATATATAATAATCTTAAGTAGTTAATCATTCAAAATCCTAACATAATTTTATATATATCACCTATTCCAATCGAAGGAGTAAAGATTAACGAACCTTACCTAGCCGAAGTGGCTCAGAGGTTCAAAGCCGGACAAGCACCACTGAATATTGTGCTTAATTTGTGTTTGTAATTCATCTCATGCTCAGCGATGAAGGAAAACATCGTGAGTAAACCTGCTACATGTGTATCCAACCGCATTGGAACATCGCCAAACCTTCTCCTTAAAAGAAAGAGGAGGCCTAAGGCTAGAAGTGGGACGTTTACAGATTGTTACTGTAATTTGTAATGTAAAACCATCTTTATTTACCTCAAAACACTGTTTGAGTTAACGACTTATATCCACTTCAATTTTACTCAATGACAAAGTATTTTTGCTAAATGACAATTTTATTTTTCAGAAATAATCACTTCAATACAATGTCAAACCTGTTACTTGTACTCCTGTGATTGGAATATGCTATATATACAATAGACATATAGGTTACCATCTAAAATATATGTTTATCTTTACACAATTATTATTATTTAAAAAATATATATAAATCATGTGTATGTTTTACATTTTCAAAAACATCTAAAACATAATTAAATTCAAATGTTTATAAACAAAGTTACCAGATAATTTTGCGCAATAATTTCTCAATACGACACTAAAGAATAAACTAAGACTTATTTTACAATTACAAAAATACTCCTAATACGTAATTCAATCGTTTTCACTCGTATGCGAGTCCTCCCCACTGTCACTCGACCATTCCCCCTCACTGTACTCCCTCTCTTTCTTCCTCTTTATCTTCCCCGCCTCCTCTTCCTCCGACTCATGTCGTGTCGAGCTCGGAACCTCTCCGATGTCCTGAAGGACTAGTTCTTTCGTCGGAGAGGCGTTTCGAAGCTCCTTCAACGTGTTTGTTAGATCTATGTTCAAGGTCTGTACCGGTTCCTTTATTTCCATCTCCTTCCTTCTCTTCTTCTTGCCCTTTGATGTGTGTTTCTTGTCTTTTTTGCGTTTTTTCTTCTTTGAACTGTGAATTACGTTAAATTATTAAAGAGTCCATAAAGTGAAAATTTTTGTGTAATGTGTGTGTATTGTATATAGTGTATGTACTTTGAAATATTATTATGGAAGTTGTGTCCTATGTACCGATAGGCGTATCGACTTTATATAATAAACAATATAAAAAAAAATTATATAGAAATAATGTATTTATATTTTATAATAAAAAATGTATATATACATACAGTATAAATGTTTTTGTGCATTGAATGTCAAATCCAAACAAATATTGAGAAACAAGAACATGGTCAGTAGGGCGAATACTCCTGGGTATATATGGGTTCAAAGACTGTTTTGTGACTGTAAATGCTAATAATTCTGTCAGTATATATATTCATTTCTCATATCATATCAAACTGAAAATCGTTTTTTCTCGAGAGCCTGAGTTTGGAATTGAATTTTATTAATACAAAAATATATATTTATCTTAATATAAATTAATATTGCTTTGTATGTTCGTCCGCTATGAATTCGTCAATTATGCTATTATGACGATATTTAAGTAAATTGCTCTGTGTTCGTCTACGAAACTGGTCCAAAACAATAAGAATTTAGATTTTAAGATAATCATGATTTAGAAGAACCTTTATTCTACTCAGGGGGAGTTGGTGACAGGTAGCTTGTTATATTTAAACGTGTGGGATACTAAAAGTTTCTTTACTAAGTAAAAATATGTATATAAACCACGATGAAGTGTGTAAATTTTGATGCTTAGTATAGTGACAACATACCCATCATAATCCGATTCTTCGTCGTCAGATGATCTGTAACAGACAGAAATATAACAAATTACAATTTTAACCACTTTCGGCCAAATGTAATATATTACATATGTATAAAAGAGATATATTTGTAAGGATATCACTATCTATGGTAATGGCATTCCTCTTCCACTGTGTTTATAATCTGGGGAACAATTTGCTGTCAGTGTGACGTGAGTGACACCGAGGAAAAATGCTAGAAGGAAAAGAGAGGTTTTGTGATCTTTAAAGAAACGTGGAAAATATGGTACAAAGAAATAGTTATAATATTATTTAAATTAGAAGTAAAGGCTTTAAATGTTGTTTTTTGTTATTTCAGGTAAGCTATTTTGTTTACAATATGTTAATTGTAGTAAAACTTCTGTATAAGTGCGATGTGAATAGAATAAATTTTGTTATTTCAGAAAACATAATTTCGTCTTTATTTCGCCTGAGCATATACTATTATAAAACAACATTTACGCAATAAAATACAACAACTATGGAGAAATTAAGATTTGATTTTTGTGTGAAAACAGCAGCAGATGGAAAATCAAACATTATTTGCATAACCTCAATAGGAACACCTGATGGCCAAATTTTTGGCATACCGGCCGAATATCAACCTGCAAGCTTACACCAACTTATAACAAATACATCTAACTATGCCAAGATAAAAAAAACATTGAATAAAAGACATCAAACAAGGAAAATATGGATAACTTTAACTGATGAGATATCAAAGGTATATTTAGATGAAGAACGAAATATACAGTTTAAGGATTTTTACCTTGAGGAGATTAATGAAAACATAAATAATTCAAAACCGTTAACTGAAAGCTCAAATAAAACATTGGAGAAACTATTAGAGACATTACTCGAAGAAAAGCAAAGAAAATCTGAAACTCAAAATTTGGGAAAAATTGCAAAAGACTTTGCGCTTGAAAAATTCACTGGTAAAAACGCAAACGCTCACCAATGGATTAAGGACTTCAACAGAGAATGTGAACGTTTCCATATTGATGAAGACAGGAAAAAAATTGAAATTTTAAAACAATTTTTAGAATATTCAAGTGTAAACTGGTACAGTTGTATGCTAATAAAATTTACAATAGAATCAGAGTGGATTAAATGGGAAAAAAATTTCTGTGAAACATTCGGAAACAAAGGTTGGTCGCCAATCAGATATGCTCTTGGATTTAAATATCAAACAGGCTCCTTACTTGAATATGCATTGAAAAAAGAGAAGTTGTTATTAGAGGTTAGGAAGACTATTGATACAGGTACTCTTATAGACCTTATAGCCGCAGGCCTACCTAATTACCTGAGTGACAAAATTGACAGAGAGACATTACAACAAACTGAAGATCTCTATAATGAGATAGGCAAATTAGAACATTTTGTTGGGAAGAACAAATATGAAAAAAAAAACTACATGCACTCTGACATAAAAACAAAAAAAAATGAAGAAAAGAAACCGTGCCAAATTTGTATCAATAAGGAAAAAGGGAAACGTTTTCATCCTGAGGAAAACTGTTGGTTCAATACGAAGAATCAAAAATATGTTGTGAAAAGTGTTAATAACTCGGAATTAGAAGTTGAACTTAATGAAGAGAATCCAAAAAACTAGAAGTATCACCATTAATAAAAATAAAGTTATTATTAAATGACACTTTAAAAGTTACAGCAATTTATGATTCTGGTTCAAATGTATCATTAATTAATGCAAAGTTATTAAAAATACAAAAAAAAAAAGAAGATACATTTAATAAACAAACAGCAAAATTGAAAACTATTAATGGTGAGAAGAAAACAAAAGGTATAGTAACATTAAAAATAAAAATATATGACATTGAAAGAGAAATGAATATTTTTGTGATAGATAATGAAAATTTTCACTATGATTTTCTCATTGGTTTGGATTGTATCAAAGAATTTAAATTAACGCAAGATGAAAAATTGAATATCATACAGTGTAATAATTCACTTAGAGAGAATAAAACCCAAAATGAAGAGAATAAGAAAAATAAATACTCTGAAAAAAATATTTTAAATGTCGAAATTCCTAATGTACTAGGTGACAAAAATAAACAAAATGTAACTCTAAACTCTGAGGTACGTAAACAAGAAATAAACTGTTTAAACCAAGGTGAAATAAACTTCAATGAACATATTAATATAAGTGAATTTGAAATTTCAGTAAATCATCTAGATATATATAAACAAACTGAGATTGATAAATTAATAGAGAAATACAAACCAATTTTCGCTAAAGACAAATATGACGTTGGTAGAGTACGAGGTTATGAAGCTCACATAGACTTGACAGTAGATCAATACTGCTACAAACGCCCATACAGATGCACAACTGATGATAGAAAAGAAATTGAGAACCAAATATCAAAACTATTGAAGAAAAACTTAATTGAGGAATCATATAGCCCTTTTGCTGCTCCAGTCACCTTAGCATACAAGAAAGAAGATGGGAAAAGATCAAGACTGTGTATCGATTTCCGAGAATTGAATAAAATTGTTGTCCCTCAATCACAGCCGTTCCCGTTGATTGAAGACTTAATGGTAAAGACGGTTAACTGTGAGTATTTTTCCACTTTTGATATAAACTCAGCATTTTGGTCCATCCCATTGAGAATTCAAGATAGATATAAGACAGCTTTCGTCACACAAGAAGGCCAATTTCAGTGGACATGCCTCCCATTTGGTTTAAAGACGGCCCCAGCTATTTTCCAAAGAATATTGAGGAGTATAATAAGAAAATATAATCTCTCAGATTTTGCAGTTAATTTTATAGACGATATCTTGATTTTTTCTAAAAATTTCGAAGAACACATAACACATATATCGAAACTTCTTGACGCAATATTAACAGAAGGATTTAGACTGAAATTCTCTAAATGCACTTTTGCAAACGATCATGCCAAGTATTTGGGACATATAATAGGAAAAAATTCAGTTACACCTCTCAAGGATTATTTAACAGCTGTCAGGAACTTCCCCATTCCAGGAACAAGGAAAAACATACGTCAGTTCCTGGGAAAAGTAAACTTTTATCATAAATTTATACCACACAATGCAATTATCCTGGAACCATTACACAATCTGTTACGGAAAGATGTTAAATTTATATGGACCAGAGAATGCCAAAAATCATTTGATAGAATAAAAGATTTACTATGCTCGAAACCAATTCTAAAAATATTTGACCCAGAACAACCAATAAAAATATACACTGATGCCAGCATTCAAGGAGTGGGAGCTGTATTAAAACAGGAAGATGAAAACGGAATAACTAAACCTGTAGCTTATTTCTCAAAGAAATTGACCGACACTCAAAAGAAAAAAAAGGCAATATACTTGGAATGCTTGGCGATTAAAGAGGCTGTAAAATATTGGCAACACTGGCTTATGAATAAGGAATTTATAGTTTATTCAGATCATAAACCACTTGAAAATCTTAATATCAAGTCTAGAACTGATGAGGAACTGGGCGATTTGACATATTACTTATCCCAATACAATTTTAAGATAAAATATAACCCAGGACAGTCAAATCAAGAAGCGGATTGCTTAAGTAGAAATCCAGTCTTAGAACCTAATGAGAATACTGAAGATTTTTTGAAAGTTGTAAACTTAATAAACATGCAAGATATTAAAAAGGATCAAGACACAAATTTAAATATACAAGACGGAAAATCAAAATCATTTATACTGGAAAATAACATTTATTACAAAAAGAATAAAAAAAGAAAAAAAATTGTACTTTCAGAAGCATTTAGCAAAACACTAATTAAAAATGTCCATTACACTTATTGCCACATTGGGAGAACCCAAATGATAAATAAAATAAATCCTTTCTATACAGCAAAGAATATCATCACAAATATCAAGAAACTCTGTGATGAATGTGATATTTGTATTAAAAACAAATCAAGAAGGAATCCAAAATTTGGTTTGATGTCCCATTTAGGTCCAGCAACACGTCCTTTTGAAATTGTATCCATCGACACAATTGGAGGCTTTGGAGGATCAAGGTCTACAAAAAAATACTTACATCTCTTGGTTGACCATTTTACACGATATGCATACATTCTGACATCAAAAAATCAGAGCTCCAATGATTTTATCAAGTTGGTGGAAAAAGTGACAGAAAGTAATAATATAAATATACTATTAACAGACCAATATCCTGGCATAAATTCCAAAGAATTTAAAGACTTCTTAAAAAAGAAAAATATAACAATGGTATTTACTGCTGTGGACGCGCCATTTTCGAATGGTCTAAATGAAAGGCTGAACCAAACTTTAACCAATAGGATAAGGTGTAAAATAAATGAAGGGAACAAGAAAACAGCATGGACAACTATTGCACAAAAATGTGTAGAAAGATACAACGAAACAGAACATACAGTTACTAAGTTTACCCCAAAATATCTTTTGGAAGGAGAGAAAATGGATATTTTACCACTGGAATTGAAATCAAGAAGTACAGTAGAAGATCTAAAAAGAGACAGAGAACTAGCATTGGAAAATTCAATGAAATCCCACAACTATAATAAAAAAATATATGATCTAAAAAGAGAAGAATATAAATTTGAAGTGGGTGATAAAGTATATGTAGAAAATGGAAACCGACTAAATAGGAAGAAAATGGATGAATTGAGGATTGGACCATACAAAATCCTAAAGAAGATTTCAAAATCTATCTATGAAGTTGATGTTGGACATAAGAAAGTGGAATCAAACTTCTACCATGTCACAAAGTTAACCCCAATAGTGAGTAGGTCTTGATCGAACAATCACCATTATGTTGTTCTCTCCGAGGGTGGGAGATGTAAGGATATCACTATCTATGGTAATGGCATTCCTCTTCCACTGTGTTTATAATCTGGGGAACAATTTGCTGTCAGTGTGACGTGAGTGACACCGAGGAAAAATGCTAGAAGGAAAAGAGAGGTTTTGTGATCTTTAAAGAAACGTGGAAAATATGGTACAAAGAAATAGTTATAATATTATTTAAATTAGAAGTAAAGGCTTTAAATGTTGTTTTTTGTTATTTCAGGTAAGCTATTTTGTTTACAATATGTTAATTGTAGTAAAACTTCTGTATAAGTGCGATGTGAATAGAATAAATTTTGTTATTTCAGAAAACACAATTTCGTCTTTATTTCGCCTGAGCATATACTATTATATATTTACTAATCTATCTTGAGATATAACAGATAGATATTAATTTCGCATTTATAATATAAGTCAGATAAACCTAATACGTTTTAATATTATATATTCTATCGGTTGGAATGACGGATCATTTCTATGCTGGTAGTGTGCTGTCACTTGTTTTTTAATTTAATTTTAAATTTGACTCAATCGTTCTCTTGGCCTTTCGTTAGTCATCTATGATGTTCGTTAATATCATAAATGATTTCAGTATTCATTTAATTTAGACATTTTTAACTTATCCTTCATATAATCAAATATTATCTTAATTTCCGAGCTAAAGGGAACAGTTGGAAACCAGTGCTGTTTTTCGACTCAGCTAAACCGAGATGATTCTTTTGACCACACAATATTATACGTGAATTATAATGATTATTTGTTTAGTTCATTGGTGCCCGGCAACAATGAACTTTCTGTACTCATTAAATCTGTACTTATAGCAACTTAACTTTGTTTTACTAAAAAAAATAAAACGGGACTATTAAACTAACCTGATTTTCTTCCGTTTACTTTTCTTGTGTTTATCGTTTTCGTCATCGTAGTCTGAAATTAAGAAAAATATATATTATACATTTGGAAAAAATTACACGGTCCGATCGGTAATGTCACGAACACGTAGATACCGTTTGGATATCACGGGCACTAGGCGTTGTTACCTCTTACATGCGCAAGTCAATATAGATATTTTTTTTAACTTAGAATATCTCGGCATGCTTGCAAATGTGACACCTGTTTGAAAGTAGTAATAGACTTTATATACTTTAGCACCCTTACATCGCCAATGCGACACTGACCTTGGGAATGAATATGATGTACCTAACATCCTTGTGCCTTTAGTTACACTGGCTCACTCGTCCTTCAAACAAACACAACACTATATAATGATGGCTAGGATAATACGCGATTAGTGGGTGGTGCCAGCCCAGACGGGCTTGCACAAAGTCCTGCCACCAAGTAGTCGCTAGAAAAGTATGTAAGTAGGGGTTCCTATTATATAATTACGTCAGCCTGAGGAGTCTTGGAAGTGATAGTATCCAATTGGTATGAGATGGAAAATTAGCAAATTCTGTGTTGTCAACATATCTTGACAGCATAAATTTCTATTAGTGAACACCTTAAATTTTGAATAAGGAATCAAACAATGCTGTTTTACTTGTCGAATGCTTTCTGGAGATTTGTAAGGAAACGCATTGACGGAAATCACATTAGAACTGTCCCAACTTATAGAAACTGATAAGGAGGACCGGTGAGGATACGGCGCGTTACCTCTCTTGTCTCTTCGTCGTCGTTTATCCCGTCTCCTTCTCTTTTCTTCTTCCTCAGACTTCTTTTTTCGAAGCGACTCTAACGTGTCCACCTGGTGAATGAGATGAAAAAATAAAGTACATTCCGACATTTTTGACGAATACGACGAACGCTAGAAGTGTTAATTTGTGAAGATATTACATTTATATAAAACTCCTTTCGACTTCGTTAGGAATTTAAAGGATTTTTTTTTAAAACTTGGATTCCGATCCTTTGCTTGCGAGGTCTATTCTAAATATACATAGATTACACACCCAAGTACAGAAGATTTATGTATATAGATAAAGATTATTGACAACTGTGCATTTATCACAATCCAACTCGGTCAACTGACAATTAATTTAATTATCAAACGATACGCGTAAGAGATCGTCGTATGACGTACTCAATGTGTATAATCTCGTGAGCTCGGAGCGCGGTTGTCGATATTACGTCTGCCGATATGAGATTATGACATCAAACTTCAAGTGTGGAAAAATTTCATCACTGTACGTGACGTCAAAGACAACTGCCCTTAGTTGTAAATATATCTATGCTAAAGGTTATTAGGATACGTTTTCTTTGTAGGCCGAGGCTCAAGATAAAAGAAATTTCAAACACTTTCTAAAAATAGATTTTTTGATATATGTGTTGTCGAGATATTACTTGGCGTAGTTTTTGCGGTAACTGCGAGCAGTGTACTAATTAAAAAAAAGTTTTATAATAGTCAGTCGTGAAGATAAAGCAATTAAACGCGTCACGCGTTGAAGTGTAAGAAATATGTAGTAGTAAAGTAATTACTAATAACTCAGAATATTATAATTCTGTCTGTCTGTTAGAATTTTCCTGTAATAAATGCCAAGTCACCAATAGTTTTACATACGATACCGGAACTTGGACACTAACTGCGGGTCTAGTCTACGAATTCAAGACCACTCAGCGGCTTATGCTCGGAGTACCTTTTGAGAATAAAATAAAAAATGAGGTCATCCGGAGAAGAACTGGAGTAACCGACATAGCTTGTAAGATTAGCAGAAGTGACAGCAGGCACGCATGTCGAAGCACCAATGGCCGTTGGGGCAGAAGAGTTCTTTAAAGGAGATCGCGAATCACTCACCATGGCGCTGGCGAGCGAGGTGGCGGGCAGCGCGGCCACGGCGGGGTGCACGCCGGCGGCGCGCAGGAAGGCGGCCGCGCGCCGCCGCCGCCCGCGCGCCGCCGAGGCGTCCGCTGCGCGCGGAGTCGCCGCACCCATTGTTTCGACTATTTCTTGGGGACAAAATTATATCCGTATTCGTTATGTTAAGCGTCTATGTACGTAGTTAAAGAGAACGTACGAGTTGTATTACCTTTTGAGTCCGACTGCTCGCCGGTCAGATCGATCATTTCATCGGAGTTATCTTCCAGCGATATGATCTCGTTTTCCACCTCGTCCTTGTGCCTCCTCCTCTTCTTGTCTCTCTCCGTTTCTCTGTTATTCCTCTCGACGTCTCTTTCTCTCCTCCGTTCTCTTTCCTTCTCCCTTTCGGAGTTCCTCTCGGCTCTCCTGTCCTTGCGTTCGGATTTGTGTTCCGACCGATATTCCTTCTTCCTATCGCGGTGTTTCTTTTTATCTCTGCTGGGGCTCCTCTTTTCGCTCTCCCTAATTCTCTCTTCTTTTTTCTCCGGCGGTTTTTCCTCTTTGATTTCGACTTTTACTGGATTGATTTCTACAATTGGCTTGTCTTCGACTTTCAGTGGTTCTTTTGTTTGATGATTTTCTTTCGGTAACGGTTCTATGACTTCAGTTATTGTCGGTTTTTGTACAACAGTAGCTGCCGGTTCGATCGTTTTCACTAACGGCAGGTTGTTCACTTGAATCGCTTCCATTTTGTACACAACCGCCGGCGGGATATTATTAACCGCATATACCTGCGGTATGTTCGTTTTCGGTATTTCTTTTGGCGGTTCTTCTTGTTTATCTACATCTTTGTCCGCTTCGTCGTCTTCTGAACTCGATTCGTAGGGAAGAGCCGGTTTTGGTAAGATCGGATCGGGTTCTTTTAGTTTCTTTATAGAAAATGATACAGGGGCTGAAATGAAAATACTTTGATGTACTAAATTTACACGGAGCAAACACATTTAGCAAACTTTTTGAGATTACTGATTGAATTGAATGATTTAGATTCTGTTAAAAAAACTTGAAATACAACTTTCATCTTTTATTTTTATTCCACAAGTCAATCACCTGATGGTAATTGATTCAAATTCAATCACCTGATTTATTTTATTCCACAAGTCAATCACCTGATGGTAATTGATCGCCACCACACATAGAAATTGCGCCGTAACAAAGCCATCAAACCAATAATACTAAGTATTGCTGTTGGACGTTGAATATCTGATCAGTGGGTACCTACCCAGACGAGCTTGCACAAGGCGCTATAAAGTAACAAATACATATATAAATAGGTAGATATTATTGTTTTACCTTTATCGTGCTTCTGTTTCTTTTCTTTCCCGTTGACATCTACGCCTCTCTTTTCTTGCATTAATCTTCTATAAAACGTATGATATATGTTATCAGGTTCTAAGAACGTGAAGCGAGGATCGTTTTTCGCGCGCACTATCTCTTCGAACTTGTCGCCATTCCGTGCAACGTACGCCGCCATCTTGTCGATCACGATCTTTATGTCATCGGGCGGAGTTACGATTATTGGTTTATCTTTGCTGTCCGATGAGGAACTGTCGTCGAAGTCTGTGATCGAAGACAATAAATGTAAATTAATATAAGTATAATATATATTTCTGTGTATTAAATTAGTGAGAATGTAGTTTTAGAATACTAATTTCCGCGTGCACCTTCACCCGCGTTTGAGTGAGGAGGGTGTTAGTTTTTCTTTCCCCTATTCCTGTTTTATGTCCCGAATAATGTCTATGTAAATTTCATGATGTTAAAAAGGTAACAATTTTACTTAGGCGATAACTTTTTTTATTGTTATATGTTTGAAAACAAAGATTCAACATATATTATTTTACCATACCTTATTATACAACTTTATGACCGTACATTACATACATTCATATAGTATATATATATGACCGTATCCGGAACGTACCGAACGTACCGGTACCGTTAAAATTCCATAATATATAGAATTATGAGAGATTATTTAATTTAAATATATATATATATATATATATTTATTGAATCTAACTTCAATTGTCTTTTGTATATTTTTAATTGATCTCACCCGAGACGTCACTGTCACTATCCGTATTGTAGTTCTTCATGAGACTGAGGCCAGTCGACTTAGTAGTAGTCACAACTGGTTTCTTCGGCTGAGGTTCGACTGGAGCTGGCTGAGTCTGCACTTGAGTCACATACTGACTGTAGTAGGCCGCGTACTGTTGCTGTAGAGTTTGGTTCCCCGTAGCTATAGAACGAAATAACAAGTTAAAAATTTAGACTGACATTATCTGGAATGAAGAGTTTACATATAATTACTATCATATTACTAAATCAGGAACAGAAAAGCGGCTAAACGAGGACATCCGCTCCTGTTAAAGGCAAGGTTAAAATAGTTACATCGTTACATTGAGGTACCAAATCGAGCCAGTCATGTTTGGCTCCGATAGACGGCTAGAGAGACTAGGGGATCGTGCGCACCGGTGGGGCGCGGCGCGTCGCGGTAGCGCACGGGCGCGCGCGCGATGGTGGGGCGCGGCGGCAGCGGCTCCGTGCCGGGCGGCGCCACCTCGCCCGGCGCCAGCTCGGCCGCGTACGCCTCGTCGGCCACCGCCTCGCCGCGCATGCGCGAGATCAGCAGCGTGTAGTCGCAGTCCGCCGACGGCTTGTAGTGGATGCTCGGGATGGACGGCGCCTGCGACGTTGCGTTCGATACTTGTCAATACAATTCATTTGTTATCAAACATATACGTCATAGAGAACATACTCGCCACTAGGTGACGCTGTAAAACGACCTCTGTAGCATTCATCATAACAATTGGTATAGTGTATCTAATGTATTTATAGGTACTACAGTGTCTGTGGGATTTTAATAGCGGGATATAATTAAAGACTTCGATTATTTGATATTTATCAAAAAGATATCTAACTCACTGATTCAATTATAGTCGAAGCTAAGCTCGGATGTAGATAATCTTCATTCGCATCATGTTTTTCTGTAATAAATAGAAAAGAAATTATATTTTTTTTAAGTCCAAAGAATATACTATTACTTAATCTGCAAGGCAACAAAAAAAAAGAAAATATAAAAAAAAAAATTTGGTAAGTGTTCAGTGATTTTATATTTCTAAACTAACTTTAAATAGACTTATTTAACATACACCTTATTTTCGTGCATTTAAGATGTTATTCAAACAAAAAAAAAATTGTATTCAAAATATTTTGATAGCTTTCTTAAATTTAAATGTATTAAAAAGACATCATATCATTATTTAATTCATGTATAGATATTTCATTTATACATTACAAGATCAGCCATGGCATACATTATCATTACAAGCCTCCTGACCAAATACAGCCATCAACATCCATTCTCAAAAAAACTAGAAAAACTGCAAACTTGACGCAGGACACATTTTAGTTCACAAGCGTGTGCTCAAACTACAGGTGCACTATTCTACTCCTGACAGATACCGACAGAAAATTGACCCATCAGGGGTTTGAACGTAGAGCCTCAGGAGCCACTATTTAGCCACTAGACTAACGAGAATGTAATTGAATATTAATCCGAGATACTACAAAATATGTTACATACCTTCTACTGCTTCAGCTTTCTTCTCTGGCCACTTCCCAGCTTTGACTAAAGCAATCAGTGCTGTATAATATGGATGTAAGGATGAATCTTTGTTCAGAAAATTGAACTGAGCGTTATCCCCTTGTTTTGCCTTGATCAGGATCTCCATCTGAGCACCCTGACTAGCTATGAATTTAGCTGTCTTCTCTATTATTGCATTCTGCTTTTGAGTTTCTGGCTGTTAAAGAAATAAACATAGATCAGTTATAATGAAAATTAAACATTTAAAGCTTAATCATAAAAACATTGATAAAAACGGCATATTACTCAATGCAAGTATATATTAAAGATAAAAAAGTGTGGTCTTAGTATTTATTGACTTCTAGGCAGCATATATAAAAACATATTTTTGTTTACTGACATACTCTCTCATTAAAATGGTGGAAAAGAGTAACTACAGAATTTCTTGTTGGTTGTTCTCAATAGATACTATTGAGAAGAACCGACAAGAACTACCTTCGGAACCAGTGGTAACTATAAATTTAACTCAAGTGTAATGAACAAAGAATATTTTGATTTTGTATTTTATAATATAGATATATAAGATATAATTATAAAGTTATAAAATATAATTATTACACTATTATAAAAATTTATTTAAAAAAAATGGAACATACAAATTTTTGCAAAAAGGTTTTAATTTAATTTATCTTGGTCAGATGTGCTCTATAGTTTAAAATATGTATAAAAATATTTCTTACTCACAAGCACTGTGTTTGCAGGTAACAAAGCTATAAATTCAGCTGTTGGTTCGAAGGGTTCTTCCACCTCGACGGCTTGAGCTTCAGACGTTGTTTCTGCTGGAGTATCATAGTTAAAGCCCACCTGGCCATAGCCAGCTGCGTGAAGACGCTTTAACTCTTCTTCTAAATAGAATAAAAATTGGATGGTTTATTTTTTTCTTAATAAGATATAACATGTTTCTTACACTTTAGTGTATGTGCAATAGTTGAGCTGAATACAAAAAGATTTGGGAGTTTCTTTTAAAAAAGTAATGTAGCAATGACCCAAATAAATTTTAATGAATTACTAATATTTCTATATATCTCTCCTTTTCAGCATATCACTTGTGTTAGAAATGGGTACGACAATAGCCCAAGAGGTCAGGATCTATGAATTTCTACAATGTTAAAACTATTGCACTATTGACGCTTTGAATCAATCAATTTAATTAAAATTAATTAAGAATACCTTTGTACATTTCTTCCTCATCTTCATCAGTATGAAGGGCACGGTACCTCTCCTCATCACACAGTTGTTCCACATCCAGTTCAGCCCTGGTGAGCTCGACACGCCAGTCGTAGCCCCCAGGCGGGGCTTCCAAGTTTGACAGATCATGAAGCGCTCCCCTTGCATCGTACCTGTCAATACAAATAAAAAAAATAAATAATTTAGCTTTAATTTTAGATGGAACAAAATAAAAGTAGCACAATTTGAAATTTAGTGAACAGATACATCTTTGTAAACAGAAAATAGGGGGAAAAGGAAAACTTAATAATTATTTAAAATAATATTTATTTTTAGATAATCTTATACTTAATTTAGAATATATAAAACGAAATAGGACATTTCTTATAATATAAATATATGTATATAATATTTTGGTAGGCTGTTTGCATTTATTTCGTCGTCCCATACACAAAGTCAATAATAATTTATCGTACGTACGCAAAAGTTGCCTTTTTTAGGTTATACATACCACCGGAGGAAGTCACCATAACAATATGCAAGGCGGCAGCCAGGTACGGCAACCTCAGCTTTCTTCAGCCCTCAGGAAAAACTTTCAACATTTTCTGCGAAATACTTAGCATCTTCCAAAAATTAATACTTTCTGATTATTTACTATACTTATAAACTTTTTTTAGCGCCACAGTTACAGTCTTATAGTAAAAAACGGATCGAACCTGTCGATTTTCAACGTTTCATCCCCCATCCACGGAATGAGGTGTTTGCCTTGATCAATGTGCAGGGCTTTATCGTCATCCCTGAACAGTTTGCACGAATAGCCGAACACGAATAATTCTTCTTTCTTCTCTTTAAATTCACTTTTTCTTAATATTCCAGTTTCACTATGATTACCAGTCCATTTCACTGACATTTTTAAAATTAATTAAGCACGAATTACAAATATACCCATTTAAGCTTTCATTTCACTTCACCACAAAACACGCCATCGACCTTTCTTGTATTTTAATAATATTTAATCTGTGATTATTAGCAAGGTACTGTCAAATGTTGTCAAAGCTTTGATAGACAATATAATACAGACACAGACAATATAATACGTGCTCTAAGAATAATTTATAATTGTATTTTTATATGCAATTCGTGCGACTCAAGTGCGTAAATATTGATGAGCGTGTTATTTTATGTACCTCTATTTAGTAATAATCTAGTGTTTATAGTAAAAATAATTTTCGGACTGAGCGTAATTATTATATATATATAAATAGTGTTGTACGATAATACCGTAGTAATTCTTATAACTATATATTTTTGAATATATACACTTTCCAGATGAAAAAGAAGATCGTTCGAAAGCATTACAATACTTTTATTAAAACAGTGTGTATGTAATATAAAAATAATAGTGTAAACGTTGAATTTAACTATACCAAAACAAACCCAACACTTACACTTTTACTTTACTTAATAGAATCTTTTTTGAATACATTGGTAGATAGACAGGCGAATAGGCTAACCGATTTTAAGTGGTCACGATTGCCGATAAACTTTGGCACCGTAAAATAAAATAACCCTTCCTTACAACACAAATGCACCACCATCCTTAGGAAATGAGACACGGTAATGATATTTATATAAAAGTCAAGGCTCCGTATTGATGAACTAACGCTAAATTGTAATAGCTTTGTAAGAAGTAAGCGTGCATTTTTTTATTTAAATAAGAATAAGTATAACTCACTTAATATAATAATATATTATTTAATGCACTACAAAGTTGCTCCATAATTGTACAATATTTATTCGTAAAATTCAAAGTCCTGATATGTAGCTTTATGTAATGTTATTAATTTAATAATATATATATATATATATATTATTAAATTAACAGCACTAAAATTACCGACATCTATTTAACTCTGTTATAATTATGTGCCATTTCACAAAATATTTCAAATCTTTTCATACTTATTTAAACAAAATTGACAGTATGCAATAAAATATTTTTTAAAAGGAATTAATTATAATTAAATAAATAAAATTGAATTAAGGATAGTAATTGTTGTGTATATTTTTTTAAAATATATTTTATTCTTAACAGTCAACCTATCAAGAGAATGCCGTTTTACGTAAAAAAATAAAATAATGGCAACTGGATATAAGCCAGACAAATCAAGACTATCGTGATACAGCTGAAGTATATATACATAGGTGCCGTGTTTGGAATTAGGTCTAATAATACAGGTCTCAAAAGGCATATGGCGGACGTTTTATATATTTTTGCATCGAAAACTGATAAATTCTTTTAGTTATGAACATCTTGTGACCGCTAGAGAGTATTTGTTAAAAGTAGCTTGTAAACGTTAGTTTTAATGTGTAAATAAGTATATTATACATATTGTCTTGTAAATATTGGTAGTATTTTCGTGCGTGGACGTTTTGATCCGTATTGTTTAGTGAAAAACGAAGTCTGTGATATAAACAATACCTAGTTGATAAAATAATTTCCTGAAGACTTTTGTAAATATTGTAAAGATTATTTTAGAATTTTAGTAGAGTTAATATATTGAACGAAGACTGAGAAATTGTGTGCGATTGCAAGCTATGTCAGCTGTGAACCTATTGTCTTCATTGCAAGAGAAACCAACGGACGATAGCCGGACGAATGGCTTCAACCAATCAGGTAAAAATATTGCCAATAACACTATAAAGTATATTTTTAAATCTACCTGCGTTTTTGTACCGAACAATACATATAACTTATTAGAAATTCTAATTGCAGCTATGTACTTTCGAATTTAGGTGTCCTATTTTGAGTCCTATTTGGCCCATTGCTAGCATTTGGTTTGTAGACAAAGAATAGATAAACACATTTCTTTTTGACCTATGAATGTTAATGTTTTGAATAATGCAAAACAAACCAAAACCTTTCTCCTATCCGGTAAGGCATGACACTATGATACGGTCACTGTGAGACATCACTGCGATAATAACAGTACCTTTATTTTAAATTTATTAAAGATTATATCGCTATTAAAATAACAATAATTATAATTCAGGTATGTGATATGTCTATGTCATCAGAATATATAGTGAAAGCTAATGTCGAGTAGTTTTTTTTATATTACTTAAATAATTGTTTGTATGTTTCATTTCAATCAATTAATTTTGTTTAGAAGTGCAAATCGTGCATATAAACTTAAGCCTGTTTCCTTGAATACATATAAAATCTCTTTTCTTTATTGAATGTAAATTTTCATATTTTTATACTAGTGGTATAGAACGTCTTTTTGTATACAATTATTATGATGCTGAACAATTTGTTAGTTTGAAGATTCTAATTATTCTACCTGGCTTCCAGTTGGATTTGAAGGAATCTTGTTGCCTCAGATAGTCAATTTATCGAAAAAGATTTGGCTATTCGAAGTCACATTACGATCCCTGCGAGTGAAACAGTAATGGAGCAAGTAACAGCTATCAAGATTAATGATTAATTTTTCCCCGTACCCTTTATTATATAAACGAAGCAATTTTATTAATAATTATGATTTTTTAGAGTCATATAAGTCTTAAAAATTTCGTCCACGATTAATGCTTGGGGACCACTAGACAGGCTAACCTACATTGCTTATTGGACAATCTGGCCCTGCTTATATCTTCAGCATTACTATCCCCACATAGTTCATTCATATTTCTGTTGCCATTTAGCAACATTCACAACTAACACAATTTGAGTAATATTACATGTTTCTTATACAATAATATTGACCAATAATTATAATTGACTATTAACCTGAATCAGGCCAATAAAAAGTTACCGGGTTTCCAATCAAGAAATTTTAAGTACCAGCCAGGAGTTTGTACATTTGTAACAGTTTCTTCTCCGATTTGTTGTCCCTTTGGATTACAAGAGAAGGGAGAAAGTGCATTTGTACACTATATTATGTCCTGCAGAGTGAGATAAACAACTATTCCCTCGGGAAAAGCCACCATGTCAGGAAAAGAATGGGAGTGTTATCATTAACATAATCACTTGAAAGAAGTACAAAACAAATACAATTTTGCATCCTATATATTGAAAAGCTATATGGATCTTCATAATCATAATTATCACCATATATAAATAATTTATATGTGCATGTGTGGCAACTTCATAGTTGTTAATTAATTTAATCAATATTTATTAGCAAGACTTAAAAAAAAGATGTTATTGTTTTTTTTTTGTATATATAATCTGTTGGCAGACGGCAAATGTGCTTCCTGATGATAAGTGGTCACCACAGCACATGGACATTGTCGCAGTAGAAAATTTTAACCATTCCTTATATCGTCAATGTGCCAACAACCTAAAAGTATAAGCGACTAGTTGTCGGCCGCGGCTCCGCTCGCGTTTTAAGTATTAAAGGCTACGTCCTTTCTTGGAGTTCAAGCTCACTTCATATTACTTTTCTTAAAATTCAGCTCAGTGGTTTGGCCGTTATAGAACAACAGACAGACAGACAGAGTTACTTTCTCTTTATTTTTGTATAGATTATGAATGTATGTATAGCTCAGAAATTGAAAAAAATCTTGTGATACATGAGAAGTTACAAATGATTACCAGAAACGTTCTATAATTCGAATATATTTTTAAGACGACCCTTTGATCTAGCGCTTAACTTATACGGTGGCATATCCTGAGTGAACGGGTTTGAATCCCGGGTCGAGAAATTAGTAAGTTATCAATTAATGAGGGAGTTGATAGTGTAAAAATAATCCCGTTTTTCGGAGTACACGTAAAAGATAATGGTTGATCTCTGATCGCGTCGGATGGCTCTCCATCCGACTATGAAAGTGCACCTGCGTTTGTGACTATATCTCCTGCAGATGGCGTTACTTTGAGACTTGCCGCCGTGGCAGTGATACGATCACGAGTAAAATATTATTATTATTATAGTGGCTTATTTTTTCTTTTTAAATATATAACAGCGTTTTATATTAACGAGTCTAGAGACATTGATGCCCTGGATAGACATTAGCGTTGTATTGCGCCCTTAAACTTGAATACAATGCGTGTATAGTTTAATTCAATAGCAACCCCGACGTTTCGTATGTAGGGTGCAGGGCTGAAGGTCAAGGGAGATTTCCCCCTGCACAATATCATAATATGGATGTACTCTTAAATGTCACGTTGAATACCTTGTTTTTTATATCGTTCAATTATTTAGTTCATGGCTATTTTTTTTAAATATGTGCTATTTGTTTAAACTACTTCTCAATTTGAATGTAAAAATATTTTATATGTGTGTGACAATTTTTTTTCAGTTACGATCTTTATAGTTTCGAAATTGTTCCATCATCAATTTAATTAGTATAGGACTTTGTAAGGCAATATTTTTGAAGTCATGGTCTTGATTTTTTTTTTTTTTTTATTTGAATATTAATAAATTTATATTTACACTCGTTTGGCGCAATGGTTACCCTTTAAACCTTTCGTATAGTATTAACTTATTAACGTTGAATTAATTCTTATTATATTTCGTTCAATAGTTTGTTGCCTAACAAATTACAACATATGAAAATTGTTTCGTGTGTGTGTGTGTATTTTGTAAGTGTGCAAAAGAAAAATAAATAATACGGAACTGTTTACTCGTACATAAAAATAAATACATGTTATATATAATTATATATCGTGCCTATACCTTTTTTATTGTTCATATGTCTCCGTTATTTTATTTCGTGTAATCGGTACGCGGACGGGAAAACGTGTTACCTAAAGGTAAGTGGTCACCACCGCCCGTAGACGCTGCTTACATCACACCAATGAAATCTAGGATGTTACGTCCCTTGTGTCGCTAGTTATACTGGCTCGTTCACCCTTCGGACCCTGTTGAAGGGTTACGGAAGTCACGTGATCATTACATAGTTAAGGTACTTCGGCTGAAACGCAAAATACAACGCGATGCCGCAATGCAAAAATCTTCGAAGTCGCACGACGCATCGCGACTTGTCAATTGATTCGTATTTGATGTAAATATGTTTACCCGAAACTATGGCAGTGAGACACTTTTTATCGAACGAAATTGCATCTTTGCATTCATACTAATAATCTGGTTAGGTACCACCCGCTAATTTACGTTTTACCATCAAACAACAATACCCAGTATTGTTGTGTTCCGGTTTGTTGGGTCCGTGAGCCAGTGTAATTAGTGGCACAAGGGACATAGCATCATATGGTTGTCATATAAGGAATGGTAATTATTTCTTACAGCTCTGATGTCTAGGGGTGGTGGTGACCACTTACCACCAGGCGGTTCATTTGTCCTCGCTCAGAGTATTTATTTATCCTTAAGTTAAGAGCTTATGATTTAACCGGTGCCTTCTACTTTTGCGCAACGGTCTTTTGAAATACCCATATTTCTTAATGAGTTATCCCATCGTCAAACAGTAAAACTTTGTTTATGTCGCTGTGCGGTATTGCGGTTTAAGGGGAGAACCAAACGTACGCGACTTCAACTAGCTATAAAAATAGTTGAATGTTATATTTGAAATTTGAAATCATTCGTAAAGGTGCATGTAAATGAACGAGGTAACAGTTACATCCTAGATCTTATGGTTGATGAATCGATGGTCATAAGCATCAATGGCGCAATGGTCTAAAGGCTGCCTAGTGATGTAGAAAGTCGCAGGATCGATCCTAGTCCCAAGGGCTATTGTCGTCCCCACTTCCAGCATGAACATATATATAGCCGAGCGTAAAAATAAATTAGTGCTTTATATTCACAAAAAGAGAGTAATTTAAACTCATTACACAAAGTCTATGTGAATGTGTAGGTATATACTAGTACGTTACTCTACCATTCACCTCGTAAGCCTTAATAAAAATAACAAAATTATATTTTATGTATGTTTTTGTGTTAGGATTGTACTATCGCCAAAATAGCATACAAAGCCTCTAAATCTGTAGTGTGTAACTAGCTTAGAATTAATTTACACAATTTGACGCACACATACGTATCGTTGAAGTTATATAAATGCTTGTAAATAATAATGGTCTCTCCCCCCCAAGATCGTAATATAGTATACAGCATACAATGTTACATCAATTAACGCTTTAATATAAACTTTTTTTTCGTGGAAGACATGCAAAGAATCCTTACTATTAAGATATCTGTTACCGGTAATTAAAACTTCTTGTAAATTGTTGTTTTCACCGTATGATCTACATATCGTACTGTTAGTAAAACATCGGCAGAATTCTAAATTTAAAAAATAATGTCTAGGTACTTAGGAATTAAAGCAAACGCAGCATAAAGAAAAACTTCGAATGCGCCAAAATATGTTAGGTTATTTTTTGGATATAAAATAAATATTTTTGCTGCGGTGGCGTTAATACGTAATACCAAATAATGTTTATATAAAATAATAGCTCAATTCTAAAATTTATTTATTTTAAGGGTTTAAATTAAATTATACTTATTTTCTGTACTACAATTAAAGGGGAGATACAAATATTAAAGTCACGTGTGTTTTTAATTTTGTGTTATGATTTTTAGTTCCGATTCTACAGAAATATCAAAAATATGGTATTTACATTATAAGTACCTATATCGTGAATAACCAAAAGTTAGTAATTTTTGTTATGTCAGTATTTAAATTCGAGTGCGATTTATATAAATGAACAGATGAACGTCGAAAGTTTTCGTAGTCTTTTTTTTTAGGTAGTTTTTGTAAAAGGAATGGAAATAAACTTTTATAAGATTCGATAGATACTGCGGTTTAAAAATTAGGCAACTCTCGATCACTAATTATATTTGGACCATTTTGTCCATGATACGTACGTCAATAATATGGTCAGGTTTCTTTCGTTATTTTTTAAATAAATGTATTCCATTTTTAAATATTTTGTTTTTATTTTAATTGGCTATTATTTCTGCCGTGAGGGCACTGATTATTTCGCCAATGCCACGTGCGATGGAGAAGACACGATATATTTAAATAATACTGTTATTAAATATTTCTTAAATATAAGGTATGTTTTTAAATTAATTACAGTAAAGATAAAATAATGAAAAATAATGAGGGTAGTACATGTTACTTGAAGACGAAGCGTACGCCGGTTCACCTCAGTCTTTGAGACGTAACCGTTCCCTGCGCGACCCCGCGATAGTGTTTTGCGAAAACCACGAGTTTTCCCATCGTTTCGCTATAAGTGTTCTATAATATAACATCATATCGCGAATTCATCTTGCTACGTAGTTGAAGACGCCGGTTGTCTGTTTAATACGTAAAAAACGCGCGTCGCTACGTCTCTTTGACAAACTTAGTCTTAAGATCTAGGTTAATCTTTTTGTTTTTTTTTTTTGTTATTTTTAATATAATTAAATAATTAATAATTATTTTTATTACGGTTTTAAATATTTATTTAGTGTACATAAAACGTAAGGTTAGGTATTTGTAAGCGCCATTTTGTTGTGCCGCGTCACTCGCCTCGCCGCGCTTTCGTAATGGTGAGCAAGGAGGTTATGAGCGAAGTGACCAAGAAGGGTCGGAGGAGGAGACGTAGGGCCGGCAGCCGTGCGTCCAAACGTCGTGCGAGGAAGTTGGCCGCGATGGCGGTTGCGACGCCGGTGGAGAAATCGTCGCCGGTCAAATGTGCCGTGCACGCATTCCTATTGAGGTATCAGAGCGCGTTGAGGAAGGTCCCGATGCAACTACCGCCGAAGGTTCATGCCGGTCCTCCGTCGAAGAGGGTGAAACGCGTTTCGTGGCGTAAGTCCGTTGCATGTTTCGTCTAAATTCGATTATATATTCGATTTAACCAAAATGTACGCGACTTTAACTATAAAATCAGTTTCATGTTGAAATCAAAAAATTAAACTTTTATAAGTCATCATTTTTTTATTTTTTTTTATTAGAAATACATAGCAATTGCAATTTAAAGTCAGTCATACTACGATTAGAGTAAATTGCACAGTTATGATACTTAACTAAAATATTAAATTGGAAAAAAGTATGAAAAATATACTTACGCTTAAATTAATTAAAGTATATATTATTTTAGTCTTATAATGTGCCTCCCCCTTGTCTATATTAATGTTTTAATACATACATATATACTGGGTTACTTGCCGATTCTCCTCGCCAGAATTAACACTCCTAACCGGTGGTAGTGGTGGTGGCTTAATATAAAAAATGTAATGTTGTAAAATAATTCAAAGTTCTTGAATGAGTCTGCTTTAATAAAGTATAATATTTTGATTCAATTTAGTTTCCTTCTTCCTCATCAGATGTATAAATATATATGTATGTATATGTGTTGGTAAATGCATAGATTACTTTGTAGTTTTATTATATAATAATTGAATATATTGCCCCAGTAAATGATACATTGATTTTGCTGATAATTTGATGTTTAAATAATTTTACTAATACAAAAAAAAAATCGGCGAATGCGGTTTGGTAAGGATATGTTTTTTTATTTTATAAATAAATAAAACCTTATCTAACCTAACTGATATTGGCGTATTCGCAGTTTTTTTTTTGCTGCGGTGGCGTTAATATCGTCGTACCCAAATGTTTATTAGTACAAACAGCTTAATTAAGAATTATCTTGTCATTTTTTTTATTGAAACTCTTATTTTTATATATTTGCCTTACTAGCCGTAAGTATCGAGCCTATGATAGCGTCTGAATTACACCTCGTAGACAATACAAGCAAAACGAATTGTTTATTTAATATAGCAGGTAACTCGGAAAGAAATACAATTCACATATAAATTTCTCTTCTCGACTGGATGTCCCGTTTTCGGTTGCTGTTTCGCGCCGTCCCGTTATGTTATAACGTTTCGACTATTTCTTTTATTCTAATTAACATATTGTATATTTATAGTTTTAATAAGACATAAGGTATTATATACACGCGGAGCACAAGATGAAGTATCAACACGAATTTATAACATGAAAATTTGTTAAACCGGCTTTGTACCCGGAAATTTTGGTTAAGATTGACATGTTCACTAAATTAACTTTAACACATACACACAAGTAACACGAGGGGGACATAACATCTTAGTTAGTTAGTTGTTGGTGTATTGGCGATGTAAGGAATGGTAGAAAAGTATATCAATACATGCAATGTATCCGAAAAATAAACATATGTATCTATACAAAATTAAATTGATGTTACAAGGAAGACTGTTCCCATTTACAAATTTATTGTTATGTCACGTGTTTGTATATATTTACGGATCGTTTACGTTATAAACTAATCGTAAATATTCGTAGCACGATTGAAATGTTTCGTTTAAAATCTAAGTAATTAATTACTAACTTCTCCAAGCGGCTGCTACAAACGGTATATATTTTTTTGTCAGATAGACGGTATGGTAAAAATGGGCTACCAAGTGTTCACCACTCCCCATGCAATGTTAGGTCCCTTGAGACTGTTTACACTGGCTCACTCACACTTCAAACTGGCATACAACGATACTAAGTAATTCTGTTTGGCGGTAAATGTATCATGAGTGGGTGGTACTAACCAGATGAGCTTTCACAAAGACCTACCTACCACCAACTGTATAGTATCTCAATTCCATAAACAGACAGTCAAACGAATTTTTATTTTTATTTCAACTGAGATTGTTAGATGCTCTTGAAAGGGTTATTTTTTATGAGTATCTATATTTTATAATAAATTATAGGTTTCATTATTTTATATAAAATAAAAAATTATGTTTGGATGTTGGTCCTCTGTCTGTTTCAAAATCATTCATCCAATTATGATGAAACTGTACGCCGAAGTGCGTTTGTGTGCGTAATAATTTTTCATTGCATGTTTGTTTGTCAATGTTATTTGTTCTAACGGTGCAACGTATGGACTTGTAATTACTATGAGTAACTACTTACTATAAGTAATATGTTCCGGATTTAGTAATAGTAAAACTCTTCGTTTAATATATACATATATTATGTCAACAATCACAAATTGACATAATAAATCCGTTGAGTTTCATCCGTCGGCTCTTTTCCGAACCGCTGGGCAGTGTTTACTTTGACAATCAAAAACTAAGTCTAATGCTTCTGATTTACTTTGAGGTAATCTTTTTTTTTATTTATAATCTAAAATGATGTACCTATATGGAAATTATTTTTTTCAGGTCATGAGGATAGCGGGGCTTCGGGGGGCGGCGGCGACCCCGCGGTGCTGGCGGTCGGTCCCGCACGTCGCCTGCTCACTTACACTCGAGATGAGCTCATGCGCCTGCGCAACTCGCCGCTCGTCAGGCGCGGGCTCGAGAACGCGTTCGCGGGCAACGAGACACTTGCCCTGTGAGTTTGAGACATATGTAACCATATTTTGTTAAATATATTTTTATGGTATACGTATTTTTTTAAGTATACTCTGTTTTTTTAGGTATTTCCTATATGCTCGATCTTAATAATAATTAGAAAATGTTTTACAGTTAATTCTATAGAAGGATAGCAATATAGTAAAAACATGCAAGTACCCCACTTTTCCACTTTCCCCCTTTTTCATAAGTCATCCAATTATGGGTATATTTATACTTATATAATTAATTTGTTATAATTAAAATTATATTTCTTATAAATGATTAATTCAATTGTTTTGTGTATTTTCAGCGTTCTAAAAAGACGTTCCGATTCACCGAATGAGGAAGATAAAGGGGGAAGAGGAGATGCACCGACGGAGAATCATAAAGTAAATATCTTGTTTTATTTGGCAAACTAAAAAATCGCCGCCTGATGATAAGCAGTCACCCTCGCTCAGCGAGCCAGGGTAAACTGCCAGAAGTATAAACTGGGCCGGCGATTATGGTCCAAGGTGTCATGTCCCTCGTGTCCGTAATTACGCGATAGAAACAACAGACTCATAACGGCCTGCCAGCCGGTCTGGGGTCGAGGCGACGAGTGCGATGGTGACGCGCGTTGTGTGCCGGCAGGGCGCGTACGGGCGCGACCGCGAGCGGCGCTCGGCCGACCCGCGCGAGCGCGTGCGCAAGGAGAGCGAGCCGAGCAGCGGCATCGTGCTGTCGCCGCAGCGGCGCTCGTTCACGTCGGGCTGCGGCGCGCCCGCCGCCGCCGCGCCGCCGCCGCACCTCGCGCGCACGCGCCCCGACTCGCCGCTCGGCGCCGCCGCGCAGCCGCTGCCGCCCAAGACGGAGCAGGGTGAGCGCTCCTCTCTCTCTCTCTATAAGGAAGAGTTTCTATATGTAATCCATCCCGATCGAAGAAGGAATAGATGTACGATCTTCCATGCCATCCGCTAATAGCTCAGCTATATTGTGCGCTACAGACGGTTCTTGACTAATATATCTTTATTTATAATAAAACAATTCATAAATAGAATACTATTTACAAATAAAAATATACTTTATTCAATTAGGCTTTTACAAGCACTTTTGAATCGTCATTTAACAAACTATTTAAAATAAAGCTACCATGTTCCATTTAACTACTTATATGCTCTTCAATTTAACTTCCAATACACAGATAACAATCTCGTTGACCTTCAAAACGCAAAATTTTCGCAAATCCATAATGAATATCATAGATTAATCAAAGTCTCAAGTCTCTTTTATCGACTCACGTATTAAAGGCCTGTGTTTTGCGTTATTAAAAAAAAAAAATCAACAACGTTCAATATGTTTTTGATTGTTAAACATAGGCCTACAGTATCGGGGTATTAAGGTGACGTGTGTGTTAAGGTATAGCACTACGTTGTATGTTTCTGCCGACATTTATGTTTTTTGTATCTTTTTTTATATATCGTTTACCAATGTTTGCTTTTTTATGATATCTGTAAGATATTAGATTATTTAATATATATAAAAAGTAGGAAAATAGGTTGGTAGACTTGTAAATGAGTCATCTTTTGGTAAGTGGTCCTCAACATTGGCGCTTATTTCGCCAATGCGTCACCAACATTGGGAACTAAGATTCTCTACTTCTCTAGTCAAAGAACTATGGAGTTCACATAACGGTCATATGAACAAGAATATAATATATATATATATATATATAAATATCCTTATAATCCTCGCTACCCACCAGCCCGGATTAGTGATTAGTGATTAGAATGAGTAGTTACAAGTGGCTGCATTGCGCGGTGTTCCAGCGGGGCGGCGCATCGGCTCGGGGCGCATCATGGTGCGCGACGTGCCCAGCGCCGCGTGGGAGGAGGGCGAGCCGCCGCGCGCCGAGCCCTACCGCCCGCCGCCCGAGCGCCGCGCCAACGGCGACCAGCGGTACCTTATTGACATAAGAACTTTATTGGAAGTTACAGTACCGCCGGTTCAGTGTAGATTCTACCTAGAAGAACCGGCAGGGCAGAGCTATGTCAGTTAAATAATATTTTAAAATTATGTTAAAAATATCATGAAAGTCAGCAAGGGTGTAATTACTCTGTGTTTGACTAAACGACTACTGAATATAGTCATAAGTAATTCCATGTATAATTTCATTGTCATATGTACTAGATAACGATCCAATAAGTCTCATGTCATTGCATCGTTGAAATGTAATGTAATCAACAAATCCATCTAGTTAATAATAGACTGATGTTTCCGTTCCAAGGTATGACCGACGCTCGTTCAACCGAGACTCCTACTCCTCTGACATCAAGAGGGAAAGGGACGATCGATTCAACAACGAAAAACAACGAGATAGGTTCGTATAATTGTTTATTTTTTTAAATAAATAGTCGTCGCTTAACAAGTATGTTCAATTACACCATAGTATGCATCTATAGTATATTATTGTTGGTGTTTTTTAAAAGATATAACTTTTGGAAAACGGAAAAAACCTTACATTTTCTACATAGTATTTATTTGTTTTTAATTCTGGAAAATAATGTCCAAAATACAAGATTAATATATCACTATCAAAGGAAGTAGTATGAACTTTTTGTTAAAAATTGTATGATTTTTTTTTTTAAATTGCTTGGTGCGACTCTTTACTCTACAGTTTTTCATGCCTTTGCAGTAGTTATTGTTATTTGTTTCCAAGAAAATCAATTCACAAATACATATGTATTAATAAAGTTATATACACACTCGATACACAGCATTCGATAAAACAAAAGTAGAATCGGTCTTTTCGAAATTGATGTACATATATAATAATATAAATCATTTATCGTTACAGAGAGGACAATCGTAGAGGTGGTCGCTTCTCTCAACGACGGTTTGAGAAGGAAGATGAACCAGAATGGTATGATATTCCTTTTGAACACAGGCAATGAGTTCAATTTTATACATAGATATATTACAATATGATCTCTTAAATAAATCAATGGTAATATCACTATAATTTGTTATATGCATTTGTGACAAATTATGGAAACAATGAATTTGGAGTGGCGGTAAATGATTAAAATGTAAATTGTATCACAGGTTTAGTGGAGGACCGACGTCTCAGCTGGAAACGATAGAGTTGCGTGGCTTCGACGAGCCCATCAAGAAGAACGGTTCGAACAACAAGGAGAATGAGGTATATTCTCGAATTTTCTTTTTATATAGGAAAATTAAAGGAATGAAAAGGATACTTATATATAGGACTTGGTAGGTACCACCCACTTATCAGATATTCTGCCACTAAACAATATTTTGTATTGTTGTGTTCCGGCTTGAAGGTCGAATGAGCCAGTTTAACTACAGGCACAAGGGACATAACATCTTAGTTCCTAAGGTTGGCGGCGCATTGGCGAAGTAAGGAATGGTTAATATTTCTAACAGCGCCGATGTCTATGGGCGGTGGTGACCACTTAACATCAGGTGGTTCATTTGCCTGTCCGCTTACCTATTACATAGAAAAAAGGATAAGGTTATAAAGGAAATTTGTTCAAAATATTATTTTTTTTTAAATAAGTAATTCTAACACTAAATAGTATAGAAGTATCAAATGGTTGTTACAAGACTATACGAAAGAAGTATCTAGTCTAGATATTGCAGTGAGCAAAGCTTTGTCTTAGCCATCCAAATGTGGAATTATTTTTGACAACTCGATCACATCGAGCTAATATTATTTGCTTAGATTGTTTATTTAAAGTTATAGAATTAATATTTTTAACCTATTTTGTTTTTCACAGAAGTGGTCGGGCGGTTCACGTGCGGAACCCTCTACGCCGCCACTCGAAGCGGCGCAGACGCTTAACAACAGCAATGTTAGTATTTTCATTACATAACTAAGTAAAGATTATTTAATGATCAATTAATTTTAAAATTTAATAAAAACAGAATTTTAATTTAGTTCTGTATATATAATGTTTCTTTTCAGGATAAGGACTCCGGCGTTGAGAGCAAGAGTGAAGACCAGACGCAGCCCGATCAGCCTGAATTCAACCTCGATGAGTTCCTCAAGTTCGATTCTATACCGGAAGTACTTACCGTGAGTTAATAATCTGCAATAATGCCATATTTTTTTCAATAAAGAACACTTGGAACCTCGGCTGGTAATTTTTAAAAAATGTCTTTAATATATACAAGACAGTAATGAAATGTTGTTCAAGCAAGCCAATCAATAAGGAAGTGCTGCACAAATAACATCGGTATCTTAGCAATAATCGTTGTAGAATTGTCCCCAGAACGGCGGCAGCGAGACGGAGGGCAGCCGCTTCAGCCGCTGGTTCCGCCGCGACAGCCCGCCCGCGCTGGCCGCCGACCGCCACTACGAGCGCCTCATGCACAACATGGTGGACGGTCGGTACCCGCCGCGCCCCTAGGCTGGCACCGAGCTGTATACATACTAAATATTCAAAGTGACAACCTCCTCTCCGGTTGAGAAGGTTTTTGGAAACACCACGCTATAATAATGCGGGTTGGGCTCAAGTGATATGTAACATCTAGTTACATTCATTGGAGGCGCATTGATAGTGTAAGAGGTGGTCTCTATAATTGGCTATTGGCAGTGTCTATGGCAATGACCATTTATCATAAGTTTTAAAATAAATAAGTAACACGTTGAACATGTTTGTTTTTATATAACAGATCTCGACAGTTCAACCCACGAGCAGCCTCCCGTGCCGGAGCCGCAGCCCGCGTATCCCCCTGTGGGCGCCCGCGGGAACCCCCCTAACGCGCCTGCGCCCTCGCTACTCGATATGCTGAGGCGGGCCAGTGCGGATACTGAACAGAGAGCCGGTATGAACTGTTTTGAGAAAAAATAAAGAGAAGATACACTGGGCATTATTAGTTTAAAAAAATATTAGTTTATTTAATATAATAAATTTTAAAATTATTGATTTATTCGATTTTAATTCACGTTTTTCTAGATTGATGTATAATCTGCAATTATTGATTTCAGAACTAAACTCAGGGGGCGGTAAGATCCACAGCCTGGAGGAGTTGGAGTCCCGCCTCAGGCCGCAGCCCGCCGCCGTGCACGACCACGACCTGTCCGCCTTCAAGCGACTCGTGAGAACTTGTTTACTCATCAATATAATTTGCCATACATTCAGACCACTGAGTCAATTGCTTAAAAAATAGGTCAATCTTTACGGTCTATCTGCCTCACATTTCGTTGTAATACTTTTGTAAGTGTATTGGTTCCCAGTAGGCATACGAATGTTTGATTGAGATGAATACGCTTGATTTAAACAAAATACCCGTAGTTTGATCTTGCATTAATTATGGATTGAGATGGATTGGTTCTATTCTAATCTGCCTAAGCCTCACAGCTCTTGAAACGAACAAATTTAAGATGAAGAAACTTAGTTGTCATTATCTGGACCCGTACCTGTGACCTTCGTTAAGTTCCACCTGTGCTGGGAAGGACTGTCATAATATCAATTATTGGCTAATAAACCTTTTTGTTTGGACACCAATCGAGTACCTCATATGTTGCGAATAACTGTCAGTGTCGAGTATTTATCATATAGTCCAGCTAAAGCTCATCGAATAATAAGGTCATACAGGCCTGTTGTAACCTCCCCACCGCATATCGCCGCAGTAGGGAGCACCCAAGTGGTCGATATGATCCGTGCATGGTTGCAGTTGGCGCAGGTGTCGGGCGGACACGCCGTGACGGCCGAGCCGCCGCGCCCGCAGCCGCCGCCGCAGCCCATGAGCTTGCTGCAGGTACACCACTCGCCACCCGTCACACACCACACACCACACACCCCACACCATACAAATACAGAGCTACCTATCATTATATACACGGTTGTGTAAAAACCTCTCTGGTCGCTTGGTAGCGATTTGTTCCCGACAACTTAAAGGTTTGAAATTTGTAACGAAAGAGAGACATGCTTTGCAGTAAACATGTAATAATAAACAAAATCGTATATATCCATACATAAGTATACATGTTGATACATAATATTCAATTGCACATACATATATAAACAAACTTACATTTACAATAATTTTTTTTATAAAAAATAGATAACAATCCAATTTTTTTCTACTCGAGGTTTTCACCCATAGGAACTATTTGTATTTACCAGATGCTTAGCAAGAGTATGGAGCAACAACAGCAACAACAACAGCACCAACACCAGCAGCAACAACATCAACAGCAACAGCAGCAGCAGCAGCAACAGAAAGCGCCGCACATTCCTCAGGAGCTCCTATACAAGCTCCTGCAGGTGCAGCAGGTACGATTCAAAAATATATTTACTAAGATATCAATAAGATATTTACTGTTAATAACAAAGTGACAACAATGTTTACGTCATGTTGGAATAAACTCGTGTTACTCACAGCGTCAGCAGCAGACGGGCGAGTGGGCGCCGACCGCGGACCGAGAGTTGTTGCAGCGGCCCGAGGCGCAGGCCATCATACACGGTAACGCACACCCGCAACACATAGAATAAGTGCTAGAGGAATATTTGTACATACCTCATGCGATTTACTACAATTAGTTCCCGATAAATGTATATTTATTTCTATTACAATACTATACAATTTAACTACGTATATCTAATTTAAATTTACTTTCAAAGTTTACGTTCAAAATGTAATTTTAGAAGTTGACTATATATATACGTGATTTCTTTCCAGGTCTGAAAGCTGGCGAGATAACGGTGCAGCATCTAATGCAGCAGCTCGGCAATCCCGGCCTACAGAGTCGCCATCGCGAGCTCTTGCTTACCATCCTGCGCACGCATCAACAACGACAAGTATAGCCCGCCAACACATACTCTAAATACTTGACAGACTATGAACAGATTCTAACACTTTAAAACTTAGTTATTATTTATTGCATAAATATAATTTCGCAACGAATATTTTTGACGTCAAACATCATATTATACGTAATAAATAAATTGCAGCAAATGGGCGGATCCCCGCTGCCGCCGCACCTGGTGGTGCCGCCACCACATCACCAGCCGTTGAGACTGTCGCCGCTACCACACTCTGGTGAGTAAGAGCCGATAAAAAGATAGATTCGATTTGATGTACGTAAATAATCATTATTTTAGAATTGAGATGGTTTTAACTGAAAAATAAATTAATCACCTTACTCTCCAAGTCCAAATACTTTGTGCACTGTGTATCGAGTAATATACTAAATATAAAATAGTGAATTGATCTCATAATGACTATTCCATGAAATAATATTCTAATTACGTACCGGACGCAGCATTTTGCGTGTCTCCCATCATGGCGAGTCCCAACACGCTCGCCGTACACAACGTGCCAGGTAGGAACGTATGGTCCATGTGTGTATACGACACGTTCTCTGAGACGTGATGGATTTAGAGTGAATTTTATTAAATAGTAATGGCACTGTTTTATTTTTCGTTTTGATTTATTGATTGATCAAATTTTTTGTATTGTCGTCCACGTGTTGTGCTGATTTCCCTTGAATGTGTTAAAATTTTAAAATAGATCTGTCAGTTGCTATCTCACGATCCCTTGATGCAAATATTGTAATCCATACTATTATTATAAATGCGAAACTTTGTCTGTCTGTTGCTCTTTCACGACTGAAAAACTGAACCGAATACTTTTTATGCCTAACAGCGAACCTTTTTACAGCGACAATCAGTCCACTATATTAAAACTTGTAGTTTTAAGATGTATGATGATTTATTGAACATGTGTTTGAATACTTTTAAAAACTGCTATTATTGTTTGTTTATTAAAAAAGGAGGAGGGGAGGAAAGATATAACTCAGGTGATAAGCTTGCACTATTATTATAAAACATTTGCCTGAATGTGTGTATGTATTTAAATAAAAGTGAAAACATTTGTAACAGGCGTGCCCGCACGGATACCGTCACCGCGTGAGTTAGCCGCACACACGCAGTCCATAATGCAGGGCGCGCTCATAAAGAAGAAGCTGGAAGAGCAGAGAGAGAACTACCGTAGGCGGCACGAGATGCAACAACAGCAGCCGAAACAACCTACACCCATCTCTTTCACTCCGACATCTGTGAGTACCGTCTGGACACGTACCACATGGCCGCTAAATATTAATGTTATGTGACATTTTCTCTAGGGCAGCTGTGTAAAGGAAATATCAAAATTATTTCCTCCGCCTTCTATGATGAACCAAATACTGAGAAACGCGCAAGAAATACCGTAATAACGTTTGTGTGTGCGTCAGGTGCTGCGCAAGATGACGGCGGAGAAGGAGGAGGCGGGCAGCCCCAAGTCGTGGGCGGCGGGCGCGCCCGGGCTGGCGCACGCGCACGCGCACGCGCACGCACAGGCGCTCGCCAAGCCGCACGGCCGCCCCATCGTCAAGGTGACGCACCCGCCTCGCGCGCTTTTTGCTTACCCGATTGTGACATCGTGACAGTTCTCACGTACACTGAGTCGGCGATTAGACTAAAATTACTGAGGTTCTGATTTTCCTCTTACAGGGTAACCAGAGTGGAACAGCGCCTATGGGCTATGCGCCCGCGCAGCCGGACTACCAGCAACATTATCTCAATTTACAACAACAAGTAAGTGCAACTATGTATGTTTGATACATTATACACCACTCTATAGCAGATTTCAAACACGGAACAGACTCCATGTGTCATAAAATGTATGGAAATAAACGAAATGCACATTTTAAAGTTGTAATGATTATGTTGTATAATTAGAACTGCTTAACTATATTTTCTAATAACAGAAAAACCAATTGAGGGTTTAATGAGTGTTTTTTATATTATATACCAAAAACAGTTCTTGATTAATAAATGTTTATGTATAATAGAACACTATCCCACTTAACCTCTATGTTCTCTTAAATTATACTTTCAAAGTTCCTATAACAATTACCCCGGCATACAAAACGTACTTTTTCGCGAATCCTTTATTTATAAAATAGACGCCTTCGTGGGCGTTTGAATTTACCAAAAATGTTATTATTGTAGCCTAAGTTACTCCTTATTACACCGGCTATCTGCCAGTGAAGTAAAAAGCGGTTATCTTAATATTACAAACAGATACTCCAATTTTAGTATATGTATAATATTTTTTTATGTGTAAAATGATATTATTCAAGACCTCGACCGGTAATATTGAGTCAATTCGATGTCAAAGGTGTTTATTTGTCTTTATACCTCCTGTTCTTGCAATAGCCAATAGCCAATAGCTCGTTCTCTTACCTCTCATTGGTTTAGCAGATGGCGAATGCGAATCGAGCGTTCCCGCACCAGCAGCAACAAAGACAACAGGTACCGAATTCCGTGAGTATTTTTATATTAATTCAATTCCTATTGCACAACAGAACAAGATGAAATTGTACAAGAGGCAGGCTTAATCCTAAAAGTATTCTCTACCAGCCATCCTTAGGACGTGCTGGAAAGAACGTTTGAAGGTGTGCAAATAAAGCAATTATTATATACAAAACCAGTTTACTCACGCATACAAATAAATACACGTGCGTTTCGTGAAGTTATGTGTATTAATTCTCAAATTTCCAAATCGTTATTATTGATTTCATAAATTGTAAATAAATATAGTATTGTTTTGATTTTGGTAGAGCGCTGTGTTTGTGTTGATAGATGAAGCCGATTCTAATGGCAAGAGGAGTAAAATAAATAAACAACTTCGAAGAGGATTCTTCCAGAGAGTATCTAGTATGTCTTAAAAAAGGATTGTAAATGAAACGGACTTTGTAACCTTGAGAATCGTGACTACAGGGCTCGAACAGTTAACGGCCGATCATTTACAGTCAAAAAATAAGGCGCCTTAAACAAACTTTAACCTTGCAGATATTTAACATAATTGGTCAAGGTCTGAAGTAAGCTTTACTCCTAGTGCCATTGGAATTTAGTATAGTGCGTAGCGTACTGATCGTCGTACGTGTGTTACAGTTGAACGGTATGGGCGGCGTTTCACGCGGTGGCACCACCCTGCACCAGCTGCTCGTGCAGTCCCACCAGAGGACGCTCAACGGTCAGTATATTCCTGTATGATTACGCTTTGTTCTTTGTTCAAAATATTTTAAACGAATTATAATTTCGAGGTCTGTATACCAATATATGAATTCGAACGTTCGTGTTCCAGAGATGAGCGGCAGCGGCGACAACCAGCTGGCGCGCTGGTTCTCCCCCGAGCTGCTGGCGCGCGCGTCGGCCGGCAAGCTGCCGTCCGTGCACGTGCCCAACGCGCTGTCGCTGGAGGACCTCGAGCGGCACCACCACTCGCCCGCGCCGCCCGTGCGCAACTGAGCCCCCCCCCCCCCAGACAGGCCGGCCTCAGGGCTAATTTTGTAGATATTCGAAATTTTTTTTTGGTCAATATGTAATACTTCCCGAACGGCGCCGACAACATCCCGACGTGTCGGTGTAAATTGAAAAGTGTAGACGAGAGACGTGGTTTCGTTTACGATGATTATAAGTTTCTAGCGGTTTATTATCTCGTTTAAAAACATACGGTCTTAAACCGACAATTGTCGAGGGTTTGCCGAGGAAATGACGAAATCGATGGTTATATAACATTGTTTAAATGTAAACTTTGAATACAAGAGACGTAATAATCGCTATAAAATCCTACGTGAGTTCTTCCGTTTAAAATTTATTTTGTAACTTATTAATATTAGCCTTATCCTACAAAAACACATACAATAATGTTAATATACAATGTCTGTGAATATCAATTAAACAACTCGTGAGTTGCAAAGAGCTAAATCTAAATACATGCATAAGTTTTTATTGTCATTGTATACATACATCTAATAAAGTTCTCTCTCAAAGTCTAGTCTCAATATGTTAAAGTCATTGTTGCAGTGAAAATCTTGTACAGCAGAAATTATCGCTTGATTTAGTTTAGTTGAGCAGAATATTTCATTACACATATTCGAGATGAACGTTCGTCTTGTGAAAAAATTGTTTCATTTTGATTATAGTTTTAACAATACCAATCGAAAAGTCCCAGTAAAATGACGCATTAAATGGAACTGTTTTTCTATCCTTATTTTGTAAATGACGTCACGTGCGATCTCAAGGTTTTCACAGCAGGAAGACAAAAAATTGACTGTGGGGTATGTCTCGCAATGACGCCCAAATGTTTATGATCGAGGCTCTACAAATATATATAAAATACTGCGTATACTTTTTTTTTAATATTTATTAGATATCCCTGTTTAAAGCAAAAAAACGAATATTTTATTGACTTTTTTTTTAAAACTAATATCTACCGAAATTAATGTACATTACATCCTAATGCTCCCAAAAGAAGAACAGATGCAATACGATAATCCTTCGTAGCGTTTGTCGTTTAATTTCATTAATAAAAGTTAAATATTATTTTGCTCTACCCGATGAGGCTAGAATAGTAGACGTTGAATCCATACACTGCCATTTTATTTATTTATTTCTCTGTATAAGTTTTTTTTTTCATAATAAAATTTAATAAATGTAAACATAAGTAACTAGGAACGCAAGCATTTGATATATAGTTTGTATATATAAACAAAACCAGTGTTATTATGCAACAAAGAGTTCAACACGAATTGATAAATTTGTGATACCATTGTGATGAAGTTTACAATGTTGAAGCAATAAATACGCATTTAAAACATATAACGTCGAGTGTAAACATAGTGTTGTAGCCTGGGGTTTTACAAATATAGTATTTTTGAAAATGAAAACATCGTCGATTGAATAAATAAATAAACCCTTTGCTTCAGTACTGTGTAAATAAAAAATGAACAATTTTCCAGGCGATTGTGAAATTTACACATTATATAATATTGTATTCTGTCTAAGGGTGATGTTATATCGATAAACTAAAGGTTGTAGCTGCGTGCAGGGATCAAAGTTTGGTGTAATAAGTTTTAGTCGATAAAAAAAGTAGTTTAGATTTTTGTCTTTTCGATTCGGCTGTCGTGATTTACGTTCGACCCTGTATCAGCTCCCTACCGGACTTGACTGTGCAGGGGGTCGAGACACGATCCACCCTCTGGTCTACGACTGAGACATACAAACACGACGAGGTTGCTGAGGACGTTGAGTGTGTGCGTGCGTGCGTGCGTGTGTGCGTGCGAGGCTACGTGTACGTATGCGTGTACGTCTGACCTTTGTGTTTGTGACGCATTTTTGTTACTACGTCATTTTCGCGAGGAGGAAGTTTTACGTTAGATATTGTAGATATTGTCATTTTCAATTATACATTGTGAGATGGATGTTCTCGGCTGATCTCCGAAGTTTACGATCGCGAATTTGTTAAGTATTTTTTGGAATTCGCACAAGTGAAACGCATTTGTGTTAGATGTTCCCATGTTTTTTTTTTTAAATATATTTCGATATCCCGATTCAATCGACGACCCTCTTCCCATCGAGACATGAGCTGAGTTTTGTCAATTTATTTCAATATACACTACGGACAATAGAGTAGATTTCTGCCGTCCAATATTTAAAAAGAAAATCAGCTCATGAGTTTGGAACGATATCGACCGACCGTACCCTTCGCCTGATGCCTTTATTTGAACAATCGACTCTTTTAAGTAACGAAATGGAAGCGTAGGTTTTTTTTGACGTTTTATTGGAAGGATCTGATAGGCCGAGCGGCAATCATGTCTAACGATTTGATATGTGATGTTTATATGGAGGCGCGCGCATGAGATGCCGCGCTGGATTCGGTTCTAATTTAGAGGACATAGTGGTGAAATTTCTGTTTTTCGGAACGCGACCTGTATTATGTTTTGGGCGCACACTGCGGTAATGCGCTGACGTATTACAAAAGAAAATGTCTCCTGTCAGCTTTAAATTATTGATTAAAGAAAATTTGAAAGTTTTTTGGTGTTTTATTTTTAGTTTGTGCTAACCGATGAACACTACACTTTTTTTTTTGCTTGATTTTTAGTCGTTGGATAAACAAACGTATCGCGATCCCGGACCGAGATATCCTTTAACGGGCGTTTTCAATAACCTATTGTTACGAGACTAGCCCTAGCCTCCAATACGGTGCTACGTCATAGGATATCATAATTAATAATATCATTAATAATGTCACATTATTATTATTATTACATATTATTACAATTATTATTGTAATTAATTGATCAATAATTTGTACAACTTTAGTTGATATTATTTTATAACATTTAATACTGGCATGTAACACTATTTCTTATTTTAAAAGTGATTGAGCTGTCATAAGGAAAACAATTGGATGATTGGGGGATAATAAAAAAATATAGAGAGAGATTGAAAAATCATGGTACAACATAATTTTATTTTGCCATCCCGAACTACTGAAATTACACTATCTAAGTTTACGGATAGATCGCTATCTTCGATTATCAGTAACAACTTGTCTATCTTTAATTTGCATTTCATAATCAAGGATAAGTGTTATCTATCACTAACCAAAGACTGATTATTCTAGATCGATATGCAAATTCGGAATGATTTAATTTAGTTATAAAATTAGCAAGAGGCTTAGACACTTTCTGTTGCCGTACGATATCGGTATCACTATCAATGTCTGCATCATAATCTTATATTCGAAATAATTCCACATTAATGTTTAATTGTCCATAATTAATATAAATTACTCAGACTTTATTTTATAGATGTCAGAAAATGCCTGCTCCTAAATTATAAGAAAACTAGTTGTCCCCGACTTCGCTCGCTTTTTAAGGATTAGTCGACAGTTGCTAGGTATAAAAAGTAGCCTATATCCTTCTTTGGGATACAAGCTTTCTTCATATTCAATTCAATTATATTTTCGTACAGTGTTTCGGCGGTGGAAGCGCAACACAGACAGAGTTACTTTCGCATTTATAATATTAGTGTCATGATTTTTTAAATATACTTGTATAATTTTAATTGAAATAATAATATTTAGTACATTGAAATAACATGTATGAAGTATGATTATTGATTGGGTTTCGACACCGTGTTGTGGCACTCCCGCCACTTCCGTCTCGTGGCGCGGTGAGGGAGCTGGTACTGCCTGGCACGGAGAAGCGCGGGATTTTGAAACCGAGGAGAAAGAAAAATAGAAGGAAACTACAAAGGACGGATATTTGCTGACTTTGCTGTTAAAGTTATAAGTTATATATGTATCGAGTGGTTTATTAATATAGTGGAAGTCAATGTGATTTGAGTTGTTTTATTTTATTATATATTATTATTCGAGTATAGATTAAAAACGATTCTTCAGGTGGTAGTTCTACTTGACTACCAAAACGGAAATGTAAAGCTTATATTGAAAATAAGAATTTGAATTAAAATTCGTAAGAGTGCAATAAAAATAAAACAAAAACACAATTCGTTTCCTGAACTAAAGAATATTAGCAAATTGCATGAAATACATAAGTCTAAGGTTTGTTTATCTTTTTTCCTACATCGTAAATCCACGCAGTTCGAGAGCCCCAATATTCATTTGATTTTGCTTAGCGGTAATTAGAGGTATACCTTTATTTTCTTCATTTCATACCATCAACGCTAATATAGAATGGGTTTGATGCGTCGATTTTTCAAATGATTACCCTGACTATGTGGTAGGACTTTGTGCAAACTCGGCTGATAGCGCTCATCAGATATTCTATCGCCAAACAGCAATATTTAGTATTGGGTTCCGGTTTGAAAATCAAATCAAAATATACTTTACTCGAGTAGGAGTTTTACAAGCACTTTTGAATTGTTATTTTACAAAATTTTAAGTTACCATTGGCTTATAATGTAGATTTTACCGAGAAGAACCGTCAAGAAACACAGTGAAGAGTTATTCTTTTCTAACATTTGAAATAGAAAGTTGTTTCAATCCAATACAAGCAAATTCATATAATATATCCGGCCCGAAAATCAATACAAGCTGCACGATTTTTTATCATCTATATAAACTTGTGTGAACTGTGAAGTAATAAGATTAATTTATTAAAGTTTTCGAATAAACGATATGTTTTTTTCTAAATTGATAAAGCTAAAATTAAACGCGGAATAATATAATAGAAACGAATACCTTGCCCTAGGAAAGATTCATTGACTTGTGATTAAGGTAACTACTAGCATGACGTCTTAGTTCTAAAAGTTGGTGGCGCGTTATAAGGTATGGTTATTATTTCTTACAGAACAAAAAAAAAATTTTTGCTTTATTCCCGCGTTTTTTTTTGTTATAAACCAATTTATAATTTCTTATTCAATAGCATCAACGGACAATAATTGCGAAATTAATCAAACAGCTATTAACATGAATTTAAATCAAAAGATAGTTATCTAAATTAGTGGTATTAAATTCTAAAAACGATCACGCCCATAATCCATTTTACGCAGCAATTATAAAAATAAAGTCGTCATGACTGTTCAAATATTATTAAGGACCCGACGTGCATTATGCATTTATGTTTGTGGTAGAATCCGGGACCTCGTAACACGTAACGCCCGGGATTTTCAGGTATATAGGACACATTTATATATGTATGTGACTATATATATAGGCACACACATGGTATATTTATATACGATGTGCCTAATTTAATTTATTGTATAAATAAAGTTTTTTTTAGCTTTTAATTTGTCAATTTGAATTTCAATAACTTCGTTAGAACAACGTTGATTGAGTTTAATAATATTTTAAGAAATGAATGCAATTGGACCTTGAGAACATCACGCAATTACAATTAAACTTTATTTAACTTAAATAAATCCGGCGCGATACCGTATCATCTGACGACAGCCTAATTCTACCTTAAACGTGCAAAATCATTAAACCGATTCTGGTAGGGCTGTCACAGAAGGTTAAAATTAAACAATCTATTTTTTTATCTAGTGTTGTTTACAACGCTTTAATAATAAGTTAGTGTTACGAGACTAGCCCTAGCCTCCAATACGGTGCTACGTCATAGGATATCATAATTAATAATATCATTAATAATGTCACATTATTACATATTATTACAATTATTATTGTAATTAATTGATCAATAATTTGTACAACTTTAGTTGATATTATTTTATAACATTTAATACTGGCATTTTACACTATTTCTTATTTTAAAAGTGATTGAGCTGTCATAAGGAAAACAATTTGATGATTGTGGGCATTGTAAAAATATAGAGAGAGATTGAAACATCATGGTACAACATAATTTTATTTTGCCATCCCGAACTACTGAAATTACATTAGTTAATAATTTTGTATTAACGTAAATACGGTTATAAAATATTTCTTTACAAAGTACTTAATCTAAATATTACGTTATTAATTTGCATTTTTTATTTTCAATAATTTGATATGCGTAGTCTTTTTTGCCTTTTCAAGGTTTTTTTACGTGATATAGTAAATACCCACGTTCGTATCTATGTAGATGACGACTCACACTCCGCACGGCGCTGCCTTTTTTAAAGGTTTGTGAACTAATTTTGTCAAATGTGTTTTATATTGTTTTAATTTCCGTGTGAATTATATATTAAATATTAGGTCCTTACGAATGAAATTGGCGTATTGTAAGTTTGTAAGTCATGTTTTTTTTTTGTAAAATATGCTTAATTAATCAAAGTATGCACCGCTGTTATCTATGCACTTTTGCCATCTCATAGGTAGTTCATTGATCCCTTTACTAAAAAAAACATGGGGGTGTGAATCAATACTTTTTGGAGGCGGTTTGAAAAAAATGGTAATCTGTTGGATCAAGGTCCGGGCAGTACGGTGGATGTCGCGGACATTCCAATTGTAGCTCATTTAACTTTTGTATCTTGTGTTGTCGTGAAGCAGCAGTGGCCAAGAGCTATTCAATTCAATCTTGGTTGTTTAGCAGCTAGTTCTTCCTTCATGGTTTGCGGTTGCTGACAAGAGATATCTGCCGTAATCGTTTGGCCAGATTTTAGAAAGCTGTAGTGAACGACACCGGCTCTAGTCCACCAAACACTAAGAGTAACTTTTAACTGTTCAGCCATTGCGACGAGCGCTTCCGATTATCGTACAGTATACACTTTTCATCACAAGTAATGATTCGATTTAAAATTCCTTCATTATTGTGTCTGTTGAGAAAAGTATCACAGCAGTAGACGCGTGTTTGCAAGTTCGAAACACTCAATTCATGAGGTATCCATCGTTCAAGTATTTTTACTCTCCTTTTTGATTTGCTTCAAGTGGATTCATATAGTTTTATCACTTACCCCGAAGTCTGCAGCTAGCTCTGAAGTGCTTTGTGTTGAATCTGCTTCCACAATAGCCTTTAATTCTTCATACATTTGGTCTACGGCCGTCCCGGGGTTCGTTTTGAAGGTCGAAATTTCCAGAACGAAAACGTTGAAACCAAAATCATTAATCCTTCGAGCTGTTTCTGCAGCACTGGTGCCACGTTGGAACTCATACTCGTAAATATACCGATATTTCATGTTTTCCATTGTGCGGTAATAAGCGACGCCATGGAAAAAATATTGAGAAAAAAACAAATGAATGTCTGTTTTCAGAAGTCAAATGTACTAGTTAATTGAATTTATAAATTTGAATATAGAATTCTTAACCAAATAGGAGATAACATCAAAGTGGTCAGAACGACAAAACGCTAATTTCATATGTAAGAACCGAATAATATAGTACATATATAATTATATAATAAATTTCACTTTTTTAGTTTTCGTCTATTTGTTTATTTGATAAGTATTTATTATGTCTTATATAAACGAGTATTAATTTAATTCAATGTGCAGTCATGTGTGTATATATCAGTGGTGGACTAACAGGGGGGTGAAAGGGGCGATTCGCCCCGGGTCTCCATTCTTGGGTGCCCCCCCCAAATACATCCCCTCTTCTGATCAAATTCTAAACAAGACTTAGGAGAAAAATGTGCTTAGTACCTACATAATTTCATCACGATCAAAAGTGTAGAGATTTTAGAGCCATCTAGACTTTTAACACATAAACAAAAATATGTAATAAATAAACATTTATACACACAAATGTAAACTGAATAAAAAGCTTGTATTCAACTTTGCCGCCCTGGGCCTCTGACGGGCATAGTCCGCCACTGTATATATTAAAAAAAATGTACGTGGACGGGCATTTGGACCACCTGAGATGATGTGGATACTAGTGGACTTAAGAAATTTTACCTCTTGCCTATAATTATATGTTATCGTCTATACTATATTGGTAATTTGGTTAAACGTATGACAAAAATGACACTTTATACCGTTTATTTAGAAAAGTCTCGAAGTCCCTTGGCTCGTGTCATGTGTCGTGACTCAGGGCTTGCCATTCTCTAGTTCGGGCACTTTAATATATCCAGTACAGTTGTGATCTCCGTAGACAATGACTGTCGCGGCGGAAAAAAAACCATATCGTCTCCACTATCACGTGTCGAAAAAAAGGGCGCCTATCCTTTTTTTCTAAGAACACCGAATATTCACCAATTGATACTATAACACACAAAAAATGGAGCGAAATGACACCATTGTGTTCGCTTTTCTTGTTTCACTGATAATGTTCCGCGCGCTCCATAGAGTTTTCTCAAAGTCATAAATCATTGATATCTTTTATAATAGATGTCTATTACCTATTTCTTATATCAAATATATCTCGGAATCTACAGATTACGAAGACATCAAAACATTTGATATTATTTCGTAAAGTCATGTCAATCAATGATTAAAAACCAAATTCGCATTACGAATGTTAGGTTGTAGAATAATTGGGATATTATATATATTCGTTTGATATTTTATATAGTGAGGGAGACCAGTCAACTACACAGGACCTATTATCCTGTATAATATGGGCCAGAAATTAGTTAACATTTTAAAAAATTATAGAGAAAAAAACAATGAGACTTTATAAAAAAATATATTTATTCACAAGATAGACAATAGATGGGATTGACTTTTTAAAAATAATATCATATAAATGACGATCGTGACTTCGGCTCTCTTTAAGCTAGAACGGAAATTCGCCATTACGTTTTTGCATAGATATCGTGAGATTGCTGACATATCTTTTCAATATTTTTCTTTTAATTCAAGTATTGTCTTTCGCTTCTGGATGTAGACTCGATGCTTCAGATATATCCATACAAAGAAATCTGCTGGCGGCAAATCAATTCCGGGAACATAACTTTAGCGACCATTAGAGGTGTGGCAAGTGGCTGCGTCTTGCTGAAATAACGTTCTCCGCTTGTAATCAGAAAATTCATGTAGCTGGGAAGACAGAAAACTCTTAACATTTTTATATACTCCGGTGATCTTACGGCCATAAAAGTCCTCAAAGCAATAAAGACCAGTGATTCCTTTGCATGAAATTGTTGGCCCTACCTTAGGTGAATTAAGTGGCCTTTGACGCTTGGTTTTCAGATTTCAGATCGCAGCTTCAATATCTACAGTGCGTCGTCATGTTTATTGGCGTGCCCGTTCAGTAGGAAGTGAGCTTCGTCAGAAAACAAGATGATGATGAACTTAGTGGAACGTTCCAATAATGAGTCTGCATACAATTTGCGTAAATTAAAATCATCATCACCGACTGGCTTTTCTAGGGGTGTAAACATAAATCTGTATTTAGAAAATATACGGGTGGATGTGCGTGAGATCGGACTCCAGGATTTTTTATGTTAACTTATTAATGTTTTCATTTGGAAATCAAAATGACTGAATTGGCAAAGCAAAAAATATCTACGGAAACATTATTATTATAATAATCATACACATAATTGACATTACGAATGAATATGAAAATAAATTCAACAAAATAAATAAGATTATTTTTCACTATTCTCATTTTAGCATATAAAAACTAAAAATAAGATAAGATCCATGTGTTCTAAATTTAGATACGTTTGTTAAAGAATCCCATAAATTAAAAAAATAGTTGCCAATATAATATTACATTACATATAAAACAAAGTCGCTTACCTCTGTATGTCCCTGTGTATGCTTAGATCTTTAAAATTACACAACGGATTTTGATGCGATTTCAAGAGAAATGTATATATGTATAATACATGCACAATATAATAATTAAATCAGATTAAATAGAGAAACAGTGATAATTTTAGAGGTTTCTAAAGTGATATCGTGAAGATACACGTTTTTTGCGCTTACGCTTACTTTGCGCAAACGCTGGCTGAACCGTTCGACGAGTTAGATCAAAATAATGTACAGATTAAAAAGGTCTTTAAAACTACTACATCTTACTGCTAGCGACCCGCCCCGGCTTCGCACGGGTGCTAGCTGGTACTAAATATACTACAAAATGTCTTACAACGTTCACAGTTTTTCAGTCATAGGACAATACAAACCGCATGTCCCTGCGTTTTAAATCGGTAATATCTTCGAAAATATTCATCTAGACACGCGGTAGCGTGTCAGCCAAGTTCAAGTAAAAGAACTGGCGAGCAGCACCGTGTTTAATATTACACGAACCATTTGGAGCCACTTTTGACCTCCTCATAACTCAAAAACTATCTGACATAAACGTGTCAAAATAGGCTCATATATTGAGACTCGCGAGATACATATGTGTTCCAAATTTCATGAACGCATCTCAAACGGTTATTTAAATATTAACGTCTAAAAATCGACATTTTTATCACTAACTGACCTATAGATCAAAACTGTAACCTACTTCCAGGTGACGTAGAAAGTTCAAATTTGGCATGCAGGTAGATAATTAGGCCAATATAAAGGAAAAAATCTGAAACTGGTAAATTTTTATCATTTTATTATAATTTTTATTTTATTGGGTCTATTAGGAACACTTATATACTTAGTTCCTGTAATTCCTGTAATAAAAAATATATGTAAGAACCAGCAATCAAAACTTATGACAACCGGTCTTAATGTGGATTTTAAGGTCTTCACGTGAATATATATCGAGTTGAATACCACCCTTAATTTTTTTAAATCCAAATATTTCCGTTTTAGTTCTTATGAGTATAGTCGACATTCGTATCTATTACGTTATTAACTGGCATTTAGCGCATATCAATGGCGCAAAATCATTATACTTTAAAAATAATAATAACAGACTTTTCGGTATAAGGCGTGCGACGCGACACCGGAGCAGCGGGATAGGAGCGTTGCGATAAAACCTTGACGCGGACGTGTCCGAGCGAGTGGCAACCGTGTTCATAAGAATTATTCCAATGCCTTCCGATGGAAGCTACCTAGTCTATTTGATAGCATTTTCTTCGTTTGAGTACACTAGTATACAACAAAAAAAATAGGTTTCGTGAAACTGTAGTAGAGTATATATATCGTAACTGGGATGATTTAAGTATGTACTCTAGCGCTACAAACAGGGATCCCTATTGCTTGGAAGAACAGTATCGAGCATGCATGCTGATGTCAGTAAAGGACTGGTGAATGGGTGAATGGAAAAATAGAGAAGGTACATTGGAACGTTGACAACAGCAACAGCGCATGTAAAATAATAATTCAATTTAAACATAATTTAATTTGCGAACTAGAAGTCAAAACCAAGTTTCAGATATTAAGTAATGTATATGTTCAAAGGAAACAATTCTTTATTTGCACACTCTACTACTATCCAAAAATTACAAGGCTTTCGCCTTGATAGTGCTCTTCTCGACATAGGCTCCTCTATATTTAGTAAAGAGCAAGCTTACGTTGGCCTCTCCAGAGTTAAAACCTTAGATGGAGTACATCTTATCAATTTAGGTCCAAGTCAAATCAAGGCACAAGAGAGCTCCATTGTAGAGTACAACCGTCTGCGCACCTTATACCACCCCGACTTGGCCAAATTAAGTATAAACAGAAAACGCGTAAAAAAAAACGGACACTGAATGGGCAATTCACTCCAACATTTCAGAGGTATAAGAAAATATAGAACGTATCACATAAAAGACAATTATACCCTGTAAACGTAGAAAAATAGAATATTTTAACAAAAACCATTTAGTATTAATGTTGTTATTAATAAGTACCTACTAATAATTTATATACAAAAAGTCGTGATATCCCGTGGTCGTCATTTATATTATATTATTTTTAAAAAGTGAATCCCATCAATTGTCTATCTTGTGAATAAATATTTTTTTTAATAAGTCTCATTGTTTTTTTCTCTATAATTTTTTAAAATGTTAACTAATCACTGGCCCATACTATACAGGACTGTAGTTGACTGGACTCTTCTGCGAAAGGTCGTTGCGGCTGAAATCGGAGGACATCAACATTATTGGTAAAGTGTGATAAATTATAAAAAAAATCTAAATAGTTGCCGATAGATAGGAAATATGATTTCCATAACAAACTAAACTACGCGGGCGAAACTACAAACACGTCTAATCTATATTAATTTATAATAGTTGAAGATGTATCGGAATGTTGAAAAAAATTGACATCGAAACCAATTTCCAATTTTGTTAAAATTGATTGAATTGAGGTCTCCTCGGGTCTCTTCTGCTTTCCTACAAATTTAATGCGATCCTACAAATTTATTTATTAAAAGATAACGCTAAAGTAATTAAATTTGCCTTGTCATGGGATTAAAGATACAAGATTAATACTTAATAACGATTATCGATCATTGATAATGACAGAACTTTCTCGCAATAGGCTTTATATGTAGAGCAAGACTAATCCTATCAGTAGTCACTCACATACGTTCTCCTCAAGTATTTTTTTAGTTTTACAGATTTATTTAGGTAAGATCATTTTTATATAATTAAATAAGTAAAAAAATCTGAACGGTTTCCGTCTGGGTCGCTTTGCTGGTGAAATTCTAGTCTAATTGACTCAGATAAGTTGAAACACAAGTCATAGGGGGAAATAGTAGTAATCAGTCTGGAAATACCAAAGCGTTTTGATCGGGTATGGTTTAAAGTGTTTCTTTCGAAGCTGCTGCGCCTACCGGGAAATTATGCAAGTGGATCATTAGGTCTTTGGCAGATCAAGCATCAAAGTTATTGCTGACGGTACATGCTCCGACTCAAAAATCGTAAATTCTGGTATTCCATAAGGCTGCGTACTATCCTCGACTATTAAAAAATACCTAAACTGTTCCTTCTGCATATCAATGAGTATGTTGCAAATTAGTTATCTTTATTAAGCAAAGTCTCGGACTAACCACTACCTACCATCAGATGGACCATTTGCTATCTGCTACCTCAGCCTAAATTCCAAACTTTATAGGATGTGATATAAATAATTTGTTTCCACTTAATTTTTATTTTAGCTCTTAAGAATGGATGTGGGTACCGCTCTCGCAGGCGTCCAAGTCATAAAAGGTGCCTTTCTCCTGCTGACAGCACTCGCTCTCACGAGCTACAAGTGGCCGGTCGATAAACAACTTAGTGGTGAGTTAAAGTCATAATCTTAAAAAGGCTTAATCTTGTCAATATTGATTTTTAGTCCATTTATTGTCATTTATGAGTGTTCGTTTTCACTGGCTCTAAGCATTTCTGGTCTGTTCCCATGGATCGAAGGTGATATTAAATACCTACTTCGAGAGCTGGGCCATCAATGCTCAAACGCATTTAATAGTTTTAGGGATAAGCGCTTACAAACCAAAAATAAACGATATCATTTTTTACATACTGTTTATTAATGTAAATATCTTCTGCTTCTTATTATGTTCTATAATCTTTAGCTATGTAAAGATGCTAAGAATTAAATTGATGTGTTGTCCAGACAGTGCAACATGCGATTACATCGTGATTGGCGCTGGTACAGCGGGTAGCATCGTGGCGAATCGTCTCAGTGAGGATCCAAGGTTCACCGTGTGCGTCATAGAGGCCGGAGGAGACCCACCTCTGGAGACTGAGGTATACTATTGATATAAATCATCGTCTTACGCCCACGACAGAAGTCCAGACTGACTGCCTCGTTGGTCTACCGGTCAGATAAAAGTCCGCAGTTGCTGCAAATAACAGATCGGGCCGATAAAAGCTGGGTATTCTAAAAATTCTCAGTAACTATACAGACTCTGAAAGTTAAAAGTGTCTTTAGCTAAAACTTTTCGGCCTCGGAAAGACAGACAGACAGATGATAGACAGATTTCCGGTCGTCTCGTATTTACCGTCTCATCGAATAATGAGAGGGATGGAATAGAGAGTTCGCTCTGCGTAGTAGGCTGGTCTCTTCTTTTTGACATGGATGTCGTGGCCGAAATCGGTCAGGTCATGAAGATATCATCATCATCACAAGTGTTATTGTAAATTTTGTAAATCATGACGATATCTATTATCTATTACATATAATAAAATTAGAGTGTCTGTCTGTAATATTATAATAGCAGCTTTTTAATAAATGCCTATGTATGTATACATGGTACATTTTTTACAAGTTTTCTTTGTCCGTCTGTCTGTTTGTTCTGCCCAATCTCTGGAACGGCTGGACTGATTTTGACGGGACTTTCACTGGCAGATAACTGATGTAATACGGAGTAACTTAGGCTACTTTTATTTATAGAACTAATTATTAAATATTAGCTTAAAATTTAAAAAAAAAAACATATTTGTTAGATAACAAACTCACAGTAAACTCAATATAACGTATTTAAGTTTAAAGCATTAATAGTACCTATTCTATTTTTTATTTAGATTCCATCATTGTTCGCTTATTTGCCAAAGACTTACATGGACTGGAATTTCACCTCAGAGGATGATGGCTACACGGCACAATACCGCCAGCAGACATATCTAGATCTCCCACAAGGTAAAGCGCTCGGAGGTAGCAGTTCCATTCATCACTTCTACCACATTAGAGGAGATCCCAGGGATTATGACGATTGGGCAACGGCAACCGGTGACGACTCGTGGTCCTGGCAAAATCTTATCCCATATTTCATCAAGAGTGAACGACTTGAAGATCCGTACATATTGAATTCACAGACCAGTAAATATCACGGAACAAAAGGTTACATGGGTATAACGAGGGAAAGTAGAGATTTACCTCTCAAATACTTAGAAGCTTTCAAAGAAATGGGACACAAAATTATTGAAAACGTAAACGCAGGCGATACATTAGGTTTCTTCCTGCCTATGTTTACTATATTTGGAGGAGTTCGGCAAAGCAGCGCGGAGTCATTCTTGTCACCAATAAAGAATAGGGAAAACTTATTTATTATGAAAAATACCTTAGTAACGAAGATTGTGATCGATGAAAATTTACAAGCGACAGGTGTTCAATGTAAAACTTCGGCTGGATCGTCTATTACAATACTTGCTCAAAAGGAAGTCATAGTTTCAGCTGGTGCCTTTAATTCGCCTAAACTTCTTATGCTCTCTGGCATAGGGCCAAAAGAGCATCTTGAAAATTTTGGTATTAACGTGGTGTCTGATTTACCCGTGGGTGAGAATTCACAAGATCACATGGCTGTAATATTGGTTCATCGGTTAGAAGAAACTAATGATACGCTTACTTCAGATCCAACCCAATTTCCTGTACCAACTTTTGTTGGTTTCGGAGCTATAAATAAGACTCAGAGTTATCCAGACTACGTAACATTAAATTTAATCAGTCGGAACAGCCCAGCAGCGTTAATGCAGCTTTGTTCATCAGTATTTAGTCTTCACGAAAACATTTGCTCCCAGATTTATGCCGCCGGTGAAGGTAGAGAAGTACTCTTCTCAGTACTGTCGTTAGGCCGGCCCTTGTCTCGGGGACAGGTTCGTTTACAAAGTACGAACCCTGAAGATCCACCAAAAATTTACACAGGATTTCTGTCCGCTAGTTTAGATTTACAGAACAACGTTGATTCCATTTTAGACTTTGTCAGAGTAACCGAGTCAAGTTATTTCGCTGGAGTTGGGGCTCAAACAATATATTTTGAATTCCCGAACTGCAGTTCTGCGACGAACATAAGAGATTATTGGAAGTGCTATGTTCTCCATATGATGGATACTACTTTCCATTATAGTTCTACATGCCCAATGGGATCGGTTCTGGATTCCAGCCTCAAAGTCGTCGGCGTGAACAAGCTTAGAGTGGTGGATGCGAGCGCCATGCCAAATCTAACAAGCGGTAACATAAACGCTGCCGTCGTGGTCCTCGCAGAAAAAGCCGCTGACATAATTAAGCGCAGCCAATCTTGTGAATAACATTCATTCTCTAAATGAACTTTATAATTTGACCTTCAAAACAAAATAAAGAGTTTGAATAGATCTTATAGTTAAATACTAATTAAATTGATAAAATACGATTGTAAAATAAATTGTTTACAACATCCTGCTTATATGTTATGTTATCATGTATGTACTTTAGCATCATAATTTAAAATATATTAAATTAGAAAGTTGAGTATATCATTCCTTTTACTTTAATATCGTGGTCGTTGTATGACGATGGGCGACCAGATGAACAGACAGATCATTCTCAAAGCTTCTTAGCAATCTTCGTCAAATTCTACGTAATAAATATTGAGAAAATTTAATTTTATAATTAATTACAGTTACTTCGTTTTATCTTACACTCATACATAATGTATTAACAAGGTCCAAGGAGCTGTCAAAAATGGAAGCGTTTTTATTTACTTGTATTTTAATGGGCTGCCTCGTTGCCGTATCTTGATATCACGCTGTAGATCTTAGGATAGGCTTAAACCCCAGGTCGGGCTGATAAAAAGTGATTGGGTTTTTCAAGTGTCACGCTTTTTATCTTTAATATGATCTTGTATTAAGTAATCATCTTTATCAACGATTTGATGATGGTCCTTATTTATGAATGTTTTTTTTTTATATGAACTTTAAACTTTTTAAAAGGCTTAAAAATAGCTGTAGAATCTTATTATAAAAACGATTACCGTGCCCCAGAAAGTATGTATTAACTTTGAAAAGCTTAATCTGAAACACGAGTGGAAATGCAGGTGCGTTTTTGGCTGAGAGTGTGAGAGACGAGATACTGCTTTGATCCCTGTCACCTTGTGTGATCGAATTTGTACCTTATATAGTTTGAACTGTTAAAATATCAGATAATTAAAAAGTAGTCAAATTGGAATACAATGCGTCAATATTTTGATTAAAAAGCAAAATCGTGGCAGCCACGAGTTTGTTCCGGTTCCCGAGAAATATTAGCCTCCGCCGATGTATAAGGTTATTAATTATCTTCATTTCTATAAAATTCACTTATAAAGTGCCATGTCTTTTTAATTGCAATGATTACAATTAAATTAATTAACATATTTTCGAATTCAACTAATTTTATTTCGAACCGATTTGTGTGAAACGAAAAGAAATCTCTTCACGAAACACACATTATTTACTTATGTTAACATTTTATTTAAATATAATAAAACAAGCGCAACGGTATTAAACTTAATGACACAAGAAGTATATTTACAGCGATAAATGTACATTCAAAATAATAAAGATAATCTTAGCAGATTCAGCGGCAATCATTGTTTAAATAACAGAAGTCAAGGTAATTATAACACTAAGTTTTAGATTTAAAGTCAATTCATCCTTTCTGAGGTAAAGTATTCTATCCGAAGCCTGGGCGCTAATTCTACTAACAAATTGTCACTGTATCGCAATCGAATCGAAAAGTTATTGTTGTCGTTCACCCGTTTCCCATTCTACTAACACAACGATCCAGTTGTGATCCGGTCCGGATCCGGTCGAAGTTGGATCGGAATATAATCGGGTTTACATCATAGCCGTTATATACTAACAGAATTTACCCCCTGAACTTGTGATTTTCGAAGTGTTGTGTACATCATTGTAAGGTTTTAGAAGGTCGATCCTGGTGAATTACTCATGTTTTTTATGGCTCATATGACAAAAGATATAAATACGCAGTTATCTGTATATATAAAAGCGAAATTTAACATAATGATTAATTACGGAAATTATTAATCTCAGAAACTATAGACTTCAAATTTGGCTGATATGTTCCTTATAGGGTGTAGACATCCGGAAGGTCGTACGGATTTTACGAAACTCCACCCCTCAGGGGGTAAAAAGGGGATCGGAAGTTTGTGTTTCATAAATTTCGGGTAAAGCCGCAGCTTCAGCTAGTTATGTACAAAAATAAATTTATAAAGGAATTAATGAAAAAAGAAAAGCTTAGGACACGGGACGATTGAAAAAAAACCGAATATGAGCAGCAAACTATTTGACGGACCGACCGACAAACAGATAAACATTTTAAAATATATATAAATATAAACTTTTGTAATTGTTTTCAGATTGAAGGGTGAGTAACCTAGTGTAACTAAATGCCAAAAGTAAAAATTAGTTCCCAAGGTTGATGGCGCATTGGCGATATAAGGGATTGTTAATATTTCTTTTAGTGTTAATGCCTTCAGGGGGTGGTATCACCTATCATTAGGGGGCCCATGTGCCAATACCTATTAAATAAAAAAAATATACGATACCTTAGCCTAAATTACCTCTTTACAGTAAATAAAATATGTATAACCATATTTTTGTTCTAGCTATAGAATAAGGACCCGTAAGAATGGACGTGGGTACGGCTCTCGCAAGCGTCCAAGTTATAAAAGGTGCCTTACTCTTGCTGTCAGCACTCGCTCTCACGAGCTACAAGTGGCCGGTAGATAAACCACTTAGTGGTGAGTTATATTCGTATTATTACTACAGACGATACGTTAATCTTGTCAATATCGATGTTAAGTCCATAGCCCACATTTACCTTATCAGCTAGCTTTGTTCTTTTTCACCAGTTTTAATCATTACTGCTCAGGTCCCGGTGATTTTAAATACTTTCCTCATGGGCCTCAAGATCTGGGAAATGAAATGCTGAAAGTTTTTTTCAAATCCGTTTGGTAGTTCCAATCAAAAACAAAATAATCTCACCAGATTTATTGTATTAGTATATATTGAAACAATTACGATACACGACTTCCATCGTCAGGAACTGGGATATAAAACAGCAGTTACGACATTTGCATTGCAACTTCGCATTTTTTTATCGACGAAATTGCAATTTTATATCGACGTAAGTCTATAATTGTGTAAAGCTAAGAATTCAATGTATGTGTTGTCTAGACAGTGCAACATGCGATTACATCGTGATTGGTGCTGGAACAGCGGGTAGCGTCATGGCGAATCGTCTTAGTGAGGATCCAAGGTCCATCGTGTGCGTCATAGAGGCCGGAGGAGACCCACCTTTGGAGACTGAGGTATAATAACATTCAATGAAGTTTTACGCACACAGATAGAAATCTTGTTGCCTTGTTGTGAGTGGCTAGATGTAAGACCTGGGTACTGGGTCCAAACTTCAGGTTGGGCCGATAAAAAGTTATCGGGTTTTCTATCGAAAAATTCTTAGTAACAGCTTGGACTCTGAAAGTTGGTAGTTTCTACATCCGTTTTCTACCTCAGAAACCACGTTAGCCTTAATTATTTCCGGTCGTGTCGGATTTCTCAACCCATCGGATATTAAGAGTGAGAGAATGTAGAGTAGATCTATATTTGCGCAGAAACTTGTTACTATAATAGTTTCTGGTCTCTCGTGAGATTAGTCGCCGTGACCGAAAAAACAACAATATTTTATAAATAACTGATAGTAAGATTAAAAAAAATTGTGTTGTTGACAAAATTATAAAATTAATATATTTACATAAAAAATAAAAAAAAAACATATTTCTTAAATAACAAACTCACGTATAAACTCAATATATCGTATTTAAATGAAATACATATATAGTTATACCATTATTTTTTCTTTAGATTCCATCGTTGTTCGCTTATTTGCCGAAGACTTACATGGACTGGAATTTCACCTCAGAAGATGATGGCTATACGGCACAATACCGTCAGCAGACATATCTAAATCTCGCGCAAGGCAAAGTGCTCGGAGGCAGCAGTTCCCTTAATCACTTATACCACATTAGAGGAGATCCCAGGGATTATGATGATTGGGCAACGGCTACCGGTGACGACACGTGGTCCTGGCAAAATCTTATGCCATATTTCATCAAGAGTGAACGAATTGAAGATCCGTACATATTAAACTCAAAGAGCAGTAAATATTGCGGAACAAAGGGCTACATGGGTATAACGAGGGAAAGTAGAGATTTACCTCTCAAATACTTAAAAGCATTCAAGGAAATGGGACACAAAATTATTGACAACGTAAACGCAGGCGATACATTAGGATTCTTCCTGCCCATGTTTACTATATTTGGAGGAGTTAGGCAAAGCAGCGCGGAGTCATTCTTGTCACCGATAAAGAATAGAGAAAATTTATTTATTATGAAAAATACTTTAGTAACGAAGATTGTGATCGATGAAAATTTACAAGCGACAGGTGTTCAATGTAAAACTTCGGTTGGAACATCTATTACAATACTTGCTCAAAAGGAAGTCATAGTTTCAGCTGGTGCCTTTAATACGCCTAAGCTTCTTATGCTTTCTGGCATAGGGCCAAAAGAGCATCTTGAAAGTTTGGGTATTAGCGTGGTGTCTGATTTACCAGTGGGTGACAATTCACAAGATCATATGGCTGTCATATTGGTTCATCGGCTAGAAGAAACAAGTGACAGGCTTACTGCAGATCCTACTCAATTTCCTTTACCATCTTTTGTTGGTTTCGGAGCTATAAATAAGACTCAGAGTTATCCAGACTACATAACATTAAATTTAATCAGTAGGAACAACCCAGCAGCGTTAATGCAGCTTTGTTCATCCGTATTTAGTCTTCACGAAAACGTTTGCGCACAAATTTATGCCACTGGTGAAGGAAAAGAAGTACTCTTTTCGGCGCTGTCGTTAGGCCGACCCTCATCTCGGGGACAGGTTCGTTTACAAAGCACGAACCCTGAAGATCCACCAAAAATTTACACAGGATTTCTATCCGCCGCTGTAGATTTACAGAACAACGTTGATTCAATTCTAGACTTTATCAGAGTAACCGAGTCAAGTTATTTCGCCGGAGTTGGGGCTCAAACAATATATTTCGACTTCCCGAACTGCAGGGCTGCGACGAACGTGAGAGATTATTGGAAGTGCTATGTTCTTCATATGATGGATACTACTTTCCATTATAGTTCTACATGCCCAATGGGAACAGTTCTGGATTCCAGCCTCAAAGTCGTCGGGGTGAAAAAGCTTAGAGTGGTGGATGCGAGCGCCATGCCAAATCTAACAAGCGGTAACATAAACGCTGCCGTAGTGGTCCTTGCAGAAAAAGCCGCTGACATAATTAAGCGCAGCCAATCTTGTGAATAACATTCATTCTCTAAATTAACCTTAAAATTTGACCTTCAAAACAAAATAACGAGTTTGAAAAGATCTTATAGTTAAATACTTATTAGATTGATAAAATGCGATTGTAAAATAAATGGCTTAAAATTATAATATGCTATTTGTTCATGTTTGTACTTTGGAATCATAATTAAAATTATATTTACATTAGTTAGTTGAGTTTATAATTCCTTTTATTTTAATATTATGGTCGTCGTTTGACGATAGGAATATTAATTAATGAACACAACGGATCAGTCTCTTCAGCAATCTCCGACAAATCCACACAGAGATTACATTTTATGTTGTGATCACACTAGGTGGGTGAAGGCCTATTAATCCTATCCTAATAAGTGATATTGTATTGTATTGTTGTAACCCAACAGTTCAAAAGGTTGACCTGGTATACTGTGAATAACATATACTGTGTAGATACTAGCCCGTGAACACAGAGTATGTTTGTCTATTAAGGTATTTAATAGCTATTAACAATTAATTTAAACTTATCTCTTATAGAAGAAAATTCTAGTTTTATTAATCTAAATCAACTAAGTCCAGTAAGTTCGGCGCGACGATTATTCAGGAAAAGTCTCGTTAGTATATATCGTAGCTTATCAGGACTTACATCTTGAGGACCCGAGTTCAAACCTCGACACAGGCCGATAAAAACTTATTGTCTATTAATTTTTATCAGTAGCTGAATATATAGATTATTAAAAAATTTAGATAGAAGACAGAGTTTGAAATATCTAATCGACGATTAGATTATAAGCTAGCAAGTGGATATTAAATTATTTTTAGAGCAAATATTTTCAGGTGCTTTTTCTGTGACATTGTTCGTGTTGTGTAAGTTAAGTTTTTGGCCGCGGAAAAAGCTGAAGCGACAACGATTGAAATATTCGTCTTTTATTCGTAACTAGTTATCACCCGCAACTTGCTCGCAGTTTGGTTGTCACGTGTAAATAAAAGGAAATAAAAGTCGTCTATATCCTTCCTTGGTGATTTCGTCAAATTCGGTCCATTGCTTTAGCAGTCTAAGAGCGACAGACAGACAGAGACAACTTTTTTTCTATTAAACATTCCACGATTCAACTCATTACAAAGAAGGAGTTCTATTATACTGCCTCGCACCTCCTGAACCTCCCCTGGTGACAGGACTGCTGGTTTATTTTTCGGCGCAGAGGATCGGAGAACAAAGTTAAAATATAATCAAGATACAGACTTTTATTGATTACAAATATATAGTCTGTATAGTCCCCGGATATTGTCTGTGCTTTTCCGTTGTCTAACTTAAGTAATTCAGTTAAAGTTATCTCTGTGTTGAAAAAAATATAGAATTTGTCTGTCGATCATTAAAAAAAAAAATACTTGCATATAAATACAATTCATTATTTAATTTAAGACTTAGGATTGTATCATATTATATACTAAAAAGTATAAAAATTGTCTATGCCTGAATCTCATTGCACCAGATCTTATTCAAAAACTAGTAATTCTATTTCTATGCAATTTTCATCTCATTTCATTTCATTTTCGTAAGAAGTCGGGCGGCTGGTACAATATTTGACAGTATGCCTAAAGGTTGGAGTATGATCTTTGCCAGAAACTCTAGTATTAATCAGTATAATGTAAATAATAACTAAACAACACTAAGAACTTAATAGTAATAATTATACAATAAGTTGTTTGATTTCTATTCTATCCTAAATGTGTCTCATATTCAGGCTTACGAGTCTAACATATTATATACTTATTACTTACATATACTTATTTGCTATTAATATGTATTATATAATTATAATAATGATATAGACATTTTTATTTTATTAATGTTTATTTATTTAACAACCATCAATAACGAAATTTTGACGTTTGCCGGACGTCCCGTGCCGATGGGCATTTTTGTACTTTAATTTTTCATTATAAATATTTATCCAAAATAACTCGCACGAAAAATTTTATTGTTCACCAGTAATAAATGTTGCAGTCGACAAATTAGTATTATGGAGTATTATGCTACTGCAACAATACTGATTTATAATGTTTTGATTCGACTTGATATCAATCCGCAACAAATATTTAATAGCAACAGTTGCTAGCCCCACTGAACAACGCCTCTTATTTACGAAATCCTTTAGAGAAGTACCAACAACTGCACAAAGATTAAACTGAATATGATAAATGGTATTAAAACAAACAAAGAAACTATAATTTAATTAATATTTATACAATCAGTTTTTTAATGTAATCTTATCAAAGTTCATTAAATCACAGTAAACTTAGCTAATTAATTAATTTGGTAATAATATGATATAAATATATTTTATAACGCTCAGGAATAATCTTGCTTTTTATCTGTGAAATATTTTTTAGAATTGGATCATTGGTTCCGCCGATTACCTCTACTTAAAAACAAATTTTACCTGTTTATAATACACACAAATGTTGTTTAGGAAGTTATACTTCTTTTAGTATGTAATGAAAAAAATAAGAGTGTTTTGTTTATTAAATTTTCCATCGTCTTTGCCATTGCATTTTTTTATAAATGCTGGCAATTTCTTTCGAGGTAGTAGCGAAGTTAACCTAATAAAAGTAATATATTGTAGGTTCCGTATGCTCGTAAAAGGTTTTCAATGTTACACATAAGAGACCAGTATTATATTTTCGTTTAGTTAAACGGTGACTCTTCAGTACCATAGACACGTTGGAAAATTAGAAAAAAATGCAGGTTACTGTTCTACAGATTATTATAAAATTAACGTCAATTTTACTGATTATACAACTATATAATGCAATTATCGCCTCAATTACTGTTAAAATAAAAACTAGGTAAATTAATCCTCTGAACAGTCTGAACTAATAGGAGTAATGCTGAAGTTGAATAAATACATTTTAGTTTTATGCTCTATATAATTGAAAAGCATAACCGGCCACGCAGGGCCGGATCTACCATATTTTGAGCTTCGGTCCAGGGCCCTGTGGATTTAAGGGGCCCCGAGCTAAGTCAAGTCAAAGTCAAAAATAGACGATAATGCGAAATAATCCATAACTTTATTAAATTAAACAGATCGTATGGTTTGCAGCCCAGCGGGTCCTGCAATTAATCAAACCCATTCAATTAATTTGATGCAAGTCTACGTTCAAATATGTCTTATGTGGGCCCCTAAGTAGTGTTAGCCCAGGGCCCCCTATACTTACGGTACGGCCCTGCGGCCACGCAATGCTGTGGCAACGTTTTAAGTTGAATAATATTGTATGATAATGTTTACCGAAAAATTTTCCCTGCAACACGCTGAATGTAATGGTGCAAAAACATAATAAAATATTCACTTGTTTTTGCGTGATGTGTGTTAATAAGCAGCGATGTTTATATAGATGTTTAAGCTAAAAAATATGTAAAAAAGGTTTCTCCTTCACATCTCTGGCGAATCATCTTTCCATTTAATTACTTTTATCTTAAAGGATTACATAATAATAATTGTTATACTTTTAAAAGTGACTGATCAGTTTTCGTATGCGTGTCTCAGTGACGGAGTAGCGCGCTCGTGGACAGGGTTTTCAGATAATATAATTGGATACAAAATATGTATAATTTAGTCACCTAGTGTGTCCAGTGTGTATAATAGATTTTCTTGTATAATTGGATATTGGATACATTGTTAGTATATTGAAATACATAGCAAAATAAAAAAAAAAAGATCACAGACAAACTTTACGACAACACTGCTTAATAGGTTTATTGCTTTAAATAATAAGATTTGATTCTGTTTAATTTCAATGATCCAACCCCAAAGAAAATAAGTTGGTTCTACTGGCAGCCCTGCTCGCAGATTTTCCATCATAATGCGCTCGAATTATTTGTTTTGTGCGCGGTGTATTCCGCGTGCGTGGTGCGCGACACTCAAGGCTTCCGTTACAAGTATTATTCTTCTAATCTCAGAACGAACACGAAAACGTTACTGCTTAGTCTATTATATAAATCAAATAAAAAATCGTATCAGACTAAAAGACGACCTTGTGATAAGCGAAATGAGACACGATCAATTGACACGTCGTTCATCAAATTGTATTAAAAGTTTGTAAAGATGTCAGGACTCGCGTGAATATTTCCGAATTAGTACCGGCCACGTCCAATAGTGGCGCGCGAGTCGTATCGCCTGGCAGAATTATTTAAATTGACAACAAAATAATTTAACTTTGCCGATTCATAAATTCAAATCATTTCATCATCAGTATTGTATGTAGAATTCAAGATTATAGTATAGACGATAAAAAAGTGGGGATCTAATATATTACTTTCAGCATGTATACATAATATAATATACATTTCAAAGTATTTAACTGACAAAAGTTTTTAACTAAAATTTTATTGAAAAAGAATAAATACAGAGTTTTTAGCCGGTTTTTCTCGGTAGAATCTACATTGCTAACAGGTGGTATCTCTTCGTTTAGGAGCCTGTATGCCGGATTAGCGGTTTTCATGAGACTTTTTGAAGGGATCGTGACACAAAAATTTATCAGTTACTAGGATATTTCTGTAAAAACTATATAGGTAAACGAGCAGATTGCCGTTTTTAGAATGTATTGGTGAAAAAAAAAAAAATGTATTCCAAAATTATTTTTGAGAAAAAAAAAGGAATGAAAATCAAGCTAAATGCATAATCTTATACTTTAAACTTAATATTATTTCTACAAACAAATCGATAACCGAAGAAATACTTGTGCAATTGTAAAGTTTAAATCTTTTTATTGGGAAATATATATTTTTATTTTCAATAGGTATTTTTTTTAAATTACCTATTCTAACAAACCACACACACAATTATATTTACACACAAAAATTGCTATGTAGGTAACATAGCGATTATCTACGTAAACTCTCTCGCACTCACAGGTATAGTGGTAAGGCGTTTTCATCTGAATTATTTATGTATTTATTTTAACCTAGGTAAACTTTTTTATAAAGCTACAAATTTTTTTTATGCCAATTCATTTTATAACTTCTTTAAAAGAACGTTCTAAATTCAATTGTACTTTGTATTATTATTGTTTGTTCATAACCGGATACCACGCATTAAAGTAGAAAATACTCAATACTTACCACCTACCTTAAATAAAAAAAAAACCTTAGCATCTTCAATTTATTGTATTGGTTTACGAGGTCAAAATTTAGTTGCTATTTATAATTAAACTAACAATGTGCTTAAAGGTAAGCGTAATATTATTATTTCAGTAATTTATTACGACTCGTGTGTCATATTATTTTCCATACAATTGAAAATAAAACCCATAGAAAGTGTATACGGAATAAATGATGTAAAAGCATCACGATGCTTTGTATCGATTGACTTGACTGTAGTTGTGTTTATACACACATATGCAGTAGTGCTTGTAAGAGCACGAGATTTAATTTATAGAGATATCATGGCCTTTAATCCTTCGAAGTTATTATTATGCTGTTGATTTAAGAAGTATCTTTTATTGGTTTTTACTAGAAAAAATGTACCGAAATATTTCATACGTAAGTGTTCCACAAATTGTCGGATTGGCGCTACTGTCGCTAGAGGACCTGAAATAAACATTTAAATGCGTTTATGAATGGATTTAAGAATTTAAATAATATATGTGATTTGATAATAGTATTGAAGATGAATGTCTAAATTTCTTTCTCTTTCGGTAGAGGCCGGCAGCGGCTGTCAGCGACCGGTAGAATACGACGCGACAAGACAATAAAATCAGTACGGGCAGTACCACTGACATGACGAGTGCGGGTTTTCGAACTTCTCAAGCGATTTTGGTCTCTTAGTTATATAGATAAAGTTTAAAATTATTTCACACTGAAAATGCTCGACACGCCGCTGCTCTCCCGGTATGAATTGAGCCCTATTCCTTTTTATTTTTGTTTGATTTCACACTAGTTCCAGCCGACTCAACAATTTAATATCCGCACACGCCACAATTATTTCTGTATGCCTTTTGTAGTTATATTTATTTTTTCCTACAAACAAAAACGTTTAATATGCGAACATTGTATTATTATTCGTGGCTCATTCCTTTTACCTATCCTAAGGTAGGGTACTAGGAATGCATTTCTGATTATTCTTCCGACTTTATACTCCAAGTACAGTATTGACTATTATGAAATTAAAACCGTGTATTTCAAATTATATACTCTGCTAACTGAAAAATAAAAAAAGTTACGCGCGTGCGAATCCAGAGCGGAGCAAGTAGTGCTTTATTAATTTTTCGATATTTCATATTATCACCTTGTTTTATATTAGGTAGTCTTAGTTCATTGAGTACCTCAATTCAGTTCTGTGTGTGAGTTTGTATAACTGACTGTATACAGAAAAAAAAAAAAGAAAATTTTAATACAAATTCCGGAAATCTACCGCGTTTAGGAAGGGTAATCTTAAATAAGTCTTATTCTTAGGATTAAATAGCAAACCATTTTTTTTTAATTAATTTTGTTTTTAATATATTTATCACACGCTGCGAGAGGCTGAAGACTAAAGGATATGTATTTGGTTATTATGTATTTAAAAAAATGGCGTTAAATATTTAATTCATATTAAATTGTAATGACTTGTTATCTTATCATGAAATTGATATTTATTAGCTCAATAACCCGCTCCGTCTTCGCATCGGTACAATTTATTAAAAAAGGAAATAAAAAGTGCGCCTAGGAAGAAAATATAAGTAGTATTATTATTACTTTATTTTTTAGTTTATAATTTATTAATCTCGTAAACGAGAAATGTTCATTTTTAATCGTAATTGAAATGTACCGAAGCTTAATAGAGATACAATGGAAAATTTTAACATACACAATCAATATTTTATTTTATTGTTACAGTACGTAACCGACTTTTTCGTTGAACATAATTCGAAAACGTATAATATCCTAAAGTAATTAACATTAATTGGAATGTTATTGTTTGAAAGACAATTATCTGAATAAGGATTAATAATTAATCGAACAAATTACAAATAATCTATATTATTTTGACGAATTTGTAACATTAGAAAAGATAATGTAACTTAGAAGATTTTCTGTAGGCTTTTTTAAGATCTACAATTTACTAATACATTGTTTTGATGTATCTTTTAAGATTTAGTCAGCGTTAGCCATGTAAGCTGTTAGCCATTTTGAACAAAATATTTACATATTGTATATCGCCGTTGCGCCTGCAAAAGTCGCTATGTGTTTTTTTTCTTATTTTTAGATTTTTATTTCGTTTTAATCGTTATTTAAATTTATGTAGCTTTCGATGTATGAACGTCACATAGGTAAATTTTAAAACTTTTAAATTATTATTGAAGTTATCACAAAACTGTTTTTACAGTACTGTGATAACTTCAATAACAGTGCGTATTGAAATAACGATTAAAACGGCATACCTATCTAAAAAATAAGAAAAAAACACATAGCGACTTTTGCAGGTGCAACGACGATATACAAACCTTATTATACTTATTTATCGTTTTTTCTATTAGCGAAAACCGCATCAAAATCCGTTGATTGGTTCAACGGATTGAATCAACGGATTTTGAATCACATGGTTTCTTCTGTACAGTTAAATGGCTATTAGAAGTATAAAACAATATTGGTCAGGATCGAACTTGCGACTGGGATCACTCGATGCTATTACTAGACGGCCTTGATTCGTAATACTTTTGAGCTATTTTGCCTTTGATTCCGACTTGATTAGATAGCTAAGTTTAATCTGAAATAGCTATTATTTTTACTTGTTAGAGCCAACGAACTATAACAAATATCAATCTTTACTTCCAGGCAGAATATATTACATACATATATAATTGTATTTAACTAACATGACTGTATTTTTAAATGTTGAAATAATTAACTCCCTGAGTTTCTTGCCGGTTCTTATCGGTAGAATCTACATTCTGAACCGGTGGTCACTTCACTTAATATAGTTTGTTAAATGACGATTCAAAAGTGCTGTAAAAGTCTACTCGAATAAAGTATTTTTTGATTTACGGATACAAACACTTATTTTGAATTATCATAAGTAAATTACTACGATATCATACTGTCGCCTTCTGTAACGTTAATACCGGAGAACAGGAATGGAAACCAATAAACCCTAAACCCTTTGTAAATTTAATAAAAAAAGTAGCTCATCGTTAGCTATAAAAAGTCGGTTGATAGATGGTAAATATGATGACTGAATTATGTTTTTTGTTAAACTTTATCAAAAATTTCATTGGGTATTTATTTTGCTTTTGCTACTATAAAAAAAAAAACTATTATGTCACCCGGAGCTAGTTTAATATACTTAAGACATAATAAAAGCGTGATGTCGAACGACGTTTTACAACATATAAATGCTTTTATTTAATGTAACGCGTTTACTACTTGAAGTTTCGATGTAATATACAGGGAAATATATATTTATATAGGTATTATCTGCTGTTAGTGATGACGCATGTGTGTGTCCTTGGAATTAATATTGGATAGTAATATTATTTTAAGTTTCATTATAAACGATACACATTATTTACAGGACGAGTTCACATCCAAAGTTTTCTCAAATGTTTATGTCTAAATAAATTATTATGATCTTCCGATGGTATATTTTTATAGCAGAATACAGTCGAACTTTGAAGTAAGATTCTTTGTAAGGTTATATATATTTTCACTTATAACATATACGATAACACTATCACGAAGTCAATGACAACACATTTTATCGATAACGGCATTGAAACGTACTTATATATGGTAAAACACTAATAATAATGGTCTATGGCGACCTAATTTGACAGAATATGTACAATTCTAACCCGCGGTATGTTGTTTGCGACCTATTTAAAATGACACAGCCAATATTTTTTTCTTTATCTGTATATCGTGTTACGAAGAAGGTTACTATGGTTTTTTATATTCATGATTGATCAATTGTATTGCAGCGCTATGCGTAATTTCACGATTAAAAACACTAAAAAAAAACTAGATATTAACAACTCACAAATATATAGGATATGATACGATATTCACACACGAGAACGTAATTATTTCATATGTACATTTGTTGCTGGTTTGTATAAATTCCGTAAAAACAATATACCTACGTCACGAAATAAATTTAGAATTATTTTTAATAGAACGTTGCTTATAGCGGGAGCAGCAAGCAAACTATGGTCATTTTAATATTATATCAATGATCACTACGAAAGTAAGGAGTGTAATACGGCCGCGTGAGGTTTAGTTATATATACTATATATAGTACAGACAGAAATAAAAGCACTCGCGGGGCACGTAACTTCACTGGCGTCCAGACGTCGAATGATTTTTGCATCGGCGTCGCTAGCTCGGCGGTGGGGCGTGGATGCTTACAATCTTCATCGACCACTGCATTCCGGTCCGTAAACGACGATTCACGAACAGTGTCGCCGAGGCCCGAGAGGCGAACAAAGAAACGTTATAGGGTCGCCGTAGAACATACATTTTATATTGAAGAAAAAATGTACATAGACCGTCGTGTGTTTGTTGGCCGTGCCTAAATTGTTTGCCAATTGACTTATTAAGTTTTAGTTTAGCTTTAAAAGGTTAGTGACAATTTGTTTAAGTAGACTATTCACCTTTTCTGAATACCGAAAGCGTAGTGGAAATTTCCATGTATGCAATGGCGTGCTTCTTTGTCGATATTACCTAATAGTGCGTCATCAAATCTGTCTAATGAAATTAAAGTGTCCATATAATTTTGTACAATAAAACAAAAAAATAAAGGTTTTAGCGTAGTAGGCTGATATAGATTTAGGATAAAAATCACAAGTTTAACCTGAAAAAATAAGGACTCGCCCATTTTTATTGTTTTATGGAATCTCGTCAATTTATTTTGCTCAATGAAATAATCGTTAAATTTACCAACATATGAGATGACCAATATTATCATTATAGGTACTAATCATATATAATCTAATAGTTATTTTTTCCTTTTGTACTCGTATGCTGCACAGGCGGATCTGCACGCATTACATAACTGTTAAAATGGTTTGGACGCTAAGGTATGTTAAAAGTAGCTAATAACAAAAGTTTTTGTCATTTTAGTAACATTACTCGTTGGATTTATACTAATCAATAAACGGCACAACTTATGATAAAATTTAAAGATACCTACTTGGTAGAACCTTGCTTTTATATATATTAGGTTATTAAGAAATACATATAGAAACAAAGCTAGCTTGGTGTCAGGATTTATTAGATTAGTTAAAATAATTCTGATGAATAAAATAATTTATAATTATTATAAAAAACAGAAATTTGTGGAAGCTATATAAAAGTATACTACCTAGCTGTGAGGGGAAACCTGATGCGGGGCGACACCCCAAGTAGCAAATTCCTGGTATCTATAATCTGTAGCCGAAAGACCATAATGGCGAGTTATTAACCGCGCGCAAAGAGCGAGAAAGCATTCGTTCGAAGAATACATGGGCGGCCGCCATTTTGTCGTTCATTTTACTCGACGCTTCGTTACTGAGGGGACACGAGCGACGGCGCTGGCGCGGCTGTGTTCCTGTTTTGTTAGACATTAGTTATCAAAAAGTAAATGTGACATTACTATTACATAAAATTCGAAAGGCACAAATAATATGCCTATAAATTCTCTAACTGTACAAAAGCTTTCAGCATTAGCTAAAATTTTGGACGCGAGTGCGATTTATTGGTCATAACGTACGTCTTGAAAGTAATGAAATCGTATAATGAAGTGCTCTAATGAAAATCTAATGCAGTGACAAATTATTTTAAAACTATATTTTTATTTATTTTGTGGTTTAATTGAAAGTGCTTGATTAGTAAGTGATTAAATTTATAAACCTATTATTTTTCCTATAATTTAAAATTGTTTTATTGTTGTTTCTAATAATACAAGTTCCTAAATCATAATACGGTCCATGTGATGATGTAAAATTGCCAAATGCTACGAACGATGTCGTTTCCGAGAAATTTGCGAAGTCTGTCGATGATTGCCGAACATTTCAACGTAGTGTTGCGGACTTAAAAAAACAACCACGATATTATTATTAGATAATATTCATATATATTTTTAATTTTATATATCATATTAATCATATATTTAAGTCTTTAATTTTTTTTTCGATAAATAAAAAAAATCAGCTTTCGATATATTTTTCAATTTGTTTAAAAGTATTCTTTTGGCAAGTATTATTTTGATTTGTCAGGTTTTTATTACATTAGTTTTATTATTATAATAGATAGATTATAGATTGATTTTATTTGTGTGGATAAAATTGAAAATTTCAATATGATGCTATGTATCTGGGTTGTAATTTCATATCCGTTCGTTAGAAACGCAGTTTCATTAGATATTGCTACATTAAGGAGTTTTTAGATAGATCCTTCATTTAAACAATTTTACATTAAATTAGTAATATAAAAAAATGAATTGGTATAGACTAGACTAGAACATTTAAGAAGGAACATTCTAGTATAATGTTAAATTTGAGTGTGATTATTCACTTGTTTTGTCAATGGTAGTAATATTTTTATTTACAAGATAAAGTAAAACTGAATGTTTAATATCTATGTGGTATGAATTCTAAACAATACTTCAGTTGTGCATTTCATGTAATACTGCTATAGCACACCACTAATAAATGTGTCGTCATCAGTGAATAAAAATCGCGGTTCTCTTCATTTTTGTACATATATAGAACTATGATTTTTTGTAAAGGTGTGAAGGTATAATCGTTCCTCGATCGACGGGTGATAAAGGCAAATTAATGTAATATCGTTATTTGGATTCTTTTTGCACATATAAATATATAGAGTAACGCGACATCGTACATGCTATGCTAATATATATAAATAAGCTTCATCCTTAATTCGGACTGTTGAATATGCTGGACTTAAAGGGATTTTTAACTTGCAATATGAAATAAAATCGATTGTGTAGCTAGTATACATGTATACTTTGACATAAAGTCATTCCTTTCTATTAAACGTTTCTTATAGTACCCATGTTAGTGTAGCTTAGCGTCTTATATTCGTGATAATTCCTAAAAACTCCTTATATACTGCAATAATGTTATATGTTAGAAAAAAAATGATATTGAATTAGATATCTAAAGATATGCGTTTATTATATTTTATTAAACTTTTAATTTACTGTGATCGCCTCGTAACAAGTTAGCTTCAATTAAAAAATCAAATATATAATTTAAAAACTTTGTTATGATTTATTGTGTAACTGAAAATATCTGAATTGAAAGAATTTGGAAAAAAATATCAATATTCTAATCATTTGAGATGTTTAGCTTAAATCGTAATTGAACTATGGCGTAATTCAAACGAACCTCAAAATCCTTGTTTATACAATTATTATACTAAAATTCCTGCTCCCATTCCGCACTGACAATGAATTTCATACATATACAATCCTAGGGCGCGGAGTTCTCTTAAAAACTATTTAACAGCAAAATACTTGATACATATTTCTAAGAAATCGAGCTGAGTTAACGGAACAGCATGTTTAGTTTTACGTTCATTTAATTTTATAAATATTTTTAATTGTTTGGTTTATATGTCCTGTATTAGTTTAAATATGAATTATTATTTAAATGTTTTTAATTAACAACGCGACAATTTGAATTTTTGTTATATTTAGTTAGTACTAAACGCTAGTGCGTTCGTTAAAAAAGTGCCTAGGTCATTCTCTCTAACCTCAATATTATAATAGGATATTTTTCAACGTCAGTTTTTATTATTTTTATATATATTAGTTTGATATATTGGTGCAAATCTGTATACTAACACGATGCAAATGTTATACGTAAACTAAATGTTCCTTGGGGTGAGCTAGAATCGAAAATGTATTATGACCAGAGATTTATATACTGTTGAAGTTACATTTGCGTTAACACTGTTTTGTAAGGTAGTGGTACTTATGCTACCGTTAAATAGCTGATACTACGTACTTGTGTTTAAGGTATTTTAAATGATTGCGTTTTTTTTTTGCTATAGAAGTCTTGACTGACTGGTTCCGTTGTTTTTACACTGTAACTCATTAAGCTTAATTTTCTAGTGTTCTATAAGGTACAGCAAATACGTATATATAAACGTCAGCATTAAGTTTTTTGTCTATACACTTAAAAGTAAAAAATACCATATCATAAGTTAAGTAAAGTTTATTATAATAGACAAAATATGTAAAGATTTTCATTTGAATATTTTTATACTTAATCATATAATATCAAGCGATTTTTTTTCAATAAACACAATATATTGAAAGTATTTGTGTTTCTTGCTTTGCTTGTCGTATTTTATTCTACAGCGTTCGATTAAATAAATAAATACTTCATATTTCTATAAGAATTGGTTAATTTTCAGACCTCAAAATGGATTTGGAGTACGATCGCAAGTTCGAGGAGATGAAGAAATACATTCCTTTTTTGGAAAATATGATCAAAAGACTGGAAAATACGAATTCTGTGTCAAATCCGAGACAGGCTCAGCTCGATAAGATAAGGTCTCTAAGAGATCTTCTTATGGACAAGAAAAGAAGGTACGAATTTGTAAAATACTTTATAATTATACGAAGAATTTTGATTACATTACACAACTTACTTTTATGTCTACGACTTTAGATCTACTTTTCATTTAACTTGTAAATTTAGCTTAGCAAAGTTTGGAAATGGTTATATAATGTCACAGAGACTATTGTCTTGTGTATATTTTATAACCAGTTTCTAGATTGGTGCAGGTTATATTCTCTGATACCTAAAAGAATAGATAGAGGTATATCAAATATTTTAACTAAAAAAATATGTCTATTACAGAATGAAAATGGAAAATTTACTGAAGTGTGAACAAGTTTTGGTCAATTTGTACGAAAAAGTCGAACAGGTAAGTTTATAAAATTTAAGTGAATAAAGTGTCCTTTTTGATAAAAACGTTAACATTAATCCTATTTGTTGTAGAGGGATTCCTTGCCAGTCCTTAAAAAAGATGGGAATATTTCGCAGAAAGACAAAACTGATTTAAATACAGTTAGAAACAAGCTAAAATCAGCTGTGATAAAATTACAAAACGAAAGTGTAGACACTTTACCAGAAATTGCACGCGCCAGTGAAACTGAAGAAGTATGCGTGCCGGGAAGTAAAGAACCTGCATTATTCCAGCGCAGACCCTGTAACAAATCATCCATGTCACCTACGCGTCCTATCACTAACAAAATAAAAGAAGGGTCTCCTCCAATGTCTAAAAGAAATTACACGCGGGTTTTACTTTCACCAGAAACAAATCAAAATCGCTGGTCTACTGAAGAGAATTTGTCAGAGAAACCACTTTTTAGCAGAAGATCACCGCGTCGACTCTCACCTTCTTATCACAAAAAAGAACGCAAAAAACTATCTAAAAATAAATCAAAGTTAATGGAGTCCAAAGATCTTAATATTACTTTAAATGTGCCAGAAGAAAGCTTAAACTCATTAAATACGAAAGACATTCTGACCAGGATAATAAACTGTAGTGATAATGATGTAGACATTGATACATTACGGGAATTACGGACGCAAATCCTTGGAGAGTTGAAAGAAACAGGGGCTAATGAAGACATATCTGATTTAATTCTCAAATCTTACAAAAAAAAGGCTATCAAAGACCAAAAAGCTGAGGAGATTGAAGAAGGAGAATTATCTGACAGTGAAAGTGAAGCAATCGAAAGTATATATGGCAGTTTAGTTATAATGGAAAAAGAAAAATCAAAAAGTGTGTCCAATAAAATATCTAATGAGGAACCACGTAAAATACAAATATGTCTTGTTATTAACTCAGATAAAAATAAATCTAATACAACTAACGAAGAACAAGATAAAACATTGCCTGTCGGCTCATCTGATTTTGAAACACTTAGTAATAACAGACAAAGTGAAATAAAAAAAGATTTAGCTAAATCTAATGAATTTGGTAAAAATGTAAATACCGAAGAAAGTACATCAAGTTTTGAACAAGTCAAATCTCTTAAGGTTGATGATCAAACACAGGCACGAGTTGTTGTTAATGAAAATAAAGCCGTTGAACAAGATGAAAGGAACGAACAACAAAAAGCTATGGAAAATGATATTAAACCGGAAATAAAATTGGTGAAATCAAAAGAAATTGATATGCCATTAGACCTCGATAAATCAGGAGTTAAACAAAATGAAGACATTAATAGGTATGTACCTGAAAATCGATCGTGCAGCAAAATTTTACAAAATGAATCAAGTGAACACATTGGTGATAGTAGTCAAAATGCAAACAAATCCAATGAAATTAATGAACAAAATTCGAATGTTGAAATACCTTTGCTAGAACCCACACAAAAAGTATCGGAAATTGATATTTTACAAGCTTTAAAAAAAGAAATACTGAGTGAAACAGATAATGTTCTTAGTTCAGACGCAGAGACACCAGCTTTACATCAACCAAAAATAACAAAAGTAGGTAATGCTCACGAAATAGGGTCTAAGAAGAGAATATCAATCGAGAACTATAAAGCTAAAACAAATACCCCTTTAAAAAATATTCTTGGTAACGAAATATCTTCCAACATGAACAAAGATGATATTAATAGAAAACAGAGTTTGAAACTGACGGAGAAGGAGTGTGAACGTTTTAATTTTCCATCTAAGTTAACAATAGATGAAAGTTCAGACGATGAAGACAAGTCTCTTTTATCTGCGGATGATATTTACGAAAATTTAGCCCCTAAATCACCCGATCACGAAGATTTTGCAGATACAGGTATCAAACCACCAGTAATTATTCCAAGTGATCCTGTTGAAACAACAATTGTGCATTCAGAGGCTGATATAGATATGAGAAAAATTTTACCAGTTTTGCAGTGTAATTTGAACTCTGATGTACTTAATGCCTTATCGTTTTGTAAAGATAATACGATAAAATCTTTTAGTACAGAAAAGGATAAAATAAAAAACAACGATAAACTTACAACTCCATTACTAGATCCTAGAATGAAAAAAGATATAAACGCTTCTATTAATCCCGAGAGCCCTAATCCATATATAATGAATATTGACAAAACATCCAGATCAGTTATTAATTACGGAAATTGTACATCAAATATAAATGTACTACAAAATATGAACTCCAACTCATCATTAATAGGAAATATGAATTCGGGATTAAACAGATCTATACTATCACCAAACTTGCCTAGTAATGTGACGCCAAATATTACACCAAATGTGGTTTCTAATTTGGCACCTATTATGACTCAAAATGTACCAAATATGACACCTAATACGAGATCCTACGATATGACACCCTCCCGACAAACAGTTGATAACGAGGATTATTCTAATCAAAAACACGTGTATGCTCCTATGTTTCCCATTGTTGATACGCGGGATCATAGTGAGAAACAAAAATGGGATAATTTGGATAATAATGGATTACCTTTTTGGGAAGACCCGCGAAGCATTCCGATCCAAAGAGATACGGATTATAGGGATCTAAGGCAAAGAGACGGTGAATATAACCCCGCTTTCGAACATTATAGAGATAGCCCCAGAAATGATCGGTATAATTTTGAAAAAATAGAACAATGCCATAGAGCAGAGTGTCCAACAACCCCAAGTCATCCTTTTGGGCGATTAGATTGTCCAAAATCATCAACTTCTTTTGGGAAAATGGATTTGCCTATGACCCCTGTTCATCCCTTTGGCAGATCTGATTGCCCATCGACCCCTAACCATCCTTTTGGCAGATCTGACTGTCCATCTACGCCTAGTCATCCTTTTGGTAGATCTGAATGTCCATCTACCCCTAATCATCCTTTTGGACGATCAGATCCGTTAATTCCTATGCCGTTCGTCAGACCCGATTTTAATCATATTCCAAATCAATCTTTTGGAAAACCGATTGATCCAAGGTTCAAAAGAGGTTCAGACTATGATATGTATCACAACCGTGACGATGATAGAGACCATGGTTTTTATCAAGATCGTAATTTCAATTCGAGCTCATATAAGCCTGATCACAATAATAGAAATAACAATCCTGAATTATTTAGAAAGTACCAAAGAGAACAAAGCTTAGGAAGAAATGACAGGAATAAAAACTATGATCACAACGCTCGTAATTATAAAGAATCACGCCGTGAGACCAGTGTCGGACGATATAATAGAGATTATGACAACGATAGACCATATAATAGAAATCACGGTTCAACTAATAGGAATTATGATTACCGTCAGCAAAATGAGTTTAAAAACTATGATAAAGACGAACGACGTAGTTATAAACGTGAAAAAAGCGTTAGCCGGATGACCTCACACTCGTCAATAAGAGATCCTAGCGTTGGTCGGTCATTTCCCAAAGAAAACCAAGTATCGGTTCAACGCAATGCTGATCATTCTTTTACTATTGATACAAGTGTTAATAGTACATTTCAAGAATATAATAATCACAAAAACAGATTTTCAAGTTTTGATTCTCGAAGACAGCGGGCTGCAAGTGTTGGACGAACTTTAGCTCGCGGTTCAAGTCCAAACAAGGTTGTCAATAAAGAGACGAAAGTTGTATTTAATCATTTTGAAAATAAAAATAGGAACCTTAGTTTTCGTCGAGCTTGCAGTGTTGGAAGGGAAATAAAAGATAATAAACTTGACTTTAAAGACATTAAAGCAGACTTAAAGTCATTTAAATTGAAAGGAGAATCAAGGTGGGATAAAGTAGAAACTAACAAAGAAGAAAGTAGAAAATATACTGAAGTCGTCAGAAATTCTGAACCCCGTAGTAAAAAGGAAATTCATAAGAGCCATATTAAATCAAGTCAAGGTAATTTAAAATATACACCAAGACAAAATAATAGAGACCCGAGAATGCGACGTGAGAATTCATATGAATATAAGAGTTCTAAAGATAATAGTAGAAGTAAATCGAAAGATTCTAAAAGTTTCGGTATTGTTTATTCCAATGATAATATTACAAAGGGAACTATATTAGGCCCAGGTTACGGTGTAAAAAACTATAAAATACCTAAAATAAAACGTCCTCCAGAAACGGTTATGGACAAGGAAATCAACTCAAACAAATCGAAAGAAAGTGAAAACACAGATATAGATAATAGAACAGAAGATGGTAAAAGCAACTTAAGTAAGAGTATTATCGATAAAAACGAAAGTACTACAACAAAGAATAAAATTTGTGATCCTAAACATATTACTAAAGAAAACATTGCAGAACTGATAAATAATCAAAATAAATTGAAAGGACCGAAATGTGATTTAGATGTCTCAAGTAAAGTGAAGGTAACGGAAAACCCGAAATCAAAAAAAGCTCACGATATGAAACAAAAAAACAGTGATGATGTTCTAATTGATAGTTGTAAAAATCATGAAATCGAAAGACAAAATATTTCAAATCATATTGTTAACTCATCAATTGATACTGTCGAAAAACGAGTAACAAGGTCTACGAGTAAAAGCTTGTCGTTGGATTCTTCTGTAGATATTTCTCCTGTTAAACGAACAAAAAGGGGGAAAAAAACATATGTTTACGACACAGATTCGGATGATAACGATAAGAAAATAAAAAATACGGTATGTGATAATTCAACACTATCTAACAAAGACACAAATAACGAAAAGTCTTATGATATTGGGCAGACTAATGAAGTGACATGTCAAAAAGAAGATTCAAATTCTCAATGCGCTTTGAGCACAACAAATGTTAAATCTAAAGACAAAAAAACAGCTAGTGGCATAGATTCCGGCTTCGGGATGGATGACCTTGAAATATTTGCAGATAATGTTACATCAGATCCTGTCATAGATAATATTAATGCTTTAATAGCTGATTTGGATAATGATCTTGATTCTTCTAAGCCTGTAGATACCAATAGTAACTTTAATAGAGAACTAACACTTGAAACTATGCTTGAAAATATAACTAGCCCAGAAGATAATGAAAAAAAACAAGACAGATTTGATGAACTACCTGAAATCAAACCAGATTCGATAACATTGGTAAATAATAAAAGTAACCCAAAATTAATATGTCACGAAGAAAAATCAGAAAGTATTTCTGAAACCAACAATCCGACCATGTCAAAGATAGATTCAGATGCTAATAATACTCAATCTGTTCTCAACTTTCAAGAAAATAATACAGAGAGCAAAATAGATTCAAAAAATTTGGAAAGCCATCAATCTCTTAAACATGAAAATAATATTGACACAGTTGAGATTCCAGATAATACAACAAAAATAATTGAGGCAGAAGATAATCTTAACAGCGAAGCTATTGTGTCGACTTCAGAAGAAAGAGAAAAACAAACCTTAGAAGCGCAGCCAGTGAAAAGCGCAAGCGATATCAGTGTTCAAAATAAACCTGATAGTACGATAAATAGCAATGCTACTCGAGACACCTTGGACTCAGATCAGAGAAACTTACCTGATAGCACGAATGACATAAATGACGAAATTAATTCTGTAATAAGTTCTACCCACAATAGTTCCAATTCTACTAATATTAATACGCTTAATGCAGATACAAATTCATGTAATACACCAGCACCGAAAAATAATTTAGGTAAACTGTTATCAATAAAAATAAAAGAGTTACTTGGTTTATTGGGGGATCAATCCGGCGATAATGAAAAAATTAAAAAGAAATTAGAAAAACTTAGTGAAATAGTATCGGACGATGAAGAGAATACAGTTGAAGACGAAATAGGTAAACAAAAAAGTGATATAAAATATGAAAATAGTAGTGAAGTGGTCAGTTTTTCTCCATTATTAGAACAAGAAAAAAAAGAAGAGATTGAAAATAAGGACGTTGATAATAATGAATCCCTAAAACAGTCTGCAGAAGATATAAAAAGTGTAAATGATAAAGAGGAAGGCTTTTCTTCAAAAGAAAATAACTGTGTTCCGGAAATAATTGAAAAAAGTAGAGAGGACATTACTGCTGCACCATCGGAAATAATCAATGAATCAAACAGTTTAAATGAACAGAAAGAGAAGAATTCAATTGAGTCTGAAGAAAATATTAATAAAATAATTGAGCAAGATGTTCTATCTTCGAAAAAAACACCAGTGATCACGAAAAAGACTAAAAAAGGTAAAAAAAAGACAACAGGTAGGGTAGGAGTAACTAATGAAGAGAGGCGTTTAACACGTTCAGATGCTGCAAATTTGCGCTTTGATAAACAACCCACTGTAAAAAAACCATCTAGGGAATTGCAAAAGTTACAGGAAGATATAAGAGAAATGTTTATAAGAGATGATATCTTAGGTGCCACTGGTATAAGAATGTGTCGCTTAGCAAAATTGGTTGACGAAAGTAAGAATCAAAAAGAAGAACAAAATGTTGAAATTAGTAACCAAGAACCAGTAGTAATTCTTGAAAAATGTAGTGATTTGAATGTGTCCGAAGATACTATAAGTACGGACAAAATAACGAAGAAAAAGATGGTAAAAGGGAAAAAAAATACTTCTGATCAAAATGTTTTAATTGATATGGATAATGCAAAAGGCAAATATTCAACAAATATTAAAACAAAGGTGAAAGACAAGATAAGCGACGTAGATCCATACGTATTTGAAACGGATTCTGTAAATGAAACTAAAAACGTAAGTGACAATAAAAATGATAATGATACTTCAGATTCTGAAAATGAGTCTTTATATTCTTCCAAGAGTTTTGGTAGTACGGAGGTACTAGCTGAAGTAAAAAAAAAAGTTAAAAGGAAAAGATCTAAGGGATGGAAGGCGGGAATAATAAAGCCAAAGAATAAAAAAAAGAAGATTGATCGTCAATCGGACTCGGTTTGTTTAATTGATAATAGTGTTGAAGTCTTGAACAAAACTATACTATCAGGTACTGATTGCTTTACGGATAAGAATTATTGCTTTGATAAAAATCTATCAAATTATGAGTGTCGGTTATGTACTTACAACGGGACGGACATAGTGTGTCATTATAAGAAACAACATCCTCATTCAGAAATACCACTGTCAAGAATGAGTCCCGCCGTAGCGTTGGAGGCTATAAAAGAGTCTGAAAAACTGAACTTTCAAGTTATTAGCAAAGTCCCTTCAAAGAGATATATTTGTAGATTCTGTTTTAAAGAATTCGGTGGAAAGAAACCCGTTCTAGAGTCATTCTTTTGGCATGTAGTTAGCATGCATACTGGTGAATACAAACAGCTTTGTTCAGAGTGTCTAAATGTGCAACGCTGTCCATTTAGTATGGATATTCCTCCACCCCCAAAAGATATTAAAGGTCAACTCCTCGGTTACGTTTGTGAAAAATGTAATTATACACAAATTTCTTTAGAAAATCTAAAGACTCATGTTATAATACGACACAATGATGAACAAACTGCAGTTTATACAATAAACTTATCGGTTACCGCGAAAGGTACCATAAATAATATGTTAACTGAGGTTACAGGTACTCAAAATACCGACCTTGAAAATAGATTGCCTCGTATTCTTAGAAGTTCTCGATCCAATCAAAGTATAGGAGAAAGCAGTGATGTTAGAAGTGATTCTACTGACGACTGTAATCGAAGTCTAAAGAGACAAAGTACAAAATCTGAAATTGAAAAAGTGGTTAAAACTAGTAACATTCAATCTAAAATTACATTTGAAAGCGACAACACTGATGAAATATCGAATTATGATGAACAAATTTCTAAGGTTAAAGTTGAACTATCAAATGAAAATCTAGAAGATGTAAATTTTGACAATTTACAACATGAATCAGAGCATGTATCATTTGACCTTCCAATTACTGCCGAGGAGACAGTAGAACCATCTGTTTCGAACGATATTTGTAATTATTCTCATTTTAAAATTAAATATTCGGCTTCTGGTTCTAAAGAATACATATGCTGTATAAATGGAAATGATTTACACTACCGGACAACACTTTTAATTTCTTTTAAGAAACACGTACAGTTGAAGCATTCGGAACATTGGGATGGTTATTGTTTTATATGTAAAGTTATTGTAACCCCTCAAGGAGTACATTTATTTAAAGATTGTCTACAACATTTTTTGGACCAGCATATTGATAACTTTCCTGTTATGGAAGAAATAGCTGAAAAACCATTACCTAATGGTGAACCGAAACTTTCCAATAAATCTATTAGTGAGAACGTAAGCACTAAACCCTATATTAACGTACGTCCTTTATCAGAGCTTATTTCAAAAACCAGCACTGCTCAAACATCCGACGAAAGTGCTCCCCTATTACCAGTTATTGAAAGTGTAATAAGCCTGGGAACTGGAATTGAACAATCTAGGCCTAGTCCTTCTTATCCAAAACCAGAGACCATAGAAGGTCCAAAACAGTTCAGACATGAGGAAGCTCAAGCTGAGATAATGTCAAAGAAGCACCGAGTCGTTTTAGAAGCAATGATGTCTCACGTCAAATTAGTTAAAGTATTTAAATGTGCGGGTCGCTTTTGTTCTTTCACAACAGATAGTGCAGAGGATGCGCTACTTCATGCGTCAACCCATACGCGAGTTGGTGGGGAAGATTCACTCAAATGTGCTTATTGTGACTTTGATTCTTCAAGTAACGCAATTGACTTGATAACGCACGTGTTTAAAAACCATGGATGCTGTCAATATGCGTGTGAAATGTGTTTTTATCGAGCAGCCGCTAGCCAGTTAGTTAATGCTCATATTAAAAGGGTACATGCAGAAGTTACCACGGCAAAAATTCTCCATACAACGTTACAAACAGCCCCTATTAAAGAAGATAATATTTTGTCAAGAGAAGCTGCTGTTCCATACTACCTTTGTTGTGGTAAGCTCGACTTAAAATAACACTATAAATTAACAATAATATTTGTATAGTTTTTAATATAAAGAGACAGCTAAGAAAAGTCATACAATGATACTAGATATGAATATTCGAACCTTGCTCATGTTTTTATGATATTTCTTTTGTTTTTCAGCTAGTAGCGGTTCTGATGCTCCTTGTAAGTTCAGAACATATACACCGGGGAAGTTCTGTGAACATTTACAGATACGACATTCTACTGCTACGGAACATTCTTGTTTTGTATGTTAATTATAACTTATTTTATTTCTAAACTTTATTTCCATTTCCATATAATTTCACGACCGTGTCTTTAAGAGTTTAAATTACGTTAAATTTGTGCAATTATTAGTTCAAAGCTATTTTTAACAACTTTATTGATAAACCTAATTTTTGGATGATTTATTGTGTTTCTAATGATATTTTGGCGACGTATGACATCAAATGTAATTATATTATGCAAATACTCGTAGTATTTGCGTAATAGAATCAATTTAGTTCGACGTGGAGTTGCTTTAGCCGCAATAAGCGTTCAACCAAAAGTGTCGTAGGCTAAAATATATTTTTAAATCAATCCTTCAATAGTTCTTGGTTCGATAACAATATTTAAACTATGTTTTTAGATGTGTTCAGCTACTTTATCAACGCCAGCTGATTTAATACGGCATTTAAAAACCCATGGCCTCAAGTTGTACCAGTGCACCTGGTGTGTTTTTGGAGCCGATAACGAAATGGAATTACTTGCACATGCTTCAGCTAATCATCCTGATAAACAGCCAAAAGCCTATTTAAGGATTATTACAAATAAGGTATTGGGGTTCATCCTTTTATTTATCAAACCAAATATTAATATAAGTTTTAAATAAGCAAAAGATTACAATTTAGAAAGCTCATTGTACTCTAATTATCGTTACAGGAAGGCACATCGGAATTTAGAGTTTTGCCATTGGCGCACTTAAACAAATCGGAAATACCGGCTATTGAAGTTATATCAAGCAATATTAAGGAAAATCCTGTAAGAGAAGCTGAAAGATCAATAGAATTGGAAAAACTAATTGGACACACGACATTTATGATTGAATCTATGGCAACAGAGGTGAAAACGAAAACAACAGAGAGCAAATTTACTAATATTGATACAAACCCACACGTAAACGAACCACTCTTGGAAAATATGACCTTATTACAAGAATCCCAACAGAGAATGGTCACTCCACCCCCTCAAAGTATAGGCAATCAAAGTACCCTACAAGATAATCAATTGACACCCATATTAAAAAATGAAATAATTGAAATGACTCCTGAAAAAACATCTTCTGATCCAAATATTGTATACTGCTTAGACAGTGACGAAGAAGATTCCAGTCTAAATTTAATCGATCTATGCAATGATCAAACCGTATCTAATACACAAATTAACACTCCACCGACCCAACCAAAGACATTACCACTAACACAATTATTTTTGTGTGCCAAATGTAATATCACTTGTAGATGTGGCGCCGGTTTTAAAAAACATATTATGGCCTGCTACAGTCAAATACCTGATCCCATTCCGTGCGCGCATTGCCCCATGAAAGTAAAGAAAAAGCATATTGTAATCCATTATACAAAAATACATGCAGAAGTTGCCCGGTCTTCATACACATGTTCCAAATGCCCGAAAAAGTTTCTTAGTCTGGCCCAAGTGAGAGAACATGACCGAAGTGACCATTTAATGAGTAGTTCCAATAATGTATCGAACGTAGATAAAGCTCCTGTAAAGACGCAAGTCAAACCGGCAACAGCGGGCAAACGGAAACGATCGCTTGTGAGTAAAGAAAAAACTATAGAACCACCAGAAAAAATTAAAAGATTTGGGCCCAATGATGTTAATCTTTTACCGATAAATCCAATTCTAGATGATTCTGTATTCTGTTCTCTGTGTGAGTTTAGCACTAAAGTAAGACTTAATATGGTGAGACATTTGCAGCTTCATGCTGAACAACAAATCGTTTCTCAAACTGCGCCAGTTAATCCGGTGCCACATCTTGAAACAAATGAAAAACATTTCGACAGGATGTTAAATCTTGCTTCAAGTTCTATTATATCTCGAATTCCAGATAGAAGCAAAATTGATAGTAATACCACAGTCACGCTCATGATACCTCCGGAAGCCGTATCTCGTTACCCGAAATACGTTCCCGAAAAACATCGCCACACTTGTGGTGCTAAAGGATGTTCTTATATATCAGTTGACGAATCTATGTTTAAATGTCATTGGGAGACGTTACATTCAGGCACAAGTGATTATCGTTGTGTCCATTGCCCTCCGCATCAACATTTGGATACATCTAAGCCTTTGTCAGCTGTTCGAATTATAGCTCACTTAAAAATGCACGATGCAACATTATATGCCTGTTCGGTGTGTTCATACTATCATTATAAACGTCAAATCCTCGAAAACCATTTGAATGATATTCATAAGGCAATTGGACAAGTAATGGTGGTGAGGGAAGAAGGCGTTTCACTACCCGTAAATACGAGCCAGGCTCTGGTATCAGCTCCGACAATGGATTTGAAACCTTGGCAATGTGGTCTTTGTAAATTTAAGAGCTTATTGTGCCCCGAAGTTGTCGATCATTGTGCCAAAATACATAATTCTAAGATGCAATACAAATGTGCCTATTGCGCTTTTAAGACTTCTAATTCCGAGAATATTACTAAACACCAACATAAATCACATTCGGACAAACCAGAAGAGATTTTCTATTATTATTACCGAGAGGGTTCTGTGCCGACGGATCCAGACGGCATACCACTATGGCAAAAACAATGTCAGAGATATGATGTTTCAAAAAGTGCCGTAAAATCTGAAGTGACGACTGATGTATGCCCAACTCCACAAATTACCGTCACAATATCTAAGCCTTCAACGATGGAGATCGATTTGAATTTGGTAAAAACAGAAGTGATAGAACCAGTTGAAGATACAATAGAAGATTTGTGTAAAGATTTTGGTGAATTTTGTGAACCAAATGGTCTGAAGTATAAATGTTCTTTGTGCAAAAACGTCGTAGAAGATAGCGTCGACGCCATGCAGTCGCACCTTTTCGAAGAACTTAAATATAGAAAGTAAGTGCTTGTATGTATAGACTATATAAATTAGTAAAAAAAAGACCGTTACCTGATGATTATTTACGGTGTTTTACTTTAGTAATACATTTTACATTACATTAGCAGCCTGTAAATTTCCCACTGCTGGACTAAGGACTTTTCTCCCTCTGAGGAGGAAGGTATGGAGCATATTCCACCACGCTGCTCCAATGCGGCTTGGTGGAATACACATGTGGCAGAATTTCGTTGAAATTAGCCACATGCACGTTTCCTCACGATGTTTTCCTTCACCGCCGGGCAAGAGATGAATTATAAACACAAATAAGCACGTGAAAACTCAGTGGTGCTTGCCTGGGTTTGAACCCGCAATTATCGGTTAAGATGCACGCGTTCTAACCACTGGGCCATCTCGGCTCTTAGGGTAATATAGCTGACATAAATTACTATAGGTATTTGAAACGGGATATTTACCATGTTTTTTATTTTTATTTGGTGGAGCTCGATATTTCGACATTATCTACGAATGTCTTGTTCACGAGTCTCGTGAACCCGTTTACCCGATATTCCGTTTCAAATACTTATAGTAATAAAAATAGCTGACATAAATATCCAAAAAAATACATTAGTTTTCTAAAAATTGTGAAGTTACATTAAAACATCTTAAATATAAGGTACAAATATTAACTTGCTACAGCTCTTTGTCGACTACAGGGTTATTAAGTTTGTGTACTATTGTGTAAACGCACAAAACGCTTTTAAAACAGGATCACAACCACAATTGTTCAATATTTTAAGTTTAGATTTACTGATTCCATGCAATCTGCTTATAGCTCAACTATATTCTGCACTACAAACAGCTCTTGATTAATATACCCATATTTATTTACAATGAAATATTTTTATCACGAAAAATATTTATCTACTTCAATTTTACTTCAATATTTCTCATAAGATCTTCGTCTAAATTTCAAGTGCCGTTTTTTCACAAATCCATAAAGCATATCACAGATTAATCAAGCTTTCAAGTAATTATATCGCGTAAATCGATGTCAGAACTCTTGTGGTTAGAAGAATTTGGCTCATTTATGCTCACCTTGGGAATAAACTGTTGCCTCCAAGCAGTTTCAAATAATATATACGCAATCATTGATAAATTCAAATATAATACAGCTTGATTTCTTTCGCTGGTTTTTCTCAGGTCTGATTAATTTGTTTTTATAACATAGCATATTGCGCAGGAAACAAATAATTGAGCAAATGTGTAACTTCTATAAATAAAGATTAAGATATTTAATTACAAGATAAATTTGGTTGTCGAACAGAATTAAAAGGCAACAAAAAGTAATTTAGTGTATAATATATAACAATATTTAAAAATAAAAGATGATATAGCATTAGAGATCGTGTAATTGTAAGCAATTATAATATAATAATAGGGATTTTTCAAAAATAAAAAACTAAATTTAGTAAAAAGGCTGTTGAAAGTACTTGATAAATTCAGATATTTTAATAATAATATCATTTTCAGATGGGGATGCAGTATTTGTTCATACAAAGCTTTCCACAAGGCTGGCCTCAATGGTCACATGCAGACTGAACACAGGCAAAATAAAGAGCCCATTGCCTTGCAGGTGGATAAAAGAATCGAGACTTGGGTTGCTAAACTCCTAGAATATCAAACGGAACTTATAGAAAAAAATAAAGAAAACCTTGCTAAGCAAAAGGAAGAAATATTGAGGGCTGCACCGGGTCCATCCAGACCAAAGACTCCACCCAAGCGAACCGCAGAATCTAATGAAATTAAACAAACTTCGTCTAATATTACGATTTCAAACAAACCAACTATGGTAGAATTAGAACGGTTATTTGGATCGCTCGGAGCTTCCGTCAATATGTCGTTTTGCTGCCCTAAATGCCATTCTATATTTAAGGATGAAGATGCTATGAAAAATCACTTAGAAAGTGAATTGAATAAAATACGGTATGTGGAATTCTTCCATTTGTGTGCCTATCTTAAAATAGCCCTTAGAAAAGGTAATGTTACTTTGTACTTTAAATATTTTGTATGATTATAATTGTTTTTTTTTATTTATATTTCAGATGGGTTTGCAGTAACTGTTCGGTGACATTCCAAACATATCACGAAGCGCAATTTCACTGCAGAAGCGTCCATCAAGGGCAGAGCTCGCGGCCCGTGGAAGTCATTAGGGATGCCGCGATCCGGTCAGCCTGGATCGAAGCAGTTATCCGTGTTCAGAAACTCACTATGAACTACGTACCACTGCCCTCCAAAAGTTTTGTTAAAGATACTGATCATTCCGAGGAAAAATCTGATGTTCCAGAAAACTCTTTACTCGTCGTTCGTTACGAGGAAAGAATACCTACACCAGAAGAACAAATGGTGCGTAGGTCAACAGCTTTACACAGCACAGACAGCGATGATGATAAATTAATTATTGACGAGCCAATAGAAAGCAAAAAAGCGAAGGCATTGAATATTTGTCCACATTGTGAATACCAAACAATAAACGCAAAAGTGAGTCGCACTCACATTTTGCGACATTATAATTTAAGGCCTTTTACGTGTTCATATTGTGGACTAGATGGAAGCAAAAAGGCCTTAGAACAACATCAAAAAAGTGTACATTTAAATCAACCAATGAAGTTAATATACACGCCGATACCGACAGAATCACCTCTAGATTTTTTGCAAATTCAATCAGCAAATTTGAACGATCAAACAAAACTTGTGTGTCTGGTTTGTCGGAATGCATTTACAGAAGCCGATATGGCAGTACACGTTCACGATAATATTAAAGCAAGTTTTGGCAAGAATGGAGAAGTTGTAGTCAAATGCAGTGTTTGTTCTTCCTTACACAAGGATATTACTGCTTATTTCAACCATCATAAAAGTCTACACGGTTCGATAAGTGTTAATTACGTCTTTGAAAAATTGACAATCAATAAGGACACTGAACTTAAGTATAATGCTTCTAGGAGCAGCGACAAGAAATTGTCCACATTAATGGATTCGAAAATGCGTGTCGACTTAAATGATTCTTCCAAACCCATACATACAGTAGAGTCAAAGCTTCAAGAACCAATCCCAAAAAAAATTGTCATTGACTTAGTTGACGAAGACGAAGTAGGTACGAAAAGGAAAAAATTGGACGTCTCAATTTCGTCGCCGAGTAAAAAAGTAGCTAGAAAATCAACCACCAAGTTACCGTTTAAAAGGCCATTTGCAAAAAAATCTACGACAAAACTGCCTTTCAACGTGGATAGTGAGCCTGAGGAGTTTTCGTATTACGGCACTAGACCCTCGACTGATGATCTCGATGGAGTGACAACTATGATGTCCTTCTGGAACACAATGATGCCATTTACTTTGAAGAAATTAAGTGCAATCATAAACATTAATCCCGTTGTGGAAGTGGAAATGTTGAAGAAATAATTAAAATATGTTTGCAGTGACATTGATTCGTATGGAATTAGTTGTTCTCTGAACGTAGCCATATTGTAATGGCAGTGATCTGTGATTTTTTTCATACTACATTATTTTAGTTTGTTCTAGAATTTAAGGTAATTTTTTCGATTCTATTCAGAAAATAAAGCATTTGTATTTTGTTAAGATCAACTATTAGTACGTATGTCCTAAGTGTATTACTAATTAATTTTTATTCATTATGATATTCGATTAAAATGTAAGAACAAGATACAAATAAGTGTTTAGACTTCTCGAAATAATTGTTTAATTTACTGTTTACAGTATGTTATCTATAATTAGGTTCAATAAATAATTAATGACCCAGATTTGTCACTTCCAAATGATTTAAATATACTTTTTTAAATGTCATTTTTGTTTAGCTTCCTCACCTGTTCTCAATTATTTCTGTATTCGGTAATTAGAATTATTTTTATTTTCTTTAGTTCACAGTACAATACATTACACCGATAAATACAAATAAAATTTTCTATAACTCCGGGATGGTTAAGATTAGCGGATTACACGATGGTGGCGCTGCGATCGGGTGCCAGTTCTTTTTATTAAATAAAACCAACAGTGTCACCGAGAACAATGATGCTATATACGAATTTAAGTCCTAATTACTGACAACATTTATAAATATTGACAAAACTGAAAAAAAAACAGTTAACTGTATAAGGATTATATTATAACTCTAAAAATAAAAAGAACAGAAGATAATAATAAATATTGGTTATTATTGGATACACCATAAAAAGGTATGGTAAAATGAGCAAACTCGTGCATTAAAAATATCTAGCTCTGAAAATTTTAATCCAAGATTGTAATTTAATTGCTGATCAGTGGGTAATTTTACGGTCAAAAAAGAGAACACAAGACTTCATTGGCTGCCAGTTGGTATAAGGCTGCAGTTCCGTAGGACCTGGCTTAAGCACCAGGTAGAGCTGCTAAGTGATTGGTTTTCTCTGTCGAAAAATTCTCAGTTACAGTACAGTACTTTGTCTTTGGAAGTGTTTAGATTCCCGTTCGAAGAGAGTGAGGGAATAGACTGCGACATGTGGTTGCGCACACACTTGTGGAGTATTATATGTCCTGCGTAGTTGACTGGTCTACCTGGAGATAGGCTGCCGTTGCTGATCACATCATCATCAATCTTGTCCTAATAAATTGTCTGCCAAAAGTACATATAAAATATAGGATGGTATATTCGATCTTTTTATAATTTTCTACGAAATTATTTTAAAACTGAAAACTATTAATAACTAACAATATACAATAATTTGGTGAATAATACATACCACCTGTGTATGTGAGCTATTATTTTGGGGTCTAGGTCTATGTCTAGTGGACTAATATAGGCTGATCAGGACGATGATGATGACTATTATAGTACATGGGTAATGGGGGTAAGTTCATAAATATTTTTATAATAAATAAAAATGTAAAGCAATCTACATATTTCTAAAGAATCAAAAATTAATTTGATTTATTCTGGTAGATGGCGTTAGCATTTTATTACTGGCAGATTTGGTTATATGTCTGCTAGATGGCACTGAATTAAATTATATACTATCATTTATGTTATTAATATTTATCCAAAACCATTATTGGTAAATTAAAGCAAGTAAAATATTATTACATGTTTTTTGAAACTTCGGCTCTATAAAGTAAAAATCGGCGACTTTATGTGTTGTCAACACGGTTAAACTTAACTTGTAAACAAAAATTATTACAATATTGCATAATTGTCTGTGACCGTTTAAAATAACGTAGACAATTAAAAAATTGCCAGCTATTTCAGTCAACGCACTATTACATAACACGTAGTTTGATATGCAAATAACAGATGTCGCCATTTTTACAGTCTTATCCAAATATCAATAATTTATTTGTTCATAGATGCTTATATTATTTATATGTGTAGTATCTAGACTGTCTGTCACAGCTAAGAAGACGTTAACAATTTAATGGTATCAAAGAACACGCACACCAGTAAAATAAGATGAAATTTCGCGACTGTCAAGCGTCGATTTCACTAGGATAATGTATTTTGTAGTTAGGGATTGCAATCCGGAAAAACGGATCCGGTAATCCGGCGGATCCGGCATCATCAAACGTCTACAGGATCCGGGGACCGGATCCGGTGCTAGCAATTTTGGCAAAATGATAGAACTGTTGCATGAGTAGACACTTTAAATGCTAATTGTTAAAAACTCTTTAATCTAGGCTTGATTAAATTACATCGTTAATGAACTGCAGTGTAGTGCGTCACTCTATCTAGACATAAATAATATACTTAAGCATAAAAAGTATAATATTTTTAAGCACTATTGGATTTATCTGTAAATATTGTTTAGGGGAGATTAATTAAATAAAACGAATTTGAAATCAATGATAATCAAAAGATGAGTCAGTATTTAAAACGTGTCTCTTCAAATAAATAAATGAAAAGTTACAGCCGCGGAAAATGCCTTTCCACATTAGCTCGACATATTTTTGTATTTTTTTCTACTTTTCTTTAAATATTTAAACATAAAATTTAAACTTAATAATAAGTCTTACAAATGTAAGCAATGATTGGGAAGTCACTGGTCCCTAAGATACGTGGTCTCCTAGCTTAGAGGTAGAGTGCCCCTTTGATGTATGTATCATGTATCGTAAAAAAATAAATACGTCCACACATCTAGGCTTTAGGTGCTGCTTCAATGGGTTAGTAAACATGGGAAAGATTTTTATTCGACAATGAAGGTTTCCTTACGATGTTCCGATTTTATAGTTCATGAGATATATGAATACAAATTAAGCAAACCAAAATTCAAAGGTGCTTGACGGGGTTCACACTCAGACTCTTAAAACTTCCCAGAAATAATCGAGTTTAAATGGCTGCACTTCCTGTCCGGTAGCTTTTTCAATATTCACTCACGAAGGCGCGCCCCTCCACTTTATTTTTTTATTAGTGTGCATTAGTATTACTGAGTAACGTTCGTGCTTATGTCGTAGTGTGCGTGAGATAATAAAGACAGCAAAAAAATACATTATATTTTACTAAAAATGCATTATTTTATCGGCGCGCCCGCGCCCTTATAAGTTAATATTATACTCAAATTAAAGTACATAGTCATAATTTAGAGGTGTGTTGCTTGAATATGCCTAGTGGGTACAATTTGGTAAGTCTCAGTAACTATTGTCTCTGAAGAAAATTAAACAAGTCTTCCTTACCGGTTTTGGTTAGCGCGGCCCACAAGGGCAAACCAGCCAACTAAGCAGGACAAATTGTAATTTTCAAATATGTGCACAAACGCAAGTGCTCTGTGTTTATTTTATTTCTATATCCTCAGTCTCGTAATCGACATTACTGAAATAAGATCAGATGAAGGATTTATTGTTGTATGTGTCGAGGCTCTGGAGCGTATAAAGTTTTTATTATTATTGTAAATGCAGTGGACCCCCGGTAATCCGACAAACATTTTGCAGTGTCGGACTATCGAATTTGTCGGATTATAGATTACTGCCAAAGAGTAGCATTAGCATTTTTTTTTTTAGCATTAGCAGCCCGTAAATGTCCCACTGCTGGGATAAAGGCCTCCTCTCCCTCTGAGAAGAAGGTTTGGAGCATATTCCACCAAGCTGCTCCAATGCGGGTTGGCGGAATACACATGTGGCAGAATTTCGTTGAAATTAGACACATGCAGGTTTCCTCACGATGTTTTCCTTCACCGCCGAGCACGAGATGAATTATAAACACAAATTAAGCACATGATATTTCAGTGGTGCCTGCCTGGGTTTGAACCCGAAATCATCGGTTAAGATGCACGCGTTCTAGCCACTGGGCCATCTCGGCTATGCCTAAGAGTAAGACCCCCAATTTTTTGGATTTTTTTACAAAAGATTATCTACATTGTAATCCGACAAATTACAAAATACTAAGATTCTATATGTTATACTTTTAAGTATAAAGAAGTGATAGCTATTACATGTAGTCAAATTCAATTAAGCAATCAGAATCAAAACAAAAAACGCGTCGAGCATAGATCAATAATGGTGGCGCACAGGCTGCTGCTCCTCACACCTGCTCAATCTTGCATTATCTACATAAGCGAAGATTGTCAAAATTTGGTGAAACATATCGGATTACGGGGATGCTGGATTAGCCAGGGGCCGGATTACCGGGACTGTCCACTGTATATAAATTGGTGATAATATGATCACGCTGGTACTTCTCATTTCTGCGGTATTCTATTACAGAACAGTTGTAGATTTTGACAAACGATGTTTTCTAATTTCCTGATAACACCGTTATCTTCTTAAGTCAAGGTCTTATGAATTTGATAAGCAAAAGAAACCTTTGACTGTCACGGGCTTCGATCCTGAGACCTTACAACAAGCAGTCATTCAAGCTAGCAACTAGACCAAGCAGGTTATTTTTCAGTAGGTACTGCAGAAATGACTCATTAACTATTTGACCGCTTTTTCATTTTAATTTAAAAATGTATTTTAAGTTGAAAGCGTAGACTTTAATGGTCTCCGGTGCTCTTTTTGAAAGCATAATTTAAAAGTGGAACTTTTCAACGCTTTGAGGTAGCATGAGCATTAACGGTCTTTCCTTCATTCAGTCCTTAATTTATACACGACCTAAACGCATTATAATGCTGACTGTAAACATAAAAGTTATAAAACTAATTTACTTTAATATAAATATTTTTTTATAAAATTAAAAAAAATGTTGCCAGTTCCATTTTTAATTTAAAAAAAATATAGAACCATCTCAAATATACCAGTTGCCTTAAACTAATTAGAAAATATCTCTTCTCTTCTATCTCTTTTGAATTCTCTAGTCAAAATATATTAAAGGCTGAATTATTTACACTTTAGGTCCTACCGTAGTTTTATTTCCTACAAATACGAATAACCAATCTTGAATGACATGTCGACGTAGCATTCTTGTCACGTGCTATCAAAATTGGTCGCACAGAGGTCGGCCACCTATTTCAAAATGGCGGCAGTTGGACGGCGGGAAATGACATTTGTATTACGAATAACTTTTAACAAAGATATTTAACTAAAACCTTTAACTTTTAGGCTTCCAACTGTATAAATGTTGTGACATTTTAGTTTTAGTATAGAAATATTGGCCGTAAATATACCCATAGTGTATGCTATTTATTTCTACTAGAGAACTATTTTTTGGGTATGAATAATTTTAGCAGCGTATCTGTAATCATCAGTTATGTTTATCTTATAGATGACTAGTTGCCGCAAGTTTGCTCGTCTTTTAGGTGTTTGTCGTCAGGTGCTAGGTGTAAAAAAGTAGCCGATGCCTTTTTTTGGGGTTAAGGCTTTCTTCATTCCAAATTTCATCAATTTCAGCTCAGAGTTTTGGCCGTAAAAAGCAACAGACAGAGAGACAGAGTTACTTTCACATTTATAATATTAGTATGTATAGTATAGTATATAAATAATCCTTTAAAACTGTTGACTACGATTTGCAATCAACTTAAAAAAATATTAAAATGACTGATATAAACGGGATGAAAATTTGCAAAGGAATTCCTTATGGAAGTCATTATATAATTAATTTTAATATCATATCATTACATAATTAATATTAATTTAAAACCGAAATTTAGCTGAACCCACCCACCCGGTGACACTATAGAACCCACTGTGGCCAACAGCTGTCAATTCGAAATGAAAAACAAAAAAGAACGCACGCAATTTACGGTATAATATGTCCTGCGCTCTTTTGGAAAAATGGCTGGTCTTAACTAGCCGCCGTGAACTCGGCCAGGACAATATCATCATTTTAAATGTTAATACCTAACAAATATTACAGTGTATTTTTATTAAAGCTCGTAATGTATTTTATCTGATCTTGGTCATGTAGAAAAGTATACAAGAACATCATTAGGAGTTACGATATAAATGTAAACAGGAAAATATTAATTTCCCAATCTACCCATCACGTAATCAGCTATTTCGAGATGACGCAGAAAGAATTCACCGTAATCAAAGGGCTGGAATCATACCAAGGCTCAGCAAATATTAAAGGCCCCTTGAAACGAATTTCTTTCAGCAAACACAAACCAATGTTTACCGTAGTTGCCGCACCGAGCAAATTAATAATATTTTTCTACTATTGTTATTAATATAGTTACGATTTGTACCTACCTTGTTAAATATTGAATGAGTTTATTTAACGCTGATATATTTCGATCTTATACTCTTGTATGCAAGTTTTAAAGTTTATACAAGGTGTAACGGCTGTCAATAGATTAGAAGTGGTTTAGTGTGAACACGGCGTATCGGTGCTCTGAAATGTTTAGTTGGTAATTCAAAAAATCAAAATCAAAATATACTTTATTCAAGTAGGCTTTTACAAGCACTTTTGAATCGTCATTTAACAAACTATTTAAAGTAAAGCTACCACGGGTTCGGAATGTAGAACAGATGAATCTTAATTTACCTGAATTATTTTATACGTATTCATTATGATCAGCGTTTAGATATAAGTATAATTACTTGCTATGACTTTCTGTCTTAGATAAGGTGCGACAGCAATCAACAGATCATAAGTCAGTGTTTTGTCAATCTCTGCTCTGAACCGTTGATTTGGTTATTAGTAAGGTGTCTTTGAAATTTACTTAAATTATTTTATAATGGATTGGATCCGTTTTTATAAATAAGTATAACTTGTTATGAATAAACTTTGTTTACATTTAAATTGGTTTATTTATTTATTTGTCTTCCCCTCTTCCGCTTTCGTTCCCCCGCAAATATTTGTGTATATAATATAATATTTAGTATAATATGTATATTAGTCGTCGGCCGCGGTTACGTGTTATTAGCTGTTAGGCATGAAAGGTCTATGACCTTCTCTAGAGTTCGAGCTTGCTTCCTTACCAAATCTTATCAAATTCGGTTCAGCGGTATCCGTTAAAGCGTAACAGACACACAGAGTTAATTTCGCATTTATATTATTATTATAGTATAGAATAAAAATGCCATTACAGAGTACTTTACACTATTGTTAAATTCGTTATTTTTTTTTTATTTCTCTTTGCTCTTTCTAAATTTATGATACAGGCCATCAACACGAATCCACAACAATAAATCAAAATCAACAAACCAAAAAATTCACAACAGCGCGATTTCTACCGATATAACTTGGTAACCTTCAAGGTACTCATCTTTTAAAAGTTGGCACGCACCTACAAGCCCCCGAAGTTTTGCAGATGTGATAGTCACTTTCCATCAGGTGAGCCTCCTGCTCGTTTGCCAACTATAACATAAAAAAAAATACCTTCGTTAAACAAGAGATGTTTAAATAAGATCACGTACAGACTGAAACTCTAACGAGCCTCATTTATTAAAGACGTTGTTTATTTATAAGATCGTATCTGCGATTGCTTTGTTCGAATTGTTTTAGATAAATATATATACTCCTGTATTATTATTCCATTAACATTTTGCTGTTATTGTGTTTAATATTACCTCTATTTCAATATTTCAATTTGCCCAGATGATGCGATGTGTTTACGTTGTTTGTAATTCCTCTCAAGCTCGGAGAAGGAAAACATCGTGAGAAAACCTATTAATTAATTCGTATAAAAATCAATCATTGGGCAGCATGGTGAAACAGGCTCCAAATCTGCTTCTCAAAGAGACTTTAGCCCAGCAATAGAACATGCACACGAAGTAATTTTTTTATAATGTTTATATAAAGGACGTAACACAACATTTGAAACAAAGTTTGTTTTTAACTCAATAAAAATGAATTTTGAATGATTATTAATATTATTATTATTGGTTACAGCCCTCCTGGTTCGTTTTTAGCCCAGAGGATCGGGTTGGTAATCTGGTATTAGGCATCAAGAGTAGTCGATGTATTGTTTTTGTAGTTCAAGCTTGCTTTAAATTCAGTTCAGTGGTTTGGTTGTGTAAGAGACAGACAGACATTTTTTTTTATGATATAAGATGGCGGACGTGCAGACGGGCCACCTGATGGAGTGGTCACCATCGCCCGCTATCTCGCATCGCTATGAGAAATATTAACCATTCCTTAAATCGCCAATGTACCACCAAACTTGGGAACTAAGATGTAATGTCCCTTGTGCCTGTAGTTACACCGGCTCACTCAAAAGAGTTGCTTTCTCGTTAATAATATTAGTATAAATAAAGATACGTTAAATATAACTCTTAAAGTTACTTTTTAGTAATATTTTATACCTAGCGGTGCCCGCGATTTCGTGCGCGTTGTTTCAATTTAAGTTATTTGGATATTGTAGCGTGATTTTATTTTTATTCTATATATAATTCTAAAATAAAAGTAGCTTAAGTTACTCCTTATTACATCCGCTATCTGCCAATGAAAGTCCCGTCGAAATCGGTTCAGCCGTTCCAGAGATTAGCCGGAACAAACAGACAGACAAAAATTGTAAAAAATGTTATTTTGGTATATGTACCGTGTATACATACATATGCATTTAGTAAAAATGGGTTATTTTAATTTTACAAACAGACACTCCAATTTTATTATATGTATAGATGTAGTTTTTGGGTTTTGTAAATAAAAAAAAAAGTGTTATAAAATAATCAGGTCTAGACTTACAGTATTTTTTTAAAGTGTGTTTTAATTGTGGCACGCCATGTTGACACATTGCCCCCGTTTCATTGCAGGGTTGACAGCATTAGGGCAAGAGCCACAAAAAATGTTCAAGCAGGCAACGGTGCAAATATCCATCCCCTATTAAATATATATATATATATATATATATATATACAGGTCATATATATATATATATATATATGACCTGTTCGTACAGTTACATGTATAATTTTGAATTTATATATTTTTTTTGCAACAAATATTTTTTTGTAATTGGTATTACCAAAGTTAATCAATAGCTATAAAAAAGCTTGACAAATAGAGTAAAGTTAACTACTGTTTTGTGCTTTTATCTATTATATCTAAATCTACCGTTTTCACTAAAAAGAATGATAGTTTAAAATAATAGTTCAAAATCCCGCTTTATCGCCGGCGCCGGTGGCCGAATGACTAGTACCTTTGTATCCAGAGAATCGTAAATGATTTAATGGTTTTAATAAAAAAAAAATTATAAATAAAATATAATAAGTTTTATTTAATTGCTGAGTATCTAGTTGATTTTTCTTTGATATAATCATAGAGCTTCGTTAATAAGATGTTATATTTTTATTATTATTATAATAGTATAAAAAAACTCAATAGTGTTGCCAAGGTTTGAACCTACATTTTCGCTTAACATTCACGCGTTCGAACTACTAGGTCATCTCGACATATGTATATGAGAAATACTAAAAATGAAAGTTAAATCAAAATATTCAGAATATGTCGAAAATAGCAAAACGAATCTGTGACATTCTCGAAAAAAAAAACTCTTCTGAAAAAGTCGGACATGTGTCAGACGAATCAAATTACTCGCAACAGAGAATATGAAGCTCATTCGATACATATTTCTAGTTTTTTCTGTTACCATTCCTTTTGTAGACTCATACAATATCATTAACATCCTCTAGATTTCCCACTGCTGGGCTGAGGCCTCCTCTCCCTTTGAGAAGAAGGTTTGGAGTATATTCGACCACTCTGCTCCAATGCGTGTTGGTGGAATACACATGTGGCAGAATTTCATTGAAATTAGACACATGCAGGTTTTCTCACGATGTTTTCCTTCACCGTCGAGCACGAGATGAATTATAAACACAAATTAAGCGGTGCTTGCCTGGGTTTGACCCGCAAACATCGGTTAAGACGCACGCGTTCTTACCACTGGGCCATCTCGGCTGTCACGAGTGAGATAAGAAGAGCTTTCTGACAAAAAAGATCCCTGAGAGTAACCTGGCTCAAAGTATGTACTTGGATATAATTTATATGAGTTGTATCAACAAGTAGTTATATATCAATATACTTGATGGTAGGGCTTTGTGTATGCTCGGTGGTACCATTCAATCACCATATATTCTACCACCAAGCAGCAAGACATTTTTTTATATCATAGGTTGTCGATGGGGCATATGGGCCACCTGATGGTAGGTGGTCACTACCGACCATAGACAATGGCGCTGTGAGAAATATTAACTATTCTTTGCATCGCCACTGCGCCACCAAACTTGGGAACTAAGAGGTTATGTCCCTTGTGCCTGTAGTTTCACTGGCTCATTCACCCTTCAAACCGAATCACAACAATACTGAGTACTGTTGTTGGGAGATAGAATATCTGATGAATGATAAACAGTGTTGTTATTTTTAGATTAAATTATAAATTATTTAGGTTAGAGTTTGATTTACGAATTCGGCTTTCTCATTTCCGGTTGAATTTATATTCGGAGTGGCTATGTTTACGCTCAGAAAACAGAATATATTTGTTGGCTAACAATTCTAAAATGCAATTTCGGGCTTATATGAAGCCAGGGGTAGAACCACTCATCACATATTCTATCGATCAGCAATCGAATCGTGAGTGAGCCAGTGTAAAATTAGGGGGACATAACATCTTAGTTAAAAAGGTGGCTGGTCTCGTAAGGAATGGTTAATATTTCTTATAGCACCATAAATACAATAAATATATATACAATAATAAATGGTAGTGCGATCTATTTTATAAAAACAAAAAAGATGGGACGTAGGATAACCGGTTGAAACGAATTCGCTTTTGCGATCTATTTAATATATTCATTAAATAACCTAAATATAAAATAACATAAAATAACAATAATATATTGACAAGAAATAAAATTGGATTACAACAATAATATCTTTAAAATCGTACATACCGAAACAGACAAGCAGAGAGAGCAAAAAGTTACCTGAAGGCGGCATAACGCTCTCGTTCATCACGTGATGATTTCTGCCAATACACTGTACGGTAAGCCGCGTAAAAGAACTTTACTCCAAAAAATATTTATATTGATTGTATGTTTGACCCGAGAAGCTATCTGGAAACCGGCAGTCATGGTATGTTATGCGGAGGAATGAGGACCATGTTGATGTGGATGGATATAGAGGTAGAGGACGACCAAATAAATGATGGATGGATTGCGTGAAAGACGTTGACGATATGGTTAGAAATAATGTTACTTGTGAGATGACGTTCGACAGAGAAGTATGGAAGCAAACATGCTGCGCCGACCCCAATAAAAATTGGGATAAGGGCACGAGGCTGATGATGATGGTGTATATTTGACCCGATTTTTTACTTTAACAATATTAATAATGTGTTTATTTTTGTATCTGTAATTTATTTATAGAAAAAAAACCAGCGTGCAAGCTTAGCGTGCGTTATTGGGTAATGTAGCGTCATTGTGCACAACAACAGGACCAGTCATTTGGAAAGTGAACGCTTCTGAATATTATCTATCACGTACATTCAAAACTATTTCGTTGAAGATGCTAAAAGTCACCCAACCAACGAGACCAACGAGGAAATCTACATTCTTAATTTAAAAAAAACATATATTTTTCTTAATTAATATTTGTAAGGCCTCTTTAGGGAATTACTAATATCCCTATTTACCCTTCTAATTAAGCTTAAAGATTGTGCTAGAATTAAGGACGACAATAGCTCAGGGGCATAGGACCGAATCTGCGAATATTGACATCGCTTACGCCATAAACAATTGCGCTCTTGACGTTTTTCCGTTTTTTTATTAATGCAGACAATCATATCTCCTATATCTTGATGCCTGAATGTTTTGTATATCTATGCTAATAAATATAGATAATTAAATACTAAACTATTTTTTTTATAATTACTATAAGTACTACCTAATACACATATAACTTATACCAAAAGATGCAGAAAAGGTTTTAGTATGTAATATGCACTTTGGAGTTTCACTCGCTTTAAAGATAGTTTTTTTCCATTATCGTGACAAGCGTGTTATTCTTGGTACTGTTTTAAAAAATCAACGTGGATTATTTTCAAAATATTTTTTATGAAATGTTGTATTTAATGACACTCGTTAATAAACGTCGTTTGATTTTGTAATTCCCTATAGTGATTGAGCATGGGTTTAATTTTTTGGACTCATGATAATCTTTACTAAAATTTTATTTAAATGCAGTTTACCCGTTTTTACTTTAGACTATTGCCGTGATTACATTTCATTTATTCATTTACTGATTATTTTTTATTTTAATGTGGTTACTAATGTATAACCAGACAGCATCACAATTTGATTTTTAGGATTATTGATGACATTATACTATTGATACGAAAGATCAAGTTCGCATTCAACCCTACGAGGACGACTATTCCCTTGACTTGGATCGTGTATCACGAGTGCTGATTTCTTTAAAGCTCTATCTTTACATAAAACGAACAAGATGGAAGTTTAAAGGATTATAAGTTTTTATAACATTTGCAATTATTATAACGCGCATGTCAAATATTAGTATGATTTAATTGAAGTGTAAATTTAGACTACTGGTCTGATATTGAGAATTAGGACTCTACAAATTTTGTCTAGGGGTGATTATTAAACAATGCTGTCTTCTTCTTTCGAATGTAAAATCATTTATGGCAGAATGAGACATCAGTGTTAAAGTAAACAAAGTTTATGAGGCAGTTATTGTTTTATTCGAAATAATATCAGTCACCTTAAATCGATTGTATTTTAAGAGTCAGCCGAACGGAAGTTTTTAACGCACCGGTTCTACCGCACCACTGCGTTGTCATCGACATATATTCTAGTGTTGTACCGTATTCAGTTATCGATTTTATACGGTACAATTAAATTAATATTATTTTCTTATGATGTCCTGATCGATTGGTTACGTTGGCAGTTTTAAATAAAGATACTTAATTAGTAATGGGCTTTGTGCAAGCTCGTCTTGGTAGGTACTAGATACTCCTCGTGTATTCTACTGCCAATCTGTAATACTTGGTATTGTTGGTTTATGGTTTGAAGTGTGAGTAAGCTAGATTAACTACAGATACAAGGGACGTAATATCTCATTTCCGAAGATTGTGTAAGGATCTGTAAGAAATGTTTGGTAATTTTTGAATCATGACTACAAAAATTTCCAAGTTTCACTGTTTGGGTTCAGACAGTTAGACAGTAGAGAGGTATCTCCAACCCCAAGGATCGCTATTTTTTTAACAAGAAAGTGGACAAATACTGTATTGATAGCATTTTTCAGATTAAGGAACGCAGTCAGAAACTTCCGACCGTTATCGAGATTTTTCACAATATATGAGGTCACAGCTTTAACGGCATCATTTTCCATGTCTAAAGCCGCTTTGAGACTCTGACAATAATTGATATTTATTTTGATACTTCAATAGTAGATTATTGAATTTAAAATATTTTCAATTAGCTTTGAAATTGAAGGTAAAACGGAATTGGTCTGTAATTATTTAGATTGTAGATTGCAGAAATTACGATATCTATTTGAAGACATAAATTATTATATCATTATGATCAGAGCGAAAGTTTTCCGGGAGCTTTGCGAACGAGCTTCCTAAACAATAGCAGATACAAACTTTGCATGTAAGGTTTGTAAGGCTCTAAATTGACTTCAGAAATGTTTCAAGGACAACGTTTTGGTATCGGCAAACAATATTGCAGTTATAAATAACTAAAGGTTTAAATGATCTATAAATTGTCTGTGCTTGTTTTAAGAGCTAAGTTGGTCCAGTGAATCGCCTGTATCTTAACTGATCAGCTTTGATGGACCTAGACAAGCATTACTGAATTTCTAAGGGTTTCATTAGTGTTTTTTATTCATTATGTGCTCGGCCGTGAGAGAAAACTTCATAAGGAAACTTAACTTCAATTCTGTCACTAGTGTAGCCATCATCACGACCAACCATTCACCTAGACCAAGAATTACTACACTACTGAATCTGATGTCGGTTTTTCTCGGCTTAATCTACGAATACATTCCGAGAGCCAAGGTTTATTTGTTGTTACTAACATTCTATTTAATCTTGACAAATAATTTAAGCGTACTTGCAAGATCCGTCTGGAAAATGTCAATAAGTTTTTATTTTCATATCTTCTATTTTGTTGTATGCTTTTGAAAATAATTTTCAATTCGAAATTTAAAACTGATCAATCTTCTACCCGTCTTCTTCATTGGCAGAATATTCTGAGACTAGTGCATAGTCATTATTTATAATCTGTTATGAAAAACTAAATTTGAATTCCAGATTTTAACGTTCGAAAAATAAAAGATCGACTTTTAGGTTCACTAAGCTCATGGCTAGCGAAATATATTGAAAACGCAAAAGATTTGTGCTGATTAATGGACGCGGAACAAATTGTCAGTCTGTGACTGTTATGTAATATTTGCGGTAGACAGGCCAGAGTATCTGTTTAAAAGTTATAATATTATATATCAAGTAACTTACCAGAATGTCAAATTCATGTATTTTTAAATCAATCATTCAGAATAAATATTTAATTAAAAGTTTTTTTTTGCTATATAGGTAGGCGAACGTGCAAATGGACTACCTGATGGTAAGTAGCCACCACCGTCCGTAGACAATGGCGCTAAAATAAATATTAATCATTTCTAACATTACCAATGCGCCACAAACCTTGGGAACTATGATGTATGTCCCTTGGGCACACCCTTCAAACCGGAATACGACAATACAGTACCTAGCAGTCTGTTTGGCGGTAGATATCTGATGAATGGGTAGCATCTATCTACCCTACTATCAAGTAATAGTTGCAAGTTTCAAAATAAATATTTAATATGTAAATATATATTTAATCGAGTTACGATTTATAATAATTAATTAATTACACAAATTTTGACGTGTTAGAACATTTCAAGGTTTTATATGAGTAAAGGGTTAAATATACGTTGAATATACGTTTATTGTAATAATTAATTTGAAATAGATTTTTGATAATCAATTGTCATTTCAGAAGATTAGCGACAAAATTGACTGGCGAATCAATAACACGAACAGAACCCGAAGAATTGCCAAACTGAAGTAGCAGTGGGCGGCGCATAGCTCGTAGTATCGACGACTGTTGCAGAAAAGGTTTTGAAAAGCGACCACGAATCGGAAAATGCAGCGTAAGCCGCCAAGATGGGCTGACAATCTTGTAAGGATCGCAGAAACAGCAAGATGCGGATAGTGCAAGACCGGCAGTTGTTTAAATCCTGATGGATGGAGGAGGATGTCCAGCAGTGGACGTCTTCGGTTAAGAAGATGATGATGAAAATAATTTTATTTTACTTAACATTTATGAGCCGAGATGGCTCATTGGTTAGAACGCGTGCATCTTAACCGATGATTTCGGGTTCAAGCCCAGGCAAGCACCACTGAATTTTCATCTGCTTAATTTGTGTTTATAATTCATCTCGTGCTCGGTGGTGAAGGAAAACATCGTGAGGAAACCTGCATGTGTCTAATTTCAACGAAATTCTGCCACATGTGTATTCCGCCAACTCGCATTGGAGCAGCGTGGTGGAATATGCTCCAAACTTTCTCCTCAGAGGGAGAGGAGACCTTAGCCCAGCAGCGGGCAATTTACAGGCTGCTTATGTATGTATGTATGTATGTAACATTTATTTTACTCTATGGTATATTCGGCGTAAAATGGAATAGATACGCGTGTTTGGCATTTCGATTCAAAATAGAGTCGAAACGAGTATTCGTTTATATATATATATACGTAGAGGGCTGTATAGCCCTATCCAATGTCCGCATACCGAAAATTGTTAGTTTGTTTTGTCTAGTTTATGTTGATATTGTTTAATTTACTGGTCTTTTTTGCTTTTATGATGAGTTCATTAAACTGATTGTTTTCAGCGTTCTATTTTTGTACACAAAATACTACATAGGATAAAATAAAAGAGCCTTAATAAAGAAAGATTAATATTTTAATTTTCTAACAAAGAAACGTTATAGAATCTTTTTTTGAGATTATTTTTGTTATTTAAATTAAATTATATATCAAGATCTTAGCCTCTATTATTTTTAAACAAAGGTATAGATTCACCGAGGATCTTATTATTATTATACGGTCCTCGGTAACAAAATCATAATTTGAATCAAATGTTGCCAGGATAAAATTTGAATATATATATTTTTAAATCCATTTGGAATTAATAGTTTTGAAACAAGTTAGAATAAACGATCTTTTAAATAAATTGCGATCTAAATTTTATGCAAACAAACTATAAAGCGTGTTTTCGAAATTATATGTTTTTAGATAAACTGATGATCCTCTTCGACCACAGCGACGAGACAAGTCAATTACGCAAGACCTAAGGTAGGTGCTTCATAATCTGATGGGACAGCAAAATTGACTCTGGAAACAGTTCAGGATAGGCCTTATACGGTTTTCGAGGGCTGGGTATTATATAGCTGGTAAACTAACAACATACTGTAACTGAACTTCTAATTAAAATAACCCATTAATTATTTATTGTTCCGAACTGTTTGAGTCCAGGATCAACGATTCCATCAAGAAATGAATATAGTTCTAAAAACATATACTCTATAATACAAAATTCAATATTATTATAATCGACACAAGTATATTTATAATATAGAAGGATTGGTCTTTCGAAAGGCAATTTTATTCGCAATTTTCTACTTCATTTAACATCCAATCCGTTCAATTGTTTCGGGCGAAATAATCTCACGCTCCTTTTACTTAATGCGTATAAATCGTCACGATCAACCACCACCTTCTAAATGGAGTGAATTTGAAATAACAGAAGAAATTGCATAGTTTATGTATGTACCTTCCACCGCTAGGCAAAACCCCTCCCGTTTCGAGGAGAAGGTTTGGAGTTGATTCCACCTATTTAAATCCCGGTTGGTGGATATCTGACAAATGCAGGTTTCCTCACACTGTTTTCCTTCGCCACGAATTACGAGATGAATTTGAATTAAAATTAATTACAGGACGGTTCTACTTTCAATTATAGGTTTACATCTATGTGAATGTAACGTAATGGTTTAACGGACGAATGGTAATTGATTTTATCTAATTAATAAATGTGTCACTTAGATGATAAGTAACATTTATATGTGTATAATATATATATTACATTAGAGTATGTACCACCCACTTACCACATAGTCGTAGTAGCAGTATTGTTGTATTCTGGTTTGAATAGCCAGTGTAACTACAGACACAAGAACATGATACCTTAGTTCCCAAGGTTGATGGCATTGGAGATGTTAGTAATAATTGACATTGAACATAAACATAAACATTGCCTATGTCTATGGGTGCTGGTGATCACTTATCAGGTTTTAAATTTGCCCGTCCAATATACAACAAGAACATTACTAGCCTGTACCCACTGCTGGGCTAAGGCCTCCTCTCCCTTTAAGGAGAAGGTTTGGAGCATATTCCACTATGCTGCTCCAATGCGGGTTAGTGAATACACATGTGGCAAAAATTCGTTGAAATTAGACACATGCAGGTTTCCTCGCTATGTTTTCCTTCACCGCCGAGCACGAGATGAATTATAAACACAAATTAAGCACATGATAATTCAGTGGTGCTTGCCTGGGTTTGAATATTATTTTGGATGGAACACAACATTTATTAAGTGTTTTGACAAACTGTGTATTTATATGTTTTTTATCAATAATTATTTCGGATCGAAATGTTGTATCGGAATCTTGTTTCGCCTTATTTTTGAGGTCACTGGACTCGGAAACAACCTTCAATTTAATAAATAACATTGTATCGTCGGAAGTTTTTGGAAAAATACGGTATATATTTTAGTCAGAAATTATGTTAACGATACTAACGACCTTTACTACTGTATAAAGATAATACTTTCGAAGCTTTATGCCTAAAACGAATAAGACGAAGCAATATTAAGAATCAAAAGATACATCATTATTTAGTTCTTAATCACATATGATTTTTAGTGAACTTAGATTCCTTCGCGTTTTACTAATATTTAATTATGTAGCTTGACTGGCTCGCTGCTCTAGTGGCAAGATAAAGATAGGTTAATGTCGGAAATGCAAACATCAAAGAGATGATAAAAGATTTAATTCTTATGTTAACACGTTCGAGAATGTTCCAGAAGCAAGTAAGAGATGTCAATTTTTAAAACAATACAGCTAAGGAACATTCTTTAAGACCCAATTATTAAGCATTTATTATTATTTATGTGAGACCTAATACATCATTATTTTCCTTATGACATGTGTTTATAAAGACAGTTCTAATAGATAAGACCGCATATCCTAACGTCCTTGGTTTAAATTTATGGGATGGCAAATGGCCGACACGTCTGGAAAGAGTTCAAAATTTCAAAGAGTTCAAAGAGTTGAATCGTCATTTAACCTACCACCGGTTCGGAATGCAGATTCTACCGAGAAGAACCTGTAACAAATTCAATAGTTACTGTCTTTCAACATTTTAAATACAAATTCATGTTAGTTAAATACAACATCCTGCCTGGAAGTCAACAAGTATTAGCTCCACGCTTTTTTATCATCTATATAATTTTGTATTGTATAATATGTCTTCTTTATCAATGTATTTTTTACAAATGATTTGAATTTATGAATCGGCAAAGTTAAAAATATCTGGGAAATTTTATTATATAAGAAGGATTTATAGACGTTGCGTAGTCGGAAACTTAGCGTTATAAGCTTATCCTTACGTCTCATACACATACAATGATTATCAGTGATTCTATCAAAGTGATAAATGTTATTTTGTGTGTTTTAAGGCTCGAGAATATTCACACTTCTGACTATAAGGTTCTGGGTTGTTATTGAGAATATTCTGATACCAACACTATAATCGTTTTAACGGCTCGATCTTGAGTTTATACTCTCGTGATCTGCGCTCTTTTATATAAACCAACGAGACAGCCAGTGAAATAAATGAATGTCACTAAGATATATTATAGTCTAGAATAGCACTTTTTACATTACATTAGTAGCCTGTAATTTTCCCACTGCTCGGCTAAGGCCTCCTCTCCTTTTGAAAAGAAGGTATGGAGCATATTCCACCACGCTGCTCCAATGCGGGTTAGTGGAATACACATGTGGCAGAATTTCGTTGAAATTAGCCACATGCAGGTTTCCTCACGATGTTTTCCTTCACCACCGAGCACGACATGAATTATAAACATAAATTAAGCACATGAAAACTCAGTGGTGCTTGCCTGGGTTTGAACCCGCAATCATCGGTTAAGATGCACGCGTTCTAACTACTGGGCCATTTCGGCTCAAAAAGAATAGCACTTAGAGTACTTTTTATACCTAACGCGTGCAACTCCCTCGCCTCACATGTAAATACGTGTGATCTGGTTGTGAATATGATTCTTAATTATGTTAAATTTCTATAACAGTTAAACTCTTAAACAAGAGACGGTTTGTTGTTTGTGATAAAAAAAAATTAAAAAATTTCCCAGAGCACGTGTAATAACAGACCTTTACAAAGATTTATTATTTCATGGCGTGATAGACGTTTTTATTACATTTCAGTAATTTGTGAAGGAAAGTGAACGATAAAAAATACGCAGACCACAGGATAATAAATCAAATTATATCGTTAGGGGGTTTCTCTTAAAAATACAAAAATATTTCATTAAATATCGACGTAAGGAAAAATATCCATACACTCTAAACTTTAACGATTTACATCCTAATATAGTATTACTCTAGCCTGTTTGAATGTTATGAAATTAAACTAAAAAAAATAATAAAAAAAAATACGTTACGTCGGATTTCATTTATCAACAAATTGTAGTCCGTTACGTTTTACAATTTAGCGAAAGCAAAGCGCTTCGAACAACTGTTGAACAGCCCGTCTGGATTTTCAAAGGACGTGCGATCCGATTGCATTGGTACAGTTGGCTCGCAACATTTTAGTACAAATTTACTTAAAAGTATAATTTGAGTAGATGAAGAAGGCTCGTGCAGTTTATTCAAATTCATGTGCTCTCCGTCACCTCGTAATCTTCCCAAATGTAGTGGCAAGTCTATAATAAATATGAAATATATAACATTAGCTCCTCTCAGCGGTTTCAACCACGTGCGAGGTAACCCTCGCACCTTCGCATGTGCTCGTCACGATAGTATGCGAAAGCGATCCCGTGGCGCTCACCGATGAGACGGAGAGGGTACCGCTGGTTTTTTAGTGGGTATTCCGGTGTGCCGCTAACATCTTGTGCACTGGCGAGTCCCATAGGCCTAGGCCTGTGTAAAATGTCAAGGAATGAGCTATCCTAGTCCAAATTTCATACAACTTCGTTAAAAAATCGTTCTTATTATTTATATGTATCTTTGTTTAATGGTTTTGTTTTTGTTTGTGGTGCCTGCGTCTATTAACTCGCTCACATACAAGGGTGACTTCAGAACAGATTTTTTTTTTGAAATGCACTTACCTGTTATTGTTATTATAAATCCTACTAATATTAGAAATGCTAAAGTAACTCTGCCTGTTAGATCTGAAGCGAATTAAATTAAATTTGGTATAAATAAAAACTTGAAATCCAAGAAAGAACATCGGTTTCTTTCAATATCAATTCGGACGAAGCCACGGGCGGTAACTACTAAGCAACATGTATAAAAAAAATCTGAATGATTTCTTCCATTTATCGAACAACAGATTAATTTAATGTTTTGCAATCTCAAATAAATCATTCGAATTTTTATTAACAATTATATGTTATCTCTTAGATAAACACCTGTTCGATAAGTAAAAGTATATTTTTGTTGGTCTGACGATAACGTATCAATCTGTACAGCATGTTGCGAACAATCGTCTTGTGTGCGCTGATCGCCTTTGTGAAGGGGCAGACTACTTCCGTCGATAAATGTAAGTTTTACTTCATATTTGTTGGGTGGTAAAATACTCTGGCTTTCAGAGATTGTAGGTTAAATCCTGTCCAATCCGGATAAAACTGGTCTTTGATTTTCAAGCGCTTAGTTAACTTATTTATAGCTAATATTAAGCATATCAAATTATTTTCAGCAATGTCTAAACTATCAGCCGTCGATAAAACAAAATAGAGTAACCGAGTAAATTGGAGTTAGCCGTCTTTACATTGCTTCTTGATTTTATCTTTCTTATCTTAATGTAGATCTATAAGATTTTACGGTCATCAAACATTAATACGTTTAAAATAATGATTTGTGAATGCAAAAAATAAATGAGGTCCTAAAATTGACCCTCGTGTAACGCCAGTGAAAATTTGTTGAATTATATTTATATGTTTAAGTTAATGTAGAAACTTCTCATGTGTCAATGCTTCAGAATAATCTAATGCTTCAGAAAGATCGCAGAATATAATACTAACACTTGATAGTAATAAAAAACAATTTTATTTATTCAAAGCATGTGTCAAATGCCTAAAAACGCTAATCACGTCAGTAATCGAGTGACTTCCAGTAAAACCGTAATGTAATGGACAAGAACTTTATTTTTTTTATTAATTTACTTAATCATGGATATCGATGAAATTTTATTAATATGACTAATTTTAATCTTGTTATATATCTGGCTATATTATTTCACAATCGCCAGTTCGGAGGTAATACAATGTAACGGATCAATGAAATATCAATATAATCCAAAACAAAAATCAAAAACGTAAAAGGACGTATTGAAAAAAGAAAAATACATAAATTAAAAGGTATATTCAGATTATTAAAAGTGTAATTTGATTAAATACGAATAAGGTCAGTTCAGGTCAGCTATGGATATCAACTCTAAATTCATTTAACATTTAATACGAACCCGAGTAACCGCTTACTTACTTAGTAAACGAAAGGGTGCTCGTTATTACTACTAATATTTACTTAAATTATTGTAATAAGGTTCACTGCACTGGTGGGCATGGGCATTCTCAGTTTAAGAAGAGTTAAGCTGTAGTTTACCAATCTGGCTTAGTGAGAGTTAAAGGCATTACGAGGATTCTCAGACATGCAGGTTTTCTCACGATGTCTTCTTTCCTCGTTGAAGATGGCAATCATCACTAATTAATAAGGGCATAATTTTGAAAAAAAAAGAACAGAATTGTGTGGCATTTTACATTTTATACCTATAATTTAAATATATATTATTATTTGAAAATTATAACACCTAAAATTATTAACTAAAAGAGTGATAAGCATGAGCGTAGAGGGATGGAGGGTAAGAGGATGACCTAAGAGGATATGGATGAATTGTGTGAGGTATGATATAACACAGATGGATGTGAACGAACAGGTGATAGCCAAAAATTAAGGAGGCAAGGAGGAATGATGATTTCAAGGACTTTTGTCACAAACTGAATACACGGCACGCAGCCGGTTAAATTTATCACTTTTGATTCATTATTAAAAAATTATGAAACCAGCACCGCTGATATATTACAGCATACCTGATTTTAAATATAATATGTCTTTTGATAATATTTGATTTTTTATGACAATGATGCTATTACAAATAATTTTATCTGTAAAATGTGATAAGAATTTTGATTTTAGACGTTAAGTCATAATACTATAAGAAATATAGTAAAGATTATATGTGTTTAAGCGCCTGCGAGAAATTAAATGCAGCTAAGCTTATTGCGTCGTCATGTCACTTGATTTTACTTAGATTTAAGGGTAATTTTTTTGTCGTCACTCTGAATACAGAAGTTTACCTATACACGTCTTATTATTTTTTCTATCGAAGTTTTCTCTTTAAATACCACACATGGTCCTTCGAGCCGTATTTTATTGAATTAGCGAAAGATAAGCTGTGGATTATTGAGAAACATTATAATTATTCGAAGAAATAATTAAGTTAAAACTTAAACAATATGTCAGATAGTATGTTCATTGATAAATCGCAAATGGATTGCCTAACTCACAAGAATACTGTTGATTAATTTAATTTAAACTGAACAACTTTTTTTCACCAACTTCCCCGGTTTAAATTAATTTGAATGTCTATTTCTGGCCTAAAACTTAACATTTAAAACCTGAGCAACCATTCACGTTAAAAAAAATAATTGATAACGCAACTGAATACTGTTGGAGAAGGAATATACATATATTGGGTCAAATATTGTAACAAAATTTTTGACTGGTTTTTTTACTTATTTTACTTCTACACAATATACAATATTAGTTAGTGTTGGTTTGATTATTTTTGAAAGGTGAGTGAGTTAGTGTTACTGCATGCCCAATGAACGAACTTCTTAGTACCCAATTTTGGTACCGCTTTGATATAAGGATTGGTCAGTAGTTTTTAGTGCTTTGGGGCTGTACGTTTAGTGGCAGCGGTGGCCACTTACTATTAAATGTCTCATTTGCAGTCTACGTATAAAAGAAACACTATTAAAATATAAATATCATGAAAAGATATACTGAGTTATGACATGTCGACGAAATTTACCACATTTGGGGTTATTTACCTCAAAAGTGGTAAATTTCGATGACATGCGATAAAATTTCATTTTATAAATAAACTTTAAATTGAGTGCCATTTGTAATAAACATTTTATTTTTAAAGGTGTTATCAATGAAGGTGACCTCCCAATCAACCAGCATGTGGAAGGCTGCATCACGCCCCCCTGTCTCCTGCCTCAGCTACAGGACGTTGTTATCAACGTTGTTTTCAGAGCGAGTACGTGATTAATCTTATATTTGAAATAATGAATCTATAGATGGATACATTTTAATATTAATATCTCGATTATATTGACTTATATTTATCTAAATCGAGTTTTAGTTTATTCGGGATTATTTATATGATGATTTATTGATTTTTATCACCAGGCTGAGTTTTATCAAAATATGTACTGAAATTTTGTGCGCACGCATGCGCAAATAGAACGCATTCGAGACGTTAGCTCTGTACGGAGTACGGATGTTTACAACATGTCATCCTTACTTACCGACTGCGCTAAGCTTCCGCGAAACAGTAACATTTCTAAGAGTACTGTTCCGTATTAGCGAGATCACATCTCAGCTCCGCATTGGTGGAAACGCCGAGTATGTTACGCAACACGTCTTCCACACGTTTGGAAACCCGGCCTAAGTTTAATCATCTTACAGCTCGCACTTCCAGAAGTATGAGGACCCTCGCAACAGCCAGCGTGAACTTCGGTATCACCATTGATATTGAATACGATCTAGGACCCAATGCAGTCACTTGCAACTTTCTGACGAACACCTACTGTCCGGTACTAAAGGACGAAGTGATTCAGTATACATTGAAAATGTACATCGAACCATTGTTCATTGTGGTAAGTATTTGATTTATTTTCTAAATAATATAGTTTGATTAGTTATTTTGTATATATCGAAATAAATATTATTTGTCCGAGCTCATTACATTACATTTATTGGGCCGGATTAAGCATATTAGGTTTTTTACTATATGACAAAAGTATGCCATTACCTCACTCGAATAGGAGAGATGTTTGCCTGTCTAGGGGACTGTAGATCAATCGGGGCCCCTAGACAGTTGCCTACTCTGCCTAATGCATAATCTGACCCTGCTCATTAGCAGTTGTAAACTTTGATAGTTGAGAAATAAACAGGACAACTTCTAATTAAACAAAAAACTAATTTATCGCTTCTAATGTCTTTTGTAAAAAAAAACAAACTGTTTCTTTATTTCATGGGTACACGATAATAACCAGCAAACAGCATAGGGGCAAAACTGTAGGGAAAATTTGTGTACGGGAAATGTTTTTTTTTTTTAAATTAAAAACATAAAAGCAAGTGTCATTCATATTTATAACATATTTTCATTCACTACTTTGAACAGAGTCAAATTTCGTAAGAATTTCTCGTGTAAGAACACCCATAAGCGTCTTCCCTTAATCTAAAACTGATTAAAAAATCTTTAATTACAACGAAATTTTTATAAATAACGGAAACTTTATACATGTCGGTTAAAATCTTTTTTAATTTCGTTCCGGACATCCGGAAAATGAATCCTTTAATCTCAGCTCGCGAGTTTAATACTTTCTGAAAAGTTGTCCAGCTTTATTACGAGTTAGTCGACGGTGGACATTTTTTAGGAGGTACTTTGCATTATTTTTAATCGTAATTTCATCGGCTTGGGTTGGTGCTTGGTGGTGGGGATTTTGTGCAAGCCCGTCTGGGTAGGCACAACCCACTTATCATATATTCTACCGCCAAACAGCAATACTTTGTATTGTTGTGTTCCGGTTTGAAGGGTGAGTGAGTCAGTGTAACTACAGGCACAAGGGACGTAATAACTTAGTTCTCAAGATTGTTGGAGCCTTGGAGCAATCATTGAGCACCAGGAATACATTTTTTTATGGCGTAGATGTCTATGTTAATGTCGTTGGTTACCACTTACCATCAGGTGGCCTATTTGCCCGTCCGCATAATTATTTCATAAAAAAGGGTCGATGAGTTCATCGTCCGGTATCAACAAAGTAAATGAACCTTTGTTACACAATATAAGTGTCCTGTTAAATCGGCTCTGTTCTGATCGGTGCTAATATTATTTTTCCAGGGCACAGCTGCGACAGTTGAGTTTCGGGTTGTGGGCGAAACCAATGAACCGTTGTGGTGTCTTCGAATACCAATCAGGATCGTGCCCGCTGTCAATCCCGTGCATGAAATCGAACAAAACACAACACGCTTGACACCTTAGACTAAAGTGTCGACATTAATATGTAGTTATATTAGTTGTAAGTTCATTTTATATAAGAAAATTCAATTATACTCGCCTGAAATGTTTGCATGAATGCTAGAAGATTCTTCGTAAAACAAAATTTGTCAATCCTCGTATCAAGAGTGGCAGTGTGTTTAATAGTTGGGTGTGTGCGTGATCATTACAAGATTTGATTGATTTGTGTTTCAAATGCAAGCAGACAATTCGGCATTGGAGGCGAATGTTTGTGCCACTTACAATTTCCGCCTCATCTCCTTCTTCCTAGGTAACTAGCGTCAGTCAAACGAGTCTCGTACTGTCTTCGCGAGTAACTCCAGAAGATTCAATAGAGGAATCGACGATACGATTACGATGACAATTTGTTTTATTAATCTAGTTCTGTTTTTATAAATAAAATAAAAAATATATATATTTATTAAGTATGGATGAGTTAGAAATAAAAAAATAACTAACAAGCGAAAGTATGTTCGTATAAAATTGTGTTTTATTTTGTGCATGTATTATACTTATAAACTTTTCTTTTGAATCCCTCTGTTTATTTATGATAACCGCATTAAAATCCGTTGCCTAGTTCAAAAGATCTAAGCGTAATGATGTTGGGGTGCGACTTTGTTTAACACTATGTAGAGAAAAATATAGGCATTGTTATTATATAACAATGAAGCTACAGGCATATGGGGCATCTTAGTTACCAAGGTTGGTGACGCATTGGCGATGTAAGGAATGGTCTAGACACGCCGAAGCGTGTCAGCCAAGTTCTTTAATATTTCTTACAGTGCCAATGTCTGTCGGTGATGATGACCACTCAAAAACCAAAAGTCAAGTTAAACAATAAATGACATATTATGAAAATAAAATTAAATGTCAAAAAACAATGATAAATAAGGCATATTACTCAATACAAGATTAAAAGTCTTGCCGGTTATTCTTGGTTAATGCCGGTTAATCTACATTAACCGAACCGGCGGTAGCTTTACATATAATTCGATACTGTAACAAGATAATTCAAATGTACTTTTATGAGCCTACTTGAATAAAGAATATTTTATATATAGGTGGCAATTTTTGATAAGTAGGGCAAATAAAAAAAAAAACAGATTAAAAAAATAATGCAGCTCGCTTAATTGAGATGTAGCAGATCCGATGCTGGTTTCGTCACGAGGTGATCTTCCAGCTCCGAGCAAGAGATGAATTGTATATTATTAAACCGAAATTAAGTACATGATAGTTTATTGGTACTACAGCTTTCAGTTAAGATCGATGTATTCTAAAGACTCCGCCATCACGACTGTATGTAAATAAAATTGTCATACAATACAAGTGTTTTTTTTATTGTAAGTCTCTGATAAATATTCCGATGTATCCATTCATTATGTTCCCGTAACGTCCCTGGATATGGAACTACAAAGAATCGCTATATTGACCCTGTATCAATTTCTCGCAAAGCTTGCTTTCAAATACCCTTAACGATATCCTTTGACGTGTATTCTACGTTTTATACAACAATGCATTGTCAGGGGAGACATCCGTTTTTGTCGGACGTCTCTCACACCGTATAGAGGTTGTAATATCATGTAGCTTTCTTTGCTTTTTTTTTGTTATGAAATGTTTTTTAAATTAAAACTTCTGTAAAACCAATAATCCTAATAGATTTTTTTAAATTTGAGTATAATAGGAAATTTAAGAATGTTAGAGACTATATATAGATTGAACACCCCCTGTGCGGTTGCCTGGATAGTTTAGGTTGGATTCACTAGATGGCGCTGCGATCAGGATTTTAATAAAGTTCTAATTTTATTTTTTAAATCATGTTATGTTCTGTTTTAGTAGGCTTCATATTTTCTTCTATTTTGATTATTACATTTGAAGAAAATATAAAAAAAAATATTAAAAAATAATCTTAGTTTTAAATAAACTTTGAGATGTCGCACTACAAAAGAAATAAAAGTAACAAGCCAGCGTCAGCTACGATTGACACTCGCCAAGCGTAATACTTCACTACTGTGCGTGTACGTAGTGGACACATATTGGCCTGATTTTTCGACGCGTTTACAGCTTTGAAAATCTATCTAGATATATAAAATAATAATATTGAAAAATAGCGTCGGTGTGATAGCATGACGTATTTGCTCTGCACTTTTGTGTAAGATATTTTCCTTGTCGTCGAACTTTCATGTCTGTATGATACGATAATTTGACGAAGATTATTCAAATACAATATGTATGTGTTTATTTCAAACATTATATATTTATTTGTATAAAAAACCTTTTAAAATGTGCCTTTATAGTGTTAGTGCTCCGCGCGGTTTTAGTAAACACAATTTTTTTTGTATTTTCATTCTAATGGGTTTGACGACCTCCGTGGTCGAGTGGTGTGTACACCGGTTTTCATGGGTACGCCACTCCGAGGTCCCGGGTTCGATTCCCGGCCGAGTCGATGTAGAAAAAGTTCATTAGTTTTCTACGATGTCTTGGGTCTGGGTGTTTGTGGTACCGTCGTTACTTCTGATTTCCATAACACAAGTGCTTTAGCTACTTACATTGGGATCAGAGTAATGTGTGTGATGTTGTCCAATATTTCTTTATTTATTTATTTATTATTTAATGGGTCGTGGTATAATGTATCCTCTCAAGTCAAGAGTTGTACGCTATCACGAACTCGCTATCCTATTGCAACTGATAGATAAATGTTTTATATTCGTAATTATCAAGTGAATAAGAATGAATCTTGAGAATGAGAGTATCTGAGATATTTTGCCTTCAATGACTTATTTCAGCAATTGAAATAATCTTTCCTAGTCATTTTTTATTTTGAGTACTTATATATTTCTTCCTTCTCTTGCAATTTGCGCGAAGATTTTGGTATTATTTTAAATTTTCTAATCTATGACGTTCAGTAAGTCTTTCAGTTTCGCTTCTCTAGATAGTTTTCTTGTAGATTGCATTTTTTTAACAATCTAAAGTCGTCATCATCATCGTCCTCCTGCCCTTATTCCAATTTTACTTGGGGTCTTTGCAGCATGTCTTCTTCTTCCATACTTCTCTGTCGGACGTCATCTCACGAGTAATATTCTTTCTAACCATATCGTCTTTCATACAATCCATCCATCCTTTCTTTGGTCATCCACTTCCTCTATATCCATCCACATCAACATGGTCCTCATTCCTCTACATAACATGCCCATACCAAGACAGCCGGTTTCCAGATAGCTTCTCGGTTACCGGTGCCACTTTCAAACTTCCTCTTATGTACTAATTCCTTACTCTATCCATTCGCGTAACACCACACATCCCCCTCAGCATTCTCATCTCCGCCACATGTAAATTGTCTTTCAGTCATCCCTTTTGTAGCCCAACACTCTGATCCATATAGAATCTAAACAATCTAAAGTAGGGTTAAGATTATTAAAGAACTAGAACGCTATACTTTGCTCACACATATTAGTTGGGGAATATTCATAAATAAAATTTAAAATAACGATTTTTGCTACCCACGCGATAATTCACAGTTATGTCAGCATTACTTCGAATGAAATGCATTAAAAACAATCATATTATTTAAATAAAATAAGATGTATGGATACAAAGTCTATATTTTAAAGGCAAATTAGAAAAATCGTTGATTATATATCATGGGAAACAACGCCAAAGTAACAAATATAGTAAAAATTTTTCGTCGATTTTGATAACATTTTATTGATAATAAAAAAAAGGTTTAAATAAAATTAAGTATGAAATAGAAAAAGAGAGAGAGGGGAAGGCCGCTTGGAGGGGTCATAAAGCTTTTTCCTTACGAGAACATTTCTGCTAGTTCACTATACTTCTTTCCAAAAAATAAAAATAAAAATAAGTTCATTCGTTTAGGAGCTGCAGAGCCGTTGATACAAAAGTAACTTATAATACCTCTCCAGTTGCTTCGGCGTTACAAAACACATCTCATCATAACGGAGTCTTATTTTCTTAATTGCTTTCTATATCCATTCAAAACGATTGTGATTCGTACTATAATAACTTTACTACATCTTTGTTAAACAGAAACTCTTTTGAATATCCTTAAGCACTATAAAAGTGCTTTTGTAGTTTGTACTGTTTTAAGCTCAGTCGTTAAAAAAAACTAAGAACCCTTTCGCTAGAAAGATCTGATTGTAATTCAAGCCGCGAACTTTTGTACGATATCATAGTTGTTAAAGTGTGAAATTCATTGATATAATTTTGATACTTGCAAAGCATAATAATAACATCCATAGTTTAATGTTTTAAGTCAAGTTAAGGTCAAGATTGTTTTAAAAAAAATTGACGATTAACGTATATTACCTACGTAATACAAGATTGTATTAAAGATGAAAAAGTGTGGATTTAGGATTTATTGATTTCTAGGCAGGATATATAAACTGAATTGAACCTTATAGACGTACTGTGTAATTAAATTGGTGAAAAAGAGTAACTACTGAGTTTTCTGCCGGTTGTTCTCGGTAGAGTCAACTTTCCGAACCGGTGGTAATTTTACATTTAATTCATCACTTTAACATGACGTTTCAAAAGCGGTTTCTGACGATACATGACGATTCAAAAATATACTTGAATCAAGAATATTTTAATTTTGATTTTTGTATCATTTTGTCTGTTAATTTTTTTAATCTGTTGTTAAATGATGTGCGTACTTAAGAATGTTTACAAGAACCACGCTACATTTCGAGTCATGATCAGTTTGAGCTGGAACCGTCTGCCAAGCACTTGACGTCACATCCGCCTACCTAATACAAAGAATTAAATACTGGTTACTACTCATTTTGAAACGTCATTTGACGGTCTGGGCTTAAACTCTGCTCGTTTGCGGCTGCCCTCTGGGGTCAGGTCTCAGGTATAATTTTCCGGGTTAAAAATCTATGTGCTATTTCAAACTATAATCTATCTCTATGAAAATTTGTATTTAAATCTGTTCAGCCATTTTGGCGTGATTGAGTATCAAACATCCATCCAATCTATTGCATTTATGATATAAGATAGATATTAAATTATTAGTAGTTGTGGTTTAAAATTAAAAACAGCGTAACAGTATAATTTCCTTTAATGTATTCTATATTTAAGTGTTTTACAAATATTTCAAAACATATTTTTCTTATTGGCAACCCCAAGTCCGGAATCAGTTCAAAAATATTCCAAGAAAAACAAATGACGGAACAAAATAATTGCAAGTAAAGTCATTTAAATTTACAAATATAAAGTAACAATAATGATTACATACTTTTAAAGTAATCGAACATCTTTATTAATATTGGCATATATTATTTTGCTCGGTAGGCGGGATATATCATTGTACACCATTATTAGGCCCATGGGTAAGTTGGCGTTAAAATTTACGTCATTACGAGTCGTGCTATACTGTTCTCTCATATTGGCTATGTACGATTTCGTCGTTTGGACTTCTGCGTCTGACGTTTTTGGCAAGGACACGTCGTGCAGCTGAAAAAAAGTAGTAGAAATATTAAATCGAGCGATTCAATCTCTTCCGCGTTTTCGTGTCCAAATAGCTTTATTAAAAAATAACGTATTGTAGAACGTTGGACTTAAACTTGCCCTTACAATATTAGCGTTACCGCCTAAAGACTTTCAACGCACACATGAATATGTGTATGTATGTATGTATTATATATATCAGTTTTTTTTATTTGGATTATTTTTTTAATATAGTTATCGTTGAAATTATTGTATAAACTATTACTTATATTTATATTTTAATTGCGTAATTAATTTAAACTGTGTTTGTAAGTAAAACGATAAAATAGTACAATATTTCCTGTATGCATACATAGTAAGTTGAACGATGTTGCCCTAAGCAAATACAGTCTGCGTGGCTTGAGTCCAAAAACAGATCACAGATAAAAAAGAAATAAATTATAATATTATTTTATATTGAAGTACATTATAGTGTTAGTGATACTTGTTGACAGTTCTCAGTTATTCCGATTTCTGTATAATATAATATATGGTATATATATATATATAAATGGTATTCGTATAAATTCATATAAATGGTATTCGTGTAATCTAAGGTCTTACGTCAGAATTCGTAGAATTTGTTTCAAAGCTTTTAACGTCCCGTATTGAACCTTCAGATATCCACCGGTCCTCAGCTGGCGATCTCTGTGAATTGTTTTTCGATCTTCTGTGACGTTTTCTATTTCTGCGTCGTTTGTTATTGTTCGTGGTGTCTGAAATTTTTTATTATTTAAATGTTAAAAGGAGTTTATTCGTTTGTTTGTTATGCTTTAACATCTTAACTGTTTAACTGATTATCATGAAATTTGCCTCCGTATCGTTGACAGAAAAGGATATAGTCATATATTATATCTAAAACCTGGTCACCATCACATAACATATTTCAATTAGTGACTTCAAAATTTATATATTTTGCCTTATTGACTATATTATATGAATAGATATTTTGCTTGGTTGGTGTAGTAGCAGAATTCGAAGCGCAAGGTTCAAATATCAGGATGGGCCGATAAAAAAATCTTGGGTTTTTCACATGAAAAATCTCAGTTTTTACTGCTAAGCTAGTTATTACTAGGCTATTACCCGGAGACTTGAAATTGGAACACTGGAACTATATATTCCCGTGTCTTGGTAAACACGTAAAGCCGTTGTTCCTGCGCACTTTCCGGTCTTGTCGGATTTGCCTTCCCATCGGATTACGAGTGGACTTGTGCGTTCAAGCTCGTTCACTATAATATGTCCGTAGTTCTCTGGTCAACCTTGAGATTATCTGCCCTCGTCATCATCATCATCACAAATTTTAAACCAATTTATTCGGCCGTTCTAATCTGAATGATACACTTGAATTTCACACGAAGTCACAAGGTTTCCTTGATCTTATAAATCATATGCGTGTATTTGTAATTCTTTTCCTCCTTAATGATTTGACCGATTTTAATGATATGATAGGAATTAAATATACTTTGTTTAGTATTGAGTATCACTTGGATGGTACTTAGCTATAGTTGGACCCGATAAGTTCAGTTATAGTTGGACAATTATTTTTATTTCAAGTTTTAGTATTTGTCGTATGAAAAAAATTACTACTGTTCTTAAATTCTCAGCCCCATCCCCCCTATTAATGTCTCATTGGTTATATAAACATCTTGGGATTTATTCTCCATTGATATATAATCATAAAAGCAATAGTTTTCAAGAAAATTTTAACCTCTCTGCCTAATTTGTGTCAATAGTTTTCAAGAAAATATTAACGTCAAATAATTAATTAATTAATTAATTGTGTCAAGTTCAAGTTTTTTTTTTTATTTCATTTCAGTTTATTTCTTTTTAATTTGGAGTAATTAATTATTATTTTTTGTTCTTTCGTCTTGTTTTTTATACTTAAGTTTTTGTTTCAAGGATATATTAATGTAGGAGTTTAGTGTTTAGTTTTCTTGTTATTTATAATGTATAATTTAAACGCCTGTAATAAATTTGTTTTCTACTATTTTTCAATAATTTGTGAATAAGCCGACGATGTTCCAAAAATCTATAATAAAATATAATACATTATTTTCTCTGCACGAAGTCGTACGGGCTGGGCTGCTAGTATTACAAAAGATAATTACTTCTGGAATGTTCTCTCTCCGGCGTAGATGAGTGATTATCATCTGTGACAGATGTGTTTAGCGAGCGACGATACAGCATCCTTTTGTCCAGTTGAATACAATCTGAAATGTATAACGCTTTATTAAATATTTCGAAAGTGAATCAATCAAAATACAGTTTAGTCGAATTTCTCTAATAAGTAGTTTTGTTGCTTTACAACATTCGTAAGCTAAGCTAGTTTAGCTAGATATTCTGTAAATCACTTCGCATCTCACTTGTGTAAAAATTAAAGTGACTAATATTCATACGATATATTTATGTGTGTATCATTTAATATCAGATTATCGAACAAAAGGTATAGGTAGGATTGGGCGCGCACAATATAGGGAAGCAATCGAAGCGAATACAAAATTAAAAGCTAGTGAAAAAATCAAAAGAAATTCCTGATGGTGCGAAACACGCTGACAAAATTCGTATACGCTTTACATTTTGTATTCGCTTTTGTTGCTTGACTATAAAGCTCCGAGCGCTCCATCTCCCTTATATTTTACAATCTGAGCCAACGAATGTTATAATCATTATCAAAGTCGCATATCTCTGGACATTTCACGTGAATTGTCAAATTGGGTCTATTCAGAATCTACTGCGAGGTTCTCTTATTTACTTAATATTATTAAGTTTACTTCATTGCAACCGCATAAAATGTGGCTTCAGATTTCCAGCTACAGCCGAAGTTACAGACCGCATACTGTTCTTTTGTGCTCGTGAACTATATCTGCACGTCCAGTACTCACTAATTTAGAACCGTCCAACTATATTGTAAAGCGTATTAAGCTGTGTCATGGAATACTTATTTAAGAGTCTCTTAGTAAAATTAACGACATTTATTGTTGCAATATTAGATTATGAAATTTAATAATTAACTTGGTGGTAGTTTTTTGTGCTAGTTCGTCTGTGTAGGTACCACCCACTTATCAGATATTCTACCGCCAAACAGCAGTACCCAGTATTGTGTCCGGTTTGAAGGGTGTGTAAGCCAGTGACATATTGGCGGTGTAAGGAATGGTTAATATTTCTTATAGTGCCATTGTCTATGGGTGGTGGTGACCACTTACCATCAGGTGACCCACTTGCTCGACCTCCTAAAAATATCATTAAAAAAAACAATTCAATTAATCTTAACTATAATTGGCCAAATTCGACTCAATAAACTTTACTTGGTAAAGGTTTTGGTAAAATATAAATACTTTAGTTTAAATCATATATCTTTTGATTTAATTTTCTTTTGATTTTCATATATATAGAGTCTAGATGGCCCAGTGGTTAGAAAACGTGCATCTTAACAAAACAGCCACCCAGATTTCGGGTTCAAAACCAGACAGGTACTACTGAATTTTCATGTGTTTAATTTGTGTTTATAATTCATCTCGTGCTCGATGGTGAAGAAAAACATCGTGAGGAACTTGCATGTGTCTAATTTCAACGAAAATATGCTCCAAACCTTATCCTCAAACGGAGAGGAAGCCCAGCAGCGGGAAATTTACAGGCTACTAATGTTAAATGTGTATTATATGTGTATTATATCTAGATAGACTGTCGCAGTACAAAAATACGAAATCAAACGAGCCGAGACGACCTTTATTATCTTGGTGTGCATGACAGCTACGATCAACACTCTCCAAATGTAATACTACTTTAGAGATTACTGTAGTGTGCGTGTAGATAATGACTAACTGTTGGACATTTAATTATTTCCTCGACAGTCTATCTAGACATGAAAATAATCAAATATATTAATGTATCTTTATACATACCTGTGTATAGCTTGTCGAGTTCTTCCTTATATAAACGTGCTGTGCCGTTGACTAACAGCGTGGAGGTCCGCAGGGACAGCCGTCCTCGTTGAGTACCGTCGTGATTAACCCATTTCTCTATAGTAGAACTGAAAATTATATTTATATATTAAGATTAATTAATTTGCAAACTATTCATGGTAAAGAAGGCATATTATTCGATACAAGATTATATAGATGATTAAAAAGCGTGGAGTTAATGCTTGTTGACTTCCAGGCAGGAGACATAACATACATATATAATTATATTTGACTAACATGACAGTATTTTTAGATGTTGAAAAAGAGTAATCTATATTCCGAACCGGTGGTAGCTTTGCATTTAATGGTTTGTTAAATGACGATTCAAAAGTGCTTGTAAAAGCCTACTTGAATAAAGTTTATTTTGATTTGATTTTGTCGTGCGTTTAAAATAATTGAATGCTAATGGTTATAAAATTAACGCTATCTGAGACCTGACCATAAACGTTTCCCAAGTTAAAGCCCAATATGGCTTAAGCGTTATATTTTTTTGGAACGAAATATTTGTTCGCTTACGGTAGCGTTATGCCCCACCAGACGACGTTTCCCTCTCTTCTTTTCTCTCTCTATCTCTTTCTAGTATGATTTCGGATTTCTTATAAAAAATACGATTCTTATCAATTTATTGTAATCAATAAAAAACAATGACATCTTTGACTGAACCTGATAGAAGGCTGTACCTCAATCATGCTCACCTTCAATACTAGCACAACATTAAATGCTATTTAATCTAAGAAAAAACAACATATAATTAAATATTAAAATGTATATCAATATTATCAATAGGTAAAATTTGTAGGTAGGGGGATAACATCCGGTTCTAATGACCCAAGACTAAATTATTCCTGAGTGATATAGTGTGTATTATATAAAATCTGTGCGAAGCCGGGGCGGGTCGCTACAAAATTAAATGAGTGATGAATAAAAAGGTTCTATATGAAAATATACTTGGAAACTTACAATACAATACTTGGGGGTAGGGTTTTTTTTTAAATTATTCCTCGCATTTTTACTAGGGTCCTCCGGAGTCATCTGGATACGTACTACTCACTCATCAGATATTGTACCACCATATAAAAGTATATGGTATTGTTGTGTTCAGGTTTGAAAAGTGAGCCAGTGTAACTAAAGGGACAAGGACATAACATTTTAGTTCCCAAGGTTGGTAGCGCATTGACGATGTAAGGAATGATTAATATTACAGTGACATTGTCTATGGGCGATGGTGACCACTTACCATCAGGTGGCTCATTTGCTCGTCCACCCATACACTAAGTTATAACCATATGTTTAAAAATGTAACCTTACCATATTTTCGGCAATGTAGCGTTATCATTTACAGTTCTCTGTCGATTTGCGTAGCACCAAACAATTCCTAATGTATTGCTATTCATCAAACTCGTATTGTAAAACATTTTACACAAAAACACTTTACGAGTCGATAACGTAGATATTATGACAAATAGATTCTTAACTACCCGCTATTAGTCTTTTTTTTTTTAATTTTTAGTACGGCTCTGGATACAGGGATTTTTTTAAAATACTCATAATAATAGTCGAGGAAGTGACGTCACCTTTCATACGTAGTAAAAAAAAATTCATCTTGGGTTGTCACCGGTTCGGAAAAAGGAACACCCTGACCTGAGAAGAACCGGCGAAAGACCACTGTATCTTGGCATCAAGAGTAAGGCCAAGAAATTCATTTGTTTCAACTGGATCCATCGATTCCCCATTGATAATTACATCGAGTTTTACATTTTGCACGTTTGGTGTGCTAAATTTTACAATTTTAGTTTTTTTATTATTAGCCTAGGATATTTACGCTAAACCAGTGTACTATATCAAAGATGTTATGGAGCTCGCTAAACATAATAGAAACTACCGGATATCCGAGATAAAAAACTATCCGTAATCGTAAACGAAACCGATAAAGAATATTTTTACTATAATTTGTTTTCGCATAGTGTTATATTGAGAGAAGTTAATTGTATTATAAACATATTCGTTTATTTTCTGTGATTATACCTAATACTAAATAATAGATTACACATAAAGTCAAATGGACATCTTGTAATTATTTCTTTTACAATTTCTAAATAATCTAATATCCCTAACCGATCCTATCCGAAACAATCGGATAATCCAAAATAATTTTGTATCCGAAACTATCCATATCCAGATCCGAAATGTGATATCAACAACATCCCCGCACGAAACCCTTAGTGTTAGTTTACAAGAGTTGACAAAGAAAAAAGTTTAAAAATATATGTATATATTTGAATTATATCAAAACAAATTCATTTTATCATTTAAAACATTATTCAAGATTTAATGAGCGTATCATTTTAATTTTATTACTAAAAAGTTTTAGCCTTAATTAATGAAAAAACATACTAAAACAAAACAGACCATCTTTAACGAAATAAATTAAGAGCAGATGCTACACGTGTCAAAGTTGATATTTTTATTTTACAATTTTAAATATAAAGCGACGTGTAGATTAGTATAATCCGCGTCATTAGGCGAAGTATACATTTTCATCCGGAGCAATGAAGCTCTTTGTCAGTTTGACAAAACGGTATGAATTAAAAAAAAATAGAGGTAAAGATATGTTTTGTATATTTTTATATTATTTTCGTATTATTAGAATGTTATGCTATCAAGAAATTTTAAATAAGAATAACAAGATCGTGAAATTTAGAATCCAAATTAATTTTTTTAGTGTTGAAGCATTACTTCATTCAAAAAAAGAACCTGATTTTTTTCTAAGAACGGCAACACAAAACCGCCACAGATAAATATTTTTTATTCAAGTGTACAGAATGCTAAAACATTTATCATACAAGGGTTTTATTATTATATTAGATGTTCCGCGTGATTGCCTTCGACCGGGCGACCTAGTCGGTAGGATTTGTATTTGATTGAACAATTCATTCAGCGGAGCCTTACATAAGTGACTGAAAAGAATTGAGCGTTAAACTGTGCAACCTGAACGATTCGATCTATAGTGTAAAAACAACAAATAGGCGAGGCTCGTCAGTTAGTGAGGTAGTACTCTAACGTAATCGAATCTTGATAACATTAAACGAGTGCTGCCGGAGAAGCACCTCTATAGTTAGTATCTTAATCACTAAATAAATAATTTAATGCGAATATTTTTTTTCTAATTAGATCCTGTGTTAATTGCAAATTTATACTTGGTGGAAGAGCCTTGTGCAATTCCGTCTGGGTAGGTACCACCCACTCAACAGATATTCTGCCGCCAAGCAGCAATACTCGGTATTGTTGTGTTCCGGTTTGAAGGGTGATTGAGCCAGTGTTACTACAGGCACAAGGGACATAACAGCTAAGTTCCCAAGGTTGGTGGCGCATTGGCGAAGTAAGGGATGGTTAATATTTCTAACAGCGCCAATGTTTATGGGCGGTGGTGACCACTTCATATCAGGGGGCCCACTTGCCGATCCGTCTACCTATTAAAAAATATATGTATATGGTAATCTTTATATGAGTATAGAGGGATGTCGGATGCAAAATGAGGGTTCCATAAAAAATAAAATGGATTTGTGTGAAAGAGCGGCGGTAAGCTTAGTAATTAATCTGTCTCTGTCCCGCGTTCAACTGTCACGCGACGCAATTCTGGTACTGTGTGGGATGTATTAAATACGTCACATTAATTATACCTTGCCTATTCCAACCATATTTAATTACATTATTTAGGAAATAAGAGAGCTGATTAGGTAATATCCCGAAAATGATGATATTATTTCTTTATTGATAGAAGATTATGTTGCTAAAAACTATACCTATAAAAAAGAAAAATAAACGATATTTTTTATGTATCATTATATCTCTACAGGGAACCACAGTGCTTTGTGTACCGTTGTCATATCGTATTATTTTAATATGCTTACATTTTTTGGCAGACAGCATCACATACTGAATTATTGGATTGAAAATTGACGTTGAATAGTTTACGTTTGACTCTACAATGACTTCTTCATTGACTCGCAATTTGTCTTTGTTGAGTAGAAATGATAATATGTTACAAATGTTTCTGGTTGTAGACTTTCTCAGGAGTTCTAAATATAGCCAGTCGACTTCTCGGGGATTTTTTTGGGAATCTAAAATTGACGTGCCAAGCATAAAGCATTTTTTGCGATTCAACGGGGAAATGCTGCTAGCATTCTTGCCACCATTGTAACTATTTTTAATTCATATTGGTATATATATTTAAGCACTTAATGTTATCAATTCTTATGTGTAATAAATGCACTAATACTTGTCGGGTTAACCTAAATATAAATCTTTATAAGATATGTTTTTTTAGGTCCAGCTGAGTCAACACACTCTTCAAGAACAATTTAGGTCATTGCATAGCTTTGAAAAACTCAAATCGAGCATTTACTGGAAGTAAAATATTATCGTCAGCAAAAGTCCTAAAAAAGTCCTACCAGAATCTCTCTCATTGTTAATGCAAGTCAAATATCTGTCGTTAAAATGAAAAGATAGTAACTTTACCATTACGAAAATCGAATTGAGTTTTTGCCAAACTATCTTAAGATTCGGCAAACCAATTTTTTCTCTCATGTTTTATTTTTAGTTCCACAGACATGTTGTCCGCGCTTTTGGTATATCTTATTCGTAATTTGTATATTTTTTATTTGACTTCCATGTTTTTATGATTAGACAGCATCACAAGAGTCCATCTCGGCTCTGCCCTGTGGTTAGAGCGCGTGCGTCTGAAAAGATGATTACGGGTTTAAGCCAAGATAAGCACAGCTGAATTCTCATATGCTTAATTTGTGCTTATAATTCATCACGTGCTCGACGGTGAAGGAAAATATCGCGTGGAAACCTGCATTTGTCTAATTTCAATGAAATTCTGCAACATTTGTAGCCATTAATTGAGGCAGCGTGCTGGAGTAAGTACCAAACTTCTTTTAAAAAAGGTGGAGAAGGCCTAAGCCCATTTACAGGGTGTTACTATACCACAATTTAAGTTTTAGGTATAATATTCGACAAACAATTCTAATCTATTTTAAATGCATGCATTTCACAGAGTGTATTTGTTAGAGCGATAGAACTATTAGAACTTCCCCTGGATTCCTTCCAAGCCTTATAATTCTTATTATAATTTTTGATTCCAAAGATTCTGGAATATTTCCAGATAAAATTCTATTTAGTATCTCTAGAAATCCATTTTTTGTTCAGGTTATGGATCAGTAAAGTAAGGTAGTAGGGTATTTTCTCTCGAGCGTCTTTAAGGCAAACTGAGTTTCCAGAAAGGATATACGAAAGGAATACTTGGAAACGAAAGATGGAGCCAGCTTAGATCTGGAAAATCGCTTAATCATGACGATTTATTATTATTAGTTATCGTATCAGGCAATCAAGTGCGATCCGAGGTCTGAAAGGAAGAATCGTCTCCACCGAAAATTGTTTACATCAAATTTAAAACCTTAAAATAGAAAATATCGGAATAAATTATAAATGAATAAGGTATTTTTTTATTTTTCGTAATTTCAAAATCATATTACCTCTATTGGTTAAGTCTTCACAAAAGTTGGTCGAGAGCAAACGAGATGACCACTATTATCTCAAATATAATCGACTGGCTAATAAGGATGGACATCCATTTGACCCTCCCCCATATTTAATAAATAATCCCCAAAATCTTTGGCTGAGACCGGTCTTGCAGATAATGAATATATTGATTCAGTAATCCCTGGATCTACTAAGTCCGCAATCTTTACGTCCGTAATAGTTATGGATGAATTATAATATATAGTGTTACGAGACTAGCCCTAGCCTCCAATACGGTGCTACGTCATAGGATATCATAATTAATAATATCATTAATAATGTCACATTATTATTATTATTACACATTATTACAATTATTATTGTAATAATTTGATCAATAATTTGTACAACTTTAGTTGGTATTATTTTATAACATTTAATACTGGCATGTAACACTATTTCTTATTTTAAAAAGTGATTGAGCTGTCATAAGGAAAACAATTGTATGATTGGGGGATTGTAAAAATATAGAGAGAGAGAGATTGAAACATCATGGTACAACAGAATTTTATTTTGCCATCCCGAACTACTGAAATTACAATAGTTTTTATAGATTTTTAATGAATATCATAGTTTCATTTGTAAAAATTACATTGTTAAAAATGGCATATTATTCGATACAAGATTATATAGATGATAAAGAAGCGTCGAGTTAATGCTTGTTGACTTCCAGGCAGGAGACATAACATACATATATAATTGTATTTGTCTAACACGACTGTATTTATAGGTATTGAAAAAGAGTAACTATTGAGTTTCTTGCCGGTTCTACTCGGTCGAATCTACATTCCGAACCGGTGGTAGCTTTACTTTAAATAGTTTGTTAAAGCCTACTTGAATAAAGTATATTTTGATTTGATTTGATTTGATAGACATTGATAGAAGTGTTGTGTCTGATACTAATTTTCCGAGAAGAGATTAAAAGCGTTAAATCGGTAGCCTCGGAAAAACTTAATGGCAAAAGTTTTTCCATCACAGTCAACGTGTAATCCACGAAGTTACTAAAACGATTCATAGATTCAAATTATTTGTATCAAATGCATTGAAAAATAAAGCATATTATTTAATACAAGATTATATAGATGATAAAAATACTTATTACATATATGAAACGAAAGGCAATAACAACAACTATGTTATATATATATTTTTATTATTCATCGTTTATATATTTTTTTCACTCCGTTATATTTTACCGCCTAGTTGCTTTAGCGACCCGTCTTTTCTTTTCTGTTATCGGTTGCCATAGGCAACAATCCCTTTTGCATAATTGTTAATGGGTAACGTTCGGAAAAGACTGGGTCGGCTATTCAATTCTAAGGCTTGGCTTGGCTTGGCTTGGCTCGGTTTAGCATATAGCGTTACATATATATAACTGTAATTAACTAACATAACTTAGTATTTTAAATCTTGGAAAAGAGTAACTACTGAGTTTCATGTGGGTTTTTGTCGGTATAATCTACATTCCGAGCCTTGGGAACTTCACAGTGCTTGTAAAAGCCTACTTGAATAAAGTATGGATATTTGGATTTTGATTTTGATCCTTAAATTCCATTAGTATTTTATTTACAAATTAATAAATAAAATCATTATCTATTTTATATTACATAATAGTGTAGCTAGCTAAAGCACTTGTGTTATGGAAAATCAGATGTAACGACGGTACCACAAACACTCAGACCCAAGACAACATAGAAAACTAATGAACTTTTTCTACATCGACTCGTCCGGGAATCGAACCCGGGACCGTGGAGTGGCGTACCCATGAAAACCGGTGTACACACTACTCGATCATGGAGATTGTCAATAGTCAATAATTATATTTAAAGGATCATTCGTATTATTTGTGACGAGATATAGAGATTATTTAATAAGTCAATTTAGAAAATAGTTTGGACTCCTGTCTCCCATACACAATTTATTATTATATAAACTACAATGTCTGTGGGAGAGAATAAATTAATTATTATTATTGCATTATTAATAACAATGACAGTCGTTTCTTTTTCCTTAATTATATACATTGATCAAGCAAATATTACATATGTTCATAAAGATTGTAACTTTTTTTATTTTTATTTTTTTTATTTTATGTTCAAAGGTCTACAAAAATAAAATGACAATCAAAAAATAAAGTATGATTACATTTTGGTTATGTAGATACGACATGCTTTATAAGTTAGAAACAATTAGCTTCTAGTTCGTGACAGCAGCATATAAATTATTTATTTATTGTTTTAATTTAGTTATTTAATCTATTGAAACATTTTTTTAACACAGTTTTTAATGAGGCTATAGAACGGTCGGTAAAAATATCGTAATTAGATTGAATACTGTTGTAAGTTGAACACATACGGTATAAAGGCGAGTGGCTAAGAACATTCGTTCTGGAGGTAGGTAGACAAAAGGTTTTACAGTTGGCCGGGCGACTGTTTGAACGAGGGACAGAAAATTGTATGCGTTGCAGGATATCGGAGGCGTCAGTAAACCCATGAATTAGCTTGTAAAGAAAGAAAATATCGTTCATTTTTCTTCTTGTGTAAAGTGAGCTTGTTTTGTAAAATTTGAGCCTCTGTAAGTAAGATCTAAGTTCGTGACATTTATTGTCAGTGTAAGAAAGATGATACAAAAATCTTTTTTGGACACGTTCAAGTCTATCTATGTGAACTTGATAGCTAGGGCTCCACACTACACTACAATATTCCAGGATGTTTCGAACTAAGGTATTAAACAAAAGAATAGCCACACTTGGTTGCTTAAATACTTTTAACTGTCTAGTAATCAATCCAGACAGTTTAGATGTTTTTTTAATTATATGATCAACATGTAGCCTGTAACTCAATGAACTATCAAGTATAACGCCAAGATCGCGTATGCTAGTTACTTCTTGTATAGTAGAACTGTCATTAATGTAATATGTCACCGACTCAGATATAATTTTGCGAGAAAATTTTATGTAGAAGCATTTTGCAGGGTTGAGATACATTTGATTTGAGTGACACCAATCACACATATAATTAATATCCTCTTGCAATATTAACCTATCTAAATCACTCCTTATCACCCGATAAATTTTTAAGTCATCAGCAAAAAAATTAAAATCAGACTTTATGTTAGCGCATAAGTCATTTACAAAAATCAAAAAAAGTAAGGGGCCCAAGTGCGATCCTTGAGGTACTCCTGAGGCCACCAAATTTTCTGCTGACTTAAAACCACGAATATTAACTAATTGTGAACGGTTTTTTAGATAAGACTCAATCCATCTCAATAAAGATCCATGAATTCCTATATGTTCAATTTTTTTCAATAATATCCTGTGGTTCACAACATCGAATGCTTTCCTGAAATCAGTGTATATCGAATGAAGCTCTTCTTTTTTATCTAAGGCCTCGGCAATTGAAGATACATAAGACACTAGATTTGATGCTGTTGATCTACCAGCCAGAAAGCCATGCTGATTATAATTTATATATTTACGTGTATGGCCTAATATTTCCCTATGCACAATGGACTCAAAAATCTTACCACAATTAGAAAGCAATGAAATAGGTCGATAAGCAGATATGTCACCCACATCTCCCCCTTTGTGGATTGGTATTATATGAGCTTTCTTCCACATGGATGGAAAAATACCCGTCTCTAGCGACGTATTATAGATAGTAGTTAAGGGCTTATACAAATTTTTTGCACATTTTTTTAAAAATGAGGAAGGTAATTCATCAGGACCGGGAGATTTATGCGCATTTAAGCACTGAAGACATCTCAAAACGTCAACTTCCTCTACGGACAATTTACTTAGTGTCATAACATTGCCATATGGATTACTAATGTCTCGTGTGGGCAGTTTTGAATAATCATGACTTAAACTAAGTGTATTTTGAAAATGTTTACTTACATAACATCAGCCAAAGGTTACTATAAAACTAACTTCAATGTACCAAAATCACTTGGTGCTCGTAACGGCTTTCTACGGTCAATATTTATAGAAAATAAAACCTTCCCATAAAGTTAAAATTTTCTAAAATCCTTCCTTAACGGATGCTTACATTATAAATTATGCGTTTTATATGAAATATGTTTTAAATTTCAACCGTTCTGGAATAAATAGTTTTGGTTCAGCGTTGATAGTCAGTCAGGTCAGATTCTCGATAAGATTATTAGCAAACAATAAGTAAGTATTAAAATAAGGAAAATTACTTACTGAGTAAATAATTTATATTTGACTTTTTTTTAAATATTTTTTTTTACAAGTTTTAATCAAAACTGTTGACCGAAAAAAAAACATTTTATTTCGCCGACATTGTTTCTAAAAGACCTGATTTAATGGTATAGTAGACTTTGCTTTACGTTCAAGATGCAGTTCTAAGTAGTTGACAGAATAATGTCGTTAACCTTTTAAAAAATGCAAAGCGGTGTTCTTACAGACTAAGCTAAGTTTAGGGAATCAAACTCAAACTCAAATTCCTTTATTCAATATAGAAGTATTACACTTTCTTATTGATTGTCAAGTTAAACACTACCACCGGTTCGGAAAAAGAAAACACCCTGACCTGAGAAGAACCAGCGAAAGAAACTCAGCGGGACTTTTTTTTTTACGACAATTTAATTATATACATAATTGTATATGAGTAGAAACAGCCAGGAGGCGATCGTTTCATTCCCAAGGTGTGCTATCAAACATAAACTCACTAACTGTACCTTTCGCACACAAGCGTTCCTTAACAATTTTTTTAAATTTCGCAACAGAAGCATTTTGAACGCTTTCTGGGATCCTGTTGTAGAAGCGTATACAATGTTAATAATACATAAACATTTCAGCTTCCCGAACATAATATACATACATTGACAATTGTAAAAGTCAAAAGTCAAAGTCAATGGTCAAAAAAGAGAAGTCACTCGAAAACAGAGACTTGATAGAAAAAAACATATTAACATAATATAATTATATATTTCCACTGCCCATACAAATCTATAATAATGTTATAAACTTGTAAGTAACTCTGTCCGTCTGTGGCACTTTCAAGAACAACCATTGAACCGAATTGAATGAGAGTTGGTTTGAATTGAATGAAGCCAGCTTGGTCACCAAGGTTGGACATAACTACTTTTTATGCCTCACACCTGACCGACTTTTGAATCGGCAGCGAAGCCGCCGGCCACGACTAGTAATTATATAAATTAATATCATTATAATTGATATCCTTTTTTTGTCTTTTAATGTTTTTTTTTTAGTTCAGAACCACTTCGTCTATTCATACGGGGTTGAAATTTTACATGTTTTTTCAGTTCCGAAGACAATGCGTTGAGATGCTTTAATAGAGCTTCTTAACCGTCCACAAAATGAACTTTATTTTTTAATTAATTCATTTGGATTAATTTGTATTTTGTCTTATTGTTTAATTTTTATAAAAAGTAATTTTTCATTCTATTTAATTTACTATATTTGTCATTGTACGCAATTTAAAAAAACAAAAATGAAAAGTAATAATATAAATTTTTAACATTGAATAAAATATTAATTTACAGTTATTATTAAAGTCGTTTAAAAATTTAAATTAAAAAAAAAAGTTTGGGCTTCTTATGATTCCCTTTGATCAATATGAGATTGTAATTATAAATAAAAAAATCTATCGTTTCCCGCCAAAAGTTGATATCAAATACTTAGCTGTCACTTATTGACTGCCACGAATTTTACTGCACGCTTTGTTCAGAATTAGGAATTCTGTTGCTGTTGTTGCATTATAAAATAATTAACACTCTAAAAATATATAAAAAGCTTATTAATATGAAGTTAAAACTATACCTAGATAATTAACGTTAAGTAAAATATCTCGCATTGCCGAAATAATCTGTGCCCTGTGCACAAATAAAAGTCAAAATAAAAAAAAAAAAAACAATATATTTAGCGTATTAATAAAGTAAGAGAAAAAGTATAATATAAATAATTGGGCATATTAATATAATGCTGTCGGTGTTGGCGGCGGTACATTTACGGTCTCTGTGGGGGATTTAATGCCACATGCTGTAAATTTTATAGTGACATAAAAATAAAACCGTAAAATCCTGCACTGATGTCTGTCTGTTATGATCTATATATAGTATAGTCATAATTATTGGTTTATGTGACTGCCTCGTCGGTCTCGTGGCTCTTGATCCAGAGGTTCTGGGTTCAAATGGTTTCCCCCAGGTCGGGCTATTAAAAAGTTATTCGGATTTTCAGCTAAACATTTTTAGTAACAGTTTGGAGCCTGGAAGATGGGACTGTACACTCTTTGTATGGGCCTCGGATAGCACGTAAACCCGTTGGTCCTGCGCCTGAGCTCTTTATTGTCGTTTACCATAGGAGAGTGGTAAAATCGAGAGGCGTACCTGTGTATGTGTGTGTGTTTATCGTTATCGTTGTATGTTATTGGCTAGCTTTAACGGCTGCAGATCTTGCGTTTGTGTTGTGTGTGGGTTAGTAGGCTGAGCTAATGAAAGTTTCTTGGTTATACATTCTAGATATGCTCACCAGCGTTTTCTTTTCAAAGGTGTCTTTTTCAAAGGGGGCAATGTTTCGGGATCTCTTGTCGTGTCGGTATATCGCCCTCAGTCCCAGTGCACCGATATTTGCCGCTGATCACATATGAAATTATAATGACAACCTCCGTGGTGGAGTAGTGTGTACACCGGTTTTCATGGGTACGCTACTCTGAGGTCCCGGGTTCGATACCCGGCCGAGTCGATGTAGAAAAAGTTCATTAGTTTTCTATGTTGTCTTGGGTCTGGGTGTTTGTGGTACCGTCGTTACTTCTGATTTTCCATAACACAAGTGCTTTAGCTACTTACATTGGGATCAGAGTTGTGAGTATGTGATGTTGTCCAATATTTATTTATTATTATTTATTTATTGATTAGTAGAAGTGTTTTAACAATATTTTTACGACGTATTCTGGCATAATTACAATTTTAATTAACCGTACGCGTGAACGGGATCACTGAACACTGCGAGCGAAATGGTAAAGTAATATTACCATTTGGTATTACCATAACCGGCTAAACCACACGTTCCGTCTAATTCATTCTTGTACTGAGGATTGAATGAATTCAGATTAAGCTTTCATTTTCAATTAAAACAATCTCGAAGCGGATGAAATAATTCATAGAAGATACTCTGAGTTATTAACATAATGATTAATAATAACTTGGTATCACTGTGCACCCCCCCCCCCTCCGTCCGGGTTGGTGCCACCCACTCATCATATATTCTACCGCCTATCAGCAATACTTCGTATTGTTGTGTTCCGGTTTGAAGGTTGAGTAAGCCAGCGTAACTAAAGGCGCAAGGGACGTAACATCTCAGTTCTCAAGATTGTTGAGTTACAAAAGAAATGATTAAAAATTCATACGGCGCTAACATTTTTGGGGAGTGGTGACCACTTATTATCAGGTGGCACATTTGCGGTCAAATGCGGTCTCTGTGTGTGTGTAAGTTTGTCTAATACCAAAAACCGTATACGGCAATATTTAATTATTTTAGAGCGTTGTAAAAAACATATCTTTTAAATGACCATATTGATTACCTAAAATCCGAATTTTGTTATTTGGTCCACCAAGCTGTTAGTCTTATAGTAGCTTAAGCTTAATATCCTGTGTTTATCGCTTATCTAATACTACGTAAAAGCTTTTAGGGATTGGTACCTGATTTATCTAAGCCGAGCTGTCTCATCCGAACAACTACAGTACTTACTCAGATATAAGTAAAGCGATCAATTGTTTTTTTCTGTCCGTGGCAAAAATTAACATAAAAATAAACTTTTATTACAAAAAATGTATCTCTTGAAGTGATACAATAAGGAATATATATTTTTTTTGTTACGAGTATTTAAATATGCATAATACCTTATCAGATGCAATTTTTTTATAACTTCATAAAAAAATAAATTATTTTTTCTTCGTTTTAAAAATATAATATTTATTGTTTATTATTATTTTTCTTATATGGCAGCCCTGAATCAAGAAAATTAATGTAAATGTTGCCTCCGAACACAATGTCAGATCTTTGATATAACGTATAAGATAAGATAAGTGTCATGTCGCCTTCATGTTACAGATGTTGGCGCTAATTTGTTCCTTAGCGTGATGTATTCCTACTTGAAATTGTCGGAATGTGTCCATTTGACACAAATAAAAGCTATGAAGAATCTTATTATGATTTATTAAGATTGGCACACATCTGAACACTTATAACAATAATAATAATATGGTTATATTGTTTAGATATGACTGGCAACACAGAGTAATCACCAAGGGCCGAGTAACTTGTGATTAAAAAATAAATTACCTGATTGCTAATGTAATGTTATGTAATATGTGAGGGGAAAAATAATTAATTATAAATTATATTATAAAGGTGAGTTTATATGTATGGGTTTGTTACTATTTCGCGCAAAAACTACTGAATGAATTTTGATTAAACTTTACAATAACATATTATGAACTATAGTTAACTAATATAGGTACATCAGAATAACACGTCTATATTAATAATTTCGTGCAGGTTTTTGAATCGATAACATGTATCCGCAAAATCGTATAATCGAGATATTTCGATTTGAAATCCATGAAATTCAACGACATGACAGTTTGACGGGCGGCCATGTTTGACGTTTACGGGTGCATTCATAAAATGTGTTTCAAATTATATTTTAGGTACGGTAGTTAGTATATTTAATTATTTATATTTGTTTATTTTTATTTTTATTTATATAGCCGGGTATTCATCTAGTAGGCTATAATTTATAAAGACATGTGTATACCTGACACAAGCAACACCTAAAACGCGAGTGAAGAGTAACTATTATAATTGACAAGGCTGTGACGTCTGAAAATAGGTTAGTTATATCTTTTTAACCAACTTCGAAAAAGAAAGTTATTTAGTCTGTAAATATTATACAATGTGAATATTTTATAAATCTTGTAACTAATCCGCTGGTCTAGTGTTCAAATGGATTTGAACCCGTGCGAACCCATTTAGTTATTTCAATAAAAAAAGTTATTGGGATTTTGTTTTACCTAAAACACAAAGTAAAGCCTTTGGTAGCACCTGTAGAACTATTCTGTAAGATGAAACTCGAAACTCACCGCAGAACACGAGCGTGAAATCTCAGAATGTGACATGCGACTTTGATTATAATAATTATAAAATTTATAGGACATATATATAAAAATTATGTATCACCTTAGACCGGTTGTCGGTATTTGGCGAGTGAGATGAGAAGTGGATTCTTACAAAATTGCACTGCCTAATAAACTGATTAATAAACCTGTACTGAAATTTCCGGTCATGTCAGTTTTATCCTCCCATTGGATTATATAAATATTGATTTGAACTCAGTACCTAGGTTTGTAATCTAGCCACTAAACCGATCGAGACGGATCGAATAATCAAATAGGACCATAATTAGACGTTAACCCGAATTCGTTAACGAAACAGCGATTCGCTTCTAGCGCTTTAGATCGCTTAACAAACTTTAGTATCCGAAATTTGTAAGCGTATTGATGCTGTGCAACATTCGCTAGGATGAATATCTATACTAATATTACTATAGTTTGTCTGTCCGTCCGTCAATTGCTTTTTCACACCGGGTGGGTCACTAATAATTTTTATAAGGAGGTAAGTTTCATCCGTTTTTATCAAGTATATTTGGTGGTATACGCCTTCCTTGTTCTGACCATTGGGTCATCGCGACTGTTGTATATATCTATCTCTTTCTAATAGCGGAATAAAAGAAATTCTGTATCACTGTTCACATCGATGAGTTGCTAATAAGGATCAACATTTTTTTCTGGCGTTACGTGAAGTGATTACCATTGAGAAATAGTGGAAGCATTCGACGCGTGGAAATAAATTTTATTGCGTTATACGTTATTCATATTTATTAATATATGTAAATATAATATCAATGAATGATAAAATAGTAACTTGGCTGTATGGTCAATAACCTTTGCCTATTCTGAATGAATTACTTGGTGGCTTCTTGCAAGCCCCTGGGCAGCCAACTCATAACAAATTCTACCTTCAAACAATACTTAGTACTGTTGTGTGCCGGTTTGAAAGTGAATCAGTGTTATTACAAGGGATACACCTTCTTAGTTCCAAGGTTGGTGGCGCGTTGGCGATTAATTATGCCCAATGTTTATGAGCTATAGTGACCTTTTTGTGTTGGACCAGTGCACGTAATTTAATGAACAATGATAGATTTTTAAGATGTTTTTTATTGTTTAATAATTATGATTACAAAGTTATATATACGAAATATATTCTTGTAACAATGAGAATTCATTGGGGTCATTCAAACTAATCACAGTAATCGGTTACTATTTGTGTCGCCTTATCGCGAGAAGAAACCAAAAGGCGTTCACCTCTCAGACAGTTCAAAATTAAGGCGGACTACACACTTATTACTCATATAAAATAATTTCAAGGAAAAATATAAATTGTTTGTAATATACAATATCAACTTTGTATGTAATGTAACTCTCAAATGGTTACAGAATTTGTTCTTAAACTAGTCGTCAAATCTATAAAAGAAACGATACTATGCTACTAAGTGAAAAGACTCAATATTATGCTAGTAAATTAAAAAGTAATCTGAACGAATGTTTGAATTCAATATAAATACAAATTTAAATAAACGAATAACAAGATCAGTAAAAATGAATACACGTAGAATGCACATATATGTATTATTATTTTGCGTCAAATACGTTACATTTAAACGTTGCACAGAAAGTCGACCGAAAATGTTAACACATCGTGCGCAAATAAATTCAACCGAATATCTAATCTATAATAGATTAGATATTCAATTCTGGTATTAAAAAAAAAAAACTATTACTTTATTCTTAAAGGACAAGAAGCATGTGTTTTAATTATAAGATAAAAATTAAAAACATTAATCATCATCAAATATCTTACAATCTTTAAATAGTTTACTCAATTGTCTCATTCGTAGTGATTAACTTACAAGGCTGTAGATCACGAGGCCTAGGTTCAATCCCCGGTACGGATCAATAGAATGTTATCGCACTAACAGGTTGGAGTTGGGAAGTTAAATATATATACAAATTTATAGTTTTTTTATTAAGAATTGTTTATATATAATATAAACAATTCCTTTTAAAAAAACACGTGGATCTTTTATATAAATCATAGTTGTTATTTCTTTGTTATATTTCTAAGCAAGATTAAATTCGAATGCACTTTTAAATGTTTTTTTTTTTCCTTTTAATTCCCGTGAACAATGATACTAACTCTTAGTTTTATGTTAATCTTTGAATAATATTATATTATTTTTGAAGATCAATAAATACAGATATTACCTTGCGAAACAAGAAGTTTTACAATGTAGCGGCTTCTTTTCATTATTAAAAAAAAACTATAACGTCGTATGTACTTAAGTACAAAAAAAAAATAGGGTATAATCTGTATTAAAATTTAAAATAATTCTTAATAACTACGAGCCCTAAAAAAAAAACTAAGAACATAGCTAGTCTGTAATCGTCCTACACTAAATCGGGAACTGTTTCCCCGTGGCCTGTTCTCTTCCCTTGCTTGGGCGCTAGTCGCAGCACGCCCGCGCGCCACGTCGGTCGTCCTCTCCGACACGGGTTTTCGGGAAAAAGTTCAATTCTTAATAGTGATTGCAACTGTGTTTATCACGTAAGTGTTCTTTTTTTAAATTTACGATAAGTTTTTTTTTTTTTATTGTAAAAGCAAAGGTTGCTGATGTTTTATTTCAAATCGTGAAAAGTTATTCGTTATGACTTCAACTATGATTCGATAAATATTAAAAAATAAATAAATATTTAATATTATTTTTTTAATATATTTATTTGTTGCCATACATATGTCGGTTGGGTTAATGTTTTTTCAAGCTACAAAAATATCTAGAATGTATAATTCATGGAATCATTACAATTACAAATAAAACTTATTACATGTAAATTAAAATTAAAAACACTTAATCAATGAACTTAAAACGTTTTAAGTTCGTTCAATGAATAACAAACACTTCAAACGATATTTAAGTTGAAGACTCGCGAGCAAAGACAATAACGACATACAATTTTTTTTTGTATTATCACCGGCCTATTGTTTACGGTTCTATTTTGAGATAAAACTGATTTTGAATACAAGTAAACAATACAAAAACAAGAAATAGATTGGAAACGCTGTGATAAATTTAACGTAACATTTTTTTTAAGCCGAATTCAATTGATATATATTTATTTTTTATCTGTGTAAATGAAAAAGATAGGAATTATTTTAGTCCTGTCAAATGATTTTGAGTTGAGAAAGAATTACAAATCTAAACCACGGACTACACATTAAAAAAAAAAAAAAACAGGTGTATTAGTAGTAATATATTATTGGAATCAAAAATAATATCATGTGTTTAATAATTTACTTTTTCTTGATTTAAAAATGTTATTTTTACAAGCAATGTTATTTATAAATAATATACTTCCCATTTAAAACAGTCTCCCGTTTAAGTTATTATAAACTTAAAAGAAATAGATCTATTAACAATGATTTAAAATCCATTCTTTAGATAACTTGACCAACTTAAGATTTTACTTTCTTTGAAAATTGACTATAGACTTCTTGATGGTAAGGCTTTAGGCAAGCTCGTTTGTGTAGGTACCACCCACACTTAGTATTGTCGAGTTCCGGTTACAAGGGTTGAATGTGTCAATGTATCTACAGGTACAAGGGACATAACATCTTAGTTTCCTATGTTTGTGGCTTGATAAAGAATGAACGAATGAAACACTCGCTAACATCCTTCAAGTATTAAAGGATGGAATCATTCTTAACATATCTGTAAGCCATATCAAGTTATTAATTTATTTAAAAAAAATGTGTATAATTGTAACATTAAGTCATTATAGGAGGATTTTTTTAGATTTTAGGGTATGACGTAAAAGCTTATAGTTGAAATGGAATTTCCCCACTATTTAAGCATACAGTTTCGGGTCTGGTTTAGGTTAATATAGTATGTTATATATTGTTTCATAAATGACTTAATACATATACTGAGCAAACTTTAAACATATGAAAAATCTTTGTTTGGGATTTTTATCGACCTCATATTCATATTAAAATATTTTATATACGAAAGAATGCAGAGTTGGTCTAGTGGTTAGAATAAGGCGGGTCCCATGGTTCTGTATTCGAACCCCAGGTCGAGCCAATAAAAAAGCCCGGAGTCTGGAAGCTGGAAATGGTGGAATGTGGACATTCCCGTGCCGG